>NC_142723.1:16666260-17270926 GCF_055471065.1 Atractosteus spatula
GGTATCTTCATGTTTTTTTTCGTCCATATATGGCCATATACAGTACACTGGTTTCTCCTGTAAGGCACTGTTGTCCAACATGTTCTAAAAGCTAAAGTTTGAAAGAAAGTGATTATTGCTTTCAAATTCTTGCATTTGCATTGAATGCAATGGCAAATTAACTAATGAAGCCAGTACTGATGAAGTATTCATGACTCTCAGACTAATAGAGCCTGAAACCACGCTCATTGAGAAGACCATTTCACGTGAAATGTCTCCTAACAGATTAATTCTCAGCAATAGAATTTTACAGTTCATGCTACATTCTGTTTTGTTTAGTGAGGTGGTATAAGATGAATATCTTGATTTAGTGAAGTCTATTTTCTTCCCAGATCAGTGAGAGATTCTGGAAAGTCTTTTGAAGATGGTCTAAACCCTAACCCTAACCTAGGCAAAGTCCCCAGCTAGGGTTAGGGTTAGGATTCTAAGAAATGTTTGGAGTTTTTGATTGCATGGCTGTGTTTTCGGACAGGATTTATGCTTAGGAAACATCATATTTCAATGGTATCTTCATATTTTTTCGTCCATATATGGCCATATACAGTACACTAGTTTCTCCTCTAAGGCACTGTTGTCCAACGTGTTCTAAAAGCTAAAGTTTGAAAGATAGTGATTATTGCTGTCAAATTCTTGCATTTGCATTGAATACAAAGGCAAATTAACTAATGAAGCCAGTACTGATGAAGTATTCATGACTCTTAGACTAATAGAGCCTGAAACCACGCTCATTGAGAAGACCATTTCACGTGAAATATCTCCTAACAGATTACTTCTCAGCAATAGAATTTTACAGTTCATGCTACATTCTGTTTGGTTTAGTGAGGTGGTATAAGATGAATATCTTGATTTAGTGAAGTCTATTTTCCTCCCAGATCAGTGAGAGATTTTGGAAAGTCTTTTGAAGATGGTCTAAACCCTAACCCTAACCTAGGCAAAGTCCCCAGCTAGGGTTAGGGTTAGGATTCTAAGAAATGTAGGCAGTTTTTGATTGCATGGCTGTATTTTCGGACAGGATTTATGCTTAGGAAACATCATATTTCAATGGTATCGTCATGTTTTTTTTCGTCCATATATGGCCATATACAGTACACTGGTTTCTCCTGAAAGGCACTGTTGTCCAACATGTTCTATAGGCTAAAGTTTGAAAGAAAGTGATTATTGCTTTCAAATTCTTGCATTTGCATTGAATGCAATGGCAAATTAACTAATGAAGCCAGTACTGATGAAGTATTCATGACTCTCAGACTAATAGAGCCAGAAACCACGCTCATTGAGAAGACCATTTCACGTGAAATGTCTCCTAACAGATTACTTCTCAACAATAGAATTTTACAGTTCATGCTACATTCTGTTTGGTTTAGTGAGGTGGTATAAGATGAATACCTTTATTTAGTGAAGTCTATTTTCCTCCCAGATCAGTGAGAGATTCTGGAAAGTCTTTTGAAGATGGTCTAAACCCTAACCCTAACCTAGGCAAAGTCCCCAGCTAGGGTTAGGGTTAGGATTCTAAGAAATGTAGGCAGTTTTTGATTGCATGGCTGTGTTTTCGGACAGGATTTATGCTTAGGAAACATCATATTTCAATGGTATCTTCATGTTTTTTTTCGTCCATATATGGCCATATACAGTACACTGGTTTCTCCTGTAAGGCACTGTTGTCCAACTTGTTCTAAAAGCTAAAGTTTGAAAGAAAGTGATTATTGCTTTCAAATTCTTGCATTTGCATTGAATGCAATGGCAAATTAACTAATGAAGCCAGTACTGATGAAGTATTCATGACTCTTAGACTAATAAAGCCTGAAACCACGCTCATTGAGAAGACCATTTCACGTGAAATGTCTCCTAACAGATTACTTCTCAGCAATAGAATTTTACAGTTCATGCTACATTCTGTTTGGTATAGTGAGGTGGTTTAAGATTAATATCTTGATTTAGTGAAGTCTATTTTCCTCCCAGATCAGTGAGAGATTCTGGAAAGTCTTTTGAAGATGGTCTAAATTCTAACCCTAACCTAGGCAAAGTCCCCAGCTAGGGTTAGGGTTAGGATTCTAAGAAATGTGGGGAGTTTTTGATTGCATGGCTGTGTTTTCGGACAGGATTTATGCTTAGGAAACATCATATTTCAATGGTATCTTCATATTTTTTCGTCCATATATGGCCATATACAGTACACTAGTTTCTCCTGTAAGGCACTGTTGTCCAACGTGTTCTAAAAGCTAAAGTTTGAAAGATAGTGATTATTGCTGTCAAATTCTTGCATTTGCATTGAATACAAAGGCAAATTAACTAATGAAGCCAGTACTGATGAAGTATTCATGACTCTTAGACTAATAGATCCTGAAACCACGCTCATTGAGAAGACCATTTCACGTGAAATGTCTCCTAACAGATTACTTCTCAGCAATAGAATTTTACAGTTCATGCTACATTCTGTTTGGTTTAGTGAGGTGGTATAAGATGAATATCTTGATTTAGTGAAGTCTATTTTCCTCCCAGATCAGTGAGAGATTCTGGAAAGTCTTTTGAAGATGGTCTAAACCCTAACCCTAACCTAGGCAAAGTCCCCAGCTAGGGTTAGGGTTAGGATTCTAAGAAATGTAGGCAGTTTTTGATTGCATGGCTGTATTTTCGGACAGGATTTATGCTTAGGAAACATCATATTTCAATGGTATCGTCATGTTTTTTTTCGTCCATATATGGCCATATACAGTACACTGGTTTCTCCTGTAAGGCACTGTTGTCCAACATGTTCTATAGGCTAAAGTTTGAAAGAAAGTGATTATTGCTTTCAAATTCTTGCATTTGCATTGAATACAAAGGCAAATTAACTAATGAAGCCAGTACTGATGAAGTATTCATGACTCTCAGACTAATAGAGCCAGAAACCACGCTCATTGAGAAGACCATTTCACGTGAAATGTCTCCTAACAGATTACTTCTCAACAATAGAATTTTAAAGTTCATGCTACATTCTGTTTGGTTTAGTGAGGTGGTATAAGATGAATACCTTTATTTAGTGAAGTCTATTTTCCTCCCAGATCAGTGAGAGATTCTGGAAAGTCTTTTGAAGATGGTCTAAACCCTAACCCTAACCTAGGCAAAGTCCCCAGCTAGGGTTAGGGTTAGGATTCTAAGAAATGTAGGCAGTTTTTGATTGCATGGCTGTATTTTCGGACAGGATTTATGCTTAGGAAACATCATATTGCAATGGAATCTCCATGTTTTTTTTCGTCCATATATGGCCATATACAGTACACTGGTTTCTCCTGTAAGGCACTGTTGTCCAACATGTTCTAAAAGCTAAAGTTTGAAAGAAAGTGATTATTGCTTTCAAATTCTTGCATTTGCATTGAATGCAATGGCAAATTAACTAATGAAGCCAGTACTGATGAAGTATTCATGACTCTCAGACTAATAGAGCCTGAAACCACGCTCATTGAGAAGACCATTTCACGTGAAATGTCTCCTAACAGATTAATTCTCAGCAATAGAATTTTACACTTCATGCTACATTCTGTTTTGTTTAGTGAGGTGGTATAAGATGAATATCTTGATTTAGTGAAGTCTATTTTCTTCCCAGATCAGTGAGAGATTCTGGAAAGTCTTTTGAAGATGGTCTAAACCCTAACCCTAACCTAGGCAAAGTCCCCAGCTAGGGTTAGGGTTAGGATTCTAAGAAATGTAGGCAGTTTTTGATTGCATGGCTGTGTTTTCGGACAGGATTTATGCTTAGGAAACATCATATTTCAATGGTATCTTCATGTTTTTTTTCGTCCATACATGGCCATATACAGTACACTGGTTTCTCCTGTAAGGCACTGTTGTCCAACTTGTTCTAAAAGCTAAAGTTTGAAAGAAAGTGATTATTGCTTTCAAATTCTTGCATTTGCATTGAATGCAATGGCAAATTAACTAATGAAGCCAGTACTGATGAAGTATTCATGACTCTTAGACTAATAGATCCTGAAACCACGCTCATTGAGAAGACCATTTCACGTGAAATGTCTCCTAACAGATTACTTCTCAGCAATAGAATTTTACAGTTCATGCTACATTCTGTTTGGTTTAGTGAGGTGGTATAAGATGAATATCTTGATTTAGTGAAGTCTATTTTCTTCCCAGATCAGTGAGAGATTCTGGAAAGTCTTTTGAAGATGGTCTAAACCCTAACCCTAACCTAGGCAAAGTCCCCAGCTAGGGTTAGGGTTAGGATTCTAAGAAATGTAGGCAGTTTTTGATTGCATGGCTGTATTTTCGGACAGGATTTATGCTTAGGAAACATCATATTTCAATGGTATCGTCATGTTTTTTTTCGTCCATATATGGCCATATACAGTACACTGGTTTCTCCTGTAAGGCACTGTTGTCCAACATGTTCTATAGGCTAAAGTTTGAAAGAAAGTGATTATTGCTTTCAAATTCTTGCATTTGCATTGAATACAAAGGCAAATTAACTAATGAAGCCAGTACTGATGAAGTATTCATGACTCTCAGACTAATAGAGCCTGAAACCACGCTCATTGAGAAGACCATTTCACGTGAAATGTCTCCTAACAGATTACTTCTCAACAATAGAATTTTAAAGTTCATGCTACATTCTGTTTGGTTTAGTGAGGTGGTATAAGATGAATACCTTTATTTAGTGAAGTCTATTTTCCTCCCAGATCAGTGAGAGATTCTGGAAAGTCTTTTGAAGATGGTCTAAACCCTAACCCTAACCTAGGCAAAGTCCCCAGCTAGGGTTAGGGTTAGGATTCTAAGAAATGTAGGCAGTTTTTGAATGCATGGCTGTATTTTCGGACAGGATTTATGCTTAGGAAACATCATATTGCAATGGAATCTCCATGTTTTTTTTCGTCCATATATGGCCATATACAGTACACTGGTTTCTCCTGTAAGGCACTGTTGTCCAACATGTTCTAAAAGCTAAAGTTTGAAAGAAAGTGATTATTGCTTTCAAATTCTTGCATTTGCATTGAATGCAATGGCAAATTAACTAATGAAGCCAGTACTGATGAAGTATTCATGACTCTCAGACTAATAGAGCCTGAAACCACGCTCATTGAGAAGACCATTTCACGTGAAATGTCTCCTAACAGATTAATTCTCAGCAATAGAATTTTACAGTTCATGCTACATTCTGTTTTGTTTAGTGAGGTGGTATAAGATGAATATCTTGATTTAGTGAAGTCTATTTTCTTCCCAGATCAGTGAGAGATTCTGGAAAGTCTTTTGAAGATGGTCTAAACCCTAACCCTAACCTAGGCAAAGTCCCCAGCTAGGGTTAGGGTTAGGATTCTAAGAAATGTAGGCAGTTTTTGATTGCATGGCTGTGTTTTCGGACAGGATTTATGCTTAGGAAACATCATATTTCAATGGTATCTTCATGTTTTTTTTCGTCCATACATGGCCATATACAGTACACTGGTTTCTCCTGTAAGGCACTGTTGTCCAACTTGTTCTAAAAGCTAAAGTTTGAAAGAAAGTGATTATTGCTTTCAAGTTCTTGCATTTGCATTGAATGCAATGGCAAATTAACTAATGAAGCCAGTACTGATGAAGTATTCATGACTCTTAGACTAATAGATCCTGAAACCACGCTCATTGAGAAGACCATTTCACGTGAAATGTCTCCTAACAGATTACTTCTCAGCAATAGAATTTTACAGTTCATGCTACATTCTGTTTGGTTTAGTGAGGTGGTATAAGATGAATATCTTGATTTAGTGAAGTCTATTTTCTTCCCAGATCAGTGAGAGATTCTGGAAAGTCTTTTGAAGATGGTCTAAACCCTAACCCTAACCTAGGCAAAGTCCCCAGCTAGGGTTAGGGTTAGGATTCTAAGAAATGTAGGCAGTTTTTGATTGCATGGCTGTGTTTTCGGACCGGATTTATGCTTAGGAAACATCATATTTCAATGGTATCTTCTTGTTTTTTTTCGTCCATATAAGGCCATATACAGTACACTGGTTTCTCCTGTAAGGCACTGTTGTCCAACTTGTTCTAAAAGCTAAAGTTTGAAAGAAAGTGATTATTGCTTTCAAATTCTTGCATTTGCATTGAATGCAATGGCAAATTAACTAATGAAGCCAGTACTGATGAAGTATTCATGACTCTTAGACTAATAGATCCTGAAACCACGCTCATTGAGAAGACCATTTCACGTGAAATGTCTCCTAACAGATTACTTCTCAGCAATAGAATTTTACAGTTCATGCTACATTCTGTTTGGTTTAGTGAGGTGGTATAAGATGAATATCTTGATTTAGTGAAGTCTATTTTCTTCCCAGATCAGTGAGAGATTCTGGAAAGTCTTTTGAAGATGGTCTAAACCCTAACCCTAACCTAGGCAAAGTCCCCAGCTAGGGTTAGGGTTAGGATTCTAAGAAATGTAGGCAGTTTTTGATTGCATGGCTGTGTTTTCGGACCGGATTTATGCTTAGGAAACATCATATTTCAATGGTATCTTCTTGTTTTTTTTCGTCCATATAAGGCCATATACAGTACACTGGTTGCTCCTGTAAGGCACTGTTGTCCAACATGTTCTAAAAGCTAAAGTTTGAAAGAAAGTGATTATTGCTTTCAAATTCTTGCATTTGCATTGAATGCAATGGCAAATTAACTAATGAAGCCAGTACTGATGAAGTATTCATGACTCTCAGACTAATAGAGCCTGAAACCACGCTCATTGAGAAGACCATTTCACGTGAAATGTCTCCTAACAGATTACTTCTCAGCAATAGAATTTTACAGTTCATGCTACATTCTGTTTGGTTTAGTGAGGTGGTATAAGATGAATATCTTGATTTAGTGAAGTCTATTTTCTTCCCAGATCAGTGAGAGATTCTGGAAAGTCTTTTGAAGATGGTCTAAACCCTAACCCTAACCTAGGCAAAGTCCCCAGCTAGGGTTAGGGTTAGGATTCTAAGAAATGTAGGCAGTTTTTGATTGCATGGCTGTGTTTTCGGACAGGATTTATGCTTAGGAAACATCATATTTCAATGGTATCTTCATGTTTTTTTTCGTCCATATATGGCCATATACAGTACACTGGTTTCTCCTGTAAGGCACTGTTGTCCAACTTGTTCTAAAAGCTAAAGTTTGAAAGAAAGTGATTATTGCTTTCAAATTCTTGCATTTGCATTGAATGCAATGGCAAATTAACTAATGAAGCCAGTACTGATGAAGTATTCATGACTCTTAGACTAATAAAGCCTGAAACCACGCTCATTGAGAAGACAATTTCACGTGAAATGTCTCCTAACAGATTACTTCTCAGCAATAGAATTTTACAGTTCATGCTACATTCTGTTTGGTATAGTGAGGTGGTTTAAGATTAATATCTTGATTTAGTGAAGTCTATTTTCCTCCCAGATCAGTGAGAGATTCTGGAAAGTCTTTTGAAGATGGTCTAAACCCTAACCCTAACCTAGGCAAAGTCCCCAGCTAGGGTTAGGGTTAGGATTCTAAGAAATGTGGGGAGTTTTTGATTGCATGGCTGTGTTTTCGGACAGGATTTATGCTTAGGAAACATCATATTTCAATGGTATCTTCATATTTTTTCGTCAATATATGGCCATATACAGTACACTAGTTTCTCCTGTAAGGCACTGTTGTCCAACGTGTTCTAAAAGCTAAAGTTTGAAAGATAGTGATTATTGCTGTCAAATTCTTGCATTTGCATTGAATAAAAAGGCAAATTAACTAATGAAGCCAGTACTGATGAAGTATTCATGACTCTTAGACTAATAGATCCTGAAACCACGCTCATTGAGAAGACCATTTCACGTGAATTGTCTCCTAACAGATTACTTCTCAGCAATAGAATTTTACAGTTCATGCTACATTCTGTTTGGTTTAGTGAGGTGGTATAAGATGAATATCTTGATTTAGTGAAGTCTATTTTCCTCCCAGATCAGTGAGAGATTCTGGAAAGTCTTTTGAAGATGGTCTAAACCCTAACCCTAACCTAGGCAAAGTCCCCAGCTAGGGTTAGGGTTAGGATTCTAAGAAATGTAGGCAGTTTTTGATTGCATGGCTGTATTTTCGGACAGGATTTATGCTTAGGAAACATCATATTTCAATGGTATCGTCATGTTTTTTTTCGTCCATATATGGCCATATACAGTACACTGGTTTCTCCTGTAAGGCACTGTTGTCCAACATGTTCTATAGGCTAAAGTTTGAAAGAAAGTGATTATTGCTTTCAAATTCTTGCATTTGCATTGAATACAAAGGCAAATTAACTAATGAAGCCAGTACTGATGAAGTATTCATGACTCTCAGACTAATAGAGCCAGAAACCACGCTCATTGAGAAGACCATTTCACGTGAAATGTCTCCTAACAGATTACTTCTCAACAATAGAATTTTAAAGTTCATGCTACATTCTGTTTGGTTTAGTGAGGTGGTATAAGATGAATACCTTTATTTAGTGAAGTCTATTTTCCTCCCAGATCAGTGAGAGATTCTGGAAAGTCTTTTGAAGATGGTCTAAACCCTAACCCTAACCTAGGCAAAGTCCCCAGCTAGGGTTAGGGTTAGGATTCTAAGAAATGTAGGCAGTTTTTGATTGCATGGCTGTATTTTCGGACAGGATTTATGCTTAGGAAACATCATATTGCAATGGAATCTCCATGTTTTTTTTCGTCCATATATGGCCATATACAGTACACTGGTTTCTCCTGTAAGGCACTGTTGTCCAACATGTTCTAAAAGCTAAAGTTTGAAAGAAAGTGATTATTGCTTTCAAATTCTTGCATTTGCATTGAATGCAATGGCAAATTAACTAATGAAGCCAGTACTGATGAAGTATTCATGACTCTCAGACTAATAGAGCCTGAAACCACGCTCATTGAGAAGACCATTTCACGTGAAATGTCTCCTAACAGATTAATTCTCAGCAATAGAATTTTACAGTTCATGCTACATTCTGTTTTGTTTAGTGAGGTGGTATAAGATGAATATCTTGATTTAGTGAAGTCTATTTTCTTCCCAGATCAGTGAGAGATTCTGGAAAGTCTTTTGAAGATGGTCTAAACCCTAACCCTAACCTAGGCAAAGTCCCCAGCTAGGGTTAGGGTTAGGATTCTAAGAAATGTAGGCAGTTTTTGATTGCATGGCTGTGTTTTCGGACAGGATTTATGCTTAGGAAACATCATATTTCAATGGTATCTTCATGTTTTTTTTCGTCCATACATGGCCATATACAGTACACTGGTTTCTCCTGTAAGGCACTGTTGTCCAACTTGTTCTAAAAGCTAAAGTTTGAAAGAAAGTGATTATTGCTTTCAAGTTCTTGCATTTGCATTGAATGCAATGGCAAATTAACTAATGAAGCCAGTACTGATGAAGTATTCATGACTCTTAGACTAATAGATCCTGAAACCACGCTCATTGAGAAGACCATTTCACGTGAAATGTCTCCTAACAGATTACTTCTCAGCAATAGAATTTTACAGTTCATGCTACATTCTGTTTGGTTTAGTGAGGTGGTATAAGATGAATATCTTGATTTAGTGAAGTCTATTTTCTTCCCAGATCAGTGAGAGATTCTGGAAAGTCTTTTGAAGATGGTCTAAACCCTAACCCTAACCTAGGCAAAGTCCCCAGCTAGGGTTAGGGTTAGGATTCTAAGAAATGTAGGCAGTTTTTGATTGCATGGCTGTGTTTTCGGACCGGATTTATGCTTAGGAAACATCATATTTCAATGGTATCTTCTTGTTTTTTTTCGTCCATATAAGGCCATATACAGTACACTGGTTTCTCCTGTAAGGCACTGTTGTCCAACTTGTTCTAAAAGCTAAAGTTTGAAAGAAAGTGATTATTGCTTTCAAATTCTTGCATTTGCATTGAATGCAATGGCAAATTAACTAATGAAGCCAGTACTGATGAAGTATTCATGACTCTTAGACTAATAGATCCTGAAACCACGCTCATTGAGAAGACCATTTCACGTGAAATGTCTCCTAACAGATTACTTCTCAGCAATAGAATTTTACAGTTCATGCTACATTCTGTTTGGTTTAGTGAGGTGGTATAAGATGAATATCTTGATTTAGTGAAGTCTATTTTCTTCCCAGATCAGTGAGAGATTCTGGAAAGTCTTTTGAAGATGGTCTAAACCCTAACCCTAACCTAGGCAAAGTCCCCAGCTAGGGTTAGGGTTAGGATTCTAAGAAATGTAGGCAGTTTTTGATTGCATGGCTGTGTTTTCGGACCGGATTTATGCTTAGGAAACATCATATTTCAATGGTATCTTCTTGTTTTTTTTCGTCCATATAAGGCCATATACAGTACACTGGTTGCTCCTGTAAGGCACTGTTGTCCAACTTGTTCTAAAAGCTAAAGTTTGAAAGAAAGTGATTATTGCTTTCAAATTCTTGCATTTGCATTGAATGCAATGGCAAATTAACTAATGAAGCCAGTACTGATGAAGTATTCATGACTCTTAGACTAATAGATCCTGAAACCACGCTCATTGAGAAGACCATTTCACGTGAAATGTCTCCTAACAGATTACTTCTCAGCAATAGAATTTTACAGTTCATGCTACATTCTGTTTGGTTTAGTGAGGTGGTATAAGATGAATATCTTGATTTAGTGAAGTCTATTTTCTTCCCAGATCAGTGAGAGATTCTGGAAAGTCTTTTGAAGATGGTCTAAACCCTAACCCTAACCTAGGCAAAGTCCCCAGCTAGGGTTAGGGTTAGGATTCTAAGAAATGTAGGCAGTTTTTGATTGCATGGCTGTGTTTTCGGACCGGATTTATGCTTAGGAAACATCATATTTCAATGGTATCTTCTTGTTTTTTTTCGTCCATATATGGCCATATACAGTACACTGGTTTCTCCTGTAAGGCACTGTTGTCCAACATGTTCTATAGGCTAAAGTTTGAAAGAAAGTGATTATTGCTTTCAAATTCTTGCATTTGCATTGAATACAAAGGCAAATTAACTAATGAAGCCAGTACTGATGAAGTATTCATGACTCTCAGACTAATAGAGCCTGAAACCACGCTCATTGAGAAGACCATTTCACGTGAAATGTCTCCTAACAGATTACTTCTCAACAATAGAATTTTAAAGTTCATGCTACATTCTGTTTGGTTTAGTGAGGTGGTATAAGATGAATACCTTTATTTAGTGAAGTCTATTTTCCTCCCAGATCAGTGAGAGATTCTGGAAAGTCTTTTGAAGATGGTCTAAACCCTAACCCTAACCTAGGCAAAGTCCCCAGCTAGGGTTAGGGTTAGGATTCTAAGAAATGTAGGCAGTTTTTGATTGCATGGCTGTATTTTCGGACAGGATTTATGCTTAGGAAACATCATATTGCAATGGAATCTCCATGTTTTTTTTCGTCCATATATGGCCATATACAGTACACTGGTTTCTCCTGTAAGGCACTGTTGTCCAACATGTTCTAAAAGCTAAAGTTTGAAAGAAAGTGATTATTGCTTTCAAATTCTTGCATTTGCATTGAATGCAATGGCAAATTAACTAATGAAGCCAGTACTGATGAAGTATTCATGACTCTCAGACTAATAGAGCCTGAAACCACGCTCATTGAGAAGACCATTTCACGTGAAATGTCTCCTAACAGATTAATTCTCAGCAATAGAATTTTACAGTTCATGCTACATTCTGTTTTGTTTAGTGAGGTGGTATAAGATGAATATCTTGATTTAGTGAAGTCTATTTTCTTCCCAGATCAGTGAGAGATTCTGGAAAGTCTTTTGAAGATGGTCTAAACCCTAACCCTAACCTAGGCAAAGTCCCCAGCTAGGGTTAGGGTTAGGATTCTAAGAAATGTAGGCAGTTTTTGATTGCATGGCTGTGTTTTCGGACAGGATTTATGCTTAGGAAACATCATATTTCAATGGTATCTTCATGTTTTTTTTCGTCCATACATGGCCATATACAGTACACTGGTTTCTCCTGTAAGGCACTGTTGTCCAACTTGTTCTAAAAGCTAAAGTTTGAAAGAAAGTGATTATTGCTTTCAAGTTCTTGCATTTGCATTGAATGCAATGGCAAATTAACTAATGAAGCCAGTACTGATGAAGTATTCATGACTCTTAGACTAATAGATCCTGAAACCACGCTCATTGAGAAGACCATTTCACGTGAAATGTCTCCTAACAGATTACTTCTCAGCAATAGAATTTTACAGTTCATGCTACATTCTGTTTGGTTTAGTGAGGTGGTATAAGATGAATATCTTGATTTAGTGAAGTCTATTTTCTTCCCAGATCAGTGAGAGATTCTGGAAAGTCTTTTGAAGATGGTCTAAACCCTAACCCTAACCTAGGCAAAGTCCCCAGCTAGGGTTAGGGTTAGGATTCTAAGAAATGTAGGCAGTTTTTGATTGCATGGCTGTGTTTTCGGACCGGATTTATGCTTAGGAAACATCATATTTCAATGGTATCTTCTTGTTTTTTTTCGTCCATATAAGGCCATATACAGTACACTGGTTTCTCCTGTAAGGCACTGTTGTCCAACTTGTTCTAAAAGCTAAAGTTTGAAAGAAAGTGATTATTGCTTTCAAATTCTTGCATTTGCATTGAATGCAATGGCAAATTAACTAATGAAGCCAGTACTGATGAAGTATTCATGACTCTTAGACTAATAGATCCTGAAACCACGCTCATTGAGAAGACCATTTCACGTGAAATGTCTCCTAACAGATTACTTCTCAGCAATAGAATTTTACAGTTCATGCTACATTCTGTTTGGTTTAGTGAGGTGGTATAAGATGAATATCTTGATTTAGTGAAGTCTATTTTCTTCCCAGATCAGTGAGAGATTCTGGAAAGTCTTTTGAAGATGGTCTAAACCCTAACCCTAACCTAGGCAAAGTCCCCAGCTAGGGTTAGGGTTAGGATTCTATGAAATGTAGGCAGTTTTTGATTGCATGGCTGTGTTTTCGGACCGGATTTATGCTTAGGAAACATCATATTTCAATGGTATCTTCTTGTTTTTTTTCGTCCATATAAGGCCATATACAGTACACTGGTTGCTCCTGTAAGGCACTGTTGTCCAACTTGTTCTAAAAGCTAAAGTTTGAAAGAAAGTGATTATTGCTTTCAAATTCTTGCATTTGCATTGAATGCAATGGCAAATTAACTAATGAAGCCAGTACTGATGAAGTATTCATGACTCTTAGACTAATAGATCCTGAAACCACGCTCATTGAGAAGACCATTTCACGTGAAATGTCTCCTAACAGATTACTTCTCAGCAATAGAATTTTACAGTTCATGCTACATTCTGTTTGGTTTAGTGAGGTGGTATAAGATGAATATCTTGATTTAGTGAAGTCTATTTTCTTCCCAGATCAGTGAGAGATTCTGGAAAGTCTTTTGAAGATGGTCTAAACCCTAACCCTAACCTAGGCAAAGTCCCCAGCTAGGGTTAGGGTTAGGATTCTAAGAAATGTAGGCAGTTTTTGATTGCATGGCTGTGTTTTCGGACCGGATTTATGCTTAGGAAACATCATATTTCAATGGTATCTTCTTGTTTTTTTTCGTCCATATAAGGCCATATACAGTACACTGGTTGCTCCTGTAAGGCACTGTTGTCCAACATGTTCTAAAAGCTAAAGTTTGAAAGAAAGTGATTATTGCTTTCAAATTCTTGCATTTGCATTGAATGCAATGGCAAATTAACTAATGAAGCCAGTACTGATGAAGTATTCATGACTCTCAGACTAATAGAGCCTGAAACCACGCTCATTGAGAAGACCATTTCACGTGAAATGTCTCCTAACAGATTACTTCTCAGCAATAGAATTTTACAGTTCATGCTACATTCTGTTTGGTTTAGTGAGGTGGTATAAGATGAATATCTTGATTTAGTGAAGTCTATTTTCTTCCCAGATCAGTGAGAGATTCTGGAAAGTCTTTTGAAGATGGTCTAAACCCTAACCCTAACCTAGGCAAAGTCCCCAGCTAGGGTTAGGGTTAGGATTCTAAGTAATATAGGCAGTTTTTGATTGCATGGCTGTGTTCTCGGACAGGATTTATGCTTAGGAAACATAATATTTCAATGGTATCTTCATGTTTTTTTTCGTCCATATATGGCCATATACAGTACACTGGTTTCTCCTGTAAGGCACTGTTGTCCAACATGTTCTATAGGCTAAAGTTTGAAAGAAAGTGATTATTGCTTTCAAATTCTTGCATTTGCATTGAATGCAATGGCAAATTAACTAATGAAGCCAGTACTGATGAAGTATTCATGACTCTCAGACTAATAGAGCCAGAAACCACGCTCATTGAGAAGACCATTTCACGTGAAATGTCTCCTAACAGATTACTTCTCAACAATAGAATTTTACAGTTCATGCTACATTCTGTTTGGTTTAGTGAGGTGGTATAAGATGAATACCTTTATTTAGTGAAGTCTATTTTCCTCCCAGATCAGTGAGAGATTCTGGAAAGTCTTTTGAAGATGGTCTAAACCCTAACCCTAACCTAGGCAAAGTCCCCAGCTAGGGTTAGGGTTAGGATTCTAAGAAATGTAGGCAGTTTTTGATTGCATGGCTGTGTTTTCGGACAGGATTTATGCTTAGGAAACATCATATTTCAATGGTATCTTCATGTTTTTTTTCGTCCATATATGGCCATATACAGTACACTGGTTTCTCCTGTAAGGCACTGTTGTCCAACTTGTTCTAAAAGCTAAAGTTTGAAAGAAAGTGATTATTGCTTTCAAATTCTTGCATTTGCATTGAATGCAATGGCAAATTAACTAATGAAGCCAGTACTGATGAAGTATTCATGACTCTTAGACTAATAAAGCCTGAAACCACGCTCATTGAGAAGACCATTTCACGTGAAATGTCTCCTAACAGATTACTTCTCAGCAATAGAATTTTACAGTTCATGCTACATTCTGTTTGGTATAGTGAGGTGGTTTAAGATTAATATCTTGATTTAGTGAAGTCTATTTTCCTCCCAGATCAGTGAGAGATTCTGGAAAGTCTTTTGAAGATGGTCTAAACCCTAACCCTAACCTAGGCAAAGTCCCCAGCTAGGGTTAGGGTTAGGATTCTAAGAAATGTGGGGAGTTTTTGATTGCATGGCTGTGTTTTCGGACAGGATTTATGCTTAGGAAACATCATATTTCAATGGTATCTTCATATTTTTTCGTCCATATATGGCCATATACAGTACACTAGTTTCTCCTGTAAGGCACTGTTGTCCAACGTGTTCTAAAAGCTAAAGTTTGAAAGATAGTGATTATTGCTGTCAAATTCTTGCATTTGCATTGAATACAAAGGCAAATTAACTAATGAAGCCAGTACTGATGAAGTATTCATGACTCTTAGACTAATAGATCCTGAAACCACGCTCATTGAGAAGACCATTTCACGTGAAATGTCTCCTAACAGATTACTTCTCAGCAATAGAATTTTACAGTTCATGCTACATTCTGTTTGGTTTAGTGAGGTGGTATAAGATGAATATCTTGATTTAGTGAAGTCTATTTTCCTCCCAGATCAGTGAGAGATTCTGGAAAGTCTTTTGAAGATGGTCTAAACCCTAACCCTAACCTAGGCAAAGTCCCCAGCTAGGGTTAGGGTTAGGATTCTAAGAAATGTAGGCAGTTTTTGATTGCATGGCTGTATTTTCGGACAGGATTTATGCTTAGGAAACATCATATTTCAATGGTATCGTCATGTTTTTTTTCGTCCATATATGGCCATATACAGTACACTGGTTTCTCCTGTAAGGCACTGTTGTCCAACATGTTCTATAGGCTAAAGTTTGAAAGAAAGTGATTATTGCTTTCAAATTCTTGCATTTGCATTGAATACAAAGGCAAATTAACTAATGAAGCCAGTACTGATGAAGTATTCATGACTCTCAGACTAATAGAGCCAGAAACCACGCTCATTGAGAAGACCATTTCACGTGAAATGTCTCCTAACAGATTACTTCTCAACAATAGAATTTTAAAGTTCATGCTACATTCTGTTTGGTTTAGTGAGGTGGTATAAGATGAATACCTTTATTTAGTGAAGTCTATTTTCCTCCCAGATCAGTGAGAGATTCTGGAAAGTCTTTTGAAGATGGTCTAAACCCTAACCCTAACCTAGGCAAAGTCCCCAGCTAGGGTTAGGGTTAGGATTCTAAGAAATGTAGGCAGTTTTTGATTGCATGGCTGTATTTTCGGACAGGATTTATGCTTAGGAAACATCATATTGCAATGGAATCTCCATGTTTTTTTTCGTCCATATATGGCCATATACAGTACACTGGTTTCTCCTGTAAGGCACTGTTGTCCAACATGTTCTAAAAGCTAAAGTTTGAAAGAAAGTGATTATTGCTTTCAAATTCTTGCATTTGCATTGAATGCAATGGCAAATTAACTAATGAAGCCAGTACTGATGAAGTATTCATGACTCTCAGACTAATAGAGCCTGAAACCACGCTCATTGAGAAGACCATTTCACGTGAAATGTCTCCTAACAGATTAATTCTCAGCAATAGAATTTTACACTTCATGCTACATTCTGTTTTGTTTAGTGAGGTGGTATAAGATGAATATCTTGATTTAGTGAAGTCTATTTTCTTCCCAGATCAGTGAGAGATTCTGGAAAGTCTTTTGAAGATGGTCTAAACCCTAACCCTAACCTAGGCAAAGTCCCCAGCTAGGGTTAGGGTTAGGATTCTAAGAAATGTAGGCAGTTTTTGATTGCATGGCTGTGTTTTCGGACAGGATTTATGCTTAGGAAACATCATATTTCAATGGTATCTTCATGTTTTTTTTCGTCCATACATGGCCATATACAGTACACTGGTTTCTCCTGTAAGGCACTGTTGTCCAACTTGTTCTAAAAGCTAAAGTTTGAAAGAAAGTGATTATTGCTTTCAAATTCTTGCATTTGCATTGAATGCAATGGCAAATTAACTAATGAAGCCAGTACTGATGAAGTATTCATGACTCTTAGACTAATAGATCCTGAAACCACGCTCATTGAGAAGACCATTTCACGTGAAATGTCTCCTAACAGATTACTTCTCAGCAATAGAATTTTACAGTTCATGCTACATTCTGTTTGGTTTAGTGAGGTGGTATAAGATGAATATCTTGATTTAGTGAAGTCTATTTTCTTCCCAGATCAGTGAGAGATTCTGGAAAGTCTTTTGAAGATGGTCTAAACCCTAACCCTAACCTAGGCAAAGTCCCCAGCTAGGGTTAGGGTTAGGATTCTAAGAAATGTAGGCAGTTTTTGATTGCATGGCTGTATTTTCGGACAGGATTTATGCTTAGGAAACATCATATTTCAATGGTATCGTCATGTTTTTTTTCGTCCATATATGGCCATATACAGTACACTGGTTTCTCCTGTAAGGCACTGTTGTCCAACATGTTCTATAGGCTAAAGTTTGAAAGAAAGTGATTATTGCTTTCAAATTCTTGCATTTGCATTGAATACAAAGGCAAATTAACTAATGAAGCCAGTACTGATGAAGTATTCATGACTCTCAGACTAATAGAGCCTGAAACCACGCTCATTGAGAAGACCATTTCACGTGAAATGTCTCCTAACAGATTACTTCTCAACAATAGAATTTTAAAGTTCATGCTACATTCTGTTTGGTTTAGTGAGGTGGTATAAGATGAATACCTTTATTTAGTGAAGTCTATTTTCCTCCCAGATCAGTGAGAGATTCTGGAAAGTCTTTTGAAGATGGTCTAAACCCTAACCCTAACCTAGGCAAAGTCCCCAGCTAGGGTTAGGGTTAGGATTCTAAGAAATGTAGGCAGTTTTTGATTGCATGGCTGTTTTTTCGGACAGGATTTATGCTTAGGAAACATCATATTGCAATGGAATCTCCATGTTTTTTTTCGTCCATATATGGCCATATACAGTACACTGGTTTCTCCTGTAAGGCACTGTTGTCCAACATGTTCTAAAAGCTAAAGTTTGAAAGAAAGTGATTATTGCTTTCAAATTCTTGCATTTGCATTGAATGCAATGGCAAATTAACTAATGAAGCCAGTACTGATGAAGTATTCATGACTCTCAGACTAATAGAGCCTGAAACCACGCTCATTGAGAAGACCATTTCACGTGAAATGTCTCCTAACAGATTAATTCTTAGCAATAGAATTTTACAGTTCATGCTACATTCTGTTTTGTTTAGTGAGGTGGTATAAGATGAATATCTTGATTTAGTGAAGTCTATTTTCTTCCCAGATCAGTGAGAGATTCTGGAAAGTCTTTTGAAGATGGTCTAAACCCTAACCCTAACCTAGGCAAAGTCCCCAGCTAGGGTTAGGGTTAGGATTCTAAGAAATGTAGGCAGTTTTTGATTGCATGGCTGTGTTTTCGGACAGGATTTATGCTTAGGAAACATCATATTTCAATGGTATCTTCATGTTTTTTTTCGTCCATACATGGCCATATACAGTACACTGGTTTCTCCTGTAAGGCACTGTTGTCCAACTTGTTCTAAAAGCTAAAGTTTGAAAGAAAGTGATTATTGCTTTCAAGTTCTTGCATTTGCATTGAATGCAATGGCAAATTAACTAATGAAGCCAGTACTGATGAAGTATTCATGACTCTTAGACTAATAGATCCTGAAACCACGCTCATTGAGAAGACCATTTCACGTGAAATGTCTCCTAACAGATTACTTCTCAGCAATAGAATTTTACAGTTCATGCTACATTCTGTTTGGTTTAGTGAGGTGGTATAAGATGAATATCTTGATTTAGTGAAGTCTATTTTCTTCCCAGATCAGTGAGAGATTCTGGAAAGTCTTTTGAAGATGGTCTAAACCCTAACCCTAACCTAGGCAAAGTCCCCAGCTAGGGTTAGGGTTAGGATTCTAAGAAATGTAGGCAGTTTTTGATTGCATGGCTGTGTTTTCGGACCGGATTTATGCTTAGGAAACATCATATTTCAATGGTATCTTCTTGTTTTTTTTCGTCCATATAAGGCCATATACAGTACACTGGTTTCTCCTGTAAGGCACTGTTGTCCAACTTGTTCTAAAAGCTAAAGTTTGAAAGAAAGTGATTATTGCTTTCAAATTCTTGCATTTGCATTGAATGCAATGGCAAATTAACTAATGAAGCCAGTACTGATGAAGTATTCATGACTCTTAGACTAATAGATCCTGAAACCACGCTCATTGAGAAGACCATTTCACGTGAAATGTCTCCTAACAGATTACTTCTCAGCAATAGAATTTTACAGTTCATGCTACATTCTGTTTGGTTTAGTGAGGTGGTATAAGATGAATATCTTGATTTAGTGAAGTCTATTTTCTTCCCAGATCAGTGAGAGATTCTGGAAAGTCTTTTGAAGATGGTCTAAACCCTAACCCTAACCTAGGCAAAGTCCCCAGCTAGGGTTAGGGTTAGGATTCTAAGAAATGTAGGCAGTTTTTGATTGCATGGCTGTGTTTTCGGACCGGATTTATGCTTAGGAAACATCATATTTCAATGGTATCTTCTTGTTTTTTTTCGTCCATATAAGGCCATATACAGTACACTGGTTGCTCCTGTAAGGCACTGTTGTCCAACATGTTCTAAAAGCTAAAGTTTGAAAGAAAGTGATTATTGCTTTCAAATTCTTGCATTTGCATTGAATGCAATGGCAAATTAACTAATGAAGCCAGTACTGATGAAGTATTCATGACTCTCAGACTAATAGAGCCTGAAACCACGCTCATTGAGAAGACCATTTCACGTGAAATGTCTCCTAACAGATTACTTCTCAGCAATAGAATTTTACAGTTCATGCTACATTCTGTTTGGTTTAGTGAGGTGGTATAAGATGAATATCTTGATTTAGTGAAGTCTATTTTCTTCCCAGATCAGTGAGAGATTCTGGAAAGTCTTTTGAAGATGGTCTAAACCCTAACCCTAACCTAGGCAAAGTCCCCAGCTAGGGTTAGGGTTAGGATTCTAAGAAATGTAGGCAGTTTTTGATTGCATGGCTGTGTTTTCGGACAGGATTTATGCTTAGGAAACATCATATTTCAATGGTATCTTCATGTTTTTTTTCGTCCATATATGGCCATATACAGTACACTGGTTTCTCCTGTAAGGCACTGTTGTCCAACTTGTTCTAAAAGCTAAAGTTTGAAAGAAAGTGATTATTGCTTTCAAATTCTTGCATTTGCATTGAATGCAATGGCAAATTAACTAATGAAGCCAGTACTGATGAAGTATTCATGACTCTTAGACTAATAAAGCCTGAAACCACGCTCATTGAGAAGACCATTTCACGTGAAATGTCTCCTAACAGATTACTTCTCAGCAATAGAATTTTACAGTTCATGCTACATTCTGTTTGGTATAGTGAGGTGGTTTAAGATTAATATCTTGATTTAGTGAAGTCTATTTTCCTCCCAGATCAGTGAGAGATTCTGGAAAGTCTTTTGAAGATGGTCTAAACCCTAACCCTAACCTAGGCAAAGTCCCCAGCTAGGGTTAGGGTTAGGATTCTAAGAAATGTGGGGAGTTTTTGATTGCATGGCTGTGTTTTCGGACAGGATTTATGCTTAGGAAACATCATATTTCAATGGTATCTTCATATTTTTTCGTCAATATATGGCCATATACAGTACACTAGTTTCTCCTGTAAGGCACTGTTGTCCAACGTGTTCTAAAAGCTAAAGTTTGAAAGATAGTGATTATTGCTGTCAAATTCTTGCATTTGCATTGAATACAAAGGCAAATTAACTAATGAAGCCAGTACTGATGAAGTATTCATGACTCTTAGACTAATAGATCCTGAAACCACGCTCATTGAGAAGACCATTTCACGTGAATTGTCTCCTAACAGATTACTTCTCAGCAATAGAATTTTACAGTTCATGCTACATTCTGTTTGGTTTAGTGAGGTGGTATAAGATGAATATCTTGATTTAGTGAAGTCTATTTTCCTCCCAGATCAGTGAGAGATTCTGGAAAGTCTTTTGAAGATGGTCTAAACCCTAACCCTAACCTAGGCAAAGTCCCCAGCTAGGGTTAGGGTTAGGATTCTAAGAAATGTAGGCAGTTTTTGATTGCATGGCTGTATTTTCGGACAGGATTTATGCTTAGGAAACATCATATTTCAATGGTATCGTCATGTTTTTTTTCGTCCATATATGGCCATATACAGTACACTGGTTTCTCCTGTAAGGCACTGTTGTCCAACATGTTCTATAGGCTAAAGTTTGAAAGAAAGTGATTATTGCTTTCAAATTCTTGCATTTGCATTGAATACAAAGGCAAATTAACTAATGAAGCCAGTACTGATGAAGTATTCATGACTCTCAGACTAATAGAGCCAGAAACCACGCTCATTGAGAAGACCATTTCACGTGAAATGTCTCCTAACAGATTACTTCTCAACAATAGAATTTTAAAGTTCATGCTACATTCTGTTTGGTTTAGTGAGGTGGTATAAGATGAATACCTTTATTTAGTGAAGTCTATTTTCCTCCCAGATCAGTGAGAGATTCTGGAAAGTCTTTTGAAGATGGTCTAAACCCTAACCCTAACCTAGGCAAAGTCCCCAGCTAGGGTTAGGGTTAGGATTCTAAGAAATGTAGGCAGTTTTTGATTGCATGGCTGTATTTTCGGACAGGATTTATGCTTAGGAAACATCATATTGCAATGGAATCTCCATGTTTTTTTTCGTCCATATATGGCCATATACAGTACACTGGTTTCTCCTGTAAGGCACTGTTGTCCAACATGTTCTAAAAGCTAAAGTTTGAAAGAAAGTGATTATTGCTTTCAAATTCTTGCATTTGCATTGAATGCAATGGCAAATTAACTAATGAAGCCAGTACTGATGAAGTATTCATGACTCTCAGACTAATAGAGCCTGAAACCACGCTCATTGAGAAGACCATTTCACGTGAAATGTCTCCTAACAGATTAATTCTCAGCAATAGAATTTTACACTTCATGCTACATTCTGTTTTGTTTAGTGAGGTGGTATAAGATGAATATCTTGATTTAGTGAAGTCTATTTTCTTCCCAGATCAGTGAGAGATTCTGGAAAGTCTTTTGAAGATGGTCTAAACCCTAACCCTAACCTAGGCAAAGTCCCCAGCTAGGGTTAGGGTTAGGATTCTAAGAAATGTAGGCAGTTTTTGATTGCATGGCTGTGTTTTCGGACAGGATTTATGCTTAGGAAACATCATATTTCAATGGTATCTTCATGTTTTTTTTCGTCCATACATGGCCATATACAGTACACTGGTTTCTCCTGTAAGGCACTGTTGTCCAACTTGTTCTAAAAGCTAAAGTTTGAAAGAAAGTGATTATTGCTTTCAAGTTCTTGCATTTGCATTGAATGCAATGGCAAATTAACTAATGAAGCCAGTACTGATGAAGTATTCATGACTCTTAGACTAATAGATCCTGAAACCACGCTCATTGAGAAGACCATTTCACGTGAAATGTCTCCTAACAGATTACTTCTCAGCAATAGAATTTTACAGTTCATGCTACATTCTGTTTGGTTTAGTGAGGTGGTATAAGATGAATATCTTGATTTAGTGAAGTCTATTTTCTTCCCAGATCAGTGAGAGATTCTGGAAAGTCTTTTGAAGATGGTCTAAACCCTAACCCTAACCTAGGCAAAGTCCCCAGCTAGGGTTAGGGTTAGGATTCTAAGAAATGTAGGCAGTTTTTGATTGCATGGCTGTGTTTTCGGACCGGATTTATGCTTAGGAAACATCATATTTCAATGGTATCTTCTTGTTTTTTTTCGTCCATATAAGGCCATATACAGTACACTGGTTTCTCCTGTAAGGCACTGTTGTCCAACTTGTTCTAAAAGCTAAAGTTTGAAAGAAAGTGATTATTGCTTTCAAATTCTTGCATTTGCATTGAATGCAATGGCAAATTAACTAATGAAGCCAGTACTGATGAAGTATTCATGACTCTTAGACTAATAGATCCTGAAACCACGCTCATTGAGAAGACCATTTCACGTGAAATGTCTCCTAACAGATTACTTCTCAGCAATAGAATTTTACAGTTCATGCTACATTCTGTTTGGTTTAGTGAGGTGGTATAAGATGAATATCTTGATTTAGTGAAGTCTATTTTCTTCCCAGATCAGTGAGAGATTCTGGAAAGTCTTTTGAAGATGGTCTAAACCCTAACCCTAACCTAGGCAAAGTCCCCAGCTAGGGTTAGGGTTAGGATTCTAAGAAATGTAGGCAGTTTTTGATTGCATGGCTGTGTTTTCGGACCGGATTTATGCTTAGGAAACATCATATTTCAATGGTATCTTCTTGTTTTTTTTCGTCCATATAAGGCCATATACAGTACACTGGTTGCTCCTGTAAGGCACTGTTGTCCAACATGTTCTAAAAGCTAAAGTTTGAAAGAAAGTGATTATTGCTTTCAAATTCTTGCATTTGCATTGAATGCAATGGCAAATTAACTAATGAAGCCAGTACTGATGAAGTATTCATGACTCTCAGACTAATAGAGCCTGAAACCACGCTCATTGAGAAGACCATTTCACGTGAAATGTCTCCTAACAGATTACTTCTCAGCAATAGAATTTTACAGTTCATGCTACATTCTGTTTGGTTTAGTGAGGTGGTATAAGATGAATATCTTGATTTAGTGAAGTCTATTTTCTTCCCAGATCAGTGAGAGATTCTGGAAAGTCTTTTGAAGATGGTCTAAACCCTAACCCTAACCTAGGCAAAGTCCCCAGCTAGGGTTAGGGTTAGGATTCTAAGAAATGTAGGCAGTTTTTGATTGCATGGCTGTGTTTTCGGACAGGATTTATGCTTAGGAAACATCATATTTCAATGGTATCTTCATGTTTTTTTTCGTCCATATATGGCCATATACAGTACACTGGTTTCTCCTGTAAGGCACTGTTGTCCAACTTGTTCTAAAAGCTAAAGTTTGAAAGAAAGTGATTATTGCTTTCAAATTCTTGCATTTGCATTGAATGCAATGGCAAATTAACTAATGAAGCCAGTACTGATGAAGTATTCATGACTCTTAGACTAATAAAGCCTGAAACCACGCTCATTGAGAAGACCATTTCACGTGAAATGTCTCCTAACAGATTACTTCTCAGCAATAGAATTTTACAGTTCATGCTACATTCTGTTTGGTATAGTGAGGTGGTTTAAGATTAATATCTTGATTTAGTGAAGTCTATTTTCCTCCCAGATCAGTGAGAGATTCTGGAAAGTCTTTTGAAGATGGTCTAAACCCTAACCCTAACCTAGGCAAAGTCCCCAGCTAGGGTTAGGGTTAGGATTCTAAGAAATGTGGGGAGTTTTTGATTGCATGGCTGTGTTTTCGGACAGGATTTATGCTTAGGAAACATCATATTTCAATGGTATCTTCATATTTTTTCGTCAATATATGGCCATATACAGTACACTAGTTTCTCCTGTAAGGCACTGTTGTCCAACGTGTTCTAAAAGCTAAAGTTTGAAAGATAGTGATTATTGCTGTCAAATTCTTGCATTTGCATTGAATACAAAGGCAAATTAACTAATGAAGCCAGTACTGATGAAGTATTCATGACTCTTAGACTAATAGATCCTGAAACCACGCTCATTGAGAAGACCATTTCACGTGAATTGTCTCCTAACAGATTACTTCTCAGCAATAGAATTTTACAGTTCATGCTACATTCTGTTTGGTTTAGTGAGGTGGTATAAGATGAATATCTTGATTTAGTGAAGTCTATTTTCCTCCCAGATCAGTGAGAGATTCTGGAAAGTCTTTTGAAGATGGTCTAAACCCTAACCCTAACCTAGGCAAAGTCCCCAGCTAGGGTTAGGGTTAGGATTCTAAGAAATGTAGGCAGTTTTTGATTGCATGGCTGTATTTTCGGACAGGATTTATGCTTAGGAAACATCATATTTCAATGGTATCGTCATGTTTTTTTTCGTCCATATATGGCCATATACAGTACACTGGTTTCTCCTGTAAGGCACTGTTGTCCAACATGTTCTATAGGCTAAAGTTTGAAAGAAAGTGATTATTGCTTTCAAATTCTTGCATTTGCATTGAATACAAAGGCAAATTAACTAATGAAGCCAGTACTGATGAAGTATTCATGACTCTCAGACTAATAGAGCCAGAAACCACGCTCATTGAGAAGACCATTTCACGTGAAATGTCTCCTAACAGATTACTTCTCAACAATAGAATTTTAAAGTTCATGCTACATTCTGTTTGGTTTAGTGAGGTGGTATAAGATGAATACCTTTATTTAGTGAAGTCTATTTTCCTCCCAGATCAGTGAGAGATTCTGGAAAGTCTTTTGAAGATGGTCTAAACCCTAACCCTAACCTAGGCAAAGTCCCCAGCTAGGGTTAGGGTTAGGATTCTAAGAAATGTAGGCAGTTTTTGATTGCATGGCTGTATTTTCGGACAGGATTTATGCTTAGGAAACATCATATTGCAATGGAATCTCCATGTTTTTTTTCGTCCATATATGGCCATATACAGTACACTGGTTTCTCCTGTAAGGCACTGTTGTCCAACATGTTCTAAAAGCTAAAGTTTGAAAGAAAGTGATTATTGCTTTCAAATTCTTGCATTTGCATTGAATGCAATGGCAAATTAACTAATGAAGCCAGTACTGATGAAGTATTCATGACTCTCAGACTAATAGAGCCTGAAACCACGCTCATTGAGAAGACCATTTCACGTGAAATGTCTCCTAACAGATTAATTCTCAGCAATAGAATTTTACAGTTCATGCTACATTCTGTTTTGTTTAGTGAGGTGGTATAAGATGAATATCTTGATTTAGTGAAGTCTATTTTCTTCCCAGATCAGTGAGAGATTCTGGAAAGTCTTTTGAAGATGGTCTAAACCCTAACCCTAACCTAGGCAAAGTCCCCAGCTAGGGTTAGGGTTAGGATTCTAAGAAATGTAGGCAGTTTTTGATTGCATGGCTGTGTTTTCGGACAGGATTTATGCTTAGGAAACATCATATTTCAATGGTATCTTCATGTTTTTTTTCGTCCATACATGGCCATATACAGTACACTGGTTTCTCCTGTAAGGCACTGTTGTCCAACTTGTTCTAAAAGCTAAAGTTTGAAAGAAAGTGATTATTGCTTTCAAGTTCTTGCATTTGCATTGAATGCAATGGCAAATTAACTAATGAAGCCAGTACTGATGAAGTATTCATGACTCTTAGACTAATAGATCCTGAAACCACGCTCATTGAGAAGACCATTTCACGTGAAATGTCTCCTAACAGATTACTTCTCAGCAATAGAATTTTACAGTTCATGCTACATTCTGTTTGGTTTAGTGAGGTGGTATAAGATGAATATCTTGATTTAGTGAAGTCTATTTTCTTCCCAGATCAGTGAGAGATTCTGGAAAGTCTTTTGAAGATGGTCTAAACCCTAACCCTAACCTAGGCAAAGTCCCCAGCTAGGGTTAGGGTTAGGATTCTAAGAAATGTAGGCAGTTTTTGATTGCATGGCTGTGTTTTCGGACCGGATTTATGCTTAGGAAACATCATATTTCAATGGTATCTTCTTGTTTTTTTTCGTCCATATAAGGCCATATACAGTACACTGGTTGCTCCTGTAAGGCACTGTTGTCCAACATGTTCTAAAAGCTAAAGTTTGAAAGAAAGTGATTATTGCTTTCAAATTCTTGCATTTGCATTGAATGCAATGGCAAATTAACTAATGAAGCCAGTACTGATGAAGTATTCATGACTCTCAGACTAATAGAGCCTGAAACCACGCTCATTGAGAAGACCATTTCACGTGAAATGTCTCCTAACAGATTACTTCTCAGCAATAGAATTTTACAGTTCATGCTACATTCTGTTTGGTTTAGTGAGGTGGTATAAGATGAATATCTTGATTTAGTGAAGTCTATTTTCTTCCCAGATCAGTGAGAGATTCTGGAAAGTCTTTTGAAGATGGTCTAAACCCTAACCCTAACCTAGGCAAAGTCCCCAGCTAGGGTTAGGGTTAGGATTCTAAGAAATGTAGGCAGTTTTTGATTGCATGGCTGTGTTTTCGGACAGGATTTATGCTTAGGAAACATCATATTTCAATGGTATCTTCATGTTTTTTTTCGTCCATATATGGCCATATACAGTACACTGGTTTCTCCTGTAAGGCACTGTTGTCCAACTTGTTCTAAAAGCTAAAGTTTGAAAGAAAGTGATTATTGCTTTCAAATTCTTGCATTTGCATTGAATGCAATGGCAAATTAACTAATGAAGCCAGTACTGATGAAGTATTCATGACTCTTAGACTAATAAAGCCTGAAACCACGCTCATTGAGAAGACCATTTCACGTGAAATGTCTCCTAACAGATTACTTCTCAGCAATAGAATTTTACAGTTCATGCTACATTCTGTTTGGTATAGTGAGGTGGTTTAAGATTAATATCTTGATTTAGTGAAGTCTATTTTCCTCCCAGATCAGTGAGAGAT
The DNA here is from genome assembly GCF_055471065.1 of Atractosteus spatula. Classification (NCBI taxonomy): domain Eukaryota; kingdom Metazoa; phylum Chordata; class Actinopteri; order Semionotiformes; family Lepisosteidae; genus Atractosteus; species Atractosteus spatula. Next base: position 16,693,733 of record NC_142723.1, read on the forward strand.
TCTGGAAAGTCTTTTGAAGATGGTCTAAACCCTAACCCTAACCTAGGCAAAGTCCCCAGCTAGGGTTAGGGTTAGGATTCTAAGAAATGTGGGGAGTTTTTGATTGCATGGCTGTGTTTTCGGACAGGATTTATGCTTAGGAAACATCATATTTCAATGGTATCTTCATATTTTTTCGTCAATATATGGCCATATACAGTACACTAGTTTCTCCTGTAAGGCACTGTTGTCCAACGTGTTCTAAAAGCTAAAGTTTGAAAGATAGTGATTATTGCTGTCAAATTCTTGCATTTGCATTGAATACAAAGGCAAATTAACTAATGAAGCCAGTACTGATGAAGTATTCATGACTCTTAGACTAATAGATCCTGAAACCACGCTCATTGAGAAGACCATTTCACGTGAATTGTCTCCTAACAGATTACTTCTCAGCAATAGAATTTTACAGTTCATGCTACATTCTGTTTGGTTTAGTGAGGTGGTATAAGATGAATATCTTGATTTAGTGAAGTCTATTTTCCTCCCAGATCAGTGAGAGATTCTGGAAAGTCTTTTGAAGATGGTCTAAACCCTAACCCTAACCTAGGCAAAGTCCCCAGCTAGGGTTAGGGTTAGGATTCTAAGAAATGTAGGCAGTTTTTGATTGCATGGCTGTATTTTCGGACAGGATTTATGCTTAGGAAACATCATATTTCAATGGTATCGTCATGTTTTTTTTCGTCCATATATGGCCATATACAGTACACTGGTTTCTCCTGTAAGGCACTGTTGTCCAACATGTTCTATAGGCTAAAGTTTGAAAGAAAGTGATTATTGCTTTCAAATTCTTGCATTTGCATTGAATACAAAGGCAAATTAACTAATGAAGCCAGTACTGATGAAGTATTCATGACTCTCAGACTAATAGAGCCAGAAACCACGCTCATTGAGAAGACCATTTCACGTGAAATGTCTCCTAACAGATTACTTCTCAACAATAGAATTTTAAAGTTCATGCTACATTCTGTTTGGTTTAGTGAGGTGGTATAAGATGAATACCTTTATTTAGTGAAGTCTATTTTCCTCCCAGATCAGTGAGAGATTCTGGAAAGTCTTTTGAAGATGGTCTAAACCCTAACCCTAACCTAGGCAAAGTCCCCAGCTAGGGTTAGGGTTAGGATTCTAAGAAATGTAGGCAGTTTTTGATTGCATGGCTGTATTTTCGGACAGGATTTATGCTTAGGAAACATCATATTGCAATGGAATCTCCATGTTTTTTTTCGTCCATATATGGCCATATACAGTACACTGGTTTCTCCTGTAAGGCACTGTTGTCCAACATGTTCTAAAAGCTAAAGTTTGAAAGAAAGTGATTATTGCTTTCAAATTCTTGCATTTGCATTGAATGCAATGGCAAATTAACTAATGAAGCCAGTACTGATGAAGTATTCATGACTCTCAGACTAATAGAGTCTGAAACCACGCTCATTGAGAAGACCATTTCACGTGAAATGTCTCCTAACAGATTAATTCTCAGCAATAGAATTTTACAGTTCATGCTACATTCTGTTTTGTTTAGTGAGGTGGTATAAGATGAATATCTTGATTTAGTGAAGTCTATTTTCTTCCCAGATCAGTGAGAGATTCTGGAAAGTCTTTTGAAGATGGTCTAAACCCTAACCCTAACCTAGGCAAAGTCCCCAGCTAGGGTTAGGGTTAGGATTCTAAGAAATGTAGGCAGTTTTTGATTGCATGGCTGTGTTTTCGGACAGGATTTATGCTTAGGAAACATCATATTTCAATGGTATCTTCATGTTTTTTTTCGTCCATACATGGCCATATACAGTACACTGGTTTCTCCTGTAAGGCACTGTTGTCCAACTTGTTCTAAAAGCTAAAGTTTGAAAGAAAGTGATTATTGCTTTCAAATTCTTGCATTTGCATTGAATGCAATGGCAAATTAACTAATGAAGCCAGTACTGATGAAGTATTCATGACTCTTAGACTAATAGATCCTGAAACCACGCTCATTGAGAAGACCATTTCACGTGAAATGTCTCCTAACAGATTACTTCTCAGCAATAGAATTTTACAGTTCATGCTACATTCTGTTTGGTTTAGTGAGGTGGTATAAGATGAATATCTTGATTTAGTGAAGTCTATTTTCTTCCCAGATCAGTGAGAGATTCTGGAAAGTCTTTTGAAGATGGTCTAAACCCTAACCCTAACCTAGGCAAAGTCCCCAGCTAGGGTTAGGGTTAGGATTCTAAGAAATGTAGGCAGTTTTTGATTGCATGGCTGTGTTTTCGGATCGGATTTATCCTTAGGAAACATCATATTTCAATGGTATCTTCTTGTTTTTTTTCGTCCATATAAGGCCATATACAGTACACTGGTTGCTCCTGTAAGGCACTGTTGTCCAACATGTTCTAAAAGCTAAAGTTTGAAAGAAAGTGATTATTGCTTTCAAATTCTTGCATTTGCATTGAATGCAATGGCAAATTAACTAATGAAGCCAGTACTGATGAAGTATTCATGACTCTCAGACTAATAGAGCCTGAAACCACGCTCATTGAGAAGACCATTTCACGTGAAATGTCTCCTAACAGATTACTTCTCAGCAATAGAATTTTACAGTTCATGCTACATTCTGTTTGGTTTAGTGAGGTGGTATAAGATGAATATCTTGATTTAGTGAAGTCTATTTTCTTCCCAGATCAGTGAGAGATTCTGGAAAGTCTTTTGAAGATGGTCTAAACCCTAACCCTAACCTAGGCAAAGTCCCCAGCTAGGGTTAGGGTTAGGATTCTAAGTAATATAGGCAGTTTTTGATTGCATGGCTGTGTTCTCGGACAGGATTTATGCTTAGGAAACATCATATTTCAATGGTATCTTCTTGTTTTTTTTCGTCCATATAAGGCCATATACAGTACACTGGTTGCTCCTGTAAGGCACTGTTGTCCAACATGTTCTATAGGCTAAAGTTTGAAAGAAAGTGATTATTGCTTTCAAATTCTTGCATTTGCATTGAATGCAATGGCAAATTAACTAATGAAGCCAGTACTGATGAAGTATTCATGACTCTCAGACTAATAGAGCCAGAAACCACGCTCATTGAGAAGACCATTTCACGTGAAATGTCTCCTAACAGATTACTTCTCAACAATAGAATTTTACAGTTCATGCTACATTCTGTTTGGTTTAGTGAGGTGGTATAAGATGAATACCTTTATTTAGTGAAGTCTATTTTCCTCCCAGATCAGTGAGAGATTCTGGAAAGTCTTTTGAAGATGGTCTAAACCCTAACCCTAACCTAGGCAAAGTCCCCAGCTAGGGTTAGGGTTAGGATTCTAAGAAATGTAGGCAGTTTTTGATTGCATGGCTGTATTTTCGGACAGGATTTATGCTTAGGAAACATCATATTGCAATGGAATCTCCTTTTTTTTTTCGTCCATATATGGCCATATACAGTACACTGGTTTCTCCTGTAAGGCACTGTTGTCCAACATGTTCTAAAAGCTAAAGTTTGAAAGAAAGTGATTATTGCTTTCAAATTCTTGCATTTGCATTGAATGCAATGGCAAATTAACTAATGAAGCCAGTACTGATGAAGTATTCATGACTCTCAGACTAATAGAGCCTGAAACCACGCTCATTGAGAAGACCATTTCACGTGAAATGTCTCCTAACAGATTAATTCTCAGCAATAGAATTTTACAGTTCATGCTACATTCTGTTTTGTTTATTGAGGTGGTATAAGATGAATATCTTGATTTAGTGAAGTCTATTTTCTTCCCAGATCAGTGAGAGATTCTGGAAAGTCTTTTGAAGATGGTCTAAACCCTAACCCTAACCTAGGCAAAGTCCCCAGCTAGGGTTAGGGTTAGGATTCTAAGAAATGTAGGCAGTTTTTGATTGCATGGCTGTGTTTTCGGACAGGATTTATGCTTAGGAAACATCATATTTCAATGGTTTCTTCATGTTTTTTTTCGTCCATACATGGCCATATACAGTACACTGGTTTCTCCTGTAAGGCACTGTTGTCCAACTTGTTCTAAAAGCTAAAGTTTGAAAGAAAGTGATTATTGCTTTCAAGTTCTTGCATTTGCATTGAATGCAATGGCAAATTAACTAATGAAGCCAGTACTGATGAAGTATTCATGACTCTTAGACTAATAGATCCTGAAACCACGCTCATTGAGAAGACCATTTCACGTGAAATGTCTCCTAACAGATTACTTCTCAGCAATAGAATTTTACAGTTCATGCTACATTCTGTTTGGTTTAGTGAGGTGGTATAAGATGAATATCTTGATTTAGTGAAGTCTATTTTCTTCCCAGATCAGTGAGAGATTCTGGAAAGTCTTTTGAAGATGGTCTAAACCCTAACCCTAACCTAGGCAAAGTCCCCAGCTAGGGTTAGGGTTAGGATTCTAAGAAATGTAGGCAGTTTTTGATTGCATGGCTGTGTTTTCGGACAGGATTTATGCTTAGGAAACATCATATTTCAATGGTATCTTCTTGTTTTTTTTCGTCCATATAAGGCCATATACAGTACACTGGTTTCTCCTGTAAGGCACTGTTGTCCAACTTGTTCTAAAAGCTAAAGTTTGAAAGAAAGTGATTATTGCTTTCAAATTCTTGCATTTGCATTGAATGCAATGGCAAATTAACTAATGAAGCCAGTACTGATGAAGTATTCATGACTCTTAGACTAATAGATCCTGAAACCACGCTCATTGAGAAGACCATTTCACGTGAAATGTCTCCTAACAGATTACTTCTCAGCAATAGAATTTTACAGTTCATGCTACATTCTGTTTGGTTTAGTGAGGTGGTATAAGATGAATATCTTGATTTAGTGAAGTCTATTTTCTTCCCAGATCAGTGAGAGATTCTGGAAAGTCTTTTGAAGATGGTCTAAACCCTAACCCTAACCTAGGCAAAGTCCCCAGCTAGGGTTAGGGTTAGGATTCTAAGTAATATAGGCAGTTTTTGATTGCATGGCTGTGTTCTCGGACAGGATTTATGCTTAGGAAACATCATATTTCAATGGTATCTTCATGTTTTTTTTCGTCCATATATGGCCATATACAGTACACTGGTTTCTCCTGTAAGGCACTGTTGTCCAACTTGTTCTAAAAGCTAAAGTTTGAAAGAAAGTGATTATTGCTTTCAAATTCTTGCATTTGCATTGAATGCAATGGCAAATTAACTAATGAAGCCAGTACTGATGAAGTATTCATGACTCTTAGACTAATAAAGCCTGAAACCACGCTCATTGAGAAGACCATTTCACGTGAAATGTCTCCTAACAGATTACTTCTCAGCAATAGAATTTTACAGTTCATGCTACATTCTGTTTGGTTTAGTGAGGTGGTATAAGATGAATATCTTGATTTGGAGAAGTCTATTTTCTTCCCAGATCAGTGAGAGATTCTGGAAAGTCTTTTGAAGATGGTCTAAACCCTAACCCTAACCTAGGCAAAGTCCCCAGCTAGGGTTAGGGTTAGGATTCTGAGAAATGTAGACAGTTTTTGATTGCATGGCTGTGTTGTTGGACAGGATTTATGCTTAGGAAACATCATATTTCAATGGTATCTTCATATTTTTTTCGTCCATATATGGCCATATACAGTACACTGGTTTCTCCTGTAAGGCACTGTTGTCCAACATGTTCTAAAAGCTAAAGTTTGAAAGAAAGTGATTATTGCTTTCAAATTCTTATATTTGCATTGAATGCAATGGCAAATTAACTAATGAAGCCAGTACTGATGAAGTATTCATGACTCTCAGACTAATAGAGCCTGAAACCACGCTCATTGAGAAGACCATTTCACTTGAAATGTCTCCTAACAGATTACTTCTCAGCAATAGAATTTTACAGTTCATGCTACATTCTGTTTGGTTTAGTGAGGTGGTATAAGATGAATATCTTGATTTAGTGAAGTCTATTTTCCTCCCAGATCAGTGAGAGATTCTGGAAAGTCTTTTGAAGATGGTCTAAACCCTAACCCTAACCTAGGCAAAGTCCCCAGCTAGGGTTAGGGTTAGGATTCTAAGAAATGTAGGCAGTTTTTGATTGCATGGCTGTATTTTCGGACAGGATTTATGCTTAGGAAACATCATATTTCAATGGTATCTTCATGTTTTTTTTCGTCCATATATGGCCATATACAGTACACTGGTTTCTCCTGTAAGGCACTGTTGTCCAACATGTTCTAAAAGCTAAAGTTTGAATGAAAGTGATTATTGCTTTAAAATTCTTGCATTTGCATTGAATGCAATGGCAAATTAACTAATGAAGCCAGTACTGATGAAGTATTCATGACTCTCAGACTAATAGAGCCAGAAACCACGCTCATTGAGAAGACCATTTCACGTGAAATGTCTCCTAACAGATTACTTCTCAACAATAGAATTTTACAGTTCATGCTACATTCTGTTTGGTTTAGTGAGGTGGTATAAGATGAATACCTTTTTTTAGTGAAGTCTATTTTCCTCCCAGATCAGTGAGAGATTCTGGAAAGTCTTTTGAAGATGGTCTAAACCCTAACCCTAACCTAGGCAAAGTCCCCAGCTAGGGTTAGGGTTAGGATTCTAAGAAATGTAGGCAGTTTTTGATTGCATGGCTGTATTTTTGGACAGGATTTATGCTTAGGAAACATCATATTGCAATGGAATCTCCATGTTTTTTTTTGTCCATATATGGCCATATACAGTACACTGGTTTCTCCTGTAAGGCACTGTTGTCCAACATGTTCTAAAAGCTAAAGTTTGAAAGAAAGTGATTATTGCTTTCAAATTCTTATATTTGCATTGAATGCAATGGCAAATTAACTAATGAAGCCAGTACTGATGAAGTATTCATGACTCTCAGACTAATAGAGCCTGAAACCACGCTCATTGAGAAGACCATTTCACTTGAAATGTCTCCTAACAGATTACTTCTCAGCAATAGAATTTTACAGTTCATGCTACATTCTGTTTGGTTTAGTGAGGTGGTATAAGATGAATATCTTGATTTAGTGAAGTCTATTTTCCTCCCAGATCAGTGAGAGATTCTGGAAAGTCTTTTGAAGATGGTCTAAACCCTAACCCTAACCTAGGCAAAGTCCCCAGCTAGGGTTAGGGTTAGGATTCTAAGAAATGTAGGCAGTTTTTGATTGCATGGCTGTATTTTCGGACAGGATTTATGCTTAGGAAACATCATATTTCAATGGTATCTTCATGTTTTTTTTCGTCCATATATGGCCATATACAGTACACTGGTTTCTCCTGTAAGGCACTGTTGTCCAACATGTTCTAAAAGCTAAAGTTTGAATGAAAGTGATTATTGCTTTAAAATTCTTGCATTTGCATTGAATGCAATGGCAAATTAACTAATGAAGCCAGTACTGATGAAGTATTCATGACTCTCAGACTAATAGAGCCAGAAACCACGCTCATTGAGAAGACCATTTCACGTGAAATGTCTCCTAACAGATTACTTCTCAACAATAGAATTTTACAGTTCATGCTACATTCTGTTTGGTTTAGTGAGGTGGTATAAGATGAATACCTTTATTTAGTGAAGTCTATTTTCCTCCCAGATCAGTGAGAGATTCTGGAAAGTCTTTTGAAGATGGTCTAAACCCTAACCCTAACCTAGGCAAAGTCCCCAGCTAGGGTTAGGGTTAGGATTCTAAGAAATGTAGGCAGTTTTTGATTGCATGGCTGTATTTTCGGACAGGATTTATGCTTAGGAAACATCATATTGCAATGGAATCTCCTTTTTTTTTTCGTCCATATATGGCCATATACAGTACACTGGTTTCTCCTGTAAGGCACTGTTGTCCAACATGTTCTAAAAGCTAAAGTTTGAAAGAAAGTGATTATTGCTTTCAAATTCTTGCATTTGCATTGAATGCAATGGCAAATTAACTAATGAAGCCAGTACTGATGAAGTATTCATGACTCTCAGACTAATAGAGCCTGAAACCACGCTCATTGAGAAGACCATTTCACGTGAAATGTCTCCTAACAGATTAATTCTCAGCAATAGAATTTTACAGTTCATGCTACATTCTGTTTTGTTTATTGAGGTGGTATAAGATGAATATCTTGATTTAGTGAAGTCTATTTTCTTCCCAGATCAGTGAGAGATTCTGGAAAGTCTTTTGAAGATGGTCTAAACCCTAACCCTAACCTAGGCAAAGTCCCCAGCTAGGGTTAGGGTTAGGATTCTAAGAAATGTAGGCAGTTTTTGATTGCATGGCTGTGTTTTCGGACAGGATTTATGCTTAGGAAACATCATATTTCAATGGTTTCTTCATGTTTTTTTTCGTCCATACATGGCCATATACAGTACACTGGTTTCTCCTGTAAGGCACTGTTGTCCAACTTGTTCTAAAAGCTAAAGTTTGAAAGAAAGTGATTATTGCTTTCAAGTTCTTGCATTTGCATTGAATGCAATGGCAAATTAACTAATGAAGCCAGTACTGATGAAGTATTCATGACTCTTAGACTAATAGATCCTGAAACCACGCTCATTGAGAAGACCATTTCACGTGAAATGTCTCCTAACAGATTACTTCTCAGCAATAGAATTTTACAGTTCATGCTACATTCTGTTTGGTTTAGTGAGGTGGTATAAGATGAATATCTTGATTTAGTGAAGTCTATTTTCTTCCCAGATCAGTGAGAGATTCTGGAAAGTCTTTTGAAGATGGTCTAAACCCTAACCCTAACCTAGGCAAAGTCCCCAGCTAGGGTTAGGGTTAGGATTCTAAGAAATGTAGGCAGTTTTTGATTGCATGGCTGTGTTTTCGGACAGGATTTATGCTTAGGAAACATCATATTTCAATGGTATCTTCTTGTTTTTTTTCGTCCATATAAGGCCATATACAGTACACTGGTTTCTCCTGTAAGGCACTGTTGTCCAACTTGTTCTAAAAGCTAAAGTTTGAAAGAAAGTGATTATTGCTTTCAAATTCTTGCATTTGCATTGAATGCAATGGCAAATTAACTAATGAAGCCAGTACTGATGAAGTATTCATGACTCTTAGACTAATAGATCCTGAAACCACGCTCATTGAGAAGACCATTTCACGTGAAATGTCTCCTAACAGATTACTTCTCAGCAATAGAATTTTACAGTTCATGCTACATTCTGTTTGGTTTAGTGAGGTGGTATAAGATGAATTCTTGATTTAGTGAAGTCTATTTTCTTCCCAGATCAGTGAGAGATTCTGGAAAGTCTTTTGAAGATGGTCTAAACCCTAACCCTAACCTAGGCAAAGTCCCCAGCTAGGGTTAGGGTTAGGATTCTAAGTAATATAGGCAGTTTTTGATTGCATGGCTGTGTTCTCGGACAGGATTTATGCTTAGGAAACATCATATTTCAATGGTATCTTCATGTTTTTTTTCGTCCATATATGGCCATATACAGTACACTGGTTTCTCCTGTAAGGCACTGTTGTCCAACTTGTTCTAAAAGCTAAAGTTTGAAAGAAAGTGATTATTGCTTTCAAATTCTTGCATTTGCATTGAATGCAATGGCAAATTAACTAATGAAGCCAGTACTGATGAAGTATTCATGACTCTTAGACTAATAAAGCCTGAAACCACGCTCATTGAGAAGACCATTTCACGTGAAATGTCTCCTAACAGATTACTTCTCAGCAATAGAATTTTACAGTTCATGCTACATTCTGTTTGGTTTAGTGAGGTGGTATAAGATGAATATCTTGATTTGGAGAAGTCTATTTTCTTCCCAGATCAGTGAGAGATTCTGGAAAGTCTTTTGAAGATGGTCTAAACCCTAACCCTAACCTAGGCAAAGTCCCCAGCTAGGGTTAGGGTTAGGATTCTAAGAAATGTAGACAGTTTTTGATTGCATGGCTGTGTTGTTGGACAGGATTTATGCTTAGGAAACATCATATTTCAATGGTATCTTCATATTTTTTTCGTCCATATATGGCCATATACAGTACACTGGTTTCTCCTGTAAGGCACTGTTGTCCAACATGTTCTAAAAGCTAAAGTTTGAAAGAAAGTGATTATTGCTTTCAAATTCTTATATTTGCATTGAATGCAATGGCAAATTAACTAATGAAGCCAGTACTGATGAAGTATTCATGACTCTCAGACTAATAGAGCCTGAAACCACGCTCATTGAGAAGACCATTTCACTTGAAATGTCTCCTAACAGATTACTTCTCAGCAATAGAATTTTACAGTTCATGCTACATTCTGTTTGGTTTAGTGAGGTGGTATAAGATGAATATCTTGATTTAGTGAAGTCTATTTTCCTCCCAGATCAGTGAGAGATTCTGGAAAGTCTTTTGAAGATGGTCTAAACCCTAACCCTAACCTAGGCAAAGTCCCCAGCTAGGGTTAGGGTTAGGATTCTAAGAAATGTAGGCAGTTTTTGATTGCATGGCTGTATTTTCGGACAGGATTTATGCTTAGGAAACATCATATTTCAATGGTATCTTCATGTTTTTTTTCGTCCATATATGGCCATATACAGTACACTGGTTTCTCCTGTAAGGCACTGTTGTCCAACATGTTCTAAAAGCTAAAGTTTGAATGAAAGTGATTATTGCTTTAAAATTCTTGCATTTGCATTGAATGCAATGGCAAATTAACTAATGAAGCCAGTACTGATGAAGTATTCATGACTCTCAGACTAATAGAGCCAGAAACCACGCTCATTGAGAAGACCATTTCACGTGAAATGTCTCCTAACAGATTACTTCTCAACAATAGAATTTTACAGTTCATGCTACATTCTGTTTGGTTTAGTGAGGTGGTATAAGATGAATACCTTTTTTTAGTGAAGTCTATTTTCCTCCCAGATCAGTGAGAGATTCTGGAAAGTCTTTTGAAGATGGTCTAAACCCTAACCCTAACCTAGGCAAAGTCCCCAGCTAGGGTTAGGGTTAGGATTCTAAGAAATGTAGGCAGTTTTTGATTGCATGGCTGTATTTTTGGACAGGATTTATGCTTAGGAAACATCATATTGCAATGGAATCTCCATGTTTTTTTTTGTCCATATATGGCCATATACAGTACACTGGTTTCTCCTGTAAGGCACTGTTGTCCAACATGTTCTAAAAGCTAAAGTTTGAAAGAAAGTGATTATTGCTTTCAAATTCTTATATTTGCATTGAATGCAATGGCAAATTAACTAATGAAGCCAGTACTGATGAAGTATTCATGACTCTCAGACTAATAGAGCCTGAAACCACGCTCATTGAGAAGACCATTTCACTTGAAATGTCTCCTAACAGATTACTTCTCAGCAATAGAATTTTACAGTTCATGCTACATTCTGTTTGGTTTAGTGAGGTGGTATAAGATGAATATCTTGATTTAGTGAAGTCTATTTTCCTCCCAGATCAGTGAGAGATTCTGGAAAGTCTTTTGAAGATGGTCTAAACCCTAACCCTAACCTAGGCAAAGTCCCCAGCTAGGGTTAGGGTTAGGATTCTAAGAAATGTAGGCAGTTTTTGATTGCATGGCTGTATTTTCGGACAGGATTTATGCTTAGGAAACATCATATTTCAATGGTATCTTCATGTTTTTTTTCGTCCATATATGGCCATATACAGTACACTGGTTTCTCCTGTAAGGCACTGTTGTCCAACATGTTCTAAAAGCTAAAGTTTGAATGAAAGTGATTATTGCTTTAAAATTCTTGCATTTGCATTGAATGCAATGGCAAATTAACTAATGAAGCCAGTACTGATGAAGTATTCATGACTCTCAGACTAATAGAGCCAGAAACCACGCTCATTGAGAAGACCATTTCACGTGAAATGTCTCCTAACAGATTACTTCTCAGCAATAGAATTTTACAGTTCATGCTACATTCTGTTTGGTTTAGTGAGGTGGTATAAGATGAATATCTTGATTTAGTGAAGTCTATTTTCCTCCCAGATCAGTGAGAGATTCTGGAAAGTCTTTTGAAGATGGTCTAAACCCTAACCCTAACCTAGGCAAAGTCCCCAGCTAGGGTTAGGGTTAGGATTCTAAGAAATGTAGGCAGTTTTTGATTGCATGGCTGTATTTTCGGACAGGATTTATGCTTAGGAAACATCATATTTCAATGGTATCTTCATGTTTTTTTTCGTCCATATATGGCCATATACAGTACACTGGTTTCTCCTGTAAGGCACTGTTGTCCAACATGTTCTAAAAGCTAAAGTTTGAATGAAAGTGATTATTGCTTTAAAATTCTTGCATTTGCATTGAATGCAATGGCAAATTAACTAATGAAGCCAGTACTGATGAAGTATTCATGACTCTCAGACTAATAGAGCCAGAAACCACGCTCATTGAGAAGACCATTTCACGTGAAATGTCTCCTAACAGATTACTTCTCAACAATAGAATTTTACAGTTCATGCTACATTCTGTTTGGTTTAGTGAGGTGGTATAAGATGAATACCTTTATTTAGTGAAGTCTATTTTCCTCCCAGATCAGTGAGAGATTCTGGAAAGTCTTTTGAAGATGGTCTAAACCCTAACCCTAACCTAGGCAAAGTCCCCAGCTAGGGTTAGGGTTAGGATTCTAAGAAATGTAGGCAGTTTTTGATTGCATGGCTGTATTTTTGGACAGGATTTATGCTTAGGAAACATCATATTGCAATGGAATCTCCATGTTTTTTTTCGTCCATATATGGCCATATACAGTACACTGGTTTCTCCTGTAAGGCACTGTTGTCCAACATGTTCTAAAAGCTAAAGTTTGAAAGAAAGTGATTATTGCTTTCAAATTCTTGCATTTGCATTGAATGCAATGGCAAATTAACTAATGAAGCCAGTACTGATGAAGTATTCATGACTCTTAGACTAATAGATCCTGAAACCACGCTCATTGAGAAGACCATTTCACGTGAAATGTCTCCTAACAGATTACTTCTCAGCAATAGAATTTTACAGTTCATGCTACATTCTGTTTGGTTTAGTGAGGTGGTATAAGATGAATATCTTGATTTAGTGAAGTCTATTTTCTTCCCAGATCAGTGAGAGATTCTGGAAAGTCTTTTGAAGATGGTCTAAACCCTAACCCTAACCTAGGCAAAGTCCCCAGCTAGGGTTAGGGTTAGGATTCTAAGAAATGTAGGCAGTTTTTGATTGCATGGCTGTGTTTTCGGACAGGATTTATGCTTAGGAAACATCATATTTCAATGGTATCTTCTTGTTTTTTTTCGTCCATATAAGGCCATATACAGTACACTGGTTGCTCCTGTAAGGCACTGTTGTCCAACATGTTCTAAAAGCTAAAGTTTGAAAGAAAGTGATTATTGCTTTCAAATTCTTGCATTTGCATTGAATGCAATGGCAAATTAACTAATGAAGCCAGTACTGATGAAGTATTCATGACTCTCAGACTAATAGAGCCTGAAACCACGCTCATTGAGAAGACCATTTCACGTGAAATGTCTCCTAACAGATTACTTCTCAGCAATAGAATTTTACAGTTCATGCTACATTCTGTTTGGTTTAGTGAGGTGGTATAAGATGAATATCTTGATTTAGTGAAGTCTATTTTCTTCCCAGATCAGTGAGAGATTCTGGAAAGTCTTTTGAAGATGGTCTAAACCCTAACCCTAACCTAGGCAAAGTCCCCAGCTAGGGTTAGGGTTAGGATTCTAAGTAATATAGGCAGTTTTTGATTGCATGGCTGTGTTCTCGGACAGGATTTATGCTTAGGAAACATCATATTTCAATGGTATCTTCATGTTTTTTTTCGTCCATATATGGCCATATACAGTACACTGGTTTCTCCTGTAAGGCACTGTTGTCCAACTTGTTCTAAAAGCTAAAGTTTGAAAGAAAGTGATTATTGCTTTCAAATTCTTGCATTTGCATTGAATGCAATGGCAAATTAACTAATGAAGCCAGTACTGATGAAGTATTCATGACTCTCAGACTAATAGAGCCTGAAACCACGCTCATTGAGAAGACCATTTCACATGAAATGTCTCCTTACAGATTAATTCTCAGCAATAGAATTTTACAGTTCATGCTACATTCTGTTTTGTTTAGTGAGGTGGTATAAGATGAATATCTTGATTTAGTGAAGTCTATTTTCTTCCCAGATCAGTGAGAGATTCTGGAAAGTCTTTTGAAGATGGTCTAAACCCTAACCCTAACCTAGGCAAAGTCCCCAGCTAGGGTTAGGGTTAGGATTCTAAGAAATGTAGGCAGTTTTTGATTGCATGGCTGTGTTTTCGGACAGGATTTATGCTTAGGAAACATCATATTTCAATGGTATCTTCATATTTTTTTTCGTCCATACATGGCCATATACAGTACACTGGTTTCTCCTGTAAGGCACTGTTGTCTAACTTGTTCTAAAAGCTAAAGTTTGAAAGAAAGTGATTATTGTTTTCAAATTCTTGCATTTGCATTGAATGCAATGGCAAATTAACTAATGAAGCCAGTACTGATGAAGTATTCATGACTCTTAGACTAATAGATCCTGAAACCATGCTCATTGAGAAGACCATTTCACGTGAAATGTCTCCTAACAGATTACTTCTCAGCAATAGAATTTTACAGTTCATGCTACATTCTGTTTGGTTTAGTGAGGTGGTATAAGATGAATATCTTGATTTAGTGAAGTCTATTTTCTTCCCAGATCAGTGAGAGATTCTGGAAAGTCTTTTGAAGATGGTCTAAACCCTAACCCTAACCTAGGCAAAGTCCCCAGCTAGGATTAGGGTTAGGATTCTAAGAAATGTAGGCAGTTTTTGATTGCATGGCTGTGTTTTCGGACAGGATTTATGCTTAGGAAACATCATATTTCAATGGTATCTTCTTGTTTTTTTTCGTCCATATAAGGCCATATACAGTACACTGGTTGCACCTGTAAGGCACTGTTGTCCAACATGTTCTAAAAGCTAAAGTTTGAAAGAAAGTGATTATTGCTTTCAAATTCTTGCATTTGCATTGAATGCAATGGCAAATTAACTAATGAAGCCAGTACTGATGAAGTATTCATGACTCTCAGACTAATAGAGCCTGAAACCACGCTCATTGAGAAGACCATTTCACGTGAAATGTCTCCTAACAGATTACTTCTCAGCAATAGAATTTTACAGTTCATGCTACATTCTGTTTGGTTTAGTGAGGTGGTATAAGATGAATATCTTGATTTAGTGAAGTCTATTTTCTTCCCAGATCAGTGAGAGATTCTGGAAAGTCTTTTGAAGATGGTCTAAACCCTAACCCTAACCTAGGCAAAGTCCCCAGCTAGGGTTAGGGTTAGGATTCTAAGTAATATAGGCAGTTTTTGATTGCATGGCTGTGTTCTCGGACAGGATTTATGCTTAGGAAACATCATATTTCAATGGTATCTTCATGTTTTTTTTCGTCCATATATGGCCATATACAGTACACTGGTTTCTCCTGTAAGGCACTGTTGTCCAACTTGTTCTAAAAGCTAAAGTTTGAAAGAAAGTGATTATTGCTTTCAAATTCTTGCATTTGCATTGAATGCAATGGCAAATTAACTATTGAAGCCAGTACTGATGAAGTATTCATGACTCTTAGACTAATAAAGCCTGAAACCATGCTCATTGAGAAGACCATTTCACGTGAAATGTCTCCTAACAGATTACTTCTCAGCAATAGAATTTTACAGTTCATGCTACATTCTGTTTGGTTTAGTGAGGTGGTATAAGATGAATACCTTTTTTTAGTGAAGTCTATTTTCTTCCCAGATCAGTGAGAGATTCTGGAAAGTCTTTTGAAGATGGTCTAAACCCTAACCCTAACCTAGGCAAAGTCCCCAGCTAGGGTTAGGGTTAGGATTCTAAGAAATGTAGACAGTTTTTGATTGCATGGCTGTGTTGTCGGACAGGATTTATGCTTAGGAAACATCATATTTCAATGGTATCTTCATATTTTTTTCGTCCATATATGGCCATATACAGTACACTCTTTTCTCCTGTAAGGCACTGTTGTCCAACTTGTTCTAAAAGCTAAAGTTTGAAAGATAGTGATTATTGCTGTCAAATTCTTGCATTTGCAGTGAATGCAATGGGAAATTAACTAATGAAGCCAGTACTGATGAAGTATGCATGACTCTTAGACTAATAGAGCCTGAAACCACGCTCATTGAGAAGACCATTTCACGTGAAATGTCTCCTAACAGATTACTTCTCAACAATAGAATTTTACAGTTCATGCAACATTCTGTTTGGTATAGTGAGGTGGTTTAAGATTAATATCTTGATTTAGTGAAGTCTATTTTCCTCCCAGATCAGTGAGAGATTCTGAAAAGTCTTTTGAAGATGGTCTAAACCCTAACCCTAACCTAGGCAAAGTCCCCAGCTAGGGTTAGGGTTAGGATTCTAAGAAATGTAGGCAGTTTTTGATTGCATGGCTGTATTTTCGGACAGGATTTATGCTTAGGAAACATCATATTTCAATGGTATCGTCATGTTTTTTTTCGTCCATATATGGCCATATACAGTACACTGGTTTCTCCTGTAAGGCACTGTTGTCCATCTTGTTCTAAAAGCTAAAGTTTGAAAGAAAGTGATTATAGCTTTCAAATTCTTGCATTTGCATTGAATGCAATGGCAAATTAACTAATGAAGCCAGTACTGATGAAGTATTCATGACTCTTAGACTAATAAAGCCTGAAACCACGCTCATTGAGAAGACCATTTCACGTGAAATGTCTCCTAACAGATTACTTCTCAGCAATAGAATTTTACAGTTCATGCTACATTCTGTTTTGGTATAGTGAGGTGGTTTAAGATTAATATCTTGATTTAGTGAAGTCTATTTTCCTCCCAGATCAGTGAGAGATTCTGGAAAGTCTTTTGAAGATGGTCTAAACCCTAACCCTAACCTAGGCAAAGTCCCCAGCTAGGGTTAGGGTTAGGATTCTAAGAAATGTGGGGAGTTTTTGATTGCATGGCTGTGTTTTCGGACAGGATTTATGCTTAGGAAACATCATATTTCAATGGTATCTTCATATTTTTTCGTCCATATATGGCCATATACAGTACACTAGTTTCTCCTGTAAGGCACTGTTGTCCAACGTGTTCTAAAAGCTAAAGTTTGAAAGATAGTGATTATTGCTGTCAAATTCTTGCATTTGCATTGAATACAAAGGCAAATTAACTAATGAAGCCAGTACTGATGAAGTATTCATGACTCTTAGACTAATAGAGCCTGAAACCACGCTCATTGAGAAGACCATTTCACGTGAAATGTCTCCTAACAGATTACTTCTCAGCAATAGAATTTTACAGTTCATGCTACATTCTGTTTGGTTTAGTGAGGTGGTATAAGATGAATATCTTGATTTAGTGAAGTCTATTTTCCTCCCAGATCAGTGAGAGATTCTGGAAAGTCTTTTGAAGATGGTCTAAACCCTAACCCTAACCTAGGCAAAGTCCCCAGCTAGGGTTAGGGTTAGGATTCTAAGAAATGTAGGCAGTTTTTGATTGCATGGCTGTATTTTCGGACAGGATTTATGCTTAGGAAACATCATATTTCAATGGTATCGTCATGTTTTTTTTCGTCCATATATGGCCATCTACAGTACACTGGTTTCTCCTGTAAGGCACTGTTGTCCAACATGTTCTAAAAGCTAAAGTTTGAAAGAAAGTGATTATTGCTTTCAAATTCTTGCATTTGCATTGAATGCAATGGCAAATTAACTAATGAAGCCAGTACTGATGAAGTATTCATGACTCTCAGACTAATAGAGCCTGAAACCACGCTCATTGAGAAGACCATTTCACGTGAAATGTCTCCTAACAGATTAATTCTCAGCAATAGAATTTTACAGTTCATGCTACATTCTGTTTTGTTTAGTGAGGTGGTATAAGATGAATATCTTGATTTAGTGAAGTCTATTTTCTTCCCAGATCAGTGAGAGATTCTGGAAAGTCTTTTGAAGATGGTCTAAACCCTAACCCTAACCTAGGCAAAGTCCCCAGTTAGGGTTAGGGTTAGGATTCTAAGAAATGTAGGCAGTTTTTGATTGCATGGCTGTGTTTTCGGACAGGATGTATGCTTAGGAAACATCATATTTCAATGGTATCTTCATGTTTTTTTTCGTCCATACATGGCCATATACAGTACACTGGTTTCTCCTGTAAGGCACTGTTGTCTAACTTGTTCTAAAAGCTAAAGTTTGAAAGAAAGTGATTATTGCTTTCAAATTCTTGCATTTGCATTGAATGCAATGGCAAATTAACTAATGAAGCCAGTACTGATGAAGTATTCATGACTCTCAGACTAATAGAGCCTGAAACCACGCTCATTGAGAAGACCATTTCACGTGAAATGTCTCCTAACAGATTAATTCTCAGCAATAGAATTTTGCAGTTCATGCTACATTCTGTTTTGTTTAGTGAGGTGGTATAAGATGAATATCTTGATTTAGTGAAGTCTATTTTCTTCCCAGATCAGTGAGAGATTCTGGAAAGTCTTTTGAAGATGGTCTAAACCCTAACCCTAACCTAGGCAAAGTCCCCAGCTAGGGTTAGTGTTAGGATTCTAAGAAATGTAGGCAGTTTTTGATTGCATGGCTGTGTTTTCGGACAGGATTTATGCTTAGGAAACATCATATTTCAATGGTATCTTCATGTTTTTTTTCGTCCATACATGGCCATATACAGTACACTGGTTTCTCCTGTAAGGCACTGTTGTCTAACTTGTTCTAAAAGCTAAAGTTTGAAAGAAAGTGATTATTGCTTTCAAATTCTTGCATTTGCATTGAATGCAATGGCAAATTAACTAATGAAGCCAGTACTGATGAAGTATTCATGACTCTTAGACTAATAGATCCTGAAACCACGCTCATTGAGAAGACCATTTCACGTGAAATGTCTCCTAACAGATTACTTCTCAGCAATAGAATTTTACAGTTCATGCTACATTCTGTTTGGTTTAGTGAGGTGGTATAAGATGAATATCTTGATTTAGTGAAGTCTATTTTCTTCCCAGATCAGTGAGAGATTCTGGAAAGTCTTTTGAAGATGGTCTAAACCCTAACCCTAACCTAGGCAAAGTCCCCAGCTAGGGTTAGGGTTAGGATTCTAAGAAATGTAGGCAGTTTTTGATTGCATGGCTGTGTTGTCGGACAGGATTTATGCTTAGGAAACATCATATTTCAATGGTATCTTCTTGTTTTTTTTCGTCCATATATGGCCATATACAGTACACTCTTTTCTCCTGTAAGGCACTGTTGTCCAACTTGTTCTAAAAGCTAAAGTTTGAAAGATAGTGATTATTGCTGTCAAATTCTTGCATTTGCAGTGAATGCAATGGGAAATTAACTAATGAAGCCAGTACTGATGAAGTATGCATGACTCTTAGACTAATAGAGCCTGAAACCACGCTCATTGAGAAGACCATTTCACGTGAAATGTCTCTTAACAGATTACTTCTCAGCAATAGAATTTTACAGTTCATGCTACATTCTGTTTGGTTTAGTGAGGTGGTATAAGATGAATATCTTGATTTAGTGAAGTCTATTTTCTTCCCAGATCAGTGAGAAATTCTGGAAAGTCTTTTGAAGATGGTCTAAACCCTAACCCTAACCTAGGCAAAGTCCCCAGCTAGGGTTAGGGTTAGGATTCTAAGAAATGTAGGCAGTTTTTGATTGCATGGCTGTGTTTTCGGACAGGATTTATGCTTAGGAAACATCATATTTCAATGGTATCTTCTTGTTTTTTTTCGTCCATATATGGCCATATACAGTACACTGGTTTCTCCTGTAAGGCACTGTTGTCCAACATGTTCTAAAAGCTAAAGTTTGAAAGAAAGCGATTATTGCTTTCAAATTCTTGCATTTGCATTGAATGCAATGGCAAATTAACTAATGAAGCCAGTACTGATGAAGTATTCATGACTCTCAGACTAATAGAGCCTGAAACCACGCTCATTGAGAAGACCATTTCACGTGAAATGTCTCCTAACAGATTAATTCTCAACAATAGAATTTTACAGTTTATGCTACATTCTGTTTGGTATAGTGAGGTGGTATAAGATGAATATCTTGATTTAGTGAAGTCTATTTTCCTCCCAGATCAGTGAGAGATTCTGGAAAGTCTTTTGAAGATGGTCTAAACCCTAACCGTAACCTAGGCAAAGTCCCCAGCTAGGGTTATGGTTAGGATTCTAAGAAATGTAGGCAGTTTTTGATTGCATGGCTGTGTTCTCGGAGAGGATTTATGCTTAGGAAACATCATATTTCAATGGTATCTTCATATTTTTTTCTTCCATATATGGCCATATACAGTACACTCTTTTCTCCTGTAAGGCACTGTTGTCCAACTTGTTCTAAAAGCTAAAGTTTGAAAGATAGTGATTATTGCTGTCAAATTCTTGCATTTGCAGTGAATGCAGTGGGAAATTTATTAATGAAGCCAGTACTGATAAAGTATTCATGACTCTTAGACTAATAGAGCCTGAAACCACGCTCATTGAGAAGACCATTTCACGTGAAATGTCTACTAACAGATTACTTCTCAGTAATAGAATTTTACAGTTCATGCTACATTCTGTTTGGTTTAGAGAGGTGGTATAAGATGAATATCTTGATTTAGTGAAGTCTATTTTCTGCCCAGATCAGTGAGAGATTCTGGAAAGTCTTTTGAAGATGGTCTAAACCCTAACCCTAACCTAGGCAAAGTCCCCAGCTAGGGTTAGGGTTAGGATTCTAAGTAATGTAGGCAGTTTTTGATTGCATAGCTGTGTTCTCGGACAGGATTTATGCTTAGGAAACATCATATTTCAATGGTATCTTCATGTTTTTTTCGTCCATGTATGGCCATATACAGTACACTGCTTTCTCCTGTAAGGCACTGTTATCCAACTTGTTCTAAAAGCTAAAGTTTGAAAGAAAGTGATTATTGCTTTCAAATTCTTGCATTTGCATTGAATGCAATGGCAAATTAACTAATGAAGCCAGTACTGATGAAGTATTCATGACTCTTAGACTAATAGAGCCTGAAACCACGCTCATTGAGAAGACCATTTCACGTGAAATGTCTCCTAACAGATTACTTCTCAGCAATAGAATTTTACAGTTCATGCTACATTCTGTTTGGTTTAGTGAGGTGGTATAAGATGAATATCTTGATTTGGACAAGTCTATTTTCTTCCCAGATCAGTGAGAGATTCTGGAAAGTCTTTTGAAGATGGTCTAAACCCTAACCCTAACCTAGGCAAAGTCCCCAGCTAGGGTTAGGGTTAGGATTCAAAGAAATGTAGGCAGTTTTTTATTGCATGGCTGTGTTCTCGGACAGGATTTATGCTTAGGAAACATCATATTTCAATGGTATCTTCATATTTTTTTCGTCCATATATGGCCATATACAGTACACTCTTTTCTCCTGTAAGGCACTGTTGTCCAACTTGTTCTAAAAGCTAAAGTTTGAAAGATAGTGATTATTGCTGTCAAATTCTTGCATTTGCATTGAATGCAATGGGAAATTAACTAATGAAGCCAGTACTGATGAAGTATTCATGACTCTCAGACTAATAGAGCCTGAAACCACGCTCATTGAGAAGACCATTTCACGTTAAATGTCTCCTAACAGATTACTTCTCAGCAATAGAATTTTACAGTTCATGCTACATTCTGTTTGGTTTAGTGAGGTGGTATAAGATGAATATCTTGATTTAGTGAAGTCTATTTTCTTCTCAGATCAGTGAGAGATTCTGGAAAGTCTTTTGAAGATGGTCTAAACCCTAACCCTAACCTAGGCAAAGTCCCCAGCTACGGTTAGGGTTAGGATTCTAAGAAATGTAGGCAGTTTTTGATTGCATGGCTGTGTTCTCGGACAGGATTTATGCTTAGGAAACATCATATTTCAATGGTATCTTCATGTTTTTTTTCGTCCATTTATGGCCATATACAGTACACTGGTTTCTCCTGTAAGGCACTGTTGTCCAACGTATTCTAAAAGCTAAAGTTTGAAAGATAGTGATTATTGCTGTCAAATTCTTGCATTTGCATTGAATGCAAAAGCAAATTAACTAATGAAGCCAGTACTGATGAAGTATTCATGACTCTTAGACTAATAAAGCCTGAAACCACGCTCATTGAGAAGACTATTTCACGTGAAATGTCTCCTAACAGATTACTTCTCAGCAATAGAATTTTACAGTTCATGCTACATTCTGTTTGGTTTAGTGAGGTGGTATAAGATGAATATCTTGATTTAGTGAAGTCTATTTTCTTCCCAGATCAGTGAGAGATTCTGGAAAGTCTTTTGAAGATGGTCTAAACCCTAACCCTAACCTAGGCAAAGTCCCCAGCTAGGGTTAAGGTTAGGATTCTAAGAAATGTAGGCAGTTTTTGATTGCATGGCTGTGTTCTCGGACAGGATTTATCCTTAGGAAACATCATATTTCAATGGTATCTTCATGTTTTTTTTCACCCATATATGGCCATATACAGTACACTGGTTTCTCCTCCACAACAAACTCACACAGTTTCTAATCATTATATAGGGAACTGCTGCCCAAACTCAGTCTTTGTTTATTAGTTACTCATTTATTTAACCATCTCATTCTCATAGCCCACACAGTTGTGCTAAGTAAACTAAGGGTTCTCTTATGATTTGAGGTACACTGATTCTTAATTTCATTTACTTTACTGCATCTCATAAACATTGAATTGTATTGGTTAATACAGATCCTTTTGGTTATTTAACAACAAACTGATTTTGAATAAACGAGTTTAATATGGTAAGAATGTACCTCTCAGCCGTGCTATATAAAAGGACTATGTTTGTTAATGACAAATAGATTGTATATGGCAACATTTCATGTTGTGAAATTATGACTACATCTGTATTTCTCTTCAGGGTGAGTAATGTTGAAACTGCCCTGTTACATTTATGTGTTTAAAGAAATAAACACATGTCAACCGGTGAAATTATATATTACAATGTAAAATCAACAACAAGCTTTCTATGGAACCCTTAAAATTATATTTCCTTTGTCGTCCACATTTTAACAAGAGGTCCCGCATGATTAAAATCCTTGTAACTGTGCCTAAGTTTGCTATAAAAGCTACCATCAGTGGAAGTGAGAAATAAAGAACAGCAAACAGTTCTTTAACCTTATACAACTTCAGAAGGTTAATAACCTAAAGGGTAAAAAGCAACCATTTGCTTGCTGGCCTTGTCAGATGCCTTTGATCCACAGCCACAGGTAATAACAGCCCAGTTGACCGAATGACTTTTTCCACTAG
The DNA here is from genome assembly GCF_055471065.1 of Atractosteus spatula. Classification (NCBI taxonomy): domain Eukaryota; kingdom Metazoa; phylum Chordata; class Actinopteri; order Semionotiformes; family Lepisosteidae; genus Atractosteus; species Atractosteus spatula. The sequence continues at coordinate 16,716,942 of NC_142723.1, forward strand.
TTCAGCATTTGGTTTTAACTTTTAACAGCCACAAAACAAGTTTCTTTACCAGGGATCTCATGGGAAAATCTTGGCTCTTAACACTACAGAAAAGACACCTGAATCTGTACTTTTGAATACTTATCAAAACAGATAAGAAGATGACAGGACCGCCTTTCATAAATTTGTATTTCCATATCTGTTGCAAAAATTAATTTAAATCACTACCTACAGTACATTTCTTTTTCCTAAAGTGTTTAGATTATAAATTGTTCTTACACCTGTATTAAAAAGCATTTTTTTTCTACTTTTGCACCTGTTCTAATGAGCCAGATTCTCACAGAAGTCTATTTGGAAAGAGATTCAAAACACAACAGTTGAGCTACATTGAACAAATGGAGGAAGTACCTGTAGCTAATCCCGTTTTCTTAAAAGTCACTATTTGTTCAAGAAAATACCAGTCAAGAAAGGAAATACTGTCAATTTTATTTCTGACACATCAACGCATTTCAAAATGATATCCTTCTAAAATGCCTTTCCTCTTAAGTTGGTTAGCAGTACCAGTCCATATAATTGGGGATGGTGTTACACATAATCATGAAGACCATGAAGTCTCTGAAAGGGTCTAGGAAATTATTTGTCAAACTACTTGATATGACTGTATAGAATGCCAACAACATTCACACAACAACAACAGGAAAAACTACCACTCTCAGTGGTAAACACCTACCAGATGTACCTGATCAAAAAGGTGCTGAGACTGGAACCCAGGTGGAAAGAAAGCACAATTGAGCTCAGAACAGATGCCACTACACCTTGATAACAACAACAGAACAATATCTGATTTATGTGCAGTAAACATACAGTAAATTACAGGTTATTTGTGCAGTTCCATGCTTCAGAGAATACCACACACTGAAGAACTACTAATTTCCCAATTCTCTTTGTCCGTTCTTTGTGTCAACATGGTTATTATTTTACTGTGTACGTATCTGCAATATCTGTTAGTGCCTGCAGATAGGAAAAAAAAATATTATATCTCCTGTCAGGCTGAAAGAGTTTTATTGATTGTACATCTTTTCAGTCTCCTGCCCTGTTTGTCAGTAAATAAATGTGTTCATTCATTCATGTTATTGTTGTTATAATTACTTATTTGACACTTTTATCCAAAGAGACATACATTTGTGCCTATGTACTGTATACAACTGGGGTACCTTGCTCAGGGGCACAATAGCAATTTCAGTCCCAGGATTTGAATTTTGTGTTCTGCCTACCGCAGTTACAAGGTAATTGTGGGGAAAAAAAAGAAAATTGAGAATTGAGAAAATGCAGCTGTTCTTTTCTGTTTGTGCTACATGTAACCCATTTAAAACACATCGTTAAAACCATTATTAATCACAGATGGAATGGAAAAAACATATTCCAATGGGATCAATGTATTAGTTTAATGATAATTACACAAAGGGCTAAAATACTCCAATCAGATTGGATCAATATTCATTTGGATATTGAGAGCTTTCTTTACACACAGCTCTCTTTAGGTCTCACCACAGCATCTCTATAGGGTTTAGGTCTGGACGTTGTGAGCTATTATTTCATAGATGTGATTGTGTGGTTTGGATGATTATCCTTTTGCATAATTCACTTTAGATTCAACTTGAGCTGTCAGAGAGATGGTCTCATATTTTCTACTAGAATGTGCTGGTATAAAAGAAAATTCATTGTAGACTCTACGATTTTGTGGCTGCAAAACAGGCCCAAACCATCACCCCTCCACCACCATCCTTGATGGATGGTCTGAGGTTCTTCTGGTGAAAGGTAGTGTTTGATTTTTGCTAAACGTGACATTTTGCACTATGTCCAGATAACTGTGCTTTTGACTGACCTGTCCAGAGCACATTGTTCCAGAAGTCTTGTTCCTCATTCAAGCAATGTTTTGCACACTTCAGCGATGCAGCAATGCTCTTCCTGAAGAGCATGGGTTTTCTCCTGGCTATCCTTCCATGAAAGCCATTCTTATTCAATCTTCTCCTAATGGTGGACACACAAGCTCTGGTATTTACCATAGTGAGAGAAGGTCTGTAGATCATTGGATGTAACCCTTGGGGTTCATTAAGACTTCTAGGATCATACTGTAAGATCTTGGAGAATTTGGCAGGACTGGTTAATTGACAATAGTTTTTTAATTCTTTCTTACCATGGAATAATGGGCTTTCTGTTGTTTGGAAATGGCTTTGTAACACTGTTAAGGCTGATAGGTAGCACCAAATCTTGCCCTAAGACTGTCACAGATTTCTTTTGATGTTTTACTACAAATCTGAATGTTTAAGACCAAACTGACAAAGTGTGTTATTTTATATAGAGGTGGAACCACTTCCTAATAATCAACTAATCATTTGCACATTTTTTGTCAAATATTGCATGTTATTCGTCAAATGAGATTGGATTTATCTACTCTAAGGACTTGATCAGGACTAGAGGAGGACAAAATATGTCTACATATCTTAAACCATAAAAGTACTTACTTTTTCACCACACTTGATATGTTTTTTCTGGATTGAACTAGGTTAGAATAAAGGCTGGGAATGTCACAGGGAATAAACATTTAGTGATCCTTCCTTGCTCATTTAGCCGAACTCAAAATCAGTTTAAGTCCTCAGAGAGGTTAAAGTTGCTGGGGTGAGGGATGAGAATCACGATCAGCCCAGTAAACAGAGAAAAGTGCCCGGCCTCAATATGCAGTACCTGTTTTCAGAAAAACAGAGGACTATTTTTAATCTTCTTCTATAACGAGGAACTGTTTCCACCCAGAGATTCACTGTTGACATACACAGCATTTCCAGCTGATATCAATAAAGGCTAGGGGCCGAGGCTTGTGTTGGAATCTCCTGCAGCTGACAGAGGTAAACAGACCATTTACTGTATCTCTTGCACAGCACAGGGAGCTTTTAACTCAGGGAACTTCTAACAGCACTGACAACCCTTCATGGTTAATACTTTTTTAACATCATTGATTTATTTAAAGGGCTAACTTCAACTCCGTTTAGTATCGTTTTGAGACTGGATGAACTGTCTGTGCAGACTGAATGTACAGTACAGTCTTTTATTGTTTTTAGCAATACCATGACCAATCTGTCAGCTTTTATTAAAGCAGCGGTTTCCATTCATTTATTGTCTTCATTTTTTAATTAAAGAACATATACGTAGCTGTAAATCCAGCACAAATATTATGCTAGCCAACACTCCTTAAACACCAGTAGTTAATTGCTTTTTTCTGAGTGTGTGAAAACTATGCAGCCATTATACATTACCCTCTTGGGTTTTTCTGCAGATATTGTATAGTTTAATGTTAATAAGTATCATGGGTGGGAGTGTATAGGACAAGTGGATGCACCCAATTTCCTTTTCTTCAAGTTGCTGGAATTTACAGGATCTGATCAAAAAGTAAGGACACTCTCCAAAATGCTTCCCTATATTATTTTATAGTGAAGAGAGAATTCTGTGTTTGTTATGTGACCCACTGCAACACCAGCATAGCATGTACTGAAATCACAAATTATCATCTGCAAAACAGTATCAGTTACCACTTTTTTCACTATATCTGAATAAATAATTATATTACAAAATATGTTTTAAATATATATTTATAACTTCCTTCCATCCACTCATTTTCTAACCACGTTATCCAATTCAAGCAACAGGTACAAGGAAGGATACGCTCTGGGTGGGACACCAGTCCATCACAGGGGCAATATCTGGAGTTTTACCTTAAAATAAAGTGTTACTGCCTCATATCATAAATGTTGACAGCATATATACAAAACTATTTCAATACAGTGAAAATCTGTTTTTATGTGGTTTTGTGATTTTTTTATTGAATCCTGAAAGCTGTGAACAAATAAATCAGTAAATCAATCAATTTTAAATTGCGCCCTCAGGTCACCTTAGGATTTGGCCAAACTACTGAACTGTAAAAAAAGAAGAAAGCAAAGGAAATTAAACAGCAGTGCAAATGATGCACCCTTTCTGCCTCCCATATGACCTACAGTATGGATATTCTTCAATAGGGAATAGTAAATAGCTGAAATCAAAATCTGTTTTAGTCCTAAAGCTAAAGTTCCCTGGGTGAGAGATAAGAATCACAAGTAGCCGATTAATAATAAGTCGCTTGCTTATGTATTAAAAGACCGACGTATTTCACACATATATTATTAAGGATATAAACATGCTCTACAGTATATCAGCACCTCAGGGGTGTTATTACTTCAACAGTAAATAACACAATGCTCATTTTGCGAACTCAAGAAGTGGCATTGACAAGGCTTCATTCTAAATACAGCGTGGGCTCTTATTGACATGTTTTCTTATTTCTATTTAATTTTATGTTTAGCTTATGGAATTGTCACGCTGGCAGGAATGTATTATCACCCCTGTCCATTTCAAGCACAATGCAAGGTCAGTGTAACTCGATGCCAGATCCATAAGGCTTACCAAGGGTATTGCATCACAGACGAATTCATACTGTTGTCACAGAAGAGAAATGTGATCTTTGCAAAAAGAAAATCACACAAAGGGATGTTTGTTACAATTTGTTTCAGACTACACTATAATCATTTTGCATACAGAAAATAAATGAGAAACCTGATCCAGTTTCACGCACCTTGGATTATCATTCTTTTTTAAATTCTTTCTTTGTTATATGCAAATATTTCTTCTTACATATTCATGTTTCCAATTGTTTTTGGTAAATATGAAAATATTTTTCACTTTACTGTCTAGGAATTCCTCCTCCTGGGTCCTCCTTGTCCTGACATTAGATAAATATTTTTGTTTGTTTCATTCTATAGAGCTTTTGAGCATCTTCAAACTGTTTTCTGTCCTGTTTCCTGGTGCTTCAGCTATCATCCCTTACAAGTGAAAAAACAATCCAGTGAGCGATGGGGAGGTATGAGTGATGCGAAGAAGTTAACACCAAAGAACAACCGCATTCAAATTGCACTGTAGAGCAGATTCAATCCCAAAGGACTACTCCCAAATAGGAATAAATTGTAAATATTTAGTAACACTAACCTGAGCTCTGAATGTTGCCAGATAGGTTGGGTTATTGATTAACAGGGGGCACATTGCTGAATGTGACCTAAAACCTGGCCTTAACTGACTGGTACATGTACAGTACATCTTGTGCTTTGTAAAGCTTTATATACCTGTACATATAACCTTGCAAGGCATATTTGGGTTTTACCTGTGTAAGTAATGTTAGAGGTGGTGGGGGTGTTTGGGTTTAAGGGGGTTGGGATGGTTTTAGAACATTGTCTGGACCTTTATGAGCTACAATTGGATTTTCTTTGTAAACCCTCAGTTTAATGGACTAAAAGGGGGGAAGGGAAGTCTGGTATTGCCGAATGTCCATTAAATCAGAAACAATGTTTTTTCAGCTCCAAAACACACTATTATATGCGTAAAAAGGCAAAAAAAGTTTTAAATATACTTTCTGGATCTTTTCACTTACTGTATGTGTTTAACAATTGGGACCAACATGGTTGGGAGTTCGTGAATTCATTGAGCACACAATGGCATTCATGGGAACAAGCACACTTCCGCATCTTCTTGTTCCTCTTCTTCGTTGCTATAATAATACTATAATAATGATTGCAATGATATTCAAATTGAACATTTCTCCACACCCTTCTCCCAGAACATTACAAAAGCACACGGCTTCAGAGTCACTAACTTCTACTCTTCTTTCCCTTTATGCATTTGTTGACTTGATGTAGAATGTCAAGTTGTGGGTTCAGTGAACATGCATTAAATCTATGTTTATAACACTCAAAATGATCCTTTAGAGGTTGTAGGGCTGCGCATAATTGCATGTAATTGCTCTGCTTTATTACAACCAAAAGCACTCACCATTATTGCAACATATCTATGTTGTTACTGTATGTTTTCCACCTGGTCAGCTACTTTCTGTCATATGAATGCCCCGCAAAGGGGATGTAGCATCAGAACATTTTCTGCTGTTGAACTGTTTGACTTTTATTTAATTAACATCTACATTCTTGTATATGTTTCCCTCTGTAGAGCCCTTGCTTTTGTAGTGGTCTAAAACTGACCCATGGAATGACCCGTTCATCAGACACACAGTCTGAAAGGGAAGACTTGTGAGTGAAAGTAATTACATTCTGCATCTCATGGCCATTGAGATAGGTGCTTAATTGAAGCACCAGCAGGCACGTTGAGCAAACAACATGACTAAATGATGTTCCCTGTGACATTGAAACCTACAACTGACACTGCATATTGAGATTCTGGGTGTGCTGAATAGAATATCTTATTTTCAGCCTTGCTCTGTCAGTCCTGAGGCCTGTGCTGCATATTCATTCCATAATCCATTTTTTTTTCAAAATGCCATGCTATATATTTTGTTTCCAGCAAAACAGCAGCAGGTGATAAAAATCCTATGGAAATCAACATGCCATGGACTAACGTTTCTATGTACTTTCTGGAATACTGAAAAAATCAAAATAGTGGCAGTGAAAATAACAAGGAATGTTTCTGTAATAGAATGGGTACTTATCTTTTGTGCTGACTAACCAGTGTAAGTAGACACAATGTGGGAGGCACAGGAAAGTAAGTTTCTTTCTACAAATTGTATTCCCTTAACAGAATCGTAGAGCCTGATAACAATCAGGTGTATGTCTGCTACCTATTACATTTCATTAGCTTTCTTGTTTAGAAAACCAGAATCAATTAAGTCCTAAAGTATTTGTATCCCCGAGACACTGCTGATAAATTATCCTAACTTCTTTTGTTGAAAACGGACAGTTTGTTCCTTGATTGACCAATTTACCATTCACAAAGTCCAACATCCTTCTTTCTGATGTGAAAAATCCCTCCAATGTGGGAACTTAAGTTGAGTACGTGACCACTGTTGCATCAAACCAAGAATCAGGATTGATTCAATAGCTTTTGGGATGTGTCTTGCTTTTGTCCAGCAGAAATTCAAGGATTTCCTGAGCTCCTGGAATGCAGGATTTCCTGAGCTCCTGGATCACAGGATCCTCTGAGCTCCTGGCCTTCTGTTTTGATGCAAAGATTGCATAATTTCAACATTCCAGATGTTTTTGGAATGTATAGTTTTCCCTCATATTACTATCTGACAGTTTTCTCAATTTCTGAGAAACATACAACATCAATTTTTTCCCTGTTAACCCACCGGAAAATACCCCCTTTCCCCAAAGAGAGAACCCCCCCCCTTTTCTAAATCGTATCCAGATGTTGTTTTGTACATACCATTTACACAGAAAAAAAAAAGCGAAATAAGGTTAAAGTTAACATGCAGCAAAAATGTCTCTGTAGCCCAACAAGAATGGTGTGCATGTACCAAACAAAAAAGAAAAATCTAAATTTCCTTTCAACCTCATTAGCTTCATTGGCAAGACGTATACTGGTATTGCAATGAGGGTAGTGTATTACACTCACGATAAAACGTACCAACAGTTGTCTATTGCATGGAGCAAAACAGAGCCCTTGTTCTTTCAAAACTGCTTGTTTCAGTGTCTTGGAAAATTGAGTTATTGGGATGGCGACATCACCCTTGTCATTCCACCACTGCTTGTTGAAAAGTTGCATTTTATGTTTCTGAAAAATCATTTTCAGCAGTATGAGGAAAATGATCTAATCTTTTAGGCATTCACCCCTATACTTCACAGCTGGGTAGAGAAAAATTGTGGAATCCATCAACTGAAAGCATGAACCATTTTCTCTACTCTCATGATAACTCCTGATGTGTGTTTGAAATATCCCCAGTGTGTTACTCTGCTGTACAAATGCGATATTAAAATTACAAAATGAAGTCCTGAACATCACAATTCAATTCACATAAAGCCAATCAGTAGTTTTCTTAGAAATAAGTCCAACAGGAACATTGGATTTTGGATTGGATTGGATTTTTTTTAAACGAAATGTAATTATTCATTGTGACAGTACCTACAAATGGTTTAGATTATTACTTGCAGAATTCCTGTTCTCAGGATGAAATCGACAGATTGATAACATATAAACATATATTGCAACATTCAAAAAAATCCACACATTTCACCAGTTATAGTTTTTCTCTACTGCTTGAGCCCAATGCTGGAAGCAGTATTCACATAATCACAACAGTAAACACAGCCTCCAGCACAGAAATGTGCTGGTTAAATGACACACTCTTGGTGCAAAATGCACAAAAGTTGCTCAAAATTTTAAAAACTTCACACAAAAGCAAATAACGAAATCAAGAGAGTATAACTTAATAATATAACCAATGTGAAACTTGGAATATTTTCTTAAATTTAGATGTTAACCAATGTATTCAAATTCTCATAATTTAGTCTTGTGAGGAACAATTCGAGGTAGAAGAATTTGATTTAGTAATGAAACGCACGTGGGACCAAAGATTCACAGTGACTCTAACTGTATTTTCCTAGAAATAAAATAAGTCAAATTCTATCACAAAGCACATGCAGTTGTAAGAAAACAAATGATGTTGTTTTCGAAAGGAAAGGGGGGAGAGGGGGAGCACACCTTTAGTCCATTCTTTGCTGTACGTCAGGCCACATATTTTCAGTGCCATCACACAGAATGGTTTCCCTAGCACTGCGGCAAGGGATACCTCCTGTCTTACCTGAGCCACCTCACAACCACCTCTGGCAGATCTCTTGACAAGGTGCATTCAGAGCATCCAGTAGTGACATTTGTTCATTGAGAAATGTCCTTCACCAGGACTTGAAGAGAACTCCTTGAACTTGGGTTCTGGAATGGAGAGTATGGAGGAAGGAATTGCAGAGATGTGTGTTGGTGGGCTTGAAACCACGCTCTCACTTCTTGTGTCCCATTTCACCACACAGTTTAGATTGTCAGCCCCGGCCTCCTGACCCTCTTCAGGTGCAACAAGTTTTATCCTGTTGATAGAACATCCAGAAACACGATCAAGCGTACGGTGTCGTAAGGCCGAATTGTAGAGGTGTGGGCAAGAACACCATGTCTTGAGATGGTCTTTCTATTCTATCGTCTCAGGGGGCAATAAACACAACATGGTTAACCATTCACAGTAAAGTGTCTACAATGAAATACACTGATACAATGTAGGGGCAAAACATAACCATGATGACACCTTACCTGTGCATACTGGCACCTCAGCTCCTTCACTCTGTCATTTTTTCTTTCAAAGGGCACCCCCAAGGTGGTGTACGGTAGTATTGACACCATTAACATGGGAAAATACCTCTTCCAGTGTTTCATGTATTTAATGCTTATGTATTTGTTGGCTCTATGAAATAAGTATTTACCATAAGATGTATCTCTATAGAGATATGATAGCACTGCTGCCTTGCTGCTGATATTGAGTTGGTGCTGGTCTCAGGCACCTTCTTTCAGCGTTGTACGTTGCGTAGATGAGTGTCATCCAGGTACTACAGTTTGCTTTCCAGGTAAACTGGCATCTCCAAATGGTCACCTCACAAATGTGTGCGAGTGTGTGTGTATGATTGTATGATTGTGTGCATACCTTTTGAATTAGGCTGTGGCTCAAAGTTAAATGAAAATAAGATGTATCTCTATAAAAAATTGGATTATTTTGTGTATTTTTAATGCTAGTCATCAGCAAATTTGAAAGACTATCCATAACAACTTCGACAACAACTAAATAGCTTTAAGAACAGGGTACAAACGTTTTTTGTATTTACCTTGTGGAAGGCTTGGGAAAGGAGGAAGCATGGATGACAAAAATATAAGACAATGTCAGAGGTTGATTTTTGCTTTAGCACATTTTTATTGAAGGTAAAATGTAAATATCATAATATTCATTTTCAGTATAGAATTCTTTTCAGGTTCATACAGTAGCATTTACAGTGTAAATGAATAAAACACGCTTGAGTGTGCAGCAGTACAATCCAAGATATGCTTTTTTTCAATTTGGCACATACAGTAAGGGACAAAAACAACGAACATGTGGAAACTGACTGGCTCTGATAATTAACAAGTGTACAGTCATTAGCTTTGTTGTCATTCTCATAATTTTATGTAAGCTGACACATTGCCGTCACAACACAAAAAATGTAGTCTGTGATAGCATTCATGCTTCAACACAACACCAAAAACTGCACAAGGAGACACTAGATACTAGAGTCTAGTATTTAATAACGCAAAGCTATACAAGAAGAACAATATCTAATCAAATCTAATTTATTAACACATTGAACTGTACAATATTTTTAATAGGCATGATTACATTTGAACAATTCATTTGATTCACATTTAGTAAAAAAAGTCAATACATTCTCATTTATTCCCTTTTAAGTTCTGTAAATAGGAGCCACCTTCAGAATAGGTGGTTTGGCACTAAATTTGTTTTTTAAATGAAACAATTGCAGACACTACTAGGCTTTGGCATGACCACTGTGGTGATTATGTTTTAACCACGTTTCTCTTTCAGAAGTTAAAGATATGCCATTTTTTTAAATGGTAGAATCAAACGAGTTGACAATCAGCTTAGTAAGTAAAATGACCTTTGCAACTTTGCAACTTCACAATATGTCTAGGGACTGTTTGGGAATAATGTCTAAACCAAGGGGTTGCCTATCAAATAATGGAAAGGTGACAGGTATTTAAGGAAGGTGTGATGGATAGGATTTTAAGATGGTCGGAGGCACAAAAATATCCATCCATCCATTTTCTAAAATGCTTTACTCAGTACAGGGTCACTGGGGAGCCGAAGCCTAAGATGGCAAGCAACAGGCACAAGGTAGGGTACACCCTAGATGGGACACCAGTCCATCGCACGGCCCACATATACACTGACATGCACACACTCACACCAGGGACAATTTTCCCAGAAGCCAAATAACCTACCAGAATGTCTTTGTACTTTGGGAGGAAACCGGAGCACCCGGAGGTAACCCTCACAAACCTGGGGAGAGCATACAAACACCAAGCAGATAGCACCCCAGAATCGAGCCCAGGCCCCAACACCGCAAGGCAGCAATGCTAACCACTGCACCACTGTACCGCCCAACCAAAAATATTTCTAGAAAAAATGAAAATAGAAAAATAAATACTTTATTTGACCCTATAAAGGATAAGAAAACTGCAATCTTTTTGCTTCAAAAGTACTGTTTCTGTTAACGGTGTTATTTAACATATGTTTCGCAGGAGATCAAATTGTTGTCTCACACGTCTGCTCTCCTACATATAAGCACTCCCTGGGTGCCTACAACTCTGCGCACATCTTTTCTAGCCCCACTCCCTCCACCCCAACTTCACCCATGTAGCTGCCTCCCTGGTTCATTCCTCGTAAGTGTGGGTTGTTGTGACAGCCGTAATCATCAACCTGACCTGTCATTTCATCAGCCAGGCATGTTAATCCCAAAGTAGTACATTTGCTATCCCTTTATACACTGTTATTAGAATTTGATCAAACTACTGAATAGTAACAAACACATGCTTCACAAGTTTCATATTCTTCACTTTGCAGGGAGTTTAGAGTGTTCCATCAGGGCCAAATTACTTGATTTTTTTTTGCTCTCTATGACTTTAAGTCTGTCTTTTAAAATGTTTTGACATATACTGAAATATAACCAAAACATGACATGACAAGGGTCTTATTATAAAGAATTCCACCTCATACCAGAGTGGTTGTGAACACACCAGCCACTTCAGTGCCATAGGTAGGAAGCTAACCGAATCAATGTATTAGGATTATCGTGAACAGCATATCTCAATCTCATTTTTCTCAATCTTGTAGGTAAACTGGATGTTCCCCAAAATCATATATACTGTACATGCATATATAAAAATAACTACATTTATCAATCATCAAAATGCAACACAAATATTTTAAGCATACAGTATTTCTATTGAGATTGTCTTTTTCAAAACACTACCAATTGTACTGCAAAGTACTTCCAAAAGTAGTATCACAATGAGACAGAAGATGGAGTTGTGGGAGGTTTTAGAAAAATCACTAAAGACGTGTTTGACAAATGCAAGGTAACACTTGACTGGTACCTGAAAGATATGCCTTATGCGTTAATTCCTGATTAACAGGATTTTTAAAAATATTTCTCAAATGCTACCTATAAAAAATTGTTTGGAAAAGTTTAGAACAAATTCTACTAAGCGTGATATCTCCATACAGAGAAAAGTACGGTTTCACTGATTAAGTTTAGCATATGGTCCATCTATCCTCTGTAGATTACTAGATGTGATGACTTTTGGCACAATAGTCATATACAAAGGATTTTAAAATGTCACAGTTGCTAAATCTGCATTTCACATTATAGTTCATTAGTGAATGGCAATTAACTTCTCTCAAAGTTTTTGCTTAACTGTCCTTTTTGCAAAAGGAAAGAGCCGACCCTTAAAAAAATATTTTTCCCAACAACATCAAATGTAACTGTTACATCACTTACTGAAAACTCTATCTTGTGTCTTCCACACTGTACAGTAGCATCATTGTTCAATCATTGAGTAGCTGCAGAAATTAGGATGCAGTGTGGAGCTCAAGCATGCTGACACTGCATCCCAACGTAAAGGCATTGTCCACATGTCACCACCACCAACAGCCCCCTTAACTCAGGAGGGAGTGACCTCTGACAGAGGTCAGGGGTTTAGAGGTCAGAGGTCACCAGGGCAGGCTGGTGAACAGATACCCTAATGAAAGGAGCTGGTGGGGGAGCATGGAGGGGCAGGGGCAGACTTCTGCTCAGCGGGCATCAAGCAACAGGTTCCCTGTTTATAACGTTGATTGTCCAATCACACCAGGTGCTGTGGGCTGATCCTCGACCAAAGAGTTACAGCAGGCCTCCAAAAGGACACCCTAGAAAAAAACGACACCTGTTCAGTACCCCCCAGATTGCACTGCTGGGAACTAGACTCTCGATACAAAAAAATATGTTATTTCATGTTCAACGTTTCAATACATAACAAAATAACAGTGCACCAGGTATGCCAAACACGAGTAAGCCTTAAGATGTAAGACGGAAAAGAATACATGTCCAACACATACTTAATGCTTATTTCAATCAAGCCAGATTAATGCTCTGCGGTTACACCTCAGATCTGCCCACAAGATCCTGGCTCAGAGGACTGGAAATGGATCTCCAAGCTTATTTTGAACAGTCGGGAGGGTCTGGACTCGTAATTCTGCAATGATTTTCTTCACTGGCCATGCCAAAATATCAACTCCCCTGCTTACTTCTCAGCTTTGCATCAGCTGCATGAAACTAGGGTCCTTTTTTAACGAAATACTATTTTCTTTCTGCAAAGATGAGAAAACCTCCCGGCTTTTCCTGTTATTCAAGACCATGCAGACTTGTCTCGTGGAATTTCCTGAATGATATGAAGAACATAGATTCCAAACCTCTTGGTAATTAAGTAAAAACATCAGGTGAGAGAGTAAATGCGCCAAGACCCCTTCAAATTATTGGAAAGGGCTGTGAGATTTTCAATAGTCTACATTCCCTAAGTAGTGATTAGCAAATTGTTGTGAGTCTGAAAGTTATGGCTTTGTGGATAGTTTCTGGGCAAGACTTTGTTTGTCTGGGAGAAATGGCTTACATGCACAGAAGAGGTACCGTTGAGTTGACACCCCAAAGGACAGCATTAAGCAACTCAGCCTTCAAAACAAATTGCAAGATGAGAGGTCGCATGACCTACAGTTTTTACGAGGAATCTCTATGTTGGTACTGTCTCAGTACCCAGTAGAAAACATTTGACTTTACCTACAGGCCACTGTCCTTTGAATTATATTAAAATGAGTCCAATGATGTCTTACAGGCACATAAGGAATCAGCAATCGTCATACCTACAGGACGATTTAAAAGTAAAAAATCTAGAAATCTAGCTGTTATCCTTGATCAAGATTCGTCCCTTGAATAACAGGGACTTCATCTAAGAAACATCACCAGATTAAACATACTGTATTATTTCTCTAACACTTTTGTAAGCTCAAGGCTCGGTTTTTGTGATGAACTTTTGTGATACATCTAGTCATATGATTTAATGTCTACAACTTGGAAAGTACTTTATTGCCAAACTTTGGAGAAGAGCCGTGCGATTTCAACATATTATTCCTGTATTGGCAAACCTCTATTGGCGTCTTGTTTTACTCAAGATTTTAAATCTAGTTCATGATGTATTAAGCTCTGTTTGACTGCAGCTCACATACAGTACCTAAAGGTCCTGTTGATTCCATATGCCTCTAATCACTCTCTAAGCCAGGTCACAGAATGCAGCATGGTGTAGTGTTCCAAAAATGCACAGAAAAAACGAAGGCTGTCCAAGTATTTTCTTATAAAGCCCCACAAAAGTATGGTTGTATGTGTCATCATTTACCAGTTATAAACTAGGCTCCTTTGGCTGCTCTTTTTAAAGTTAAGATTAAAATATTTTTAAATCTTTTAAAACCTTGCGAATGATATGTACAGTAGTGCTTTTTCATATGGTTATTTGTTTTTTGTGGTTATTTGTTTGCATGGTTACTTTTGCCTTGCCTTCTGCACTTGCTGTTTTTATTTGTTCAGCATTTTAGAGGCCATTTTCTTGTGAAAAGGAATACAACAATACAGATAGGGAAGGGACAAAAATGAATGCCTTTTTATGTATAAAAAGTAAGGAAAGATTAATTAAGAATGTTTAGCATTGGTGATAACGTTCTCTGAATTAGTATCTTGCCTTGACTCAAAGAAAGGTCATTAAGTGGCTTATATAAAACCCACAATATTTACCTTGAGAGTTTTTCATTTTGCCCATCATAATGCCTTTGATTTGATTAAAAATACACAACAGCCTGCGTGTAGTGAAGTCCAATATGTACTGAAACATAGAAGCACAAAATTGTTGAATGTATTTTGGTAAACAAAAGTTGTTCATATTATTACCTTAACATATAGGTTACATACAGTAGTATTGTATTGTACTACTTTATATAATTGTACAGAAACAGACTTCTACACATCTTTTTAATAATGTACTATGTTTTTTATGCCACCACAAAAAACAAAAAATCTAATTTAATAAGAACTGTAAGTAGATTTTTTCTCTCCCTAAAAAACAACCAACAAGATACAAACCAATATCTAGATATTCATCTTGGTACACTTTGACTTTGCTGCTAAATTGTTATTTACTGCAAATATACCGAGAATCTTTACCAAAGCAAGAAATGGGTATAGAAACCCATAGAGCATTTGTCGTGACTAGTGCCTCGAAACATAAAGGGATTTATGGAGATTCATTGTTTTAAGCAGAAACACTTAAAACTGAGTCCATGGGATTTTTTACTTTAGGTGGATCAGTTTCCTTCGAGAGATAACCTAGCTGGCATGACGGGGGTTTTCGAACTGTCGCTGTATTTGTGTGTGCATGCGTGTGTGTCCTGCGATGGACTGCCATCCGATCCAAAGTGAAGTCCTGCCCTTCTCCTTACTCTTCTGGGGTGGGTTCTGGGTTGCCAAGAGTAACCACCATGGGAGTCTGATTAACACCACTAAGTACATTCAGTCAGCTTTCACAGTGAAGTTGAACGGGCGCATAGTGGCTCACGCATTCATGTGATTGCTGCCCCACAGGGTATGTTTAATGCTTTTAATGTTGCTTAAGGGGGAACTGCAACACTATTTTTTATATTCTGGGGTTAGAAAGAACCGGCATTGATGAGTGCAGTTCCAACCGCAATGAAAGTAAAATGTACCCACTAGCGTGTAAAACCTCACATTTACATCACAAAATAGATGAAATTTCCAGGTCTGTGCAGCGCCTTATTGCCGTCATTGTCTGCGAACGAGGCAAAAAAATGTCCGGTAAGGTGAAGCAGGCTTGTGAACACATCGCTTTTAATCCAATAGAAAGTGATAAAAAAAGTTTCAACCATCTCTTAAAGTGGAGCTATGGTACCGTTTCAGTTAGTAATTCAGATTTAATTTGCTTGCATACAGTAATTATTAAATATTTTACTTGCATTGTGATTCACAGAGCATTATTATTAAGAACAGAGGAAAGACTAATTATATTACATTTGTCGTTATATTGTCATTTGTTATTATATTACATTTGTTTTATCCCCACTAGTGATTCTTAATGAAGATGGAAAATGGGAGTTTTCCAAACCTTTTCCCATTGCAAACTTTCCTCTACCTTTTCTATTGCTAGATACAATGTAACTAAAATGAAAAACAAAAACTATTAACTTAATTTTAATTTAACTATTAATTTTATTTAAGTGGAAAATTATTCATTTAAATGTTCTTTTCCACACTTAAATCAATTCCTGCTACATGTGCAGTCGTTCAGACTATGCATATCACTAAACCTTCAGAAAACCAGGGGTAAAGTTTGCTCTGGATCATACAGCTTTAAGAATAATATCATTTATCATCATAATAACATCCTTAATGATTATACTGTTCAGGACAAAATGATAACGAACATAAATTGTGCATTAATAACCTCTGAAATAAGTCACAGCATACAGTACATATGCAATGTCTTTTTATATAATGGATGTGCACTGGATTGTTCACATACTGTAATTATAAATCTTTACACATATCTTATAACAATAACATTAAGACATTTAGGAGATCCCTTAATCCAAAGAAATGCACATTGCAACATATAGATTTTTATCATTCTTCTGTGCGACAAGCGGATTGGGGCAGAGTCAGCTGTTCTGCATTCACTGCACCGGTCTGTGGTGGCGAAGTGGGAGCTGAGTTTGAAGACAAAGCTCTCGGTTGACCAGTCGATATACGTCCCTGTCCTCACCTATGGTCATGAGCTGTGGCTAATGACCGAAAGAACAAGATCGCGGATACGAGCGGCAGAAATGAGGTTTCGGCGCAGGGCCGCTGGGCTGACTCTCCGTGCCGGGGATAAGAGCTCAACAATCCGGGAGAGCCTCAGAGCAGTGTCGCTGCTCCTCCTGGTCGAGGGGTGCCAGTTTAAGTGGTTTGGGCATCTTATAAGGATGCCCCCCGGTTGGCTCCCACTAGAGCTGTTCTGGGCACGTCCCACTAGGTGGAGACCCCGTGGGAGACCCAGGACACGCTGGAGGGATTATATCTCTCGGCTGGCTTAGGAGCGCCTGGGGATCCCCCAGGAGGAGCTGGAATCAGTTGCTGGGGACAGGGAAGTCTGTGCTGATCAACTCGGCTTGCTGCAACCATGACCCTCACCAGGAAAAGCGGAGTGAAAATGGATGCAAGGACGAATGGATGCTGCTGTGCATTTCGCTCTCTTTAGACTTTGAGTCGTTTTCTTGTGCTTAATTTCATTGAGATCATTATTTGTTTTTTATTACACTTCTGGCACCCAATCGCAAGCCTCTCCTTGTACCACAACCCCATTTTCATACCTTGCTCGTCTGCATGTGGCCGTTGAAGTCATTGTTTCTGTGAGAGAGGAACGAGTCGTGAAAGGTTGTCTTTTCCGTCCGGGGTAGGCTCGGGTCACCGTCTTCGACCCCGTTGCCTTTGTAAATGCACAGGACCTTCCGGAAACTCTGCTTGAAGTTGTCGGAGAGAAAGCCATAGAGCAAGGGGTTGGCGCAGCTGTTGGCGTAGGACAGTATCACCACAAAGAAATAGATCCCCGCCATGACATTGTTCTCGGGCACAATGAAGACCAGGTTGACCATGTTGAGGATGTAAAAAGGGAGCCAGCAGCAGACGAACACGACGACAATGATGACCACCATTCTGGTGACTTTCCTTTCGGACTTCCTCCGCTTGGTGAAACCAGCCCGCACGCCTGAGGACTTCACCTTGACCACGATCAGCAGGTAGCACAGACAAATCACTAACAGAGGCCCAAAAAAGCCCAAAACAGACGTGTAGATGATAAAGGTGGTAGACCACACCGCATTGGGGTCCGGCCAGTTGATGTTGCAGGTGTTGAGCCCGTCTTGGACGTCGGAGAAAATGATCACCGGCAGCACCACGAGAAAAGACAGGATCCACACGCTGGCGTTGATCACTTTGGCAACCCTGGGCCGCCGCCACTTGGTGGACTTGATGGGATGCACGACCGCCAGGTAGCGGTCGATGCTCATGACGGTCAGGCAGAAGATGCTGGTGAACTGGTTGATCGCGTCCACCGTCATGACCAGCCTGCACAGGAAGGACCCGAAGGGCCAGTAGGAGAGCACATTCTGCGTGGTGAGGAAGGGTAACCCCAGCATGAAGAGCTCGTCGGCCACAGCCAGGTTGAGTATGTAAATGTTGGTGACAGTCTTCATCTTAGTGTACCGAAGGACCACATAAATGGCCAACGTGTTCCCGGTGAGTCCAATGGTGAACACTGTCAGATAGATGACAGGGATCAGGACTGTGCTAATGCCATATAAAGGCACAGACTGAACTGTGTCATTCTTAGAGATATTTGTGAGCAGGGTCTGGTTGAACGCTTCAGGGCTGACTGCCCAAGCAGAGTTTCCGGCAAGATCCATTCTGGCACGCAGTTGCGTTTCAAAGTTTCTCGGTCAGCACAAGATATCTGAAAATACAATTCAGAGAATGCAGAGTTAGTTATATTTCAAATCTCTGCCTTCACAGTACACAGTAAATGAGTCCATCCACACACAGATAAAGAGATATATGGACAAGTAAAAGCATATTTTTGCTGGCATTTTACTAAAAACATTTTTCATAAAACAGTCCTTCATTTAACTCCACAACCCCAGCACACTGTCATTATTGCAATAGGTAACTATTGCAACACACACAGCTTCATTGGGATAATAGTCACAGAATTCAGGAGAGCAACATAAGAACCTGGTACTCTTTTTTAGGTATTTTGGGTTTGGAGTTCCTGCAAGTTTAGAATAATTATTGCAAAGAAAATAAATCTTCACCCATAAGTCAGTGTCTTGAGGCTACTGTATATACAGTATGTATAGTTTTCGGATCCTTTTCTGCCTAACTTAAGGAACAACACAATAAAATCTCAGAAACAAACCAAATTTGCGGAGTATCTCTACCTTCCTTTTTGTTTTGTTTTCTGTTTGGTTAAGAGGGTTATGTTTATGTTAGAACCAATTAGGCTATTTAAATTTAAAGGTAAGCAATCACAAAACAAATGTGGTTATTCACTTATGAGCTCAGCAATACTGCACGAAGTGGAAAAAAGTACATTTATTAAGAAAACTGTAATTTATTTTACTTTGTATCCTTGAAAAATCCTTCCATCATTGCAATGTAATAATATATACTGTAAGGATGACAATCACGGTATAACAAAAGTCGCATGGTGCAAAACAAGCTATTATGAAATGCTGTTAAATGTCTTCTAAGGACACATCCAAAATACAGTTCAGATGAGATTTCAATTAAAATATGGTTTTAATCAAAAACAAATATCAGTCACTCTTCTAGTCAGGTTATTTAGAGGTTAGTTAGATTATAACATTAATAGATTTTTTGTGGACAAAGCAGGTAATATAAACTTAGCCAAAACAGCACTTTAAATATATGATAGAAAACAATGAGCTTCATGGAGATGCTACCTGTGACAAAACCCTTGTGTGTTTATGTTGCCATAACATTTTTCCCATCTAGACAATGTGGTGAAGCAATAAGCATCAAAGGATATTCTGTAACAGCTGTGAAATATGTGAGTCAGACTTTATTTAAAATAGTGTACAACTTTATTAACCACATTACAAAATATGTATTGCTGCTGTGGCATCTGCCCAAAGAAGAGCAACCGGAGACTTTGCCAAGATGAGATGAAATGTCCGACACTGACAGACTGAAAGAGTCTTGATCAGAGAGGACTGTGAGGGGACCCGATTCAAGTAATCAAAATCCTCAATAGCCCTGACAGTCAGTCCAACAGATGTCTTCATGTTTTACATAAAGAGCTGTGGGTATGTAGACCCACATGCTATTCTAAAGGCTCTCTGTTAAAGCTGAAACCCTGGCTTCTTAAAAAAAACTGCTGGAACAGATCCTCAAATTAGGTACTAGCTATCATATGAGCTTGATAATCTGCTCAAAATTACAGTATAACTTTCCTTATAACAACCAGTTACAACACAGGGCTACTGCTAACGTAAAACAGAATTATAGACTTCTGGTGCTAGAGAGGTAGACCAGGAATTATGATCACTGATGTATATAGTATACTGGATAAGAACCATGTGAGGAAATGAGAGTGCTTTTTCTTCAAACAGTAAGTGATCTGCTTCAAGCCTTGTCCTCACATTATACATGTATCCTTTTATTTTTCCCTGGGCTTAATGTACAGAAACATCTCTGTTTCTTACCTTCATCCAGTACACAGATCCTCACTGCAGAAAAATGCCAGTTCAAAGGAGCTGAAAAACCCTTCAAGAAATCCTTAGATTTACAGTGGTAATGTGTGTATATACTCAGTATCGTCAGGAGTGACCCTACACTGGATACACACTGTGAGGAGTATGTGATTTTAAGGAAAATAGATAAAATGCTGTTACCTACTACTGCAAGTAGGGGAGGAAGTAAGTAAACTGAAGTAAGTAAATTATTGCAAATTCAGTTTTAATTGAGTCATTTTCAATTACTGTTCTTTTAAATACAAAACAACATTTTGAAATGCACTTATTTCCCAGCTCACTGAATATGTCATTATTGCCAAAAGGATTATCAAAAGCTTTTACATACAAAACATTTGTAACTGTGATTCGAGTAGAATTTCTTGTGTATTTAGGGATGTTTATCAAAGCATCTAGCTGTAATGCGTCCCTACTGTATGTGTTTTGAACTTTGATCTTTGGTTTTGGAGTTCTGATCAGTGACGCGCTGCTGAGGCACATTGGACCTGCTGATCCTTCTACAAGCAAAGCCAGAAACTTGATGATGAGCGACTAGCAAAATGGGGGCAAACTCACAGTCAAGAGTGTATTGATTTGAGGGCTCTTAACACAATTATTAACTGATATTTCTAGCTTTTTATTATCACATGCCAAAAGGATTAGTGGCTCCTGTAGCTGATAACATGCTGTGTGCCTGTGCAGTCTGGAAAGTAAACTAGCGTATTCTTTAAAGCAGGTTTTTGAATTGTGGTTATGGATTCCTGTCTCACTAAGCTTGGATAATTTATTATTTGTTATTTCTTGTTAACCATGATTGCTGCAAAGCCACACTTCAATTAAATGCATTTTTCATGGACATGTATGCTTCATTGGGAAAGGTAATATTCAATAACTTGAGCCGCGACTTAACTGGTATAGAAAACTCTCTCTCTAATATTCACATTGCAATGCTATGATACAGTAAGGGTACATTTAATGCTACACGCAAACATGCAGAAAATGAAGCCTTTGTGTTCTTGTGATTTTAAACCAAGGATTTTGTACCAAAACCTTTGTATTTGCCTGTTGTGGCAGACATCCAGTGGCAGACATTGGGTGCATGCCAGCTGATAATCGGTAAAGATAGATTTTCAATTTTTTTTTCTGCTCTTTATTATTTTGACTAGGAATTATTCATCAGCTGGCATGCACCCAAGGTCTGCCACTGGTTGCTTTAGTTTTAGGTTACCTAGGGAAACAATAGATAATTCTTCCTAAGCTCTTTCCCTTTCATAAACTAAAAGAAGTCTTTGTACTCTGATATTGATTAGCAATTGGTAAATGATGACTAGAAAATGAAAACCATAGGATTCCAAGCAGTCTCTCAAAAAGACCAGAAAAGATCACTCCAGGACAGAACAGCCAGCAACTTAAATGCCTTTATGGAGGATGTTTATCCTGAACCACTGCATGTGGTACTGTATGAACTGATTATTACTTTAGATTTCCAAATCAAATTCCGCTTGTATCACAAAATCCTGAGGAAATTAAACAGAAATTAACAGAGCTTCCACTTTATGGACACTGGCTAAGGAACAGACATGGTAGCAACTGTAAAGAACTATCTGACAGAGGAGTAGTGTGCAGTAATTCATCATTTTCCTGTTGGGAAAGAGCAGTGAAGTACTGCCACACAATTGAACGAACTGGAGAAACATTTCTGAAAGGAGATGGAACATCTAAAGACTGGGCATGGGGTAGTGTGAAGAGAAGCACTTTGAACCCTGTACCTGAAAAGTTTTTTGCAGCAGGATTGCAGAAAATTTTAGGAACAGATGCATTTCTGTATAAAGAATTACATTTACAAATAGCTAGAATGTCATGCATTTGAAATAAAAAGCACTAGCATCACAGGCCTTTGTGTTTTTAATTGTTAAAAAGTCATCATAGTGACATTACATGTACTGTATAATGTTTCATCTTCCCTGCAATGGACTGGTGCCCCACCCAGGGTGTACCCTGCCTTGTGCCCATTGCTTGCAGGGATAGACTCCAGCTCCCCTGCAACCCTGAACTGGAAGAAGCAGTTAGAAAATGGATGAATGAAAATAATGTTTTCAGTTTGTTTCTGGGCCACTTTAAAGTAGGCGAACACCTGTAGAAAAAGATGGCTCGAAAGGGTTTTAGGGGGCACCTGTCCTCATAATTAAAATGTATTAACTAAAATGTAAATGAAACTGGAATTGAAATAGGACTGTGTAGATGATGTAGATAAAACGTCATTTTATTTCAAAGAGCATGGCGAGTGATGTGAGAATCAAGATTGTGATTGTAGCACGCGAAACACTGAAGAAATTGGAAAACCCTGCAGACGCACACACCTGCACTAGACTTTAGTGGAAACTGTCTCTGCTATATCCCCTGCATTTTAGCATTCATCACGATGATGAGACTTGTTAATTAATCTCATGGGGCAGATATTAGGTTCTCAGAACAAGATGAATTGTTTTTTTATGTTGCGTAACAGTTTTTAGGAAACAAAAACTATGTGCATGAAGAAGCTCTTTGCTGATGATGATACTTTATTCCAATTAAGTATTAACCCCCTCCTGCCATTGCTTTGGTTTTCTTAACCTGTTTTAGGGACCATTACATTTTATAGAAAAATGAGCCCCATTATCCACAACTGGATGCCTACCAACCATGTAAGGTTAAACTGATTATGATATTCCATAGAGGGAAGACTTTCCAAAGATTATCCTATCCTTGAAGAAAAGTGCAAGAGGAATAGGAACTGAAAGCACAAAATTTCCCACACTCCCTAACTGGTACTGGATATTTTTTATGAGCACAGTAGTTGTTCAGAATGAGCATAAGTACTTCCTAGAGACACATTGGAAGCACATTGTTATAGTATTGTTATAATATATTACTGTATATTGCTCATAAATTGAATAAATACAGCAACATGCATCATTTGACTCTCAAAATATAGGTAAGTAACAATTTGTTTAGTAAATATGTTATGCTACACCAGGACAAGAAGTAAGGGAGCAGTGAAAATGAGACCTGATGGAAATGAGGTTGTTTCGGACACCTTTATTGCTTAACTAGCTTGTAAAGTTTTATTTTTTGCATAAAGTCATAGCAACTGGACAGAATGAACTCAGTTTTGTTTACTGAAAGCCTACTACTTATTGCTCTGATAAGATTCATAAGTACCATACTGTCATTTTATCAACTGTCCAGATGGTTAATTTGCCACCATAGCCTTCTAATCTTAAAGCACTGAAACAACGACCATGTACAGTACTCAGACTTTATTCAGCTCACAGTTAATGATCTCATTCTTTTCTATCAGGCTCCACATCTGTTCCATAAAGCTTGCATTGAATCGGGAAGCAGGATTCCAGAGCAAAAATGCTCTTTTTACTTGTCCACAACACATTGGTCCATCATGTTTCAGACTTGATGTTGTTTCATTCTCTGTTCTTAATTTCTCCTTCAGCAAACCTGCTCTTTCAGAAGGTTACCAATGAATATTAATTTCATCAGACTAGCCTAGTAGGACACCTAGGTTGATAATCAGGGTGATAACGGTAATATTTTCAAAAACAGAATTTATTTAAATACTGGGGCGAACATGCAGAGTTAAAGAGATTCAGCTAAACTGACAAGAAATTCAATGCAAAATTTATTCTACAGTATCATGTTAAACTTCAGTTGAGAACTTCTGTTTTCTTGTGCGTTTTGACCATGCTGATTGCTGTACAATGGAATCTGGAGAGGATTAGGCCGTATACATTTTAAATGTTAGAAAAAAACTCAAATGAACAGAGACCGCAAACAAGGAGCTGTCATGCCACTGCAAATACATAAGCAGCATTTTATTGCAGGTCTAAACACCCATCCTCGCTGCTGAAGAGGTATTTAATTTCCCTGCAGTCAAATTCCAGTACCTACACAAAGGTCAAAGTGGGGTTATCATGTTATTGATTCCATGGAAAATTAATCCTGTATTTCCTTGAAGGATTGAGGGATCCTAACACAATCGCCTAAGGGGAATCACTGTTTTCCAAACAGAGAGCACAATTTCTGACAGGTAGAAATCTGACAAAACAATTACAGTAGCTAACACTTGGTGTTTTTGAATTCACTTCTGCAGGTGGGTGGCAGTAGTGCCACTGTGGCAGGCCAGCTGACGTGCCACTAGAGGTCATTAGGACATAAGAGGTCGTTATGTCTGTAAATAGGCTCACTGGTGGTACATTGATTGTTTTATTAGATTATTGGCAAGGGGCAGAGAGTCACATTCTCACATGGAGTTAATTTAGATGATTTTGGTATATAAAGGTACTCGAGGCAGTATCTTGTGTATCTGCTTTTTTTTTTATTTATAGAGAAGAGCTGGCTTAATAAAGACTCCTGTTTGTGGTAGTTATCATGCATTGTGGTTTTCACATGCTCCCCATAGAAGCCTGTCAATGTTGTATATCAGGGATTGTTAATCAGGTTTAAGGCTCAGGCCAGTTAAACTGCACCTAAAAATGCTTAAGAGGAGCTTAGTTATCTGTTATTCTTGAGTGGTATATCCTCTTTCATCTGGCATTTTTTATTTTCTAGAGATGTATGCATGGGTATATACTTTATTTGCTAATTGTATTTAATGCAACCTGTGTGGAAGTACATATCAAGCTGAAAACAGAAGACACTTATTTACCCAGCCACAGTGTTGAAGGCAATCTTGTAAAAAGTCAGAGATGGCTTTGATCAATTACAGTAACTATCAAACAGGCTAGATGGGGTGAATGGGCCCCCTGTTTGTAATATTTCTTATGTTCTTAGCAGCCTCCAAATGTATTCATTCAAAAGTGTGTATTTAGTGTTATTTGACTGAGGCAAGCTGAAAACTATACACGCTCTTCTTTAGAACATCTGTTCATATTACCAGTAATCAATATGACAATCTTCAGAAGGGGGAGCCTTTTAATACCCCCTTGAGCACTTTTAGAGGCTGTTTGACTACTCCTCCGTGCAGACCCTCTTCAGTTCTGCCAGATGTGGTCTGTACTAGAGGTCTGCTGTCTCCAGCTCATTCCATAAATGTTCCTTTAGAAACTCTGATGGCTGACCTAGAACACTGATGCTCTCTTAACATTTTGGTTATTGACTTAGATGCACATTGCCAATATGCAATCCAGGTTCAGTTTCTCGATACGAGTTTTTGACTAAAACATCCCAAAAACTCTGTAAAACAATTTCTAACTAAGACAGGGGATGCAAATAAACCCCAGTTTGGTTCTGCACAGGAAGTTGATTTTTTCTTGTTACATGAGTGTCACTCTTGTTGTGTTAATCATACTTGGGGTGAGACTGTCCCAGAACGGTGCCATGAAACTCTGCCACAGTCACACCAGTCATGGGAGTGGAGTGGCCAGGGGGACACTCGGTTTCTGTGTCCTCCCACCATCACATTGTGTCTGGATAATAGATCCCACAGATGAAAAATGGGGTGTTTTACAGAATTTGAACAGCTGTAACTTGTGTTGTTGAGGCCATAAATGTTTCATTATAGATCTCTGCACAATCCTCTGGCGTCCCCCATGATGATCTGGAACCAAGTGCTTTGCTTCTGTGTTCAGCCCTTTTTAATAACCCAGTCAAGGTTGTTTGTGAAAGCTCTTATAAATTTTCAAGGCTTTGAGAAACTACTGCATCACAAAGCATTAGAGGATTTAATTTTATTTTTTATATGTTGAAAACTCGTTATTTTCACCTGCATTTATTTGCTAAATCATCTTTAGGTCACAGTTCATCAATAGTACGAATAAATGTGGACTCTATTGTACCATCAGTTATTTTACACTATTGGAAATATTGGTAAAAAGGCCTTTCAGGTTTTTCAATATACATTTCTGAGTACTATAATCTACTAACCTCACTGTAAAACATTTGCTTTCTCCAGAGGAAAATCTATCTTAGATAGCTGAAGGCCAACAAAAAGGGTGCCAGACTATTGACAGAAAATATCATTGTCATAGAACAAAGGGAAGCTGGTGTGACCTTCTAGGGAGAAGATGCAGGTGAGCTGAAGAATACATCAGCCAACTCTGTTGCAAAAATATTTATATCAGTGATCATGGAGCCATGTTATCAGTCAAAGTACTGCTGTCACACATATATATTGTCTATTGTGAATAGAAACATTCCAGCAAGAAAAACAAAAACAAAAGAGCACTCAGCTACAAATCATTGCACTTGGTGGAAGCTGTTCTCAAAGCACTGAGCTTAGCTTTGTCATCTGTTGGTTCATCATATAAAGCAATTGTTTCATAAAACATGGGCTAGTACGGACAACCAATATAAAAGACTACATGGGTCTCTTAATTTAACACACTAAGACTTACTTCCAGGTTATAATTATAATATAAACTATAATTGCCTGATATAAAAGCACTTACTTTGGAAAATCTGCAGATTTTCAGTCATCTAAAGTGGCTTTCTGAGATGAGAACTGGATGTTACAGTACATTGAATTCTTGATTTTTGTTGTTCTCCTGAAACCTGACAGTGCCGCATATTTTGCAGACAGTGAATTTTATCTTTAAGGATTAGAGACATACAATACTGTAGGAGAGTGTGAGATGTGCTAGTGTCAAGTAATGGGAAGGCAGTTTTTGAGATGCTTGCTTTATGCTTTAGAGTGGACTGAGCTGAAAGACAATGTTTTCATTTGAATACTGTACATCTCTAGCACCACATACTGTAGTTCATTTGCCTCTTGCTCCTCACTGGCATGTGAGAAATCTGAATTGATCTCATATTAATAATTCATGTTTTCCAGCTGCATTTTGACCCCAAAATGTCATCCTGGCATGGTTTTTTCAAGGCCAGCTTCCAAGAATCTCATTGCTTAATTAGCGTGCAAGCAAACACACCCATTCTCCGATATTCATTCACATTAGATTCTAGATTCTGATACGTGTTTGTGTTATCTGATCTTTTAATCTGCTTCTCAGCATACAAAGTTTGTGATATCTGAATATCTGAAAATATATCTGAAACTTGATGTTATCCTTGCTAGGGGTGTGCATCTTCCCTCAGGAATCCCCTTTGCCTTAACATTTGATCTTAAGATGAACTTTTCCGGATGACCGATCTGACAAATGGTGGATGGAGGTGAACAAAAGGAATAAAAAATATGTAATATTACGCTTTCTTCATCATACACTGAGCATTCCCCCAAAAGCAAACAAGCATGCCAGACTTCAGCTCCTGCTTTAACGAGACCCTGGAGCTTGGAAAATGTGGCCGGGATCTAACTGCTATACCTTGGTGTGGGGGGGAATCACTTTTATTCACAAAGAAATATGGCAAAGAAAAGCATTTCAGATATCTGGGTCGTGCAAAGATCTTAGTTGTTATCATCAACTGCAGAAATATTACAAGGTACGTTGGCACTCCAGACAGTGTACTCCAACATGCCAATATTTCCTTCGGCAACTAATAAAATGCTTAAGCCCTTCAATTTCTCCCAATTGAAACATTTGGGCAATTTCCATAAGTGAGATAATTGCAGGATTTTATGCATGGATAGATCCATTTATATAGTCTTCCATTGCCCCGGACTGTCAAGTATGGTTTTCGTTTTAAGTGCGTGACTCGGGACTTGAGGATGAGAAATTTAAGTTGTGCAACTAACCCCCCCTTCACCCCCGAGTTCGGCGAGACCGCAACACAGTAGCTCATACTGTAGCTGCCCATGGGCAAATACAAACACATACTGTACAGTACAAGACACCTTAACTCAAACAGAAAAAAATAGATAAATCGATAGCAACAACTTGTTCCCAGCACTGCTTTAACACCATTGAAACAGATTTCGTTCGTAAACGTGCATTATGTGGATTATAACGCATGACAAGGACGGAATTTGAGAAACTGAGCCATCGCTGCATTATTTCTGTCGTCTTTTTACGTGTTATTTTTTAAAACTATTTCATTTTAATATTTTGAAAGACGGCAGGTCGCAAGGAATGGTTGACGGTGCCAGACATCACCGTTTCCTAACAAAATGAAAAAAAAATCACTTTTAAAAAGTTAAAATTAGACGCTATTTCTTTTTTCAATGCAAGATGAAGAAGACGTGCGTCTGTAACTACAGTGTATACAGTACGTTTATGTGTAATGGCCTTGCAACTGAAAGATCCGAGCTGGGGCTAAGCACTTTTATTTACTATTCTGAAAGTAAATGACAAATAAATAGGAGCGTCTTCTGTCGTTTTCAGCAGTGTTTAATTTCATCCTCTCCTGTGTTGTTCGGATAACACAATCACACCTGCTAACAGCTTTATAACGTACACACATAAATAAACATGCGTGCGCCCCTATCCTTGCAGTAGTCATTCTGCAACACAAGGCTTGCTCGATCCAAGCGTTTTCAAAACAATACTAATGAGCTGTAGCATAGTCGGCTTTGATCAAAAATGCTCAATTTCAAATGATTGGAATGAGTGACAAATCTAAATTACTTGATCGGAAAAGACATTAAAAGTTTAGCGAAAACATTTCTGCGATTTCTTAACGACAAAGAAGACGGTGAAATGTTTGTACTGTAGCTAGCCACCCAGGCTTTTTCCAGAAATGTGCTTTTGCGCAAAAGCCTGCCCTGTAGTATACAATATACAGTGTATATATATATATGTGTGTTTGTTTAAAAACCGATAAAAACGGAACTGATAGAATCATTAAGTCACTTACACTATAAGTTACAGTAATGAAATAAAACTCAGACGGAACATGTGAACACTTTTTCTCTGTTATTATCGATGAGAACGTTTACCTTTAACTCAAGGTTTGATACCGACTTCTCACATACAGTATAAGCTAGAGTATATCACTGATTCACGACTGTGCAGCGAGAGCCCGTTTTCAACTACGCAACAGTGAGCAAAGTAAGGCAAAGACTGCACTGATCTTTCTCTCTCGGTCTTTTGCACAACCCCAATCAGAGTAACGCATCTTTAACACCCGTGAAATGAAACGGACCTTTTCGAGACGAAGCTTCACCGGCAGCGACTTGCATTCTGCGTTGATTCGCCAAGGTCATGTAATGACACTACGTTTCTGCTTTCTATTACTTTATGACCTTTATTCATCCCCCCAAAATGCCACCTGAAAATTCCTTTAAAAGCATCTTGCAAAGAGGAAAGTGGTATAAAGAACCGCCCGCGAAGAGAGAGTCTCATGTGTCCCTTTTGGTTTTTGGTAACACGGGTTCATCACTGTAAATGACGAAGGTCAGGAAAGCTGTGGGACTTTTCTCTCCTTATCTTCATAGCAAGTCATTTACCAATAAGCTACAGGTCCTACTGCCTGAAAAGTAGCAATGCAAAGCCTACCTTTTTGCTTTCAAATGCTGCCCATAACTTCAGACAGTCCCTTCACCGTGGTTGCGCTTGCCGTGGGGACTTTCATACTGTTGAAGCTGTCCGGGGTTTTTCTCCAGCAGCTCCTCTACAGAAATGAAACAGCGTGGGGCTCAGTTAAAGGTTGGGGATAACAGGCTGCGAGTATAATCCACCCAACTCAGAACTCTATACGAGGGGTGTCCAAATTCCCGACAAAACCTGCTGTAGCGCTTCACCTCGCAGTTATCTTTGACTCCGAGGCAGCCGCTTGACTGCGTGTTAATTGATGCTTGGGAATTCTCCGTCCATCTTTTCGCTTATTGTTCGCTTATTTGTTCTAAACATAAATACAAGCTGGATGTGTTGGTTGCAAACCGAAACTGCGAAGTTTTCTGCCATGGGAGACTTCTTGTATTCGTGCTGTTAGCCTATCGTCGGCACTTCTGGAGGGGAACTGGTCGCCGCGCTGGTATTTAACACTGTGGAGACGTGACTTTAAGCCGCCCGCGTGATGTTGTTGCTGCGCACCTTTGTAATCACAACACGCAACATTACAGCTTCCCGATCAGGAGCAGGGTACCTGCGCACACATGATCACAACGAAAAGCCCTCAAGAAACGCGTTAGAACGTCTTACTTTTGCTCTTGCTTAGTGCATCCTCATCCTCATTTTCGGATTCCCCAAATATTCTTAAAGAATAAACCTGATCTTATTGTGAACAACTGTGGCTTTAAAATCTTTTCATCTGAAAGTGTTAACGTTTTTTTTCTGTACTGAATAAATAC
Organism: Atractosteus spatula; assembly: GCF_055471065.1. Taxonomy (NCBI): domain Eukaryota; kingdom Metazoa; phylum Chordata; class Actinopteri; order Semionotiformes; family Lepisosteidae; genus Atractosteus; species Atractosteus spatula. The sequence continues at coordinate 16,747,424 of NC_142723.1, forward strand.
TGTAAATGCACTTGCCTACAAAACCTGTATAAGAAATATAGTATGTTAAGATGCACAGTGCTGTAGATGCTTTAAACACATGAACAATATTTTCCTTACAGTCGTAACTGAATTTAGTTTTAAACCAGTAGAGAAACACCAGTAATAAGTAATAAAAAGTACTTTTTTTACACACAACATTAGCATTTTTGTAGGTCTACACAGTAGTGTGGAAGTTATCTATCCTCCAATTTTGAACTGTTTTTTTCAATACATGGTCACAAGGGAGTCTATCCCAGCAAACAGCATGTGCAAGATGCGCTATGTCCTGGACAGGATGCCAGTCTAACACAGGACAAATAGACAGGCACACAGTCACACCAGGGCCAATCACCAGAAGCCAATTAGCCCACCTGTATGTCTTTGGACTGTGGGAGGAAACCAGAGCACCTGGAGGAACTCATTTGAACATGGAGAGAACATGCAAACCCCATACAGATAGCACCCCAGGTACTGCACCCTGAAGTTAAGGTTAATAATTGGGTTTGAACTGTACAATCATTGCAATGCAATTAATAAAGCAAAAAAGACTCCATTACACTCACCACCAAAAAATAACATTATATTATTCCTTTTAAATACAACTCTGTTTGCGTTCATGTTCATCTCTCTTATTCACATAAACCAGCACATACATTATGCTGCCCAACACAAATATCATCATTAAAAGTTTTAAAACTCCCTTGATAAATATTACTTTTCTTAAACGTCTTATTCAATATTCTTCAGCAACTCTATCATAGCATTTTAATGTTGAAACTGAGCTCTCAAGGATCTGAGTACATTAAAGTAATGGGTTGTGTGGAACTGATCTCAGGTCATCAACTCCAGTGTGCACTCAAACCACCCAGAATTCAACGTGTGAATACGAAAACGGGTTTTGTTTTTATATTTATGGTGTTTTCATTACCTAATGGCTTTTCTTTGTATTTGTGTCACGTTCACAACCATGTCATAGTCCCTTAAGGTTTTATCCAGAACAAATATTTAATCTTCAGGTAAACAAAAACCCATGAACTTCCATCAAACTTTTGAATATTCTTGAACATTTTTTGTTGAAACATTTTTTTATTTTTAATGCTTATGAATATTCAGCACAGATACCCCAATTCTTTCTCCATACAGTATATGATTTTTTGTTACAAACAGATTGATTCATTATTTGGTACCAAAAGTGGATTTCTTGTGATAAATGTGTTACATAATTAAAACGGCTAAATATTGTATAACATATTTAATATGTCCTCTTATTTTAGCATTTTAAAAATTCAGACCACAACTCCAGCAGACTGAAAAGAACCTTAAAGTAGTTTCTCAAGGGTACAGTCTTAGATACAGGTATCCTGTATGTCAGCAGCCAATGTTGTGCCAAAGTAGACCTTAACAATGAACATGGATTTAAGGTATGTAAAGAAAACAAGGTACAGTAGCTGCTGTCAATATTGTCGGCCGATTGGACTTCTCATCTGGATCACAGACACCAAAACGGTGGCCCAATTAGAAAGAATGTCAGGGGACTGAGCTGTAGGACATGCCATTTTATTGAATTGATGACAATCCAGAATCTTAACTAATCTCCTGACACCAATGTTATGGTGCCCATTCCCTTACTGTGATCCAATTCAGAAGTTTCCATCCTGTGTACCCCCTGGAGTTTAACTGGTGCAGTAAGCCTTCAGGTCTCAATGTTATATGCAGTGTAGGTACTGTAACTCATGATCAACTGACTGCTTCACACCATGCAGTCTTTGAAAGAGACTTCCCCATCCTCTGGGAAGTGGTCTTTATTTGCACACATTACTATTATTATTAATACAGCTCGTATTTTGTAATAGATTTTATGATACTACATAGCTATCTGGATGTTAGTAATTCCTTGGATCTCTAGAAGGGATTGATTTTGATTTAACTCTGAAAGGCACTTTGCATGTGAGTTACTGTAGACCAATTCTCACATATTTTGATGATGTTTTAAGGGTTAGAGTTTAAATTCCTGAAAGCTGCCCTCTTCTGCAAGAAGTACAAGAGTTTCAGGAGAAATTATTATTTTAACCAGTGGCTTTGCTCAAATCGTCACTGTAGCTACACCTGCTTTTTGGAAGACACCCGGAGGAATGTCCCAAAGCAAAGTGCACACTCGCATGCCACTCAGAAATCCAAAAGCAGTATTTAGCCAAAAGTTTTGCCCTTTTCATATTTTTCAAAATTAATATTGACTGTTCAGTTTATATCATTGTTGACCTGAACAGTATTTAGGAGTCTGAACTCTAGAGGATTATCAGAGTCAAATCTCAGATGGAGATACTGCTCCTGTAACTTTGTGTTACTTTGGTACCTTCTGGACCAAGATGCTCACGTTAATGTAACAACCAGATGGATAAATCAGTATTAAATGCATGTAAAAAATAATTAATCTTGATCTCTCTATTACGTAGAAGTGTCATTACAGTGGTTACAATAGATTAAAGTATCAGCGAAATTAGTAATGATATTTCTGAGGGGGCTTTGTCCTTGATGCTGCTCTCATAGCCTGTTGAGGATGTTATAATTAGTCAGTTTGAACAACTCATTACCAGATGTAATCCGTTGTACTGAAGCTGAGCAAGTGGATTCTACACGCTTAATAACAGCCCTCTTTCAGTCCCTGTTGCTTAGATCAGTTTTTGACATCCATGGCACAATTTGCTAGGATTGTCTTGACAAAAACAATGATAAGGTGTTACAGCTTAATCATGCATACACACCTACTCATCTAATACATACAGTCTCAGTTGCAATTGAATATATGTTCACTATATGCACACAATGTTGAGCCAACTTATTTAAAAATAAATGAATGAATTGTAATTATAAGCTATTTGTGAAAATGATTTCATCTAAAAAATTAACGTTAGAGGAAGTAATATCTGAAAAGTTAGGAGGTATACTGATCTATGTAGAGTGTGTATAGTTACTATTTCAATTAACGCTTTACCTCTTAAAAGAAATTCCCCCCAACTACTTGTTTAGAAAAGTCAATCCTGCATAAGTAACTTAAAACTGTGTTGTATTAGTTTTTAAGTAATTTCCCAGAGCACTGCACACAATAGTACAAAATGAAGCATTTGCAATGATTTACTGAACTTGTGACATGAGTAAAGAGAATGTTTTGAAAGAACTGAACTTCTGTCTCAGACATTGAAGATTCCTTGGTAGAAAATAATATTCATGGAGGCGTCTCACTCACAGAGTGTTGAGTTCATATCACTAAAGACAGTAGTATAAAGTATTTACCATGCTATGGAAGTGTTCAAAATGCCTGCTAATCTCTGCAAAACCCTCCCAAAAGATGGGTTTCAATGACTTCTTTCTCTCAGCAGCTTGCCAATATGATATTTTTTTCATGAAAAAGAGATTAATATGACTAGCACTTACAGATCGTATATCTACTTCACCACAATACTGCATAAATATTATTACTAAGATCCCAACATCATTTCCGTATTGTTTACTACAGTATGTTATTTTCTGAGGATCTGTACTTAATGATTTAGAAACAGGCAGATGTCTGGTATACCGACTGTAGATTCTGCCCTTAATTCAACTGTAAGAATTTCTCCTTTCTCCAGCTGAGCTACTAGTAATATAGTGTATATTGGCTGCTGTGTTTCTCAGGTGAATATTACACTGAAGTGGTGGAAATGGAGTCCCTTCTATGCAGTCTTGCACTTTGAAATACTTTGGAGCTATATACAGTAAATGTAATGCATTATTATTGTAAAAATGCCCAGATCCTTTTATCATGGAAAAAAGTGACCTCAGTCCACCCACCTGAGCAGAGAGTTGAGGCACTGTGAAAGTTTTAAAATCATTAAACAGTGATATCTAGAATGTGGCAATGCTATAACAAAAACCAAGGCCTTGATATTAACAGAAAACTAAAATACTCCTTCAGTAGTTAAGTTTAGTTGTACTTTCAAGTTTTTGTGGTGGAATGGCTATAAAATTCGTGATCTATTTCATCTTTATTGTGCTAATCATCGAACATTCCATACATAAAGGTCTGGTACATGGCCAAAAAAGTGGTGCTTCGAATAACAGGCTAAAAGCTATTAAGTTCTTTTTCTCAGTCATCGTTACTTAAGTGCTAGTGGGGTCATTGTTACTTACTGTAAGTGACTAATACACAGTAATGAGCAGATGGAGATTATGATTATTTAGAGGTAGGTAGTCACAAAAAGCCCCTACTACACACCTATCAGATTCCTAAAAGGTTACTTTAAAATAAAGCACACTCCAGCACAGACATTGTTAGGGAGGCTGTGGAGTAAGACCCTATTCCCCAGTCACAGTAGGAATATATCTTCTGTCCCCTTTTCTTAAAGATGGGGACAATCACCCCAGTTTTCCAGTCCAGAGGTACTATACTTGCCCTCATTACAATATTGAAGAAGCAGGTTAACCACAATATCCAGTGCTTTTAGCCTCTCTGGGTGAATCTACTCCATCGGTATTACCTGCCTTATTACTTTCGAGACACTTATCTTCTATAGCAGTCTCTGCAACAGTGATACAGCAGCTCTAGTTTCAGCTCTTTTCAGTTCAGAGCAATATCTCCTACAAAGAAGGCACATCTGCTAAGATGACGAGTTCCTCACGAGTCTCTGTCCACTTATGAGTGGTCTCTTCACCTGAGATTAGCATTTCACTCTCTTTGCCGATCGCTGCCTGGGCAGTGCCCCACCACCCACTCCTAAGGTGCAGAGTGGTTTGTTCTTATACACTACTGTATGTGGCCCCTCCAATCTTGTCCCACACCTGGGCTGTTGATTCAGTGACTATCCCACCCACAGCCTGTTCGCTAGCTGGTACAGCTCACGCAGCACTGAAACACCAATGTGCTAGCATCGCTTGGAGGGCCTTCTTCCTTGATTTTCCATCTGCGGATGTTATGATGAAAGGAACACAATCCCAGGTACTAGCTGCTGGAAAAGAGTTTACTTCACAGGATTGCTGGGCTTGCTCTCCATGACAAGATCAGAGCCCCTGCTCTTCAAGAGCAGGTATAATCCCTGCTGTGGAGTATTCATTCTCCCTCTGTGGAGGGATAAACAAGGTTGAACTGTTAAATTCTTGTACCAGTTGTGAAATTCTCCATTTCTGCTTTTCTCGTATTGCTCATAATTCCCTCACCTTAGACATATCATTCTATATATCCTAGATATATAGGTAATATAATGCTGCAACTCACCTACAGTGAAATAAGACACACGTCTATCCAATAGTCTTCTGCTGATTGGAAGAAAAAGTTTCACCATCACCTCTTTCTCAAAAATTGTTTTTACTTACTGTAACTGCCCTGTTTTTAATTTTGTACATACTGTAGTAATCACTATCAAAATAGTACATAGAACTTACCACTTACAAAATAAAAAACATAGTAAGCACTGTTATTCTGCACTATATACAGTAATGCACATTTGTATTGTATCAGATATACTGTAAAAGTATTGTATATGCTTATATAAGTTGACTTCCTCTAGCAAGCAAAACGTGTCTCTCAAAGGATCTTTTCAGAGTTGCCCTTTCATGAATTATACAGTAGTCTCACAAAAGCAACTTTAAGGACAGCTGACGTACTAGAAAAATGAAGTATGCCCCATTTACTGTCCCTTTTAACAGAAGTCAAAGAATTTCGGGCTGCATCGCCTTCACAAAACACTTTTGTATTAAAAAGATCAAATGTTTCACCACACTATTCCCAAACACCACTGTTAACCACTACTGAGACTTTTACATAGGCCGAATCTCCTTTTGTAGACCTAAACCTCTATGCTAGTGCACTAAAATCTGGTTTATTTAAAATTCCCTAGTGAGATATTAAATCCTCACATGAGGCTTGAACAGAAGTTTAGCATCTTCTGGTGAAATCAAGCAGAATTATAGCACTGTATTGGAACTACCTTGTCCCAGTACCTATGGAAAATGTCAATATGTCAGCTGGATTTATCTTGATTTCTTGTGCCTTGGCATGTTAAAGGCACCTTGAAAACCAGCTCCCCAGATAAAGCTAGTTTGATTCTTTCCACAGAGCACGGGACTCAAACTCTCTAGCTTAGCTTATTGCTGTTAGTGAAGACTGAAAACTGTTAAATGAAAAGAAAATCTCCTTCCAACGTCCAGTCATCTTTCCAAGGCTTGTACAGTAGGTTGTGAAGTTATGGACGTACCCAGGAAAATCAAATAGATTGTAAAGGACCAGCATGGAACTTGAAACTCCCTTGTGCTGCTCGCTGTCGAAAACCTCCCTGTTGTGAATCCACTTCAGCCTGGTCTGTTTCAATCAGAGTTCATCCTTTGAGGAGTGGTTATTCTTCCAGGCGGGAGTACACTATACTGAAATGTGAATTTTGATCATTTAGACAACCCAGCCCGAAGACGGAAGATTGAAAAATAAGTCTTATTACACTCTGCTGCTTCCATACTCTAAATCTTGGGCTCCCTCTAGTGCAGACAGGTTGAATTATTAACCTCCCTCACAAATCGGTCACACTCCCTTTTCCTGACAGTGTACAAATAACACAGAAAGGTCTTAAGATTTTCATTGTTAATCTGAAAGCAAGTGATGGAATTTTGACTGCTTTTATTAGTAATCAATGAGTCTATAGGTGCAGGCAGTTAACTGTGAACAGTATACTGCTCTAGAGAGATCATGCACAAATGCATTTTACCGGATTTTATTTTTACCTCTTCTTTCTTATTGGCAACCTTGGAGACCCTTGAGCTGTGTGGGGTTGATATATTTCTGAATCTCATGACAGCCTTCACTGTAGAATAAACTATATAAAACTATTGAAAAAATAACAAGCTGAAGGTGAAAAGGTGGGACCCCAAAGGCAGATAATGAATTTTGTTTTCAGTGTTATGTGTTCCAGTGGTTTGTCTTCAGTTTTATTCATGTCGATTTTATCAACACATAAAAATGTATTTGAAAAGCAAAACTTAAAACTTAAATAAATGCCAGGATAAGCATGACGATGAATAGCAATAACATGCCAGAAATAAATTCCTAGAGAAAATGATCTCAGTGTCTGAGCTAATAACACAGTTATTCAGATTCACCTGGTCTCTCCATTGCATTGCAATTATGTTTTGTGTACCTTCTTTCCTTTGGATAAATACTTACATTTGTCTTTATTCCATATCCTCACAGTGGTCAGAACAAATATCTTCTTAAGAATTTTGTTTTGGAGAGGGGTCAACCTACCAACACCTCTATTATTAATAGCAAATTAATGAGGGAAAGGACTAATTCACAGTTGAAGGTTGTGTCATTTTTGTATGTAATCTTAAGACCTTTTCATACTTTTTGTGCCATACAATTACACATGCATATGAATATTTATACAGCAACCCGTGTATTGTATAATGCATAATGGTCCATAAGTATTATGTGCTTAGCCTTAACAAAAATACTTGTACCACCTTGCTATAAATTAAACAACATACACAGGTTTATTATATATATATATTATTTTTAGTGAGTATTCTGAACTTCTAGTATTATACACTTACTTAAAGACTTGTAAAATAAAAGAATTGGGAATACTTACCCAACACCAGGTTTTAAACAATTTGTTGAGAATTATTTTTTAAAATACAACTCAAGACCAAGGAAATTAAAAACGAAACTGTGAAGTAAAGCCGAACTCCTTCTCCAAACCTCTCTGTGATGGCACAGATAACCTTATTTGATCTCATGTAATTAAAATACATCAAAAATAACGCAAGGCCACTTCTCTACTTGAAAGACACGACATTTGTACAATTTATTTAGGTAACATTTTAATAGAAACTAACTGTAAGCAGGGGTTCATGTAAGGTAGGCAGGAATGAATTACATTCACTATACGGTACATATCATTGCTCAATGGGATTTTGATTTGTCTGTACTCTCTAAAAGAACACATAGATTTCCTAAATCAAAGGAATTGTTAATATCGTAGCCTCATACTGTAACTGTTTATTTGTTTCCAGGCTGCTAATCCTTAGTTACGCTTTAGCAATAAACCGTAGTTACATGTCAAGTTCAAGTTCAAGTTCAAGTTTATTGTCATTACACTCATACAGTATACAGGTATATGGTATAATGAAATGCTATTTAGCTAGCTCTCAGACAATACGTAGTACAAAAAAAAAACAACAACAATACAATTGTATAATAAAAGAAAGACAGAGACAACAGGCAATGTGCAAAACAACAACAGGCAATGTGCAAAACAAAAAAAAAGGTAACAGGTAATGTGTTAATTTATAATGTTATTCCATCTTCTGCAAAAGAACACACAAAAAATGTGGAAGATGATGAAAGATTGGCCTAAACTAGGCACACACATTTTGGCACATTTCTAATGGCACGCGTGTGAGATAATGATAGAAATTATGTACACCGTTGCTTGTAAGGAATGACTTACTGATACTGTACATGAGAAATCACGGAGAGCACAGTAAGTTCTTACCTCTGTGCTAATAGAATATGAAGGCTTGTAAGGCATCAATTCCTGCTTCAGTACTGAAATACAGAGTATTGAATGATAGTAAATATCCAACATGTGTCTCATGCCTTATTAGAGATACATGAAAGGTAATAGGAACCTAGCCAGTCTTTAACGTGTGGAGAACCACTATGCCATTTTTAACTAACATGCCATATAGGTGTTTTCATCCACCTCTTTCTAATTCGGGGTCGCAAGGGAGGCCTATCCCCAGAAAAAACGGGCACAAAACAGGGGTTGCCACATTTCCTTTTGTAATAAATGAACATACATAACAGTTAATTGTCAACTTATTAGGCATGCATAAGCATATGCATAGGCAGGCTATTTCCTTATTTGAGCCAAAATGGCTCACCAGTCCCGAGCTGTTGTTGGTTTCCATGGCATTAAGCAGAGAGAACGCTGGGCCCCCACAGCAGACAGAACGCCAGTAATTTCATATTGTACAGTCGAGCACCACCCTCAACGTACAACAGCAACCCAAAACCCACAGCTCATGAGTCCAGAGACATATCCAATCCAGTGCCCTCTGTATAACTCATGAGCTACCTTTTAAAAAGCTGCTTTTCAATAATAAAGAACTTGCATGCCTTTCAGTGCAATTGAAACCTTAACAGTGTGGTCATTAAGGTGTTTGCTTATCTGTGCAGAAGTTCTGTTTACTGAAATTTGCCACTATTTCCCACAGTATTGTTTGTGAGAGCCTTCCTTTGTAAGCCATTTGTTTCCTGTACAGTACAATAATGGGCCTGTCATTCTAGTAAATGGGTTCATTTGTCTGTAAACGGTGGTGCTGTCCTTGTACCCAAACTTTAAGTGAAATAACCAATTATCATTTAGTGGGCACAGGCACGCAGTCAGTCTCTACTCCATAAACATCTAAAGTCCAACATTTTTACAAGTTGTCTTAGATTTACATCTGTACTGTCCAGGACAGCTGCTGGTTCCAAAACAAGAAAAGGAGATAGACCTTCTTTTATTTTCACCATGTGATGTGAATTACCTGACATTTTGATATCATGAACTTGAAGAAATTATAATTATTATCTTCATTTGCTTTTATTAAAATAATTGTGGTTCCAGCTGGTGAAGACCTACATTAAATCAACTGCCATACAACTCTCCAGTACCAGAAAAGACTGAATAAGTGAATTAGTATCCAGTGTTGAGTGGATTGGTAGGGCAGTGGTTGGCTTTGCTGCCTCACAGCAGTGAGGCCCTGGGTTCAGTTCCAGACCTGGGGTGCTACTGTATGTGTGTGGAGTTTTATGTTCTCCCTGTGTTCGTGTGGGTTTTCTCTGGGTGCTCTGGTTTCCTCCCACAGTCCAAAGACATACTGGTAGCTTCAGGGAAAACTGGCCCTGGTGCGAGTGTGTGCATGTCTGTGTCTGTCTGTCTGCCCTGCGATGGACTGGCGTTCCATCCAGGGTGTACCCTGCCTTGCACCCGTTGCTATCCAGGATAGCCTCCGGCTCTCCCCACTTTGAAAAAGAATGGATGGTATCCACTGACTTCCACAGAAGAGAAAATATTCTGAAGCCACAAGAGGGAAACATATTGGTAATCCCTGGTCCAAGGGAAGCAGCTGGTTGGCTTACACAGCTAGAAAACAGACTTCTTTATCTCTGATTGACAGAATTGTCACAACATATACGTGTGAGAGTTGACTTGCTCACCAAGGGAGGCACGTTCAGTCGGCACTGTTCTCCTCTACACCCTCTTCCTACTCCCCAGAATCTGTCGCCTGCAGTGCTGTGTGGCCCCGGTGTAAACCTGTGTGTGAGTAACCTTTCAAACAATCGACAAGCGCAGCAAACCTGAGCAATTCCCCAACCCTTCTTTCCACAGAGCGAACTGCACCGTTGGTGAAGACTTTGTAAAACAAAGATTCAGACTGGTGCGCAGGTACTTGTGCGGCTTCAAACATAACTGCACGTTCAACTGCAGTTCAGCTTCACCTGCAATAAAAAATGCTGCTTGCAATAATTCAGATATGATAGAATCAGGTTTTATAAAACACTATATGATTTTAGAAGTAATTATGGATACATGATCTTAATCTTTTGGCTCTGTAGGAACTCATTTTCTTTAGAGCTATTATTATGCAAAAAAAATAACTTTAAAAATGAACTTCTAACCAGCTTGCCTCACAGCTGTTGGGTCCTGAGTCCCAAGTAAGTTTTAGACTGGGGTACCTTCTATGATGACTTTGCATGTGCTCTGTGGTCATGTGGGTTTTCTCCGATTACTGACAGTTTCTTGCCACAAGGCTTGGTGTCTCGGCTAATTTTTGTCTATAAATTATCCACTGTATACATGTGTGAGTGGATGTGTGCATGCTCTCTGTAATGGGCTAGTGTCTTATCCAGAGTGCATTTTGCCTTGCACCCACTGGGTAGGCTCTTATGACTCTGTATTGGTTAATTTCTTATTGAAAATGGATTGATGGGTAGGGCAATGCCCAATCTCTCAAAATAGTGCATTGCATACCATTTGGCTGAGGAATGGAATTACACACAAAAAAACAATAGAAAAAATGTTTATTGTAACACAAAGCAATTGCAGTCACGATCTTTGCACCCAACACAGCAGCAGAGTTTTTCAATAGCAGCAATAGTTTCTAGTCAGCTAATTAAATAGTTTTGACTCTCACAAAGTGCTTCTCTACACAATAAAGTGCACTTTATTGAACAGAAATAGACCTGGAAGCACTTTGGGCTTTAATACACTGAATTTGTAATTAAAATCTCAACAGTTAAATTAAGTCAAAAATTAAGCCACTGTAAAAGGGACATAAAGTCAAACATACCCAGTATGTGCAGGCAGGGAAAACTGAAATACTTGTTACTTACATGTTACACAGTTACTAGCAATTCTGTAAATCTTATGTTTGCTGCCAACAGAGAAAACTACAGCCATTCATCTCACAGCCCCAAAAAATAAATATACCTTACTTCATGTAGTAAAGGCACACTCTTGAGGACAGATGTTCTGGGTTTGAGGATTAATGATTGGGATTTCTGCTCTGTTTTTATTTTTTATCAAATTTTTCCCACCACGCACTATGCATATAAAATGAACAGAATTAAGTTCCCCTCAATTGCTATGCAAAAAAGACCTTCCTGATCTGCATAAAAGTGTCTTTCTGCTTTCCTGCATTTTCTTCAATTGGCAGAGTGTAAAGTTGAAAAGCAATCAGCGATGAAAAAAAACTTCACTAAAATATAGTTTGCAATTTTAAATCCTTTTTTTTCTTTTTAGGATTATAAAATCCTAATGAAAATCTCTGAAAATCATCTTGTGAGTGAGTGCTGGATGATCCATCAGTTTTGTGAACGTGACTACTCAGACAAACTCATTACTTTTCTCTTATGAAAGCCATTCTTCTGACATTGGTTTCCTATCCCAAGATGGTAATTGCCTGTACCAACTGCAGCCATTAATGGAAATGCCACGTCAAATTCTCTATAATCATTCAGTCAATGCATTCATCATGTAACTTTCATCCGGCAAAAAGCATCATTTACACAAGAGTATGCATTTCATGAAAACTCACAAACTTCTTCAGCCGGTTAACCTTAATCAAGGGCCCTTGTTGTAGACTCCCTCTCAATGACAAAGGTGCTCCGTAATTTTTGAAATGTTCAGAGGGATTACTCAGGCCTCAAACTGAGCCTGATCATTAAAAATATTATAAATCTTAATTTGCTCATAAAAGAACAGATGAATTCAAATGTCAAGTAGAGTAGAGCAGAAGTTAATTTTGTAACTCTTTATCCGACACTACCTTGACTGCTGTGAAGCTTCCTCACGAACAGGCGTTACATTTACAACGAGTGCAGTTTATTTTGGGTCCCTTCAACAGGTGAGCAAGAAAAATTCATTTTGATTCAAAATTTGTTGGGTTTTTTTCTTCACTGAAGTGGACGGAAATGAACTTCTTTGCCTTCGAAGTCAGACTGCTAATGGAGGACTCAGGGCAAGCTGAGGAGTTAGAGTAAGAAACACCTGTATGTACATTATAACCATGTACTGACAGGGTTAGTTTTCTCTTCTCTGGAAGGGGGCTCAGTGAAGAGTAATCTGGTTACTAACCTCAGAGGGGGACTGGGGTGTGAGGGCTTCCCAACCCCTTTCAGACTGTGGAAGAGGGACTGTGTAGAGGTAGGGGCAAGGAAACCCTTGAGCTTCAAGCACACTGGTCGGGAATGCTGCAGTGCGTAAGCCCTTGGGGTGCATCAAGGTGGTAACTGGGAGCACTCCTGGCCATTGGTCAGCTGGGGAAAAGGTGCTCTGGAGACCAGGTTATCCATAATCCCAGAGGGGGGTTACGCAAAAGAGGAAGCACCTGGGGGTTTCCAGAGTACAATGGAGAGGTATAGACCTGGTTATATGATGGAAATGTTTTATGGTTATGGACTGCCGCTGGTGGTTTACAGTGTACCATTGGTGGTGTGCAGTCTCTTGATTTAGTTTTCTGGCTTCATGTATTGTTTATAGATGATGGTCCATGGTTGTAGGTTTAATCTCTGGTTATGGTTAGGTGACACAGCTCCCATTTGGACCCTTTTAAAATCACTCAGACAATGCAGTGGTCTCCCCATATCATATTTGATGGCAGTACCTGTATAATAATAATAACATCACTTTGTTAACCCTTTACAATTTCTTGCATTAGGAATGATCTTTTTGCATACCCCAGCTTGCTCTCCATGAGACACACAGACACACAGATAGGGAGAGAGCCTGGGGTCAGAGCGCAGGGTCTGCCATTGTACAGCGCCCCTGGAGCAGTTGGGGTTAAGGGCCTTGCTCAGGGGCCCAACGGAGTAGGATTCCTCTGCCAGCTGCGGGATTTGAGCCAGTAACCTTCCGGCCACAGGCACAAATCCTTAGCCACAGAGCCACCACTCCGGCCCATGGCAGGTAGTGGAAATGCTAACTGAAAGAGGAGTATGCCTTGCTCTCCTGCTCATACACTGTTGCGGCTGAATGACGACTCCGCTTGGTCTACATGTGCAGCAGAAATAGCTGTGGCTGGCTGACATCACTGCTGCCAAAACATGATTGCTGTGCTTTGGCAGCTTTCTCTTCCCTGATGCCAAAGGCCTCTTGTCTTTCTGTCGTTGTTGTGGAATGGTTTTCTCAGGTCCATGTGGCCAGAGATGGGGGGTTAGTCCTGGGAAATCGCGGTACGCCATAAATAAAAAATCACCCTCCACTCACTGCTCTGTGGGATGGGTGTAGGGGGTCTGGCACCTCAGGTTGGAGAAGGTAAGAATGGAGAACAGGTATAAATGGGGCTGTTTTCTTGTATTATGTTCTTATTTGACATTCTTTTGTGCTTGAAAATAGTAAAAAATAAAAAATAAACATTAAGACAATACAAATTAGTTTTGTATTGCAGAAAGGAAGGATTGTAAAACCCTTGTTGTTGTAAAGTAACAGTTGTTCATCAGTCCTATTTGTAGTGAATGCACATGAATTCTTTATTGTCTGGCACAGCATTGTTGAGAGGAGTAATAATCCAGGCACACTTGGTTAAAACAAATATTTATTACCATAAATTACACAAGGCACAAAACATACAACACACCAAGTTACATTATATACAGTATTTGCAGACAATGCGTTTCAGAGGTCTAATATTCTGGTCACCCAGAAAACCCCAGACTTCAACTAAGCACTAAACTCTTAATATGCCTAAAGGGCCACAATAAGAGATGAGCTGCCTTCTAACTAAGTACAAACTAACTTGCGGTTAAATCTCTCTCTCTGCACCATGGATGCCACAAAATAAATGGGAGCCTACAGTATATCCCTATCCATAAAATGCACCCTAAGATGTTTCTAACAGGTATATTTTACCCAGGAAATCCAAGTTCCCTAACTACACAGAATAGCACACTCTCTATAGCAAGGTTCAAATACTGAGCTCCAGTCAGGTTTGGTTTGGATGATCATGAAGTAGGGACTCCTACCTGGTGCAAGCTTCAAGTCCCAACTCTTTCAGACTATTTTCTCCTTCCTTGTTCTTCTCTTCTCTGCTCCTTTGTTCTCTCAATGTGATCTTATATTGTGTGTCTGTACTGCTCCTTGACAATCATTAACCTACAACTTACCTAGGTATGCTAAGGTAAACTTTATAACTGTTTCTGCTCAAGGGACCACCCAGACCTCAGCAAATATCCTGTCTGCTTTGAAGCAGTGTATACTCTGTTAAGTGTCACAAACTTTATCTAAACTCTAAGAGACACCTTGGTCACCTAAAGCTGTAACAGTAACTTTGTGGTTAATATCGTGGTAGGGCATAATTCTTGGCTTTAACTGTTTCTTGAGGTGCTTATGGCTTCTATGAAACACAATATTAATATCAAAATATAAATATTTCGTACTCAGTTGAAACTGGGAGCTCTAGAACACAGGCTGTAGGATTTGAACCTACAAGCACCAAACCACAGGTGATCAGCTGTACCCAATAATAACATTGAAAGGATGACAGAGCTAGATTTTATTTGTGCTAATTTTGTTATCCTATTCTATGTTTGGTAACGTTCTTTTTTACTATAAAGCTCTTTGAGAAGCTACTTTTAAAAGGTCTATATAAATTTATAACTATGAAATATGCACTTTCCATTTAGGTGGTGTGGCGTGCCTGGGAGTTTGGTGTCCTAACGAAATCTTTAAATATGTGAATCTCAGGGAGATCAGACACAAAAAGGTAGATGGAGGGTAAACATAAGTGGAGAAAAAATAATAATCAAGACCAAACAAAAACGTAGCTTTTCGTTGTGCTCTGACTATGCTTCTTCTCTTTCTCTCCAGCACAGCTGAGCAGCTAAGTTGCCGACCAGCTGGACAGCCGATCGATTAGTTAGAAAGCTCTCCCGTAGATAATTGCTCTTCCTGAAAGGACATGAGCACTTCACTGGACACCACTTTGGTGTGACTGTTCAGTGGGCTAGCAAACATAGGAGAAAGACATCATACTTTACTGTACATCTAATTATGTGTACCGATCAGTACTCTGTTGTTGTTTGGTTTCTGTATTAAACGAATACAGTATATTCTTTCTAAATAGCTGAATAAGTAGACTTGTTGTGTGTGGTTAGAGGTCACAAGGTCACATCCAATGTTGCAGTTTGGTCCAGTCAGGAACAGCAAGCGACTACAGCCTCCAAAATAAATGACACGTGTTTACATTTGTAAATAATGTAAAACTTCCACAATGCAATTTTTTTAAACACAATTGAATCATATTACATTATGTGAGGATCTTGGCAAATTAGATAAAGTATGTAATATTGTACTGTATGATTGATGAGCTCTCAAAAAATACTGTGGTAATTGTTCATTTCATTGCCTAGAGAAAAGAATGTTCCCAGAACAAACTTTGATATAGACTGTCCAGAAGAAATAGATTAATGTATTTGCCAGCTTGATACACAGTAAACAAATGACTGTTACTAAGCTGTCCTACAGCATTGCACTAAACATAAAATATATTATGAATACATTTGAAATTACAAACTGGGGCCTTTTTTCTGTAAAGCCAGTACATTTTTTCTTTTATGGTCTTGTAGTTACAGATGACCAAGAATATTTATGGAGGAATGACCATGCTTCTTAGAAACACAAAGTAACTTATTGTAATAAGGGCAATGTGTGTTGTATCTGTAAACATTTAAAACATTCTTGCGGTTGGAATATATGCTCTGTGATCCTATAAATCAAAATCTAATAATAACGATGCCTGTTGGTTTCTCCGGTTTATTTTGTCTTAGGAGTCTTGAAGGTTGCTTTGTATCTGTAACTATATTTAAACCCAAAATGGCTTTTAAATGAAGTGTTATGTGATTCAAAACATCAAATTTTCTAGTTAGACAGCATCATGCTATGGGGATGCTTCCCCATAGAGAATGGAAAGTTTGTCAGGACTGAGGAGAAAATGAAAGGAAAACCAATTTCAGTCTACTAACAACCTAAAACTGCATAGAAAATTCCCTTTTTTAGCAGGAGAATTAACGAAAGCCGAAGCTCAAAGCTACACTGGAGCGGGTTTCAGAATAAGAATGAGATTGTCCTTGAACAGTGCAAAGTCCTGACTTGAGTCGTATTGAGAATCTCTGTAAAGACTTGAAAACTGCTGTACATAAGTGATCCCCAAGGAAATTGATAGAGCTCGAGCAAATCAGCCAAGAACAATTGGTACAATTTACATCATGCCAGAGTGCAGTAGGAGACTTACCCAGAAGCACTTGCGGCTATAATTGGTGCTTTCACCAAATATTAAGTTCATGGAGCTGTGAATACTTATGCAATCAACATCTTTCATTTTGTTTCTCTTTAATTTTTGCTGACATTTACTGTAAATTACCAGTAAAAGGGCAGCTGTCATTTTGGGCGGAGTTTGGTTGATCGGTTGCATTTAGAGAACCAAATAATGGTAGGTTTGCTCTCTAGATGTCTCAACCAAACTCCCCCCACAACGACAACTGCCCTGTTACATTATCTAACACTAGGAAGTGTTCAGTCTGAACTTTCAGCTTTAAAAATGTGTGCATCGTTTTGTAATAACACAAGTCCACTGTCAGATCAATTAGGAGACATGCAGTAGACACCGGTTCTGACATGTCCAAAGACTGTAACGCAAGGCTTGTATTGTCACTTTGAACAGATTGGCTGCTCAGGATATGCTTATCCATACTATGGTCATACTTTCCTAACCTTAGTTACAGTAACCTTATGACAGTAACTAGATATGTGTTGTATAGTAACACAGGATATCTGTTGTGCAGTAACACAGGATATCTGTTGTGCAGTAACACAGGATACACGTTGTGCAGTAACACAGGATATCTGTTGTGCAGTGACAATGAACATCTGTTGTAAAGTAGCACGGGGGACATGTTAAAAAGCCAGTCTGTGTGCTGTGAGGAACAACATGAAAACAGAAACTGAAGCAAATGGATACAAGAGAAAGGGCAAGGAGGCAAGTCGTTTCTCCCCCGTGTGGAAAGGCACCTTTCCAGGTGATATAATCGAGCAGGCTGTGAAGTCAAACAGCAGCACAATTTGACAGCCGTGGGCTTCTTTAAAGTAAAGTGATATCAAAAGCAAAATGGTATTAAAAAGCACCATGGTACACAAGGGTGGAAATTCTTGCCTGAAAGCTGTTTTTACCCTGAATCTGTTCTTCTACTCTAGCTCCCATGAGTGGGCCTTCTTGGTGGAAATATTAAAGTGTGTCTGGACATACTGTACAACAACAACAATAATAATTATAAGCTCAGTGGTTGTTGTATCATTAATAATTACTGAACAAGGAAAGAAGAAAAGGTTCGTAGAATAAATTCAGCTTAGATGCATTACAGAGGTACAGATGTACAGTAGGTAATTCATCTGAAAATAATATGAGAAATACTGTATCACTCGTGTAGTTCAGAGGCCTTCTAAATTCACTTTTTTTCTTTTTGCTTTTTTACGGAAGCTCTTCTGCATCTGTTGGGTTTTTTTTTTTACAGTATGTGTTTTTTAAAGGGCATCTTTTAAAAAAAGCCTTGTGAAAATAAAAGATAGGACTAATTGAACTTAAAAACCCCTCAGAAAATTGCTTTGGCTTCAAATCAAATGTTATGTCTACTTTTGAAGAAAGATAATGACAAGCAATTTCAGCACTCTTGAAAATCCTTTGAAGTGGCACTTAATTCTTTAAAACAGCAGGGAGTTTTAAATACTGTATTTGCAAGATCAAGAGGTGTTGCTTTGGAATTGGCTGTTATCTACTAATTGTAACCACTTGGTTTTTACTCCGAGTTTACGGTCTGCTTATATCATTGTTTTTCAGTGAATTCGTTCAGTGCCTACCTAGAAACGTCATGGTTTTGCTTTGTAAATATTATGTTTGGGAATTTTTCATAGCAGTGGTAAATACAGGCAATGTGTTCTTCTGTTATCCTGCATCATTTATCTTTGGAAACTTTTGAAATAGTGTTATGTAAGGTTCCACTCTTTTAATTGTACAACAATGTCTGCTAAAGACTGAAAAAGAGTGAGGGGGTTAAAGACAACTCCTGCGTATCTAAATTTGGAAAAGACAAGGCAATACCCTATTTTAAATTCACTGTTCCGTAAAGTTTTATCTTCACAAATGTCTGGTACTTCGCACACATTCAAGTACTAAACATGATTCATGTCTTGTATACTGAGACTGAAGAAGAATGTTGCAAAGTATCAAACTTTTTACCAATATAATATATCAAATGACATATAAATAATATATATTTAATATATATAATAATATATAAAATTACATTTGGCTTAGCTTCTGTATGCTGTTTGACTGTCTGAAATTAAATTACAAAGTTATATATTTTATTTATAAAGGGTTTTTGATCAGTATTATTGCTCTTGGATTGACTTCAGAAATTGACTAGGAAAGAACAGAATGAAAAATGTGTGATACAGTCGATTTCATGGAATGCAAAACACTATTAGCAATGAATCAACAGTGTGAGAGCCTTTATGTTTATGATTCTGTAATCTGGGATGCTTTGTAAATAATTCATAGCATTGCTCAAAGTACATTTTTATTAGTATCAAAGATAGATAGATACTTTATTGATCCCGTGAGGGAAATTGCAGTGCAATAGCAGCTTAACACAGACAACACAGACACCACAGACACAGTGTAACGAATGATACAATAATAATAATACAATACAATCAGTACAGTGAGAAGTGCAAGATCAAAATAAAAGATGCTGTGTGTTCTCTGGGATTTGGCCTACAGTATATTATTAATGCACTTTTCTAAACGGGCATTTAATTACCAACTGTTAATTTGATTGTTTTTGTCATGCCCTAAGTAGTCATTTAGGTAATATTAATGATGCTTTTTAACTGTCAGTCTTTTTCCACAGTCCTGCCTGCCCTCTGAGGGCTAATTACCAACAAGTATCTCAGTAACAATCTGGGGTTAGCTGCCCAACATTCACTTCTAAACAGACATATACACAAGACTGAAAGCAAACACTTTGACTTTAACATGAAAAAGATAGCACGATAGCAATCTCCTCCCTCTGAAAGAAAATGCTTCTGGATTAAAGATTAAACATACAGTAAATACTGTATGATGTGCCATCAAATATGAAATTCCAGTCTTAATGTTGATTGTGTTTTGTATTGCTTTCTATAATAGTGGGACAGTATGAGGGTAACAGGTGACTTGAAGAACACTGGCTGGAGAGGCGTCTGATGGTCTCGAAACCTCCTGTGCAGGTCACCTTGCCGTTGCCAGCTACGCAAGTCCTTCTCATCAGTCACACCCTGTCACAATTAGGACCAGTCCTTTTTTGAGTTGCCCTCGTGAGTACAGCGAGGGGCTGCGAGGAATATGAAATAGGACCAGAGGAGAGTGAAGCAACACAAAGCAAGGTGCAGAATCAGCAGCACAGAGAAGAGCAGTCCCTTTAAACTCTGCGGGATGGACACCAGGCTAGAGAGTCATGGACCGCAGTCTCAGTCAGACAGCCCAGCAGCTGTCGCTGACAAACTTGATCGATCCCTGTAGAGAGGAAATGTGCTGTAGTAGACAATACTTCTGGGTTGAGGAAGTGTGAAGGGAAAACTTCACCTCTTACGTTGCAGTTTACAAATGCTGTTCTCTATGCAATTCTTCCCTTGTGGGTTTTACAGCTGACCAGTCGCAGTTTAGAAGCTGTCAACACTGCCATAGATGTTGTGAACATGAGCCTACAGACACTCTATGCTGCAGGCAGATTATGAGGACAGCCATGATGGAGGTGGCAGTGTTCTTCTCAGGTTTTAAATTAAAGAAATTCAGCATTTCCAAGATTCATCCCACTGTCTGATAATCGTATCTGGTCTAATGAAGAAACACCAAGATGTTTCTGGACCTGACGCATAGTCCCGAAAGTGAGAAAGTCACAAAACCTTCTCAGAGTCCACCTCTTGACTTTGTGTTGTGTCCATGTGCGCCAAAAAGGAAGATGATCTGGTTCATTTTCTGGGTATATTTAAGAGTAATTAATCAGCACTGACATTCTCCCCTCAAAAAAATAAAAATGGGGGATTTTTATTTCGGTCAAGTATTTTGATTTTACTTTAGATCTTTCTCCACCTTGGCGTTCAGTCAAAATTGCTCTGTAATCATTTTCTTCTGACCATCATAAAATCCGTCTGTGACTAGATGTTTGTAATGAGTACGGAATAACATCTAGATAAACCTTTTTAGATTAACACTTCATTGTAGCTGAAAGATCTCATAAACATGGCTTTATGGTG
This sequence comes from Atractosteus spatula, assembly GCF_055471065.1. Lineage (NCBI taxonomy): Eukaryota > Metazoa > Chordata > Actinopteri > Semionotiformes > Lepisosteidae > Atractosteus > Atractosteus spatula. The sequence continues at coordinate 16,768,303 of NC_142723.1, forward strand.
CTCAATGGTCAAAAATTATTTTATTAAAAAATTCTCTGTAAAACTAAGCATACAGTATCTGGGTTGCGTCATTTCATATTTGAGTAAAACTGTGTCCAAGTTAATGAATTTTTGGTTTTTGTAGTACCTTTTTAGTTGGTTCAATGAGAAAATCTGGAGCAACACGGGAATTAAATTTAGTTTTAGTTAGGTCTAAACATGAAGGCAACAATAACTTACTTCCAAATGACCACATTGGAGCAGATTGTCATCTGTAAGCCGTCTTTTGTCCTTCTGTTCTAAAATGAAACATGGAACATATTCACAGGAGCCATGTATGTGCAATTGTAGTTGTACATTTATTGCAGTGCACATGTTCAAGCATCTTAGAACCAAATACATAGCATTAAACTGAGCACTTGGAATATGAAATTCAACAGGCTTAATGCAGTTGAGTTCAGACAGAACTGACCCAAAAACTGTCAGTCTTCAGTGTTCAACCTCTGGCATGTACAAAAGACACATATGTGACAAAGATGTGACCGTCGTGTTATCTACTCTTATCTAATACATTTGGCTTCAAGGAGCAGGTTCATATGGTTAATTTTTTTTTAACAAAAGATCATTATAAAAAACAAAACAAAATGTGTTCAGTCACATGGAATTTGACATGGATCTCTTTTTTTACGGGTTGTTTTTCAAATTCTTCCCTCTTATAAAAATTCTTTATGGTTCTCTATAAAAGTTGACAGTATAAAAATGATGTAGGTGTGAAATGCTTTTTTTACTTTGTCGACACTTGGGGCAATTTAACTGGAGTGCACGTGGAATTAAAAAAAAGTACATAAAAAATTGTGTATGAGCCAAAAAATTTGAAGTCATTCAGTTTGTCTTATTTTTGCCCTCAAGAGTGAATCATGCATATGTTTGTAACACTTTACGATAAATGTCTGCTCATGATTAATTCAAAGAGAACAGTCTATAAATACATTGGGACTTAAAAGTTCATTTCATATTAACTCCATAGGCAATATGTATTACTTAATACGTACATTTACATTATAAACACATGATAAAGTGTTACCCAAATTTTACACATAGATCAAGCTTTGAATTTAGTACAAAGGACTTCAACTACTTCACTCCCTTTTCTGTCCTAACGTTCTTATCTTCACAAAATACCTCTGAAATGAGTAACTGGAATTTATCTGGAAGCCTAGAGATTAGGTCAGTATTACAAAATTCATTATTGGCATTATTAGACTGTGAGATTTGTCTGCTTCTCTAGAAAATGTTTTTTTGTCTTCCATTGACAAAAAAAACAGGTTTTGGTATTGTCTCAGACCATCTACTTACTCAGAAGAATCAGATGGCTTAATGTTTAAAATGTCCTGTGCTTTTGATGGCTTTTGCATTTTTTTTCAATTGATTAAAAAAAGCTACATTTATAAAGGGATTTTAAGTAACCAATGCCAGCACACTTCAGCTTGAAATGTAAGATTCCTCCATCAGTTTGACTTCACCTAACCCAGCTTTGTCTGGCTTCATTTCTTTCTGGAGAATTACATAATCATCTATAGAACATACTGTATATATTTCAGAGACATTGTAGCTCTAAAGATCATTTAAGATTTAAATAACAGTTGACTATTGATTTATTTGGGGCGTTCATTCATCACTTCATTTTCTAACATTTTCAGGATTCCGAGGAAGCCAGAATCTATCCTGTCAAGCAACAGATGCAAAGTAGACAAACACCAGACCGGACACAGCCCATCTCAGGGCACACACCACAGAATGCACATATGCTCACACCAGCGTCAAACTTTTCCAGAAGCCAATTAACCTACAAGCATGTTTTTGGACTGTGGGAGGAAACCCATGTGAACATGGGGAGAACATACAAACTCCACACAGACAGCACCCCAGGGCTGGAATCAAACCCAGGGCTAACCGCTGTGCCACCATGCCTCTTTCACCTTTCAGTTTCAGTTAAATGATAATGAGATAAACGTAATAATCAAAGAGTTATCTGCATCTTTTGTACAATTATTTCTCCAAAAGATTACATACAGCACATCAGCCACCAAGCACCCAGGGGTTAAATGTTTTGATAAGTCAATTTAGAATAACATTGTCCTCTTTAAAATAAGTAAAATCTTGATCTCTGTTGAGTTTCAACATATCCGCGACATAATTTACCCAGTGCCAGTTACAAGCTTTTATAGTTGGGATGTAAACATTATCAAATAAAAAGCCTCTCTCTGTCTTTTAATCACATCTGCATACCATAAAATATGAAGAGGATTGTCTTCAACTATGACAAGACAAGCATTTACCTTATTGATGCATATAAAATTGACTATCACAATGAAATTCTCCAATTAAAGTTTAGTAAAATGTGTAGTTCTGTACATTTGTGATGTTAAATTAATGTGTTTTAACAACCTGAACAGGAAAATGAAAGGCAGATAATTATATCGTCCCATAACATAAATTATACTATTTTTTTATTTTATCTTTCTGGTACAGTAATATGACAAAACCATGAAATAAAAATGCTCTTACCGTATCTCCCTCCAATCCAGAACTCATGTAAACAAGGTCTAGCATACTATCCCAGTATCTGTTAACCATGTTAAAATGATTGATATTTCATTTGGTCTTTCATCCTTAAAGAGTAACACCTAAATCATGAACTTTGATCATAATTGTAATTTAACGAAGGCCCCAAAAACATATTGGCCTGCTTATAGAGGGGTGGGTGTTTTTGAGAAGTTTCTTAGCATGCCTTGCTATTGGAGGTAACATAAATTTAAATGTGCTATTGGTCTGTTGAGTATGAGAGCTATGCCTGGAATTGAATAAGCTAAGAAAACTACCCGTGTCTAACATTTGAGAAAGAAGGCTCAATTAGTGCTCAAATACCCTTTTCTCGTTTGAAATTAAAAAATGGAAGCCCGTTTCTGTACAAAGTGAAAAGGTGTATAGAGACGCAACCAAAACCATGGTGTCAGACAAAGCTGGCTGTCCTTTGATGCAGATCTGAAACAGTCCACGCGACTATGCTGGGGAAACAAAGAAAACGAGCCGCACAGAGTAGACGGTGTCCACTATATAGACGATGAGGTTGAAGTAAGTCATGAAGGTGACCACCACGAGCTTATCCCACGTGCAGGGGAATGGGCACTTGTTGGGACGGGGGTTGTTCTGGAAGCTGTAGAGGGGCCAGATCACAGCGGCGGTCATGTACATGAGCACAGCCAGGATGTTGTAGCCGGTCAGGACCTTGTCGAAGGAGAAGGGGAAGAGGGCGATGAGGCGGCAGATGGTAAAGATGATGATGACCAGGGCGAAGATGAAGCACAGGGAATAGACGGCCACGCACCAGTTCAGCCCTGCGTTGTGTTTGTCGAAGGAGAGGGAGATGAAGATGATGCAGGCCACAAAGGCCTCCAGCACTTTCAGGAGTCCAGGAACAGTAGATAGAAAGCCACTGATCTCACCAGGCTTGGCCCTCGTCAAAACCACCTCAGCAGTATAGGCCATGAAGCAGAGGATGGACATGATGGTGGCGGCAATCGCATAGGAATAGCGAGAGTGGATGTAGAAGCTGGGGTAGATAATGGACGCGGTGAAGACCATGAGGGTGGCCAGCATGGCGAAGGCGGTGGTGAAGTCATCCCAGGAGATGGGGATTTTGGCGTGGAGGCCGGTGAACTCCAGCAGCAGGATCAGCACCGTGACAGCAAAGCAGAAGCACCAGGTGAACATGCACCAGGCCCAGTAGGATGCGGCGATGTGGCCCACGTGGGCCACCAGGCTGAAGGCTACGCAGGCGAGAAAGATCTCAAAGAAGCGCACAATCCCCACCGGTGCTGTCACTGCCCTGTAATCCACAACTACAATCGCCATCTTGCCGTCCTCTCTGCCTTCAGCCCTTCTCAGCTGTCCCTGAGGAGCTCTGCCTCTCGAATCCAAGAGAACGTGAGGAAAAGGCGGTGCACAGGCGCCTTTTGGCTGCTGCCGAGTGTATCTGAAGCCCTAGAAAGCCCAGCTCCAGGGATTCTGTGAAACACTACTCCTGTGTATGGATGTTTGTTAAAAAGGCGTTGCCCTTTGCCATTGTGAGGACATGTCAGGAAGCATTAGTCCTTATCTAAAACATTTCTATCTGGTGACAGGGCTAGGTAAGCATTAACTTTTAGTGCTGTTCATTTGCCTTAGCATACACCGGACCATACAGTTCAGGCTCATACCTAGCTGTTACAGTTTAAGGAAGTGAGCTCATACAGGTTTCCCTTAGTGTTTAGAATTAAACATTAAAACTCATGATTTCCGACATCAGCCCTGCACCAGACAAAATGAAAAAACTGTAGGTGCTGAAAATGAGGAACAGTTTCTATCACACCTCTCACTAGGACATTTGTTTCAAATGACTCTCCTAGAAGGAAACTAAAAACAAAAAACGAAATATTAAGAATTGTGATACTAGTGCTAATTACAAAATATTTGAACCGGAACAACAGCGATCCATTCTTCGGTGGATGAAGTCATGGGTTATATTTACTGTAGATGTCCAGTGTTTTACTACTGTATATAAGTACTGATATGATACTGCTAGCATCTTTCTGTAGTGGGGTAACATGCTATAGTTTTCCAGGGGCCCTGTCAATGCTGTTACTGAGAACTTTAATGGGATGTTTGATCCTACTTTGAGGACCTACCTTTTTTTTATTGTGTGAGGAATAAATGCTATTGAACTATAATATATGTAGTATTCAGCAATGTATTGCTTCCCTTGGTTATTATACCAAAAGCAAAAGCAGTATGATTTCATTCCACAGCTGAAAAAATTGAAACATATTGACCGTACATATTGAAACGTATTCAGTCATGACCAAGAGTTTATTAGCACATACACTAGACCTAAAATATAAATATTTTTTTTCACATTATTTTTACAAATCTTTTTTTTAAAAAAAGAGTAACAAACTACCAATGTGACAGGATGTGGGTCAGGGTTGTAGAGGGAGTATTTTCTACTCCACCCACTCGGTGAAAGTCTGTAGTTTCTTGGAGGAAAAGTCTTTTCCAGGCAGGTAAAGGGAAAAGTGATTAGCTGGTGTCCTGTGTGATGTGTGTGAGGTGATCACTGTGTGATAGTGATCAGCTTGCCTCTCAGGATATAAATGGGCATGGACAGGTGTTTATCTTTTGTCTGAGGAACCTGTGAGGTATTGAGTCATTATTTGCAGTATTAGAGAAAAGAGAGGAACATTAAGGGAGGAATGTTTTCTTGGCAAAGCTGTGGAGTGAAGACTTTGGACATTATTGGCTGATTGGCCAGCAGCCATATCACCCTGCAACTCACAACTGGCAACCCACTGAAGCTAAGCAGGTGTGAGCCTGGTCTGTACCTGGATGGGAGACTCCTGGGAAAAACTAAGGTTGCTGCTGGAAGAGGTGTTAGTGGGGCCAGCACGGGGCGCTCACCCTGTGGTCTGTGTGGGTCCTAATGCCCCAGTATAGTGACGGGGACACTATTCTGTAAACAGGCGCCAACCTTCGGATGAGATGTAAAACCGAGGTCGTTAAAAATCCCAGGGCGTTTCTCGAAAAGAGTAGGGGTGTAACCCCGGCGTCCTGGCTAAATTTCCCATTGGCCCTTACCAATCATGGCCTCCTAATAATCCCCATCTATGAATTGAATTGGCTTCATTACTCTGCTCTCCTCCCCACTGATAGCTGATGTGTGGTGAGCGTTCTGGCGCACTATGGCTGCCGTCGCATCATCCAGGTGGGGCTGCACACTGGTGGTGGTGGAGGGGATCCCCATTACCTGTAAAGCGCTTTGAGTGGAGTGTAAGTGTAAGCAATTATTATTATTATTAGTAGTAGTAGTAAAAGCTATAAAACACAGGATTACCCTCTGAGATAGCTTGAAAGTTTGTATATGTAACTAGGGCTCCAAAGGTGAAGCTATGTTTTTTTTTTGTGTTTGGGTCTGTTAGTATCCTGAAACGTAGCACAAGATGGAAGAAAGGAGGACACTGAAGGCAGCACGCTAGTATCTTTTGAGAAATGACTGGATAATGTTGTGAGAATCATGTACTTCTAGATTAACAAGACCCTCACGTTCTTCACTCTCTGGTAATATTTATGTTCTCATGTACTAAAGTAATGCTACAAGGTCTAATTACAACTGTCACCTAGAAAAAAACTACAAAAAATATATATTTTTCTCCAGAATCTGAAGACCCGAGAAAAATTGTGTTTTTGTTCCTAAATAGAGATGTTTTAAATAGGGTGAATCCCAGAATGTTTAATTATCCTTAAAGATAAAATTTGGGTGTGTCCCCTGCTGAATAGTGCTCAGTTTTGCCAGTGAATGACTGCTTTCTGAACCTCATCACAGTAAGCATGGTGTGACACTGATAACTTCTTATTAGACTCAATCTAATTTCTATAAGGATTCATTCAAATTCATAATTTAAGATGAAATGATAAGAAATGTGTGTATATGAACATTAACTTTTTTATTGTCAACCTAGAATGGTAGAAAGTGAATGACTTTTAAATCTAATGTTTATGTTTATGTTTATTTTAGCATTTTATAAAAAATATGGATTCTCTACAGTACTGTACAGTATATGCCATTTCAAAGTGTGTGATTAGCCAGTTTCACCCTGGAATTGTGTATTTATGATTGCAGGCTGCAGGCTGCACATGTCCAAAATACCAATTATCAAATATCAAGTGTCCTTCTTTTAGAGATACAGTAGGTGACAGACATTCTCCTCAGAGACAGTAAAAGAAAGTGTTATTTTATCTTTAATTTAGTTTTGAAAAGCAAACTTGACTCATGACTCAAACTCAGACCTTATTATTGGAAAGCAGGTTTGTTTTATGACGAGTTCTAGCTGAGCGTTATCCCAAATCTCTTATGCATTTTAACAAATAGCCAGCGTACAATGCGGAACATCATACGTTCCAGGCATATACTGACCTACTGTATAAGGATAAACAATACGTTATATATTTCCATATCACTGTTTGTTACATATAAGACAGCTCATCCACCACTGAAATTCAGCACCTACTGTACCTTGTTAATAGATGACTGCCATTACATGCATGCAAACCCAGCAGACTAGGCAGAGGAGTGAAAAATCTAACAGACAGACTGCTGCAGCTTGATAGGGGTAGATGAAGATCAGAATGGCAAGACCAATACATTTGGGACTGCCTAGATAAGTATAGGAGCTGTCCCACGTTGTCTTAAAAGTTTGTTTTAACTTCCTGCAAGAAAAACCACGCAAATATTCTGTTCTAGGCTAACAATATAAGTATCCTGAAATCCTTATCTGCGTCTTAAATTTCAAGTAAGTTTTGGAATCTTATTTAGATCATGAATGTCCTTTTTTGTTAGGGGTTGACCAAATTGTTGCACAATATTATAAATACGGTCTTACAAATCTGTTGGAGAACTATTACCGCTGTTCCAAAACACTTTTTAAATTAATCCTGGGATTTCCTAACCAGGATTGACAGATATTGCAGATGTCTAATAGCAGGTAAATCACTTACATGTAAATTGCTTTTTGGCACTCGATTGATCGTTGTCTGGATTTCTATAGTGGAGATGAGTGCTTCTATTTGACACAACAAGGCACAACAAATCTTTTTTTTTCTATCAAACACTACCTTTTATCTCAATAAGTACCCACGTATTGATTTTGCCACTTCTCAAAATTCTCTGTCTGTCTTTTCAGTGTTGGCTGACAAGTGTGATTTTTTCTAATAAGCTCATGGAACAGAATCTTTAATGAACATCATTTCAACTAAGGGAAAGAGGCAGCAAAACATAGCCTTCGTAGTAGTTTGTGAAATGTTTTTGGGTGCAACCATGAAAACAAAAAACAATGTTTGTAATTCTCAAATACGCATGATCATTCTCATTATTTTACCTGGCTAAAACAAAGCTACCTTACTGTCACTGCTTGTATTTCAATATTGTCGGTTTTCTTAACTGATTTACAGTATTAAACTATTTGGGTCACTGCTTTCTAGTCTTTCATTTGCTTCCTGTTCGGATGAATGTGTTCTTTGCTGCCACACTGACTAACGTTTAACTGCACACTCACCTGTCACTGTGGCCGGTTGCCATGGACACCAACTGACAACAGTCCCGAATCACCTGGAGGTAATTATCATCTCGCCTGTCCAGGTGACGGGGGGATATCTGAGGGCTGCTCAGACTCTGCTTTGGGCTCTGTTATTGAGTTTTAACTCTGAGCCCTTCAATTCCTCTTTTCTAGTTGTCCCCCTAGCTGTGCTGGTTTGGTATCCTGTATCTTGGGGATCACCTTTCGGCTTTGTTTGTCTGCAGAGTGTTTTTCTCAACTCTGTTTCCTCAATCTCCTGGCTTGTTTTCTGCTTATTTCTATCGGGCACTGGATTTAGATTTGAACTTCGACTTTGAATACTGGATTTTCCCTGTGTCCCTAGCTGGCCACAGAACCACATCTGCCTGTCTGCTCTGGTACACTACACTCATCTTGTCAGTCAGCAACTAGCCTGCATCTTATTACCAGAGTAGGCTCTCCTCGCTCAACCCCAGTCCAGTTTTCTATTCATCCAATACTTGGGTTCTTATTCATTCCAGGATAGTGCTACAAGTCCCATTTCAACATAACTTGTGATCTTAAAACACAGTGATAACTGTCCCTGCGTGGCATAAGCCACTCATGTCAGTCCAGCTCAAATCTGAGATCAGTGTCATGCACTGACCCATTATACATCCAGACAGTTATACTTAAGGACACTAGTGGAATGAGCTGGATTGGGAAAAAATCTGAGGCTTGGTACACAGCTAATGCTGGTTTGTGTTTGAGTCACATCACAAGATAGTAGCGACTGAGATTCCTCAAGCACTATTGTACTACTGGGCAGGGAGGGTGTTAGCTGTAAGTGAAACCTCTGTGCCTTCCTAACCACCTACAGAGTTGCAGTAATGTTAGTGACGTCTCCAGTTGGCACTAACTCTTGTGTAAGACACTGGGGAATTGGCTGCTTTTCAAATGATGAAAAAAAAAGATTGAGATGAAAAGATTAGCAAAGATAAGCAGAGATCAGAGGAGCAGGTTACACAGGATGTGTTGTCATAAAGCCGAGTATTAAACAGTTGGCAATTTAAAATGGGTGAACATATTTTAAATAAAACCAAATTTAAAATAAAAAGGTCTTTGTGTTTTGCTTGTACGCACCCGCATGCCCAGCTGTCTGCTGAAGAGGCCATCTGACAAATTTTAATGCAATTATTGTTTCCTTTATATCTTCATTTTCTCCATATTCAGCCATAAGAAAACTGTAACCTTTCACTTGCTTAACTAATTTATTTTGAGGAACATTAATTCTTCTTATAATTCTTTTGGGAAAAAGATAAAAGGGTTTCTTTTCAACCAAACATCCAAATAAGACTGACAAACATTTAACGAAAGTTATATACTGTAGATCAAATTCCTTTATTTTGTGATAGTCTAATGTATCCACCCTTCCATTTTCTAACCACTTTGTCCAGTACAGTGTCACGGGAGAGACAGAGTCTATCCCAGCAAACAATAGACATAAGGCAGGATACATCCTGGATGGGACGCCAGTCCATTGCAGGGCACACACAGACACAGACATGCACACACTCACAGCAGGGCCAATTGTCTTTGGATTGTGGAAGGAAACTGAAGCACCTGGAGGAAACCCGCGTGAACATTGGGAGAGAACTTACAAACTCCACACAGACAGCACCCTAGGACTCCAGTGCTGTGATGTACTGTAGTAATGCGTCACTATGCCATAGCAACCGAAATTATTAGATACCCCAAAAAGAGACTCCTTTTCTTTGTAACCTACTAAAATGTAGTCTTACATTCTTCTTTTTACAGTACAGACACAACACCATTACAGTCACAGGCTCTACCTCATTGACTCCTGATCCTGTACGTCTGCTTTGTCTCCTGTGTTTCCTTTTGCCTTAGACCATTAATGGCAACATTTCAATTAATTGTTTGCTTAATTACTGTATAAGCCATTTTACCGATGTTTCCCAGTCTCGACCCATTGAGAATTACATATTGCCTATGAAACCATGTTGACTCTGGCATTACTAACACATATGAATCCCTTGCCATTAAAAGTGCTTTGGAAAAAAATTAATTCATAAGGTTTTTATAAGCCTCTATGGAGTGTTTGACACTGCTGCTTTCTCTGCAAGGTCACCACACTGAAAGTGTGAAGAGTACTTGGTAAGGTACTGTAGAAGGCTGTCTGTAAAAATATATATACAGTATATCACCACATACAGACTGAAATAAAATGTATGAATCAAATCTAAATGTAACTTTAAAATAGGAAGAGCAGTCAGATGGAACACATGGAAATAAGCCCAGAATGTAATACCCATGAGATTCTGAAAGGTTTTAAACAGATTACTCTTGCTGATAGTGAAGTACTCCTAGCAGGCACATCTATTAGTTATCATGAGCAAAACTGATTACAAAGGCAAAATGCCAAAGCAGCCTCATATCCACCTGCTCTTTCTAGCTGGCTGATGTCCTGTAGCTTTAACCCAATCCCATCGTTTTCACAAGTCTCAGACACAGCCATCAGCAGCTCTGCTCTGCTCCCGACCTACATATCGAGAGGTGTAATAAGTTAAGACCAAGGAGGGAATACTCTGTTTTACAGCAAGTGCCAATTTTCCAGTGGATGTCTGGTACGCTTTGTGACTAGCATGTCGTGCAAATGAGGCTACATACAACTGACACAGGAATCATATGTGTTTCTCCAGTTTTATCAACGAAGATATTGTCACGGATGTCGGGAGGGCATGCCGTGGAATGACAAGGAGAGCAGTAGAGGCCCTATGCGTAGCGGCAAAGGGGGCAACACGGAGGTTAGCCCAGGCTCAGGGCGTCGGACAATGTTGGTATAGAAACCTAAGCCCTCAGGCTATGGACGTGGGGTGACTTGGTAATAGGTGGGTCTCAGGACATCCGAACCTCAATGCTGAGCCAGGAGCAGAGCAGGCACAGGGAGTAAATAGGCTACACAACAAGACACACCGAAAAGACATGAATAATCACAGGGAACTAGGAACAGGAGAGAAGTAGAGCATCCTCTAGGAGTGCCGGGCGTGACAGAAATTTCCTTTAAAAATGTCATTCTTAATTCCAGCCAGAGTGTCACAGTCCAGGTTTTATGCCACCACAGTATAGGTTACACTGAAATGTGGGTGTTATTACAAGGTGTGTCATACTGCCAATTAGGCACCATGACAAATATCACATATAGCAAAATTCGACAGCTTGGTAATAGTCTGCAGGAGGCATGAGTGTTATTTTTTGGTACAAATAAAAGAATCAAAACCATGACAGATGTTGGTGAAGTATGGAATTGGTGGCCACAATCCCAGAATGGAAACTGTCCGCCACAAGCAAAACTACAGGCTGGCACTTGTGTGGCCAGTGTAGATGTACTGTAGATACTGAAGTGTGTTCTGGTGTTGATTATGAAAAATACACACTTGTGCAGGTCAGAAAGACGTCCTATCATTGATTCACAAACTTGCCTCCTGGCTTTTCAAAGTTTGACACATAACAGACAGGCTAAACTAACAGAAATACAAGGATATTGAACTACTTGGCTCAGTTCACATTCCATAGACAATGTTTACTTTCAGTGTTTCTGAGTGTTCAATAAATGCACAATAAATTACACAGAAGAGATCGGTGCATAAATCAGAATTGTATTATTGGTTTCAACTGTAGTAGTAAGGAGCAGCAGTAGTATTAACTGTTGAGGAGTGCAAGTAAATATTAATAAGTGTGCTTGCCTGGGGCACATTTTTTATTTAAAATCATTTTCAAATACAGTAAGTAGACGATGTGATACACAAAACACTTCATGTCTATGAAAAAATATAGTCACTTTGCTTACCATCGATATGTGATTGCTTAAGACATATATAAAGCCATACTGACCAGCCTTAAAAAACTCCTGTTATTAAGCACAGATGACTCAGGATGCTCATTTTAAAAAAAACATTGATCAAGTGCCTTAAGAGAACCTGAATCCTGCAGGGTTTAGAGGTGCTTTAAAATGAGCGATTGTTTAAGACATGAAAAAGCAGTTAATTTGATCTTATTCACGTGCTTGTCCTCCAGCACTCCAGCCTATAGAACTGTCTACTCCTGGTGTGGATCGTTTGTACTGGACAGTCTGAGGAAGATGCTCCCCCTAGTGTTCAGTGTGTGTTTGAATGTAGCGTCTGTAAAAAAACTTCCATCCAAATGCAAAACCAAATGTCTGCTGTTATGTGTTACTCATATCCACATTAATACTGCAGGAGCCTTTCTTTGATTTCAAAGCACAACTCAAGGTTGAGAAATTATAACACAAAGATCAAAAGGAGACAAGATCTTCAACCTTGAGAGGTACATACTGTACGGCAGATGAAAAATAATTATTAATCACTACATATCACAATAGATACCACAGCTTAAAGCACTCGTTTTTGGTTCAATGTTATTGAATGTATTTGTATTCATGCAAGGAAGTCTGCAGATACTCATGAACTAGGTGTATAACGACTCCAAACCAAACTGGTAATGGCTGTTAAGGCCTTTAAAGCTGAAGTGTTTAGGACTGTAGCCACGAAGAGGCTTTACATCTTATCAAATTCCATTACTTAAAAACATCCAAGCCAACTTCTGGCTTTACGGCAGGGTGAAAGAGGATGAGAGCTGAAGGGTTTGCTTTGTATTTAACGTGGGAGAGGAAGCTTGTTACTCCCCAGCCATGTCGATGAAGCCAATTTACCGGCTTCTTTCAAGAAACGGCACAATGTTTACCTCAGATTAATTACGTAATTAACATAATTAAGTACGTAATATAGACGAAAGGAGCTAGAGCTTTGTTACCTTTCTTGTTTTCTTATCCATTCGTCCGTTTTCTACCTGCTTTTCCAACACCAGGCGGCTGGGGAGCCGGAATCTCCCCAATTGGCAATTGGTGCAAGGCGGGGTACACCCTGGATGGGACGCCAGTCCATCGCAGGACAGGCCCAGACAGAGGCACGGTCACACTCGCACCCGGGCCGATTTCCCCAGAAGCCACTTAACCTACCGCTATGTCCAGAATGTAGGAAGCATCTTGAGCACCTGGAGGAAAGCCATGTGGACAAGGGGAGGACATACCGTACAAACTCCAGGCAGACAGGACTACGGGGCCAGAGCCGAACCCAGGGCCCCAACGCTGGAGGCAGCGATGCTAACCGCCGCGCCATCGTGCAGCTCCTTGTGTTCCTATACAACAGTCAAATATTACTGCCTGTCACACAGCTATTAACAACAAATTTACATACGGTATGCTTATGCAAGTAAACTATTTCTTTGGTTGCCGTATTTGAAAAGAGTGTACATTTGTATTCGTCTTTTAAAATAACTTAAGTGCTGTACTCATTAGAGGAAGCACAGTTCGGCTACAGCTGCCCGCTTACTGTCACATGTTCATTCCAGAATTAAGCTGGCAGTACAGTTTCCTCAATTCTGAGGGGGAGGAGCAAAAATAAAATGAATTACTTATTGAGGATTAATGCTTTGGATTGTCCTGTACAGTATACCATGTTCACACAACAATGAGCAAATCCCTTTTATCTTATTTTTACTTTTCAGAGTCGTGTTTTAAGTGATTTGCTTAATTTGAAGTGTTTTTTTTTTCCTCTTTCGGAGTCAGCTTGTCAGGTATAACAATTAGTAAAGATAAAACCTTTGGGAGTGTGAAAGCAAACAGTTTCGATAAGATTTGACAAGATGCTAGTCTTCATATATTTTTTTAATGAAAGAGTACCAATGGAAGAGAACTAAAACAAAACACAGAGAGAAGGCGGGTGAACAAAAGACATTTGCAGAGCTATTCTCTTCCACGATTTTATTTTATTCAATACTTATCTAGGTCAGGTATTTGCTCAATCAGAAGACTGTTCAACCAATGAACCAAATGGGCCAAATACCCTCTAATTTACAGCCTTTCTTCTGATCTTTATAAAGAAAAGTACTTATAGAATGGAAACAGCCACAGGAAAGTACCTCATTGATACTGGCACACATCTACAGTATAAAGAAGAAGACTGATTTATTTTGGGGTATAATAAGGAAAATGGAACAGCAGGTTGCTTTTAGGATAATAGTATGGCACTTTCTGAGATGCTGAATGCTCCTGTCTGGTTAGGGAACACAGATTCTGAACAATTTAAAATTAGACTGCATTTGGCTTTGATCTATTTTATTTTATGTTTGTTAACATGTTCGCTTTTTGCGTAAATTGTACCTTTTATCTCCTTAGCTGGATAGCCAAATTGCAACTGAAATAAATAATAAGGAAAACCTCTGGAATTCTAAGGGATTATTTATAGAAGAAATTTGAAATACCTCAACAATTAAATGTGCTAAGTTGTTTTCCCCTGTCAAAACAAACATACTCTTTAATGTAGCTAAATTGTACACACTGTATTAATCTTTCTTTAAGCAATTTGGTTGCAATAGCTTCAGTACTGTATGTATAGCCATGTTATTCAGACAGTATAATGATATGCCTGACTGTTGCCAGGAGGCTTCTAATTTGAATTCAAGGCTGGCACCAAAATCTCTCATCTAGGATTGGAAAATACAATCTTTTACTATGAAAGTGCGAGATATGAGGGGTATATCCTAATAAAAAATTCTATCTAGTCATCAAAGAACAAGCCAGAGATTTGAAATTCATGACCTGTCCTTCAGAGTTCTATTATCAACCTAAATGAAGTATCTTGAATCCTACATACTTTAGAGAAGGTTCTGGATATTTAATACAGTATCACAATCTCGACCATTAAAATAAATATGCAAAGCATTAAAGACGGTGCTACCTATCAGAACATTGAAGCTATACAAAACATCAGTCTAATCTCTGTTTTGGTGTAAGATGTTTATCCATTCAATATTTATATTTTCCCTTTACTTTTCGCCCACTATGATGAAAATGAACTTCACTTTCTGTAAATGTTTTTGTTTGGACAATGAAAAACAGTATCCTACTACTGTCTGTCTGTCACAATGTATATAAAAATAAGGATATTTAACATTTACTGTGTTAAAGACCTGGACAGATTAAGTGTAAATAAAACTATTCTAAAAAGAAATATCAGTAACAATGTATATCCTTGTCATATTTCTTTAAAGTAAAACATTATTGTAAACTCTACATATGTATACGGACGTCTACAGACGGACTATTTTCAATAATAGAAAGGAATTACAACAAAGTAGCACAAATTAACGTTACCTTGTAACCAGGCATAACCAGACATTTTCGTTTTAAAAATAAGCATACCGTGTATTGAAATTACTTAGTTGTTGCGAAACGATTTAATGTAGGTGCAGCTGCAGTTATTGATGTTTGTGTCTCCAAATAAAGGAGAAAAACGTTTTGATCTAATTTATTTTTACGTGCAGTTAATAGGCTACAATACAACAGCGTTTATACGGAACAAAATTATACAGCATCTCAGGGCTGAGGGATTATTCGTCTCGTTAGTGAACTCCCAAAACCTCAAGAAGTTTTCTCTGCAAGAAACCCTAGTGTTGAAAACATGGCATTGCAGAGTTCGAAAGCAAACAGAGAAGGAAGTTTCCTGAGAACTTAGCAGAGAAGTTTCAAAACTTTTTTTTTCCAGAGGCATTGGTACCCTCAAATAAGGAAGGTTTTCGAATCGGGGGGGAAGGAGGTTTCAATGATATTCATGCAAACAACCGAAAGAGGAAACTTTTCCCCCCAGTTCGACCGAGAGATTAGCAACCTCAGTGGCGATGCGATGTGAGTGAGCGATGCCTTGTGGAAATGGACAAACTGTATCCAAGCGAAAACATGGCGTCTGTTCCTCACTGTTCGGACTTTCCACCAGTCTACTGCTTTCCTTGTGTTTTGCTCTCACCTCGGGGATGGTGGACTCGGTCAACCATCACTGTCCCAAGAACTGTACATGTTCAGTTGTGGGACCACAACGTGTCGTTAACTGCTCTAACACAGGGCTCGACCGGGTACCAGAAGCGACGGACATCCCGTACAACACAAGTATTCTGTAAGTAGCTGGGATTTACATCCCTAGCGGAAAATGTTAGTTTCTGCTCTTTGCCAGTTTGTTCTTGATGTTGTTGTGTGATTTACAGTGTGTTTACCGGGGGAACAACGTCTCAAAATATCATTTGAGCTTTTAGAGAAAATATTTGTATCCGACTGGGAAACAAAATGCTTTAAAGTAACTTTGGTGACATACAGTATAACCAGTCTGATCCAATCTTGGGTATGAGGCTGTTTTCATCTGGTGCTTGCCAACAGACTCTCGATTAGTTTAAAATGTATTGTGCTGTGAACTAGAATGGCAGGAAAACAACCCCGTTATTGTTCTCTACTGAATGAAATGGTGTGAAATATTTTAAATTCCAAAGACTTTAGTAAAATATTTAATGAATCCTATAAAAAAAACTTCCTATTTAACCAAATGGAAAATATAAACATGGACACGGTGTGAGTAACTATTTTAAGATTAATATAGAAATATAAAAACAGTATTTAAGATAAGCTGGATGTTAAAATACACCGCAAAGATGTCAAATGTTTTAATTAGATACATTAAAAAAATAAACATCGGAAATTTGTACCATTGCTGTACTAATGTTTTCAGTGAAACTGGAAATCATTGACCGATATCTGAATGAAACAAATGGATTAAAGGTTTGCTGGTACAGATTAACCATGAGTCAGTGATCCTTCAACTTTCAAGAAATTCACCACCAAGAAGCGCCTCGATATGTTAACTAACACAACTACAGTAGTCGGTAACTTCACAAAAAACACAGATATGCAAATTATACACTAATGCGTCATTTGATTTAGTTTTTAAGTAAGTTGCATTTTTGTATTGTGCGTTTGACAAAAAATAATAAAATGCTTTGGAATTTGTGCTACGTTATTTTGTGGAAGACGAGGACATAAGCAAATGTAGTGTAAAAGACCGCTAAGTACACCAATCGTATAATACTTTCCTGTGTAGTAGTAATATCAGCTTCATTAACGGCATTTCAACGGGGCAGAACGACCCGATGAGTGCTGTTTGAGAATTATGATTGGTTTTATCTTGGTTCAGTGACTGGGGACTAGGTTCTGGAAGGATGCACAGAAAAGGTCCTGAACTTTAGCCACGGCAAAAACACCCACTAGCTAGATTAAAGCACTGCAAAGTGTACCTGATTTGACAGTGCCTGACAAAAGGGTTTCAAACACCCAATCGAAACATTAGAGAGGTCTTTCTGTAAGTCCCGGAACACATCATCAAAACTTTAGAATTTAAAGAAATGGAGAGGTGTCTTGTTAAAATAGGATACATACATGTACCGCTATTTGTCTGTTTGGTCAAATAATAGGTCTGTTTTGGACATTTACGCGTTCAGCTCTGCAGTGCTGGAACAATCAACTCATGGCAATGTAGTGTCTTTGAAAAACTTAATTTTGTAAAATGCCACATGTGAAACTTAACCTGCATGCAGAGAGATACTGTGTCTATAACCAAGAGCATCCCTTTGTCTCAGAAGAACAGAAAAGAGCCGTGCACATTGCTTGTTCATAATGTTTATACTGTAATATCAGGCTGGGGTGCATGCATAAAAACTGAATGGTATTGTATATGCAAAGGCTGTATATACTGTATATTGAGATGGGAGACGTTATAAAAAACAACAAAAGAGTCTTGGAAACAACACAGTTGTGTGAGTGTGGAACAAGCTACCCAGTTATGCTGGTGAAGCCGATACCTTGACTTTTTTTCAAGAAACAGCTGGATGACATCCCTGGATCAGTTAGAATACTATCAAATGCACTAGATCGACTGGATGGCCACCTCTTGTTTGCAACCTTTCTCATGTTCTGAATAGCATGTGTTCTATTTTTAGTGTCTCTCAGTAAATATACTGTAAACAGATGAAGTTATACAGCAGGGGTCTCCAATCATGGTCCTGATCCAGCTAGTCTTACAGGTCCTCTGGTTTCAAAGACTGGCATCATTTATAAATGATTGATGAGTCAAGCAAGTTATCTATTCAATTAAGACCACTCATGTCCTTGAGGGTTAAAGATTACTTCGATTTTAATCCTAAGTGATCTCTAAATTACTTAATTTAACAAACCTCATGATTAATTAAACACACTTGAATTGGTCCATGTCCATGTCCATGTCCATGAATTGGTGATTTTAATGACGGCCTGCAAAAGCTATTGGATTAAGGCTCTGTAGCACCAGGGTTGGGTAAAAGTGCAAAACTGTTATACAAAAGGTTGATTGTATTTGCAAAATACATTCCATACTATTTCAGTAGCTGGCAGGTGTCAAACATTGTTATGTCCAGTTAATGAGTGAACAGCCTTCCTTGTGGAATCACAGGTCATTCACAGTAAAGCAATTCTAGGAATGGTATTTTGTTCTTTTAATTAATCTAAAAATATTTTTTTTCTTAAAATAATATCATTATAATTAGCTTAATTATTTAAGACAATTATTTGTTTTAGCTTCTGAAACATTTGTTTCAAACACTTTAATAATATTGAATTACAATTTATAACGTGCTTCATCCCAAAGCATTTCACTGGTAAAAGGACCCACTTCAAATGTAGCTTTTCTGCACCAGGGGCCCCATAACACTGCAGACCAGTCAGAGAAGTGAGAAATTGCTTCACCCATTGAATAAAGGGAGAAATTTTAGAGAGACCAGATTGTGCAAGTTGAGACTAAATTATAGCCAGGATCCCTACTCTTACAATCCCTACAACAACTGCAAAGACTGAGTAGTCAAGACCTCAGTTCAACATCTCATCCGGATGACTACAGATCCAACAGTCCCTATTTACCACACTGGGATGTTAGTTCGTAAATTCTGGCCCAAAGGGAAGATCATCCAGCAGCACTTATAGCAGCATCCTGATGTTCCATAGAGATCTTCCATTCCAGCACTCAACGGGCTCAGCATTGCTTAGTTTCTGTGATTGACTGCAATGTAGTCATTCTGTGCTCAATTTTAGGATGTTTAACACAGAATTGTTACACATACTATAGTGTCATTTTGTGTCATGCGTGATTTTGTAAGTATGGCATATTAAGCCAGTTTGTTTAATAAGTAACTATTCTGCCCTTCAAATCATTGAATGGTTTTCTGGGCTCTTTCCACTGCTTTCTAAATTTAGCCAAAAGAAAATAAATTATGTCATGACATGTTTTCTAATAACTCTTGAATGCACGAAACAGACTTGCTGTGATGGTCTAACATAGCCGTCCTGCAGTCTGTGCATCTCCTGTCTTGGTGCTAATATTTGAAAAGTCAAGGTCCTGAAAAACGGACGCAGCGTTTCAGAAAGGCAACTAGACTGGTCAGTTAAATTATTATTAGATTTTGTCTTAATATTCATGCCTGTCAGGTGTCTTACTGTAGTTTCTGTGTTTGGGCCTGAGTGTTGTGTGTTGAGTCGGAAAGATGTCTTGAGAACCTGCCTGCTGTAGTATTTAACATGTCCGTTTTCTGAGAGGCGACTCAAGGCCAAACGTGACCTCATCACTAATGCATGTGACGCAGAGAAAAGCAGCAAAAAGCACTGAAGTAAAAAGGTTTGCATTTCAAAATAAGAGAATGCATTAGGGCATTTATCATCTCTTCATAATTGTTTCCATGGAATGCCTGGTGCAAAATCAATAAGTCAGAAATAAACACAGATGATGGACATAAAGTCTTGCATAGAAATTCAAATGAGTGTAAATAAAAGGTCTTGCATCTTTATATGGTGCCAGTTTTTGTATTTTGACTTTTAACTGTTGCAAGTTAAAAAAAGGAACAAAATAAGGAGACTGTCTCTTAACACACTTTTAGTAGTATACAAACGACGAGAGTTCAACACTATACTGCTAGGCATGGGTCCCAAGGGAGGATGTTTAGTTAAGAAAACATTTCTTATGTATCTAGCATTTTGTTCATATAGTTTCTATTTCTTCCTTACTGGAGATGAACTGTCAGGCTGTTACAATATGGTCTTGGCTGTTCTCAAGGGAAGCAAATCATCACCCCCAGTTCAGTGCCTGCTCAGGGAGAGAAGAGAAATGTGTGTGCTTTTCACTTTCTTTACATTGGCCTTAGATGAGTAGGTCCAATTGAACAGCTAATAGCAGAAGACCTTCAATAATCTGGGGTTGAGGACAGAGATTGTGATGACCTGATAGTAACTGATGACTCAATTGAGCAATTAAAATAATCATTGTAACTGTATCATTTTTTGTTTCAGAGATTTAGTTCATTGTTTGGCAGAAGGGGTTCTGTGGACCCCTTCCATTTTGTAAAATGTTCCACTCCTCTGAATTGCCCAGGGGACGTCACTTGGACATGCTGTAGAAAAGTTATAATTTAGTTAAACTTGCCCTTACATATTTCGTCTTCACTTTAATGAAAACGGAACAGTTCTCCTCAACTTCTTTTTCTGAAAGACGAGAGGAAGCCTGAACAAGTCTCATCTTGAGATAACCCATAGCTGCAGTATAAAAGTAAAAAACTTGCTTTCTCAACATTAGTCCTTGGTTCAAACTAACGGGCAGCACACTGGCACAGTCGTCAACATTGCTGCCTCCCTGCTGTCCTGGGTTCAATTCTGGATCTGGGGTGCTTTCCATAGAGGTTAGGTGCTCTTCCCATATTTGTGGGTTTCCTCTGGGTGCTCTGGTTTCCTCCCAAAGTCAGCAGACATACAGTACTGGTAGTTGAATTGGCTTCTGGCACAACCTGCCCTGGTGAGAGTGTGTGTGTGTACCCTCTTCCCATTGCTTGCCAGGATAGGCTCTGTCTCCCCCATGACCTTATATCGGATGCAGTGGTCAGAAAACGGTTGGATTGATTTCTTTAAAGTAGCAATACCCTGGTATTTAGTGCAAAGAAAAAATACTGACCACAAAAGGCTGAGAAGGCCCATCCTTTGTTTTAGTAAAGACAGTTGATTTTGCATACTATATAAAACCTACAGTATGTGCAGAAAATAAATTATGTGCACATTTATGCCAGCTGATCACTGTAGTAAAATCCTGAGATTGGAGGCTTGACCACAGTTTGCCCATTGTGGTATGTCAAGCCTCCAGTGCTCAGAAAGGAGTTAATCTGCCTTTGTTTGACCACTGCAAAAAGACAGCTTGTCATCAATTTAACATAAGCCTGTAGTGTAAACACCAGGGCGACCAGTTTTGTTAATAATGTCTGACTTAGCTTTGGTTTATTTGGTTGTTATAGTAACGTTTTGTAACAATCGCCCCGATGGATCTGCGGCCCGCAGATCTGCTTGTAAAAATAGAATATTTATAGAGACCACGTTTGGCAGTACACTCCGTCTTTTGAAAGCCGACAGCTGTCACAGTTTCACAAAGTTCTCAGCTTTCTTTTGCCCAAGACGGTTTTTGTATCTGTTGTTTTAGTCCCCTAAAAACTGCTCAAGTGTGAATGTTTGAGACAGGATCCTGAGGTCTTACCCAACCTTAGAAGCCTAATAAATTCTACATAAGTAGGACTCCCGAGATAACAATCCAAAAGGAAAAGCATTCAGTTCTATTTTATTTAATCTCCCTTGAGTTGGGGTGAGTAGGAGAGTTTTTATGTTTTTTTATATCCCATGGGATTGTTTTCCTTATTCCCCTACATGAGAAAACACCAAGGAAAATAAGCCTAAAAGATGTTGATGTATACAGTGGCACCATTTTTCTAACTACAGTACTCTTAGTGATAATTGTGAAAATAATATCACAGTCAAATTAATGTTTATCTGGGAGCCTCGGTTCTGTCCTCTGGATTAAGACAAATGATTTGTAAGGATTTTGCCTTCAATAAGTGGAAATACATCTTTTCATCTGAAAATAAAAACAGTAAATAACATAACTTATAGTTTCAGATCCATATCTGTTTTAATATTCTTTTTACCCAAATATCGGTGTTCATCTGGGGGGGGGGGTAGTGTGCTGAATGTTTTAACCGCTTGCCACTGCTTCTGATCCACTGTATGATCAAAAAGTTATATCGATCCATAGTCTGCTAGTATCACAGAACATGATCTTGGAACCATGATATGCCCATGGTGGTGTTTAATCACTTCTTTTTCAGATGGCTGTAACAATTTAATCATGTTTTGTTAATCAGAGAGACATGTGACAATAGTTTGAGAGTAAACAATTATGAGTAGAGTTGAAAATAAACATCTGCCTTGAACTTTCTTTTTATTCATAGCACTGCTGACATTTGGCAGTTGTTAAGTTGTTATTTTTTTACTGGCTAAAATGTTGCTTATGGAACTACAAGGTTCAGTCTTAATTTAATTATATACAACGGACACAGTGGTTATAAATGGGTTCAGGGCACAGTGTGTGGACTCGTCCATTTTTAACTCGAGGCCTGGTGGACCGACTACCATCTCTGCTTCTTTGTCATTTCTGCACCTAATACATTTGATTTCTTAACAGCACACCCATACCTATCCCAACTTTTGAAATAATTGGAGGCCATTTTAAGCTCTGTGTAAAACAGTACTGATTTTAAAAGAAAAATCAGGTATAAAATGGTAGTATTTGAGAAAATTGCTTTATGTCTCTTACCTTATGTGCAAATGACTTTTAACACATAGAACTGTTGCAGTGGCTTGTTCTAAATGTTCTTCTGCCTGGCAGTTATAAATAAAATTAGCTTTAAGCCTAAACCTCAGTTTAACAGTAAAAAAGAGGGTACTTTTTGGGGTTTTGTGACTTTTACAGTTACTCCTTGCTGGGCCCATACAGCAATAGTCCCAAAGCACACTATTTTAAGATGTCTTTTAGCACTTACTACTTTTTGGTACTTGAACAATTTCTTTTTATGAAATATGTGTTTCAGATTGACTTTAAAATCTATGGTTATATGCTATTTTAAGAAAAGTAAACATTTTTGGGTGAGGGCTGCAGGGTGCAGGGTGCAAGGTGGGTTCCAGTTGGTGTCTCAGTTACTGTGTTCTCTCATCTGTGTGTGTACTACGTCCTGCGGTGTACTGGCATCCTGTCTAGGGTGTGTCCTGAATTGTGCTCATTTATCTTCTGACTCATTGCAGTCCTGTATATCAAAGTGGAGAGGTGGAAACATGATTTTGTTTAAAACGTGATATGTTGGTAAATTTCTGATTCGTGGAATTAAGGATAAATCAGTGTATTTTGTAAAGTATGTCACACAATGTGTACATCCAGACCTGCTCAGCGATCTTCACATTTCAGCTGTGCAATGTGAGCGCTCAAATCAGGAGGCCAGAGTGACGGATTTCAGCCAGTGGGCATTAACACTACTCCACTTAAGCAATGAATAGTTTAGTCAGGTCAATCTGGTCTTTATCAATAACAATTTAATTTTTATTGAATTATGTGCATTGTAGAAGCACCAAATTCAATAAAAAAAATCAAATTCAAGACTAGGAAAACACCTGTTTAATGTGGACAAGTGCAGAGCATTGTGCGCAGGCAGTATAAGCAAATTACAAATACAAAATGCAAAAGACAGCTAGAAGAGGCTACTTATGGAAAGTCCTGGGTGTTTATGTTGACGTATCATTTACATCTTTATTAAAATGAAGGGAAGTGATGTAAAAAGGCAGACAGAATTTTGTGGTATAAATCAAGAGATTGTTATATTAAAATTATATAGGACTAGTAAAGCCTTGTTTAGGATATTGTCACCATGCTATGGAAGAGATGTTGCTGCTCTGGAACCAGTCCAGTGAAGTGTAACCAGGGTAATGACCTAAACTGACAGGCTGAAGCTTTTTAGTCTTGAGCTGAGAAGACGATGATGAAACCTGATACTGGCATCTTAAAAGCAAATGCCACTGTCAACCCCAGCAGACATCTTCAGATTGAACACTAAACCACAAAACAGAGGACACAAGTAGAAACTATATAGAAGTGCATTTTAAACAATGAACATGAGGCACTTTACCCCAAGAGTTGTGGGGGTATGGAACAAGCTAATGTTGAATCCAACACCTTGCCTTCTTTCAAGAAAGAGCTGAACAAGATCCTTCTTTCAATTAGTTCCTCATTATCAAATGGGCTATAAACCAAATGGCCTTCCTTAATTTTCTAAACTTTCTTATTTTCTTACTAAGAGCTGAAACCCAGCAGATACTGTGGTCCACCAGGACTGGAGTTGTATAGCCCTGCCAAAAGAGACTCTCAACACAAGTATTACCTTATAATACTAAGTCCAAAAGGAATGAAAAACTAGTTGAAAAACAGTTAGAGATGGGATTTGTGTCACAAATAAACTGGAAGATACTACAGAGTCAAATTTAGGAAGTGTCAAATGATATCAGGCAGAGATAACTGAGGTAGAGCTCAGGTCTCCTGGTGCTATTGGCTACTTTGCTGCTTATACTGAAAAGTAAGTGGGCAAACAGTCTCCTGACAAGTGAGGAATGTTTTTTAAAAGAGGTAAAAAAAATACAAAAATATGTTATCTTGGACATTCAGTATTTTTCAGGAAAACTCAAAGAAAAGTCCACGAACAGAGCTGTGTCTTCTCCAAAAACAACCTTTCCAGGACCTCCACGCGCGAAAGGCCTTGCTTCAGGGAAACACAGGATGATAAATGAAAAACGGACAGCCCCGTCCCCTTTTAAACTCAATAAAACCCCTTTGGGATGTACGAGCTCAACGCCGGAGGGGTGGGAAAAGGAAAATTCACCAATCGGAAATGTTCTGAAAACGAAAGGGTGACATATTTCACATCCACACAGACGCAGCAGCAGGTTTCAGAAACGGGGAGTAAGGCATGCCCAATGTGAGACTCTGAGACTCTGCCGCCGCTCGGTAGTCCCGAAAACTTTGATTGTGTTGTAACGGAGCCCAGTACTATGGAACGCCTAATTTCTTTAAACTTTTTGCTTCTGAATTTTCTTTTAAATTTTTAAACACTATTCAGAGGTAGCATGGTATCTGAATAGTATTTCAAACAATGTGCAGATCTAGCGGTTGCCCTTTAGAAAGCACCGTGAAGGGCAAGTGCACAGAAGTGCAGAGACACCAGACTCCCTTCACTGACTCCACTGTCCATCCTACCATCTGGAGTCGTTAGTTTGTAACGTCCTTATTCCCTGGTGCCTTATCTGATGTTTCCAAAAGACAGCAGCCGATGTAACGGGGACAGAGGAAGTATACTGTGATAAACCGAAAGAGGATGCACTCCTTCTGAAGAAAACTGTTAACCCAAATCCTGACATTAGTCATATTATAAGAAAAAAAAACAACTGTCCCATAGGTATGTGGGGAAATAGCGAAAAACGCTGTTCAGTGCCAGATTTCCTTCACTTAGTCTGAAGGTTAAGTGCAGCCCACCTTCTTTCTACTCCACTGAGACTTTGCTTATTTTAACAAAACGTTAACTGTGTTACTTTTTCCCCCCATGCTTAAGCTGTCTCTTGCCGGGGCTTGGCTTCTAATCTTTTGCAGTTACTTTCAGAAAAATGGGACCAGCTTGCAAAACCAGCTTTGAAAATCACTCCCTGCGTGTGTGTTTTAAGTATGGCTGTTGTGTGTATTTTTGTGATTGAGACTGGTTTGGGGAACTGGTGAAAGTGTGGAGCTTCTCTGGCTCTCAGAAGTTTTCTGTGAAGGCAGAAGGGATTGTAGTCAGAGACTAAACCGAAAGAAAAGATTCACAACTCCTAATACCGCAGTGCTCGCGGCTCAGGCTGGTACAGTATGTGTGTTGTCCCTGTGCACATTAAATAGGAACGGACACGGCACTGCAAGGCTTTTCTTCATTTCAGATACGATTCCATTTCAGCACGGGCTCCTGCGAAGTCTGCACATGAGCCACAAGGGTCGAGCACATGTGAGAAATGATTCATCTCGGATCAAAGTGCACCCCGACTGGTACAGAAAGAAATGACTCCTGTAATATCCTGCCCACATCATGCCGTGCAGTGCGATAGCAATGAAGGAAATGATAAAAAAGGGGGTTTATTTTTCTAGTGCAATCATATCATATTGACTTGGAAACAGAGGTTTTGACAGCTATATACAGTACAATGGTGGGTGTGAATTTATGTATAAAGGTATCTAGGCAGCTGAAGTCCTCCAATTTTGTGGAAAACAGTTAACTTACTTAAGTGACATAATTAATATCTTGGGAGAACAACTGTTCCTCTGGAATTGGTTTGGGAACCTTAAAGTACCACTGAGCTCCTTGTGATTTGACTTTAAATATTAACACTAAATATGCCATTTTCTAATATTAGTGTTCTGTGCCATTTGTTTGTCTGTTTCACTTTTTTTAGAGCTTATTTTTAATAAATATAAAAGGCTGGATTTTGAAAGGTTATATTCACTTTGCATGTGCTGGTATCTGCCTTATCTAGAGATAAATCACTCCAAGAAACAACCTCCTCTCTCACTATTTAATGTACGTAAGAAGTGTGTGGTCTAAACGGCTCTATTCAGCATATTGTGTAAAATTGTGTTCAACTTTATAGAGAAGGTATTGCTGTTTTGGAATCAGTCCATAGAAGAGCAACCAGACAGTTTTATTTTCAGGGCTCTAGGGAATGTCCTATACTGACAGGCCGATAGAGTTGTCCCTCTTCAGTACTGAACAAAGAAGACCATGAGCAATTTGAAATCAGTTTTAACCCCCACCCATCTCATTACAGCAACCTACACTCATACACTCAGAATTCTTAAGGAGATTGAAGGAGAACCTACAGGGAAGATAAAACAGAGCATAAAAGTTTGTGCTCTGTTTTATCTTTTTTAAAGTCATTCTGGAATGAGGTACCCAGCCATGTTTGTTAAAGTTTATACCCGGAGTTTCTTAAAGAACTGTCTGGAAAATGATGTTGGTGCTCAGGGATCAGTCTAGAGAGCAGTGGCCAAGTGGTTTTTCTGGCTTAAATGAAGACACTAATAGACTAAAAGAACCGAATCTTTTAATCACAAAAAGAGAAGACTTCATTAGGACTTAATCAAATACAGATATCATGAGGACATTGATAAAGTCAACCCAGTAAACTTGAATAGTGAAACATGAACCACAGGACACAATCGAACGTATGTTTTTAAATAAAATTAACAAACAAATAAACGAAATGTATTTAAAACTGACAAGGTTAGGCTCTTCTTGCTTCTGTTGATGCTGATGCCCTGGCTATTTTCCAGAAACAGCTGGATGAGATCCTTGTACCAGATGGGCTAGTTGGGCCTAGTATCCTGCTTTGTTCTTATGCTTCATGTGTGTGATCTACTTCATGACTCCAAAAATCTGTCTGTATTTTAAGCATGAATACCCCCCATCTTTTTAATGCAAATATATACATTAAATGGAGTAGAAAAGTTCATAATTAAATTTTATAGTGCTGTGTACTGTAGCTGTATAATTGAGTGAACCTTTTAGGCACCCCAGATCTGCCTTTAAAAATGATCAATGAATGTATTTTAGTAAGTCTTCATTGAGCTGTGTAGCAAGAACAAGTACTGTGGACAGTTGTATAGTTGCTTGTCTTGTCAAGATACATCTTGCATATGCAAATGCACTTTTTTTGTGTTGTAGTCGCTTTTGAGGCCTCAGTATTGTTTAAAACATGCTATACAGTACACTATTTTATTTTCTAACAGATTTCACACTGTTATTTTTCCTTTTTTTCACTTAGGGACTCAGAATGTCTTGTCTATCATGTGGAGGCCCATTTTGTGTGTTTTGTCAGGCTTGTGCACTGGTAGTCATTAATTTGTCCTAACCACTCCAAGCTGGCCTGGTCTCTGCACTATTTGGCTTCCGCGCACACAATCTGATCACTGGTACATGAGATCACAGTCTGTGGTTCATGTTTTAAAATGAAAGCAGCAGTGTGAGAGAGCAAAAGAAAGAAACAGGACAGAATATTAAGAAATAAAGAAGTAATAAAAATAAAGAAGAAAAAATAATTGAGTCAATTAAGGCCTTAGCAGATTGTGCAAACTAGGCCTTCCACAGTTATCTGTAGACATTTTAAACATTTAGTTGTAGGGGAAGACATTTTGATTTCAACTGAAAATCTCCAGTAAACCTGTCTGTGACCACAACCGTCCAACAGAGATATGGATTGAGGTTAGACAAGCTTGCATTCAGCTGCAGCTTTACAAGCAAACAAGCTATGTAGAATTTTACTTTTCAGACAATTATTGCAGGATTGTCTCTCTTCTACTGCAGCAGAAACAAGCTGGCAACTTCAAATGTTAAGCAGAGACGTAGCTCACTTGCACAGCCCTGGTTAAAGTGAAAACTCTGCTGAACTGGATATTTTTTAAGCAGAGTGAGATCATAACTGAAAGAAGCCTGTATAAAGTGTCTTATAATGAGTATATCATTACAAAGACTGACCAAATTAACTTCTTAAGTTGAGGAAAAAGCCAAATTAGTTTAGTAGCAGCAGATAGATGTGAAGGCAGTAAAAACTGAACATCTGTTTGGTAAGATGTCTTTAAAATGCTTGCTCTAGAGGGACAATGAATGAGGCCCAGTGAACCAAATAAGACCCACACTCTCTAGTGCAGAATTCAACAGGTTAATAATACAGTGTTTAGCACTAACATAAAATGTAGATTTGATACATATAACATGATAGCAAAAGCAGAGGAGAAGACTGACATTAGGTCCTGTGATCTCTTAAAGCACAATGCAAGCATGAAGTTACCTTGAAGATGGGGAGTGGACAGAATCCACATCGTTGATCACAAATCGAGGTTATATACTGTACGCAATTGAGGTAGCAGAAAGAATAATTCACTCTGGAGGAACTGAGCCATCTTAATGGGAAGTGAAACGGAAGAGGCTCATGGGAGAGGACAGATGCTTTAACAGGCATCTGGAATGAGCAGGAGAAGGCGAGTGTGGATGAAGCAGACTTGTACAGTATGTTTCCTTAGTAACTGTACAATACGAATGTAGTCTTCTATAGCAGTATTCTTGTTCTGACTCCCTAGAGTGCAGTACTTCAAAACAACAAAACATAATGAATAAAAAGACAAGTTACGACATACAATGCATTCAAAGGAAAGGTTTTCTTTTAACTGCAAAACCGCACGGTTTGAGGCTGGAACAATCAAAGCTGCCTGGCTAGCTGGGTCTCAAGATAAAGAATGGTGTCGGCTGGATAAGACAGCTCGAACGCAGCCAAACATCGTGACTAGCACACCCAAATAGAATCTTAATTCTTTTGTTGGAGGCAAACCGAACAGTTTTCAGAATAATGAGACTCCAAAACTAACAGAAAAGGTATAACACAAAGCATTGTGGGGGCCTGGAACAAGCAATCGAGCCATGTTTTCAAAGCGCCTACCTGGTTTCCTCCTCGAAACATCTGCATGAGATCCTTGAACCAATTAATATTAACCAGCAAGATGCTAAACAAAATCCTTCTTAGGGATTCACAAGCAAACACCAGCTTGTGGGTTGCAGGTGCCACAACTGGACATCAGTTTAATTTTGTAGTACCCAATAGTCAAGCCCTCTTTAGAACGTCTGTAGTAATAATAGAAACCTGGAGAGTTCAGGCCGCAGAGCTAACAGGGGCCGTGAAATTAGAAGCTGGGGTTAAAAGTGTTTGCCATTGAGAGGATTTCAGTAACTGGAATAGAACTTTAAGTTTATTTTAATCAGTGTTACTATTCACCTGTCTTCAGTAAAACTTACATAATACTGTTTCTTTATATCGTGATCACCAGCTATTTTATAAATTAAAGAGTTAAGAAGAGTGACCTTGGAGGGTTTTGAAAATTGAATGTATTTGTATTGGACTATGCAGTAACAGTCACACCAATCTTTACGTGCAGCCAGTTGTTAGATTACTTTGCACTTAAAGATCAGGCATTTCTTCTGGCTGCAAAGATGAATGGATTCTTGCATAGGAACCAAAGTGTTAATTAAGTTCTCACATTCGTGATTTGATGAAAAGGCAGGTTTAATGCCAAGAGCAACAGAAGAGCAATCTGCCTCACAGAATTACTCTGTAATGTTGAGCTGTTCTGAACACTTTAGAAATGCAACACATATTTTCACTCCTAATCACTAATTATACAGCACGGACCCAATTAGCTGGCTTAAATATGATACTATGAAGGGCTGTGATATACATGTAGACAGAGCTCACAATCCCCTTTTTTGTAAATTGGCCCCTTGGTAAAGTAATGCTTTTTGAGACAGTTGCTGGCATTTGGGGCGCATTTGTGTGCTGTCCAGTGGACTGAGCAGCATTGCCAAGATTGAAGAAGCACCTGTGATCAATCCAGAAGCAATCAACCAGCCTTAACAGCCCTGATGGAAACAGTTCAGCTTTTCGTCTCTGCAGCAACAGCTATGACTGTTGACAAAACTAAGCCTCATGTTAGACCCTTTAACCTGTAAGTCATCCAAAAACTCAGATATGTCTGATGCAGGTGCTAATACAGTGTTGTTTCCAAATTTCTTGGATGCAAGAATTAATTGTGTTGGATACAAATGAGTTCTTTTGGCTTCTGTGTTGTATTGGTGGTAAAGTATGTTTATACAGGCAAAACCATGAACGTTTTGAAAGATCTGCATATAGGAACAGCATTTTTTTTTAAATTCCTAGAGTGTAAAGGCTGGTGTGGGGGGTGGTCATGCAAGCTTGGGAAGCCAGCTGGTTGTTGTCATGGCAATATAGCTTTTCAGTGTTGCAGTGTTGAAACCTGTGCTTTGTGGATTGTTGCAGCAAAACAAATCACTGAACTGTGGTTCTTGTAAATATATCAAAGTAAGACTTATCACATTTTGCTTGAACCTGAGGTCAAGGTCGTACACTGATGAAGGTGCTGTAATTAACTAAAAGTCGACTCATGCTGCTAAAGATATCTGACTAGCAAAAGCTACAAGAACCATTTCTCTTTGTTTAAAATATGAAGTAAACGTTGAATAAAGTGTCTGAGCCTAAATCTTGAGAACCATTTGCATTATGTCTTTAAGCATCTTTAAACGGATAGCATTGAACATTTTTAAAAAATTTGCAGTAGTACTGCTATCATGTTTTAAAGCTGTATTTTTTAAATGAATGTGCTGTGCCTCGGTACTGGTTTGTGAACCCCTCTTAACAAAAGCATTTTCGTCTTGTGGTCTCTTTACTTTTTGGAGTGAACTGATCAATGGTTTCAGGTTTGAGACTCCATTGTCTTGACATATCTCCCAAGGTGACACTCTCGAAGCAAACACACTGATGTCCTTCACTTAAAGTTCAGCCAGTTTGGGGTGATTTTATTTTGGATCACATGGGAGCCGCGTTCCGGAAGGCAATAGGTGCATCTCAGAAGGGTTCAGCTGTGTGTAGAGCCACGCTCTGTGTTGTTATCATGAAAATCCCAAAATGTCTTCAAGCCCATCAAAACCCATGACTTGTTCAATCACAGCTTTCTCTGCAACTAATGTTTTGTGTAGCGAAATCTGTCAAACATTACGCAATGTTTGCTGTGTCTTATTGGCCAATACTTTGCTTTTATGAAAACACAGATAGGTTTTTGAGATTCATTTTTTATTCCATGGAAGGCACATTACAATGTAAGAATATTTTATCAAAAGAACAGAGCATTGAACCTTTTGGAGTTCTCTCTTTGATATTTTGTTTCCGCACACTACGTTTTATTGACTTGAATACACTAATTTCAGACACGAATTGCAGATTATGGTTATAATTCCAATAAGACTTTGATAAAAAAAAATGGTTTAGCAAACAGCCTTCTCTGGAATTGTTATGTGCATCATAAACCTTGATTCAACCTGCACCTCCAAAAACTTATTTCAGATGTTGCTAGGCAATATGCTAAAGCTTCAAAGCCTTTGCTTTTTATTTCTACTAATGGAAACTTGTCAGCTGTTGCCAGCAAATTGATTTTGCCTTCCATAAAGACAGGTAGAAATTTGTCTGCTGCTTTTCATGCTCCCTCTTGACTCAATCACAATGGCAGACATGCGGTAGTTATTTTACTGTCCTTGAGGTGGTATATCTCAGCAAATGGTGTACAAAATCACATTGGATTAAACAGGCCTGGAGAACAGAATAGGTGCAGGCAATGCTCCTATGGGTTCTGAAGAAGTAGCTTGTACAGTAACACTCCTACAGCATTTCCCTTCCATCACTAGTAACTCAAGATCAAGGAGGCAGAAGGACATGCCTCTCACTAACCTGCTGTATTGACTCTGATCTGTACCTACTCCTGCATTTGAACTTGATTCTTCTCTAGAATTTCCCATGCTCCCTATCTCAACAATGGCTTTTTTAAACACTTTTCAAATGACAGATTACGGTTTATGACGAGGAGGCTTTGTTGGAGAAAGGTGTTAGAGGATATATTTAGAACCGTTTGTAGTTCTATTTTAAAGTGGTAGCCAATGTAAACTCTATTTGAAAAACATTTTTAAATTCAGGCACAAATGATCTAACCTTTATATCATAACAATTGATCACTGGTATATGAATTGGGTACAAAACATTATATCTTAGCCAAAAGCAGGTGATATTAAATCCCTCTTCAACAGTTATTTACCTTATCCACAAATAACATCTCTTGATTTAAACTTCACACATTTAGCTATATACCATAACATTGTTTGCCTTTTTATTGCTTCTTCATATTTGCCATTTTATTGCATCACTTAAATCTATAAGATTTAAGTTGCGTCAGTTGTCAGTTTTTGATAAGTAGTTTTTCTGCTCCGTGTTTTGAAATGGATGTTTGTTCCTACCTTCGTATACAATGCCCAGAAAAATTATTTAAACACTTCCTATGGTGTTCCATTTTTTGAAATGGCAAAATGATGCATAGATATTTTTTATCCAAAACCTGAATGTTCAAACTAAAGACTTCTAAGGGTGCGATAAGTTTAATTTCAACAAAAACTAAATAGAAAAACCTGGGTTCAATTCTGGACCTTAGGTGCTATCTGTGTGGATGCTCTCACCATGTTTGTGTGGGTTTCCTCTTGTTGCTCTGTTTTCCCCCCAACAATCCAAAGGCATGCTGGTAGGTTGATTGGCTTCTGTTTGTGTGTGGCTTGTGATGGACTGGCATCCTGTCCAGGGTGTACTGTACCCCACCTTGATCATGTTGCTTGTCTCTCCCCTGTGACCCTTAATTGGATAATGAGGTTAGAATATGGATGTATAAAAGTTGATTGCTTAAGCATTTAGACTCATAAACTCAGTCTCTTGTGGGAGCACCTATGGCAGCAGTTAGAGCCACCGGTCTTTTTGAGTCTCTACCCAATTTGCACACCAGTCTGCTGCAATTTTTCCCCATTCTGCTTCACAGATTAGCTCAGCCTCTTTGGCGTTGCCTGGGGACAGCAGTTTTCCAGTCTTCCCACAGATTCTCAATACGATTCAAGTCAGGACTTCGACTGGGCCACTCAAGGACATTCTGTGTCTTATTATTAAGCCATGTCAGAGTAGCTTTAACCTTGTGCTTTGGGACATTTCCCGCTGAAAGGTGAATTTTTGCTCTAGATTGAAGTCTTCAGCAGACTAAAACAGGTATTCCCCTAATATTTACCTGAACTGTGCTCTGTTAATTTTCCTTCAATCCTTACAAGCTTTACTGTCTTGGATGAGGAGAAGCCTCTCCAAAGCACGATGCTGTCACCATGATGCTTGTCTGTAGGGATGGTGTTGATAGGGAGATGTACTGTGTTGGGTCTGAGCCAAACATAATGCTTGCAATTTAGATCACAAAGTTCCAATTTGGTCTCATCTGACCACAACCAATTTTAACCACATTTTTGCGGGATCACTCAGATGTTTGCTGCAAACTCCATTTTTCCATGAGATGGCTTTTCCACTGGGCCACCGGGATATTGTTGACTGATGGCACATCTTCTCACATCTCGACTATTGAACTTGATGAGAAGCTGCCCATTACCTTAATGTTGCCACCACCATTCATGATTATAGAGAAGGTGTTGAGTGAGTGATGCACTATGCTAAATTTATGCCAGTCATAATTTTAGCCTAAAATTTTGCTAAATCTCTCAGTTGCTTTGTTGAAAACCCCATGCAGGATACGATCCCTTACTGAGAAGCTTTGTGGTGTAGCCAGGATATTGTTGACTGCTACACATTATTTTCCTACTGTATTTAGCAACTGAACCCTTTCATAGCTCTTTCAAAGTTTTCATCGGCATCATAGTGGCCTCTCTCACCAGTTTCCTCCTTGCTCAGTTTGAGCAGACAGACAGATCTAGGCACTGTCTGCGTGGTATGGCGCACATTCCATTTCTCAATGACTGAGCAGACAGTGATATTTAGAGATTTGAATATTTTTGTACCCTTCTCTTTTTCATTGTGCTTTTCACTGACTGTATCCTTGGCCTGCTTTGAAAGCTCTTTGGTTCCTCTTCAAACCTCTCCATGGTTCAGTACTTTTGTCTTATGAGAATCACAGTTATTTCACACAGCTCAGCTAATTATTTGGCCTGTTAAGGTAATTTTGTGCAACTCGATTAACTCCGGTTTGTCACAGCAAAGGGTTCTGAATACTTATTCTATTATGACCTTTCCATTTTTCTTTCATATTAATGATCTATTTACCTTGTTGCTGTATTTGTTTCGAGTGAGTGGAGTAGACCGTGTATAAAACAAATATGAATTTTTACTTCAAAGTGTCATGTCTGGTATATTGCTGCACGCCACTTTCGTCCAGCTTTCCTGGCTCTCTGGAAAACTGTGGATTCACTAAAGACGTTTTCCTCTCCACCACACTGCTTTTGCCATGTTTCTGTGTTTCCAATGACATCATAGTCGCCAGCTAATGAGGCAGTTTCCATCTACTGTGTGTTCCTAATCCTGCTGGCATTTAGGAATAATCGCTTAATTACCTGATCCTCTGAGGTTTTGATTTTTGACTCTCCTCCCCGTACATGTTCCATGTAAATTTTCCTTTGGATTCTCTCCTCCCTTCCACTCTAGTTTATATGTCTCCGGACTTCTTTCCGCATGCTTTGGCCAAGACGGCTGGTGCCCACATCATTAATCGTCCCTATGCCTTTTCCACGGACAGGTTTCTCAGTGACCCAGAGAGCTGAACCCTTTTGCAGCATCCCTGTCCTCAGTCAAGCGTTATGCTAACAGATTAACATTTCCAGTTACTCACCTTTGCATAGTGGCAGTAGGACTCGTGAAAAGACCTCTGATTTTGGTGCTGCCGTTCAATTTGTTTCCAGGGAATTTGTTACAGCTGTGTGTCCTTTTTCCGTTTTTCCATTTTTGTAGACAGAAATCTGGATAGCTACCTGCGTTTGTCAACTCTATGGATGATCTCAGCTCCAGGCAGACAGCATGCTGTTGTTGTCCCATGGTCCTGAGGCTATCTCTCAGGTGCACTGCTCCTAGGAACAGAGTGTTTGACAGCTGTCTCTCTGTTTAACAGCTGTCTAAATTATGAATTTCTTCATTGTCATTGCAGAAATATAGCAATGTCAACCGTAAATAATACTCCCTTTTATTAAAATCACATAATGTTCTCAGACAATCTTAATATTTTCAGTCAATAGGACTTAAGTGCTTAAGACTGGTTATGCATTTTTTCATCTTTCTTTGTTGAACTATTATTCACAGAGACTTGTTCTTTGTTGATGATGTAAAGTATGTCACAGGTCTCCTCATTGGTAAATACATAAATGACTGGTTGTGTTTTTTCGGCTTTGTTAGGCTGTCAGAGCTGTGTTTGATAATTTATAGAGTGCTTGTTGGAACTGCCTTTGCAGTTAGAAGGCACAGAATTCAGCTCAGCCTGACAGGATGTCACAGGGGATTCCTCTTCAGCTCATGTGCACTTTGTTTTTATGTGTGCAGGATATGAATGTACTGTATGCATAAGGGAGAGCATTGTAAAGTTATACAATTAAAATGTTATATTACGTGTACAAACCAATACTGCTATATTTCAAATTGTAAAATATATTTAGTGTAACTAATGATTTTTTTAATTTTAAATAGTATAAGTAATGTTTTTGTGTTATTTTTCATTAACATTTCAAGTGTGTATGAACAGAAGTTTGAGAAGTTTGAAATAGAAGTTTGTACATTGCCATGTACATTACTTCGTGTTTTTTTAACAGATATTTTGGACTGTTTACATTTTCAAAGGGTCTTTTCATGAAGTCGTCCTAATGACCCGGATTGCAGAAGCAGTTCTGAATAAGGAGGGAACAGGGTCAAACCATTTCAGCACACCTGCGTTTCAGACCCCGTCTCCTGGGTCGTTACATACTGTTTTGCAGTCAAGAGGCCTTTCTCATTCTGCTCCTAGTGAATTTTAAAACAGATCTTAAAGTCATTCTTGCAGAAATGGGCAGGCTCAGTAGGAAGATGAGAATAAAGGTCTTTCTTAAGGGAACTTCCGTGTTTGGTGAGATATAGCAGAGCACTGTGGTACTGAGACTTTCACTATACCAAGTGGCTATTAATACGTACTATAAATGCTGGGCAGAAAAGTGAGGTCATCTGAAACTTTTCTTAAATCCTATTTAAGAAGGAATAACTATCATGTACAAAAGTTTCGTATCAATTTGATCTAAACTATTTTTGGGAATTTCACTTAATTTACTCCAGTGAGACTGTTAATATTTGAAAATGAAATAGAAAATGTCCTTAAAGGCAGTCTTAAGAAGAAAGCATTGTGATCTAAATGGCACGAGAGATGAGCAAAATAATAGGACCATCCAAGATGTCATAGGCTGTGTTTGGCTTCTTCAATTAAATTGGGATTCTGAAAAAAATTGGACACGAACTGCACTGCACTGCACTGCCCTAATTCCATTAATACAGATGAAATTTATTCCTAATCACCCTTTACAAGACAAGGACAAATTTTAGGACAAAATTTAAAGTTAATGTTTTGCAACATGAGATTAAATTGACAGTAAACATGAAGCTTGATCAGAAGTCCAAGGTAAATTATTTCATGACTAGTGTTCCTTTGGTAACTGAATTTGAAATTGTTACTGAATCATCAAAGAAAACAGTAAAGACATGCTTTTGCAAAACTGGCACAATGGTGAGAAATGTAACTCAATGTAGCTCAGAGATTGGACCTGATTTAAAAGGAGAAGGATCAGTAAGGGAAAACCACAGGTACATTTCAAGCAGAACAATACTATTTTGATGAGAATGCAGCCCTGAAAAGGACCCATTTTGGTTAAAAGTTGTTTTTTTCTTTCCACAGCCACACTCATGTTACGTTTGTTATTGTGCATCAGAAAGAAAAACACTGTGTTTTAAAAAGATGTGAGTATAGGCCAGCGACTGTAATGGCCTTACAGGCACTTCATATTTGAAAAGAGAGGGGAAAAAAAAGTCCGTCCAGCATAAATATACTCTGCGGAGATAGTTTTCTGTTGAGATGGTTAGCATATTTTTGTGGAAATCAATGCTTTTTTTCTGGCTCTTCCCTTCCAAGTTGCACTTCGACGAGATTTCTAACATGTTTGACAGGTTTCCCTTCCAGCATACATTCATATTTCATATTCTATATTTTAGTAGAATTTGAAGGAAAGCAAAGTGTAATTTGCACGTACCTGTTGTATTATTTCAGCAGGATGGTGTCCTAAGTATTGGTGTTAAATTTTGATAACATAATATTTGAACTGTGGATTACCAAAATATACTAATAGTCGAATATTTTCATAGAACATATTTGAATAGATTTTTATCAATGGGATTTTTTTCTTATAAAATTCTAAAGAAAAAAGTGGAAAGGGGCTTAATTCTCAGATCGCAAGCCCACATTATTTGCTATCGGGTATTTATAAAATCTGGAATTTGTTTTATTTCCTTTCATGCTCCATTGACAAAGCCTTTCAGGCCATCTCCTTCAACCACTGTCAGGGCCTGATAACAGTGCGCATTTACCAGGACAGAGGTGAACAGAGTCTCGCAGGGGTTATCACTATACCCCAGCTTGCCAATCTGCTTGGCTGCAGAACTGCGGAGAAGGTAGACCTGATATCCACACCCAGTGGACAGGGGGAAACATAATCTAGGTCAAGCCTTTTACTTCTTTTCATCACTGAACCAATGAAAATATTTCCGTTTAAGACATTTCATCCAGGTCTCAGCATTTTCAAGGCTTCTGATGATGAGATTTGCATTTTTTTTTAAAGGAAGCATTAACTTGTGGCTTGAGATGGTTTCTCTTCCATTTTATTTTTTGTCTTCTTCACTGTTTTGTGGGTCGCTGCTGGGGTTGGGTAAAACTGAGTGGGAAAAGGCTAGACTAGGAAAAAAAAGGGGCGAGTCACAGCCTGGATTTATTTGTAGCCCTGCTCCGTGTTTTTTTGAATGAGCAAGAGAGGCCACACCGGTGAAACAGGAGTAATGTAAACTCTGAACATCCTGATGAAGTAGTGCAAGCTCTGACTAACTGGACTTGTTATTTGATGCTTGGTTTCCTTGTTCCTCGTCACACTTGTGTTCAAGATTAGCTGTCAGTCAGGTTGGATCTGCGCAAGCCCTGGATTGCATTGCATTCGTCACCCAAAGGTTTGCTTTGTCCACAGAATGACAGCCAATCCATAGTGATGCCACACACATCAGAGGCGCTGGAGAGAGCACACTGTGTTCTTTCAACAGCATTGCCTTTTCCTGGCGCAAAACTGGGGCAAGTTTCTTCTGGGCCTGAAGCAGACAGTTAATAATGACTCGGCTGTGTGAGTTTTTTGTATGTGTTAAAGGCTGCAAGTTACTGCCTGGTGTCAGATACAAGCAGAGAATGGATCTCTCTTCTTGCTCGCTGGATTCCAGGACACTTTAAGAGCCCTGTAGAGAAGTGGCTTTTGTCAGTAGTGGGTTTGGCTTGATGAATATTCCTCTTGAAGCCACATACATTCTTCATTCATACCTTCTTCATGTGATCTGGATGAAGTACAGTATTAAAAATGTATCCACTCATTATAACACTTAGCACTCTGGACTTATTGAAAACAGTCATCACACAACACTAAATTATACTGGGTGTAAGAAAAATGCAGAAACCCTTTCAATCGAAATGTAGATTTTTGTTCTTGGTACCGCCATAGAGTTGATCTGGTTAGTCATTCTAACTAGAAGATACTTCCAAGTCTGCGAAAACACTAAACTGCAGTAAATAGTGAACCATATACTCCAAACTACAAATCTTAGGATTTGTGATTAAGGTCTCATAAAAGATAAAACCTCTGCCGTGGAGTTGACAGGGTTTAAAACTGGTTTGGTCTATGGTATTGAAAGAAACATCTTTGTGTATCATTTGTTGCACCTATTCAAAAGGATGCTTCCGCCATTAACAGCTGTCTGCAGTGGCTCCTGTTTTGTTGCTTTGGCGAGCTCGGCATGTTGTGAGGTGAGAGACACGTAAAACGTTCCACACTCTGGAACACGGTGTCTTCACATGTTCAAGCAGCTCCACACAGCGCACAATGGAGGAAACATAACACGATCGCCACATATAGACACACACTGAAAGCAAAAACTTCTAAGGAGTTAAAAAATTGCATTTACTTTCAGGAAGGTAGAAGTAAATGTTATGCTGTTGTACAGTCTGTATTAAAACGAAATTGAGGCATTTTACGAGCTTAAAAATATTCTTTCAAGTAGTGATGCGATACATTCCATACGGGACATGCTCTGGTTCATTCTTTTTGTTTTTTGCATGTAGATTTCTTGGACCTTTGTTCTTGTAGTGTCACTGCAGTTATGTGGCAGCCTAGTGGCCCCAAAATTCCCAAAAAAAGAATTGAGGAGACGTAAGCCAGTGTTAAAGCAATTGTGTAGGAGTAGGTTTTGAGCACATAATAAGTGGCACCAGACGCACCATATATGGAGTTCACAAATCATACGCTTCATTTTTTAAAACAAAACCATATGTTTCTTAAGAGTTCTGATGTAGCCTCTCAAACAGAAGCAGGATCTCACTAATATATATATTGAAGAGGTCATATTATTTGGTGAGGTTTAAACATATTTTACCCTTCTGTCTTAGAACAATGCCTTCATTAAGAAATGTGAAACCTAAGACATTTAAGGATGAACTGATTTCTTTTGTAAAAAGAGGTGTGTCAGACACAGCAAGGTTAGATGACATCAGTGACTGCAGATGAGGTTAACATCTTCTTTTAAAATGGTGTTTTCTCTGAGTGCTCTGTACCTGAAGTCGGCTATCCATCCATCCATTTTCAAACTGCTTCTTCCAATTCAAGGCCTCTGGGGAGCTAGAGCCTATCCCAGCAACCAACAGGTGTAAGACAGGGTACAACCCGGACAGAACCCCAAATACAGACACACTCATGCCAGAGCCAATTTCCACAGTGGCCAATTAACCTACCAATATGTCTACCAGGACTGTGGGAAGTAACCGGGGCACTCAGAGGAAACCCACGTGAACACTAGGAGAACATGCAAACTCCACACAGATAGCAGTCCGGGTCCAGACTTGATCTTAGGACCCCAGTACTGTGCAGAAGCAGTGCTAATCACCTTGCCACGGTGTCGCGCTGAAGTGGATTACTGGTGTGGAATTCCTGCTCCTAAAGGAAAGTTGCTGCTTATTGATCAGCCAGCACACCCTTTAGATGAAACCCAATTTCCCAAGAAATTACAAGATTCCATTGCCTACTGTCTTCAATTTTGATTTTGTCAGTTAGTTTGGACCCTATAGGGGCTGGTCTGACACTAATACACTTGCTAGTACCCGTGGTGTTTCTGTTCTGATTTTCTGAGTAAACCTAGCTCTGCTTTTTTTCCCCATTCATTTAAGACTTCATTCACTACAGGTGTGCTCAGCTCTCCAGAGCTTGGTCAAACCAAGTTAATAGATTTTACCTAGCTATATGCACAGGAGTAAAAGTTCTAGACTAAAGTGTACCCAAACATTTTGCTGGTGGCTATTTTAGGGATTGCTCGTCTGAAATTTATTCCATTCCGCAATATTCAAGATTACCAATGGGTTGTTTTTTTCTGGAATATTTCATGCATTTAAATCTGTAGCCCCCTAGAATTCCAGTAAGAGCTTTTTTGGAGACCATCTGTATAATGTACTAATTAATGTGCAGTACATCCCAGGGTACATTAAGAAATTGCTTGCTTCCACATTGCAGTCTTCCTCTGTGATGTGCAGACTGGAAGCAAAATTGAAAACTGGAACTCCCAGAAGAAAATATTGCCAAAGGATTCTTTGGAAAACAGGCACCGGACTTTCTGCATCTCACATCAGTTCAGCATTCAATTGCTGTTGACACATCTTTCTCGTGGGAGAACAGAAGCCTATAACTGAATTGACTAAACTTAACCACTGACATCAGAGTTATTTTACATGATTCATAGGGGCAGAATATCGCAGGCAAGTTGGTGGAAAACTGAGGAACACTCATTTTGATATAGTTCTGTTGTGTCAGCTTGTCATTGAATCGTTAACGCAGTGCTTGTTATTTTGGATCATGTTTCTTTTGCTTTAAGTCTCTAGGACCTGGCATAAAAATGTATTTCTTGTACAGTTTTTTTTTAAAGCGAAAAGAGGTCTGTTACAGTGTCTTGGTAAAAATGCACCCAATTTTCCTTTCAGCAGCTTTGTCTAAGACAAGGGTTATTTCACAGCTGTAATAATCATTCCAATCAATGTCAGTGAAAATTAAAGGTTATTGTCTGTGACGGTGTAATGTCTTCAACCTCCTCTGGTGGTCCAAGTGTTGGAGATTATTCTATAGAGATTCCATTTCCTTTGCATAGTGGCGTCTCTCAATAACCTTTGTCACATAGTGAAGAGACACATAAACATTAACTGGAAGTAATATAATTTGGATCGAAATATTGTAAATTGACTGGAGAAAAACCTTTAAATTTCTTTTATTGGTTCAAAATGTAAATATTTTCATGATATGCACACTTTAGTACTTGAGGGGCCATGTCTGATAAGGACACGGAAATACAGAGTTTTTTAAAGGAGATTTTCTGCAGGACTTTCTCTAGCAAGTGAACAAAGACATGAAGAAAATGATGATGACGGTAATCATGTTATATAAGTTAATATTTGAATGAGAAACTGATATTATATGCAGATTTGTTTATTCCCTTAGTTGTTAGAATTTTCTGTCACACAGTAAAACATTGCATAACTTCTGGCAACCCGATCTCTGGTATGTACACAGTTTTGAAGGGTTTAAATACTGTTAGTTGGTTTGAGCATTCAAGACAGAGGGAGTAACAGTTCCCACTTCAAAATTAAAAATGTTTTTGAACATTGTGAATGAGGGTTTTCCGGTTGGTTCTGAGGGAAACTGCACATTCAGGATTAAATATAAAATTCCACAATATTATTACACACAGTTCAACAGAATACAAAGATTGTAACATCTGTTTTCAATTGAGTAACTGCTTTTCAGATACAGTACATACTCTATAATAAAATTCCAGAATGTTCTGCTAATATATACCATTAGGTTAGTAAAGGAATAACTTAAATGTAGGTTTTGTCCTCCAGTGTGAAAAGAAAACTGTTTATTAAAGTTTTTTCTTTCTATGTCCAGTAATAGCTATGTAGGGGAACAGCCTGAAGCTATTTAACATTATACCAGAAACCTCCAGCAATACAGGCCTGTGTACTGTGCTCAAGTCAAACAATTTTAAAACCTACAATCTTCATACACTGAGAGAGTCTCACCTACGAGGCAGAATCAACATGCGTACAGTATGTCCTTAAAGTAATTGTCACCAGACTCTTTTAGAAGAACGCCTTGTTTTTGCCAGAAATCAAAGGCAGAAACCCTTCTCATTCTTCCTCAATGGGGAAGGGTTTGTCTGGTTAGGGACTTGAATTTTTATCAAACAGCTGCTGTTGAGCAATAACATG
This sequence comes from Atractosteus spatula, assembly GCF_055471065.1. Classification (NCBI taxonomy): domain Eukaryota; kingdom Metazoa; phylum Chordata; class Actinopteri; order Semionotiformes; family Lepisosteidae; genus Atractosteus; species Atractosteus spatula. The sequence goes on from NC_142723.1 coordinate 16,811,315, forward strand.
AGAATCAGGCCTATGACTGTCCAGTTGTCCAATAAACCAAAGAGGCCAAGAAATTAGGCTAATTATTGACTTCCATATTTATGTAACATGAAAGATGATTTTTAAAAAAAGGAAGAAAGCATTACATAAGATGATGATGTGTTGTTAAGATGCTCTTAATGATTAATTTGGGGATACAGGCAGCCAGAGCCCAGCATAATGACTTTACCACGACTTTTTCTCCAGGCCTGCCAGTAAACTGAAGCCCAGCTTTGGAGGCTGTAATGGCTGACTTTTCAGATGAGCCTCGCTCCTCTTACAGAACGGGTCTGGAATGTACAGATGTTTCCTTTAGGGAATTACAGCCCAGCTATTCACACACTGCTCTTAATACACCACCCCGTTGAAGCGGAGAAAGGGAAAACCAACTTACAGGCCCGGCCACTGTTCATGGACTAAAAGCACAGCTTTCCAGTGTTTTAGCAGAATGTTGACCTAGAGCAGCAAAGGACAAAGTAATCTTTTCTGCCGCTACGCAAGGCCGTCATGTCATTTTTCTGTAGTAGGTTTTGTTTTGGTTTTTTTTACAGTTTTGTGCTGGTTTTTAAGGAAATGCAATTGCCTCCAAGAAGAATATTTGACTGTTCATTTAATTACGTCAGGTTCACAAGGTCGGCATTCATATGAGGACAAAGGCAGGTGAATGACAGAGGGGGAAAATGGTACTGATATAGAAAACAACAATAGCAGTAATTACTGACCGAATGTACAGACCGAAGCACCTTCCATGTGCTTTCTGAAAAGGGGATTTTTCTTGCTTTTGTTTTTTCCTAAAGTAGCTATTTATTGTACACTGTCAAATATGTTGAGTGGATGATGTTAGTCAATTTTGCTAATTTGCTTAGCAGTCCGCCTTATCCAGGGAGACTGATAATGTATACAAAGATCACATGAAACCTGCACCACATTTGAGGTCAAGGAATGTGATACTGTATCATCCAGTTATGGATTTTTTTTCCATTCATCCATTCTATTTTCTATCCACTTCATCCAATTCAGGGTCACGTGGGAGTCGGAGCCTATTCCAGCAAGCAACAGGCACAAGGCAGGGTGCACCCTGGCTGGAACTCTAGTCCATCGCAAGACAGACAGAGAGGCACAGACACACACACACTTACACCAGGGTTAGTTTTCCCAGAAACAAATGTTCCGACCAGTATGTCTTTGAACTGTAGGTAGAAACCAGAACATCTGGAGGAAACCCAAACGAACATGTGGAGAACATGCAAACTCCGAACAGACAAGCACCCTAGGTCTGGAATAAAACCCAGGGCAACTGCGCTGTGAGACAGCAGTGCTGTCACTGTCAACCCCTTTTTTTAAGTTTTAGCAAATAGAGGTTATTAATACCCTGCCTGCTTTTTATGTGACCTTCCTTCTTGTTGAATCTCTCGTTCTGTTGAAGGACGAGTTAAAACAAAAACAACCAAACACAAGCAAAGAGCACAAGAATCATGGAGGATTCTTATTATGTTATTTAATTTCATAATTGTTGTGTCTTACTTCTGTATGAATTTCTCTTGTTCCTGTTATTTCTCATGATATTGTGTATATGTGTACCATCTAAAAATATGTCCTTAACATTTTGGAGAACATGGTGACGGAAAACCTGAGGGGAAATAATGTTTTTTTAACAATATATATATAGCCTTCTGCTAGAAAAAGTCCTTTGAATTTCCTACAAAACAAATATTTGCAGTGGGAACAGGTATCACATGATAAAATGCCTTGCATATTTCTCTTAAACAGCTCAAGACCAGATATTTGTGGATGGGTTTTGCTGTCAGATGTTGGTAGAATTTTATTATTTGATTAAATGTGGTTGTCAGTTTCTCTTAGTTTTCAAGTTTAAATTAAAGTGTGCGATACCAGCATGTATCCCACTGTTCTAATAAAGGACCTACTGAAGACATATAGTATGTCCGTATTTTATATCTGGAAAGCAGATATTAACTTTTTCTGACATAAGCCTTCTCCAGCAATAAGATCAAAGGAGAACAAAATGAACACAGCTATTTCTAGATCTAGAATTATCAGACGTGTTTTAATTCATAAAGAGGTTTTCAGGAGGTTTTTAAGCAGCACGACAAATGTTAAATCAGTTATACTTGGGTGTTTGAAATAAATACAGACACCAGGTTTATAATGTGCCTGGAAACTGCTGCTGTTATACTGTAGAGTTATTAATACATCCTCAGAATAAATTCCTTCACCTCATCTAGAATAATGCATATATAATGTAATTTTCTGGTAAGCTCAATGCGATGTAAAAATTGTTGCCCTTAAAAATCTCAGGATGTTTTTATTTCTGATGATTGCCCTAAGAGGTGTGATATGACAAATGCAAATAAAAATAAAACAAGCACAGAGAGAATAGTCATTATCTTTTCAAGGAGAGATACTGTAAGATTATTTAGCTTTCATCAGCACATCAAATTTCAATTAATACGTCGGTCTTTCTAGTCCCATGATCACCTGTTAAAATGCTGTAGGATTCAGAGTTTAAGCAACAAAAGGCAGCACTTAGCATAAATATACCATTAGATAGCAAGTGAATGTACACATATTAGATGCCAGTCCCTGAGAAAAGTTATGGAACAGAATCTCTGTTTTCTGCAGTGATTATTAACTGAGTATTTTGATTGAGAAAAGTTTGAAGTGGCAACAATGTTACAATTTTTTTTATTCGTTTCTCTTCTTATTCTGCTAGCAGTTTATGCTGGAAACATCTGAAAGGTACACTGACTCATTTAGTCAATGACAGTGATTCAGCCTTTAAATAGCACTTTGAAAACGAATTAAGCACAGCCAAAACACTCTTAAGTAATTTCTATCCAACATTGTAATTTGTGGACAAATTATCTTTGAATGTCACTCTTCTGGATACGACCTGATATAATTATTCATACCCCTTTCTACAGAGTTCCAGAAAAAAACATGCTGCGGTTAAAAAAATAAATGTATTTCCATGGTACTCCATTTCTAAATACGGCTCAACAGTTTCATGTCAAGTAATGATGATCGTTTTAGTTCAGTCTTTAAAGAAAAAAAACTCTTTTTCAATCCAAAAGTCCGAAATGTTTAGAAAATTAGAAATTGGCAGTCACGTTTTAGAGCAAGATGTGCAAGAAACATTTTGGAAGCCTGGGTATCCTTTGTGGATTATCAATTAGTGGATTCTCTTTGTTTGATAAATAATGTTTTTTTGCTGAGCACCCCAACAAGAGCAGTTTAATGCTACAGCAATTATCAGACAAATATGCTGTCCATCATGGGAAGCTCAAGGCTAGAAATAATACAGTAGTTTGAACTGTTGATTCTTAATCCTAATTCTCGAAATGCTAGACTCGGAACAGATACTTAACACTACAACCCAAAACTGGCGTTTTGACACTTAAACTATATTGACATGAGAATATCTTCTATTCTTAAAAGAGCACATCTACTCTTCCGCTATAGGACAGCGAGTGCTGTGAGGAGAGAGAATTAAACAGGGAGGAATGGTGGCTGTCATCTGAGGCAAACAGAGCTGAACATGAATCACCTCCTTATCAATATCTGACAGAGCAGCTAAGTGTTTCAGCCACTTACAGGGTATACAAATGCTTTTCTCATTATACCTCTGGAAGCAGCCTATGCAGTGACAGCACATGAAAGACGGTCTTTTTATTTCTCGGCTGTTCTCACAGGTTCAGATGTTGGTAGGCTAAACCACTGATTTAGGGAATGGGAAAATGACATCATTATTGGCAGGAGTGCTGCATGTGTTCTGTATAGTATCAGACAGAGACCTGTGATGACGGGCATCGGGCTGCCCGCCTTTACGCCGACTTCAGGTTGATGTCATGGGCTGAACACATTTTGAGAGCCGAAGAGCTGCAGCATTTATCAGGGCAGTGGTTTACGTAGCACTGTAGCTGGAAACAGATGTCGAAAACGACCATAGGGAGTTTTCTTTCAAAAGATTAAGCAAATCGATAATCGGAGATAATGAACACTGAAATGTCCAAAACGATTCTAACTCGAGAGAGCAACAGTTTGAAGCAGGGGCAACCAAAAGACACAATTAAAGCCCATTCGTGCAGCTAACGTGAAATTAAGATAAGAACACTTGTATAAGCCATATACAATTTCTTTTCAATATACATATACAATTTGTCTTTTCGCATACCCCAGCGTGCTCTCCATGAGACATTCAGCCACACAGACAGGGAGAGAAGCTGGGGGTCAGAGCGCAGGGTCAGCCATTTTTACAGCACCCCTGGAGCAGCTGGGGTTAAGGGCCTTGCTCAGGGGCCCAAGATGAAATACAGAAAGTCTTGCTCGTCACTGAAGGGTCACAGCCTTCTGAATGTTATATTAACGGACGGTGATGAAAATATTTGATCATTTGGATACAGTTTACTTGTCATTGTTTGCATCTCGATGTTTTTTTTATAATTTAAATGTCCAATTTCAGCCTTCATTCAGTGCGCCAGTGTAGTGCCAACCGAAGGAAATGTCTCTCGTTGTCACTCAGGTTTTGTGATTGCCAAACTAACTATAGTCTTAACTGGACTACTTAAAGACTTTTTAAAGTCTTTTTTTAAAGATTTGTTTGTTATTATTTTTTTATTACAAAGTAATTGTTATTATTACGGGTAGGAAATACAAATATTTGAAAGTGAAAAATCATCTAATTTTTGTGTATAGTGAGGATTTGAATCTATAAAAAGAAAAAAAAATCTGTTAATGTCCTCTGCTAAAATGCAATCCAGTTTTTGTAGAGTCCCATAATTGTGTTTCCTAGCCTTATTTAGAATCTTCATTAATTTGTCAGGATTACAGATTTATATAGATATTCCTTTTTTACTTCTAGGGATCTTTCAAAAAACCAAATTTCCTCTGTAGATGCCAGTGTCTTTGATCATCTGACTTCCTTGAAAGAATTGTGAGTACCCTTTTAAATTCTTTTTTTTTAAATAATCATCTTTGTCAGAAAGCTCCCATGTGCAGTTTGTTGTGGAAGATACAGCATTTCTTTTAATCTTTTAATTGCGAATTGTAAGGAATAGACAGAGACTCATAATAAATGTTTACAAAACAGAGCATATCTTTCAAACTGAATAACTATCTTTACTCAATGTCATATTAAATATCATTGTAATGAAAAGACTGCGTGTTTACTTTGCTGTGAAACAAAACGTTACCTTGAAATTATCCAGTTTCCTTAGGCTGTACAATTTCAGTGTCTGCTTCTTCCTCTACAGATATCTTCAAGGTAACCGTTTAAGTATTCTTCCTCATGGGATTCTTGGATGTAGAACATTATCCATAATGTAAGTATTTACGGGATTAAACATTTAGAGCAAGCTATCATTTTCCACTTACATTTATCAGAAAAACTCTGAATTATTGATGATCTTTAAATATGCTTTTTATTTAACTTATATACCAGTGCTATGCCACTGGGCTTTATAACTGAGAAGAAAGATATGGTGTGACAGAAATTTGCTCCTTCCCTGCCTTTCCTGGCTTGAAGAAGTCTTTGCAGAATCTTAGCAGAGAACTTCATGTGTACGCTTATCATGTATGAGAAGGATCTACGAAGAAGTAACCACGGATAATCAGAAAGTATAATTTAAGACTTAATTTGTTAAACCTGTGCAATTCTCGGCTCCTTAATCACTTCATTTTAAACAAGTGAGTAACTTGTTTTCAAGTTTGAAATAGGGGTAAAGATGATATCTTGGAAGAAATCCTGAATGGTAATAACATTTATTCTATTGCCGCTCCAAAGAGATTGTGCAGTACAGGGTGTTACATTCCACGATCATCTTGCACTTCCAGTTGGGGGTTTAAAAGAGCACTATTTTAAAACTTGCAAGAGGCTTAGTTGTAGGGGTGGTGGCAGAGCTGTGAGGGTTGTTGAGGACAGTAATATGTTGTGCTCTGTATGTCTTTTAATGGCTGTGAATGAGACTGAAAGCCTGGACCCAATTTTCAACAACTGTGCACTCGCGCAGAATAGCAATGGACTATGCAATCATGCATCTGTGCTTTGTCGGAATTAGCTCATGAGCGATTATGATAAATGTGATTTAGAGTTAAGGACACAGCAACCCTGAAAAGCGCACCAAATAAGGAACTTGTTAAGGGAAAGAAAAATGTCAATTGCTGAGCTATTAAGTCTAATTAACCTTAGTATTGCTCAATGCTATAAGCTGTGCTTCCAAAGATTCCAGGCCCAGCCTCCCTCCTATGTCTGGCAGTTCTGATGCTTTCAGAGATTTCCGCCTGACTTTCCAAGCCAATAAAACAAAGGCTGATTAATTTGGCAGCCCTGCGGATGAGAAAAAGCTGATCAGATTAAAAGGAGGCACGGAAAAGGGCAATGTTGACTTTTAGTCTTCTGCTCTCCTGGATGGGCACTCTCATTGTCTGTTATTAGTAAATGTATTGTTTTTTCTTTTGCAGAGATTTAAGCAACAACCAGATTTCTACATTAGAAGAAAGAATATGTGATAATTTATTTAATTTAAGTGAAATGTAAGTATCTCTGCTATGATTGGTAAGCAGGGGAATACCTATGGGTTTCAGTTTAAAATGGAAACAGCATTGAATACATTGAAGCAAGCAAATAATAACATGGAAATATAATTACATCTAATTGCAGAAAAGCAAAATGTCAAAACTCCTTTGCCTTGGCCCCAGCTTCCGAGTTATTTGTACCTATCATGCTGCTTTTGAAAGGCTGTACCTAATGAAGTGTGATTTTGAATTACTGATAAATGCAGGTGTTCATCTCAGGAACTAGTAGGCACAACAACAAAAAAAACATGCTCAAAGGGCAAGTTAGGGGTTCTGCAATTATATCATGAGACTTGCCAACATTATTGCATCTGTTTGAGTAGCATATCCATGCTGTTTATCTAACCTACTTATTACAATAAGATTGATGTCTGTCTCCGTCTTTTCGAAAAGCCTTTTCTGTGCCCTGTGTGTCCATTCTCAGGACTACGACATGGGCAACACACCCTTGTGTCGTGCCCATTCTTACTTCATTTCAGAAGAGAGATGCCTTGGCATCTTGGAATTGTAGTAGGTTGTCCATGTTTATCCCTAAATCTCTTGGATGTATTGGGACAGTGCAGGATTGTAAGCTGCTCTTACATGGAGTTGAGTTTAACACAGTTGCTTAGTTACCAAAGACAGTATGACATTACAATAATATTTTTGTGCATTGATTTGATTTGCCACCCTACAAAATGCTTATTTTTCTAAAAAACTGAACTCATAACATATCAACGTGGTTTGGAATCGTCATGACGTCTGTAAGGCCTGTGGTCCCGTGACACTCTTATCTTTTGACACGCTACAGGCACCATACCGCCTGACAGGAGAATTAGTGCCAAACAGAGCAACAGCGTCACTTCAAGCCTGCAGGTGCCTGTCAAGTTGCAGGCTAATTTGAGTCCAACCTACCCATGGCATCACTCTGCTATGGTGCTCTACCATCTCTGGGGACCCAGTCATAGTTAGGTCATGCTGTGACCCAGGCTTGGTCTTCATTTTTCTGTAATCCGAATGGTAAACATGGTTACCTTCTATAAATACCCTAATAATCCATAATATATGCATACTTCTTCAGTAACAGCTAGTAATATTCAGCTAGTTATACAGTACACTGCTAACATTATGTGGCAATGTAAAATGTAAGATGTGTGCATTTTCTCCAGTTAAATCTATAGTAAAATAACGGTAAAACACATTCCCTGTGCATTTTCATTTGAGGAGGAGAATATAGTTTTACAGAAAGCAACAGCTTGTGTTCATTCTTTCGTTCTCAGATGTATTTTAGTAAGGTTGTTGAGGCGCTTATTGGCGTTGTTCTGTAGACATCCGACATTATAAATTATGTTTAGGAATTATGTGCTTAATTACATTTAAGAAAACATGCTAAAGCAGCATGGAGATGTGTACTATAGGTCAGCCTGTCAGCTGAGACATAAGTAGTGTTTTTCAAGTGACTTGAGCGCAGGGGTGAGAATGAAAATCAGAAACCTTTGGGTCCTTTGGGGCCATACTAGGATGCCCCTGGTCTACAGGCTAAATCTTTGGTTCTCTCATGACACGGTCTTCTCGGACGTGCACATTATTTCTTATTATGCAAAGAAATCCCCTTAGCTAAATCTTTGCTAAATCTGTAAATCTTTGCAAAACCATTGTAATCGGAGACAAAAAAAAATATTATTCCGAGTCAAGGTCTAAGATGAAATGAACAATACATTCCACTTTTATTAAAGCTTTGCACTCCTGTTGCAAAACTCCTGTTGTATAAGTGCTACAAATAATATTTTGATCCGTTCCTGCAAAGCATTCAGTGAAGGATTTCAAATCAAAATAAAACAAAAATGAAGAAAAGCTGCATCTGAGTCAAATTGTGCAGCTGAGATGGATTACAAATGTCCTTTTATGTATGAGGGTATAGGATCCCATTTTAGTGCACAGTTTTGTCCTCGACAATGGTCCCCCTGCTCATACGTTAATAGGTGCTCCAATGTGTGATCTGTAGTTTGTTTTGCAAGTGTGCATTGCACAGTGTTGAAGTGGCAGTGTTCAGTGTGTGCGCCGGTCAGCCCTTCCCAGCCATCTATCATATGGGTTAGATCATCACTCTTTGGCGGCAACCCACAGCTCGTAGCACTGGGAAAAATCCCTAAAGTCTCTTGCATAATCTGCTTCCCACTCTGAGAATACAAAACTTCACAGCCTCTTCAATTCTGGACTTTTTATGAATGAGGCATTTCCTTAACAGGTTGCATTATGTCATCTGCTAAGAGAGTCTATTGCACGCAAAGAAACACCCTTCACACACATCAAGAGCACATGTGGACTGAAAGGAGGTCATGCATTTTCTCGTTTTGGTTGTTTGGCATGATCCTCTGTAGTTGTTTCTGCTTTGATTTTTAAAGACTTTGATTAGCTAGATAGTTGCTTGGTTCCATCTTTCCCTGTTAAAACTCTGCATATGAACACTGCACTTTCTTTCACCTACATGCTTGGCCAATTTTAACAGCACATAAGAACACAAGAAAGGTTACACACGACACACGGCCATTTGGCTGATGTAGCGCGTTTGGTTGGAAGTAGTTTCTTGAACCAAGAGCGTCATCCAACCATTTCTTGCAAGACGTTTCTAGAAATGTTTCTTTAAAGGGGTGTCAACTTTGACAATGTGGTAGGATAGCTAAATCTCGACTCTCATTGTGCCAAGTTTAATTTTTCTCCTGATTAGGCCAAATGAGCAGTAAGTATGAACTACATGTAATTAGGGAGACTATTTATAGAAGGTAATGTTTGAAAAAGTTCCCGATGTTCTCAGTTTTATATTATTACCTCATAGTTTCAAGCTTGTGCCTGCTGGTTTGTTTTTCACTGTTGATGTTGAAGACGTCCATTTGCTTTTTAAATATTTGAATCAAGTCCATTTATAACCTTTTCTGTTCAAGGCTAAAAATGTTTGGTTATTTAAGCCTGTCCTTGTATGAAATTCATTTAGGCCTAGAAATGTACCTGGCTGTTGTTCTTTGGAGTGATATCAGAACAGTGCCATATGTTTTATATCCTGGTGATCACAATACAGTATGTACCTAATATTCTGAATAAGGTCTTACTAATGTATTGGACAATTTTAACGTTGCATCCTCTCCTAACATATCTTTGCCTTTTTATTGCTACCCCCACCTTGTATAGAGGAGGAAAATAAGGTGTGAATATAAACAACCAATTTAATTCCTCAAACTCAGTGTTTTTCATACTTATATCACTTTTACTTGTCCAGATTTGCCAGGTGTTTGCCCAGTCTTGAACGTATTGATTTCTGAGTTTTTCCTGCTGCTTCTTTAGTGTTTTCGACCCTCAATTTTGGTATTGTCTGTGAACATCACTAGTTTACTACATCAGAATCAAAAGCATAGTTAGAAATTAGGAACAGCAGTGACAGCAATAACAATAACAACAGCAATAACAGATTTTAGAATATATACTGTACATTCAGATGTTGGTGAACATCAGTGTTGAAAGCCATTTTAAGCACTAAAGAAATAAATCATATACTCTAATAACACATTGACTCAATGAAAATGTGAACATTCCCAGAGGATTGTTTAAATTTGAATCATTCAACAAAGCCAGTGGGATATTTATTGGAAGTGTTTGTTGTTGCCTTTGAAGTACAGGTGAAGTCTTCAATGCTCAAGGTGTTGGGTGGTATCCTGGACAGCAATGCGTCGTGGCATTTTTTTTTCAAATCTGAAAAAGTGAGACTTTGTCATTGTTTTCAGCAGTGAAAGTTGTTTCACCAAATGAGGGAAAAGTTGTGATCGTCTTATTTCCCTTTTTCCTTTCCAGAAACTTGAGTTTCAATCCATTTGTCTGTGATTGCAAACTTTTCCGATTAGTAAGTTGGATAGCGGAGAAGGGAGTGGTTGTCCACCAACCTGAATCCATGCAATGTGCCAAACCGCCAGAGGTGAAGAACCTGCCTCTTTTAAACGTTAGCCTTTCAAGTGTTATATGCGGTGAGTAGTCCCAGCTTTGCTTTTCCGACAGGTGATCTCAAAGCACAGAGTATGACCAGGATCGTTTTTATTATTGAATGTCCTGGTGAGAGGACAGAATAATTATCGGATTTCAAAAGATGCAAGCCTCAATAATGGGATTTCAGAAGGAATCTGTACTGCTTTACACCTGCTTAGTTTAGTTAAGGGATGAACTCCACATCCAGTAGCCCAAGAGGTGGATGTTGGTGGTATGAATGATGATGAGAAACAGTGGTCTAGAGGCCCATATATATATATATCATCGTCTTCCTGAACTCCATTAATGTATTTGTATTTCACATCTGCATTTTGATTTTTTTCCTTTTCTCCTCTGCAGCACCTTTGCAAAGGCTCTTATATTACATGAAAAACATCTTCATACCACCTTGAATGTTTCCCAGTTTGATTTTTTTATTTTTCCCTTTGAAAACCAAAGATTTTGTAAATGAAAGCTTGAAAGCGGTATTTTATATGTAAAGTCTTTAACCTAACCAAGAATACTTTAGAAAATGAAATTAAATTATTATAGAAAATTCTAAATTATTTCCAGGTATTCCAAACACTGTTTGTTAATCCTATCTGCTTAGTACCCTTGTACCACCATCACAGGGAAAACTTCCCCCTGAAATTCACATGTCAAAACCATCTGTCCTTTGTCACGCAGAAAATCAGTTAGTACTAGTGTAGCTCTCAGTCAGTCCGGTCTCCTCAAAGGTGTCAGTCCATGTCACAGCAGTTACAGGTAAGCTGTGAGCTGAGGATGTCCTGGCTAACTTACACCCACCCAACACAGCCTCAGCCTGCTGTCTTACTGTACATCTCTTTGAGAATGACAGTCACAGGTGATCTGACATGAATCAACATTGTCTGGACAACAGGGCTCAAGATACATGCATTTACCAGTCCAGCCACTTGAGTGTCTGTTGTTACTGTGTTTCCATCACAGGTGCAATACCTTTGGGTATTGCCGTTTTAAACATCCCATGAGTTTCAGATGGTCTTTTAAGAAGCCCCCCTTTCTGCTCTCTCCAGGGTTAAACTACGCAGCCTGCTTGTTCGATACGAACACCGAAAGGAAGGAGCTCGTCATCTTTTCATCGTCGACTTCAGGGAACTTCACGCGGGACTCCTGCAATGCTCACTGCTTCAAAACGGGGCAGCTGTATGGGGGCCTGGGCTCCAAAAACGAGTGCCTGTGCAGCACAAACTCTGAGCCCAACTTCATCAGTGAATCCCAGTGCTCCGCGGCCTGCGCGGACAACCAGGTGATGAAGAACTGCGGCTGGACGCTGGCCAAAGAGGTCTTCCTGGTGGACTTTGCTGCCTCTTTCCGCCAGCTGCAAGCTTTCAGCGTCCACAAGGAAGCCACACTTTCCGTCAGTATTTCGGTCTCTGTCAGCACTTTATCATGGGACTTTGGAGATCTAACGCCTTTGCTCAATACCACCACAACTTGGGCCTCTCACAAGTATGCTCTGCCTGGGAGGTACAGGGTGAAGGTCACACTCTGGTCGGGAAACAAGGACAAAACCATCCACACGGACATTGACGTCATCATTCCGGCCCGCCTGGAGGTGAAGTGTCCTACCGTAGTTACCACCAACGACAGCATTGACGTCTGGGTTTGGAACCTGGGTGGCACAGACCTTGCTGTGGACTGGAGAATTACTGGCAATGGCAACGAAACTCTCAGAGGTAAGTCTCATTACAAAATCGAGTAGGTGAGTTTCATTACAATTGTTGAGAGACTTCCCAATGAGAGGAAATTGAGGAATACATTTAAGAGTTGCTTACAGTAGGCCTGTAGGGCTGCTGGTCACTTTGAGACAAAATAATAATTTATCCATTTGTGTTATCACTTTGTTGGTTGGCAAAACTGAATACAAAAAGTGACTTTTTGAATTACATATTGGCAGGTAGTGCCACACAGCTTTCTGGGAAATGTAGTACAGACCAGAACTGCCTGAATCTGTGTCCCATTACATAGGTCTTTTAATTCTATTATTATTCCTTTTAATTAAAGAAATATATAAATAATTTTTATTGTCCCTTTTTTATAAACTTCTGCAAAGCTTGTGTTCCCCACAATTCCACAACAAGCATATATAGTACCTTAGGTTTAAAAAGTAGTATGTAGCATTTATTAAATGCTACATACTATTAAATGCTACCTTTACAATCTGCAAAACTGTTACTTGCTCTGGGCTGCTGTGCTGTGCTGTGACTGTGCACCGTTTGTGAGTGTTCTACCAGTCTGTGTACACTGAGGTCAACCCACAGGGAATCTTAAGCATTGCGTTGGCTTAATATTATCATAATATATTCCATTCTGTCATTTTGTGGGTAATGTAGAAGGAGCTGACTACTCCTGTTTGACTTCATGCACCAAATAGAGTTTAATTTTCCATTGTTTTATTTATGGTGTTTGTTTTGCAGAAGAAATTACCTTTAAGCTGTGATCATTTTCCTGGAATAGAGTGTTCTTTTTTTTTTCTTCCCTAACAATACATTTCTTCAGGCTGATAGATGGCTGCTGTATTTTACTCCCCTCCACTACGACAAAAAAATTAAGCTCTTTAAATTGCTTAATAGATTGGTTTTGCATGCACAATGATGAAAAATGAAACATTGAAAAAGTTGGCAAATCAGGGATAGAAGTTAGGTTAAAAAACAATCATCTCTCTTTTCTCCCTGTTTGTGTTTGTGTTTTGCATATTTACAGTATAATGGCTTGCAATGATTTGTCCTAATATAGAGCAACTAGAAATGGTGTTCAGTGGCGTGCAGTGAGCACTGACATCACATGTGCTCAGGGACCTGGCACACATCAGCCCTTGAGCACTTTTAAACTGGCAGATATCTCTTAGAAAAGGCAATATTTGATAATGATGTGCTAATTGCGAAATTAGATTGATCTGTTTTTGCCTGCTTAATTGTCGCATTTCTTTTCATTTACATGTCTGCGAGCCCATTGATTCGCGCATGAACATTCCATAAATCATGTATGCATTTAACAACAGATTAATTTCATAAGACAAAATTCTATTTAATTACATTGAATTAAATCGGGATAGGAGTGCAATTACAAACTGTCAGCTCCCAAAAGAAAAAAGGTGACAGCTATTCTATTAATTAGAAAGATGCACTTGTTTTAAATCCCCTGCATAATGTATTGTGCCAGATATAGGCATGTGAAGAAAAGTATATGGTGGCCCAGATGACACCTATGTGGTTTTGATGGATGAGGTGGTAATAATTATGCCCTTATCTGATCTTCACTAGGTGGCTAAAGTTAATATGTATATGGGAATTTGAATTGGGCAATGATTGATCCATTGCAGCTGTGAATTAGGATGAAGGATTAGTTAGAGCAGATCTGCTTCTTCAAGGCAGACTAGTCATTGGCTTGACAAGCAACAGACGTAGTTCTATTATATGTGGAGAAGAAATAGTAGTGTCTTTTGTGTCCGGTCAAAGAAAGTCATGGAATTTGGTGTTAATGAGGGAAGAAAGAAAAATTGGTTTTGAGAAGTCTTTTGTTTTATAGTTTTGTTTTTAACCATCTTTAGAACTTCCAAGCCACATTCTTCAAACTGATAGCCTGAACCTCTTTCAGGAAACTGCTGGATGAGATCTTCAAATTATTTTGTTTCTAGCAATAATCTGTATGGGTCCAACGGCCTCCTTTCTCATTCATAACCTTTCTTATGTTCTTCTGAGCAATTTGCTTGATGCATATCATCTCGCATACCAGGCAAATTGTAAATTTGCAGGGAAGGTTCCGATTTTCAGAAGATGCATATGGCAGGCACCAGGCCACAGTGCAAGAAAGAGGGCCTTGAGGGAGAGACTTTCACAGAAGGAAGGAAACACGGGCCCTGTACGGAGCCGAAACCCAGGCCCAATGTCAGGCTCTGTGACAAGCTCATACTGTATCTTGTCTCTCTTTCTTATTTATTAGGATCTCACCGAGCTACTGCAATTGTTGTTATTTGGTGCTAGATGATGTTGGCAAGGTTAGTTGGTGTCTCTAAATTGTCAAAGTGTGCTTATGTTTCTGTAAATTCCCTGTGATGGATTGGCATCCCTTTCCAGTGATCTTGTGATGGGATGGGTGGTTTTCTGACAGCGGTTAGACTGTTTTTGCCATAAAGACATGCGGTGACAGCTAAGAAACAAACCCCTATAACTGGCTCCTGCTTACCTCTACAATGTTTCTTATTGCCTTCCAGCGGCCCCGTACTGTCCGCCCGAAGGCCTCGTCTGCTCGGAGAACGGCCACTGCTACCATGTGCTCAGAGGCGAGTCTCCCTGGCTGGAGGCCCGACAGCAGTGCCTTTCGCACAGAAGTGGTGACCTGGCCGTAGTGAACACTCCCCACATCCGCAACTTCCTGACCAGCCATATACGAAAGTAAGGAACGTGATCGACGGATAACTCGCCCTGTGACGGAGTCGAGACCTTCAGGACCATGACCCACTTCCCACAATCCCACCGGGTGCAGCGGAGTCTGAATTGTGGAGTCAGAGACAGGGTTAAACTCTTAGCATGTTTTGTTTGCCTGCCTTGTTGAAATAGGGAAGTTTCTAGAGATGAACAGTGTTTATAGAACGAAAGGGAACATGTTTTAGATATGCATTGCTGTAAAGCCACCCTTAAAAGTCTGAAAAAGCACGTTGAAAGGGTTATTTGGGTATTCTGGTTCATTCTCTTTGAGTGAGTATAATGACATTGGTAATGCTGATGATTCTTTGCACTTGTATAGAAGTTTCCTCTCCTTTTACACGTGCATCAGAAGATCCACCTCATCCAACTAGTATAATACAGCACCCACCTGGGTGATGCACAGCGGTCAATTTGTGCCACCCGCCCACTTCACAGTGGAGTAGAGTTAGAAGTGAAAAAGAACCTCACAAATTGACTTAACGGGTAAATTCAGGTTTAGATTCATCAGGTGGAATTTAGCCAGGACACTGAAGCAAGAGTAAAAAGTTCATCAGTAAAGAGATTTGCTTTGTGAAATGAGGATGCTGCTGAATGGAAAACATACCAAGCTGAAAGATTGTCAGTAGGAGATGTTTTGTGTTTGACATGTGATGTGACACATGAATGCACTGGGGATTTTGGTAGTAAATGTAGCCACATTCTAAGTGTCCTGACTAGTCAACTATTGAACTAGTGAACTAGAAGTGGGAGAAAGTGTGTCAACACCTTCCAATCCCTTGCTCTCTAGGGTATAAGTATGAGACAGCTGACTTTTTGTTGTAGTCTAGAGCCCTGCCAGCTTCTCTTCACCACAGAGTTTAAAAGTAAATCAATGGATACGTTTTCCTGATGGTTGGAGTCGTCTGTAATAACTTTCCAGCAACCAACAGTATCTGTGACAAGCTGGGTAAAAGCTTTACATCTTCAGTGGGCCGTAGTCCATGCACATACTCATAGTCCATGCACATACTCAATGGGACAAGCACATTGTATCTCCACAATCGCTCATTCACCCTTGTGGTCAGGGTGGCTGGGTGGAGTATGATATCAATGTGTTGAGCACTGTTTTTCTCATGCCCTTTTGTTTTTTCACCTTGTTATCACAGTGCATCTGGTGTGAGGATAACAGATACTGTAAACAAAATGCAAAAGCAGGTCCAAGCTCTTAATATATAAACAAGGGATTTTCTTTTCCAAGAAAGGTTTCCCCTTGGAATTTGTTAATGTATAAAAGGAGCAAACAGACCAAGCATTTTCCTGTAAATACAGATTTTCTGAAGTACTGTTATTTTGAGTTTGAGACTCTCTATCACAGAAGAGTGTTACAAAAAGTTAAAAGAATAAGACTTTAAAAATTCTTAATGCTGCTGACCTATGAAAGAGGTATTTTTTTTTCCAAAAATATGTGTTGTTATATCTAAGAAAAAAAGTAAAATGAAATTGCCACAAAATGCCGTTCTTACAGGCTCCTTTTATTTCCATTCTGAGCCAATCAGTACCAATTTAGCTTGAATGGCTGATTGTAACTGTATGGAAGCCTACCTCCTCCACAGTGGAAAGGAAATGGCTGTCTGTTTTTCTGGGCAGCGCAAACGTGGAAAAGGCGCTTCTCTTCTCAAAAGGCTGGTTTTTAAAGAGTTTGAAGTAGTCGAAGGTAGAGAAAACCTTCTTATTAAAACAACATCTGTTTCTATATTTGTGGTTTTGCGCTTTGGAACTCTTTATAGCCTTTCTTTAGCTCCAGGAGTCAGGCTTTCCACATTACAGCAATTTGTAACTCGCTGCTGTTTATACATTCCCATCATGCCCAGTTCTCTAGCAACCTAAAATATTATTCCGGTTGCCACTTTCTGTACTTTCTAAGACTTATTGTACTGCTTCCTTGAGTATGAAGGTGTCTTTTTGCAGAGTGTTATCAATTAAAACAGTTGAAAAATAAATAGAAAACTTTGATCTGTCTTTTTAGAAGAACGCAACTATTGTTCACGTCTTCTCCAGTAACAGTACTTTAACTGTAATAGTGATAAGTTTTAATACATAATAGGATTTTATCTTAACTCTGAGGGTCCAGGAAAAGAGCCATTGAAGTAAAGAAAATAAGAATTAACATGGTTCCAGCACTAAGCTCCCAACACATAAGCAAGTTAAAAAGTTTTGGAGTATTAAATAGAAAAAGCACCGTATAATGTAGGAAAATGCCAGCAATAACAAAATAATTCAATTTAGGCAATATGGATTTTTGTACCAACTGATGCACATTGCATTTGATCTGGTTGTATCCTCAGTCAACGTAAGGACTTTTTAGATCTGTCAGTTTTAAATACAATTCCATAATATTAGGAACTGTGTGCCAATCAGCATGGCAGCCCCTATTACTTAGTGGGAATTGCATGTAGCAGAGTGGCAAGCTATTCCTGTTCTACCCCACGCCCATAAGCTCATTAATTTAAAATGCGAGACTCAGCCCTTCCAGTAACCAGCTACTGGATGTTCAGCCAGTTTTCTCAGTGAAATGAGAACATATCCTGTCAAGGGGCCTCTGAAGGCTGAGCTCATACTTGTGCCTGAAGGTTTCCAGTTCAGAGCAGCCATCTGATCATTAAAACCGTTTGCCCACCATAACCCCATGACTAAACCCCCCAAGCCGGTTTCGGACCGAGTCTGCCACCTCACCCATTCCCGGGTGTCAGCGTTATGTAAGACATTTTTTTTTTTAAGAAACACTTTTTTTGGCAGAAAAAACCCCATCTTCCCCTCTTTTCTTGTCTGTTTGCAGTTTTCACAGATGTGGTATTTGGCAGAATCCCATTAGAAACAATGTCTATTAAAAAAAATTCAAGAGGAACAAACCGACGGCTGTCTGCATGGTTTTATACAGATATTGCCTGCAAACACCAGTAAATGTAATTCCCCTCAACCTGCTGTACTCATCCTTGGCAAAAAGCAAAACCTCAAGCAGTGAGTTCAGTCTTTTACACAGCAGGAGAACTCATGCTCGTGCTGTTAAGTGCCACCAGGCACACAGATCTGGAGCATGTGAAAATGTCTTTTTCACCAGCTGCAATCAACACTCGCCCACTAATAATTAAAAAATGCCAATACACAAGTTTATGTGTCCCAGAGCAGTGGGGTTTTTTATATCCCTTAGTACAAGATTATCGGTTCATTACTATCTATTGTAATTAGGTCTAAACTGTATTATTGTTTCATGTAATTACATAGAATATTTTTTTAAATATTTAACTAAGACAGCTTCATGTTTATATCAGCATTAAAGGGGACTGTCCTGTATGTATGTGCCTTTGTGTGTGTAATACAGTTTTGTTGATTACGGTAAATGATTGCACTGATTCTATTGTAATAATAATTATAATGATATTGTAATAATATCTTGGCTTTTAAAGCCTGATTTTAAAGATGATGCTCACACTCCAAAAGTGGCTCTGTAAAAAAAAAAATTAAACTTCAGTGGTGGACATTAGTAAACCTAAGGACATATTAATGGGATATGAGTGCCATTCACTACTATATACCACAGACAGTCTCTTAAGGGTGCAGGCAACATGGCCAAGTTTAACCCAAAAAGGAAGTAGACTACTGACTCTCACGGGTAATTTTTTTCCTGCTCCAAATCTCCATGTCTTCAGGAGGTCCATTCACAAGATTGTGTTCATCATGCAGCAGTACGTCCAGTTTCTCGATAAGTGCCCGTGAGCTCATAATTTCACAAGTTTCATTATGTTTGTGATGCCATACTCTAGCTGTGCTTTTAGATGGATGATCAATATCGATTTGTGCTTCCTGTTTTTTTTTTCCCGTGGTTTTTGAGAGTCACGGCGGTGTGTGTTTTGACAGTGACCGAGGCGTGTGGGTTGGACTCAGCGATGCTGGAAGTCCTGGGACTCTGCAGTGGGTTAGCGGCTCGGCTCTGGAAGCTAGTGATGACTGCAAGAGGGAGAAAGAGGCACAGGTGTCAGGGAACACCTGTGTTTCCCTAAACTCCACCGGCCAGTGCAACACCCACCTTTGCTCCTCCAAAAGAGGCTTCATCTGCGAATTCCGACCACACGGTAGGAACAAAGTAGTCAAACAGGAGTGCTTTTCATATCACTGCTGCTAATTCCTGTTATTTCTATCTACTGTCTCTCTGTTTCTGCTGATGTTTTGGTATTTGATTATGCTGAGCCCCATGCCAGTACTGTGTGGAAACTTGCTTTTATCCCAAAATATTTATGAACAGAAATAATGGAATAAAAACACTCCCAAGAGGATGAACGTGAGTCTAGATTTTCATGTATATCCCAGGCAACTAGAAACTGTTATGATTGAGTTTGCAATTATTTCATTTTTTGTTGTCGGTGGTTGCCCACTGCACTTTCAATAGCAGGGTCTGTGTGAATATATTCATTTCAAAGTCTTTAGTCTGTGTTTGTCAAAGGAAAATAGTCTTCTCCCTTTTGTATTTCATTAGTATCGACTAAGCCTTTTTCTGGAATAAAAAGTAAAAAAAAACTGAATTTGAGAGGTGTGCATTTCTAAAATCAAATCAACAGCAGGGTCCAGACACCAGTTAGCTACAGTATGTGAGCAAATGTATAAGAAGTAATAATTATACACCCTGTTTGTTAGGAAGTGCTGAGTCTGGGTCTTTTTTAATTTTGTGGTTAAAATGTTCAGCTGCATTTCAGGTACACATGTATATTTGACACGTTTCTTTACATTTGTCTTCCACAAATGCATGTTATAAAGGGTCAGTGATTTCAGGGTTTAAAACTGTTTGCCTAAGCTGATCAAATGTTACTAGTTAAAATAATCCAACTCATTAACATGACAGTTCCTAGTTGCAGATCTACACCACTGACTCAAAAGAGTCTGGTGGTCTGGGGTCATACGACTGAATTAGTTACTCATTATAATTGAGTGTTTTTTTTTACTTGATTACTGCCGTGTGTGGACCTGACCTTTTCCAACAGCAAGTTTTGTTTCTGTTGTGCTCTGTATTTGTTACCTTCTTCTGTTTGTTTTCTGTGCTCTGAGAAAAGCTTTACTGAAAGATATTTCCAGCGTGTGTTTCGGGAATAATTCTGCCATGCTTTTCTTTTTTATTTGATTCCTTTATCTTGTGTGGTGAAATCTCTAACAAGGACATATTTTGATCCTGATTAACATCACATCTCTGATTAACCTGAACAGATGGATGTACCCAGAGTATTTCCAGGCTCAATCGGAAAATCTTATGTCCTCTATATTACCATTTGCTCTGGTGGCTGAAATATTACATAACTTTACATCAGAGCTCAGTATGCACTGTAGAGGAAGGCAGTGTATAATTGAATGCAATATTCCCGGTATAGACAGGGTGTGGGTATATCCGTAGTCACCAAATGTGTCTAAGAATAAGAGCTCTATTTCAGTGCTGTGCCTTGGCAGCGACGTTCAGTTTAAGTATCAGGAAATTGAGCATGAGTCCTGCAGCAGTCCCTGTTTCAAAACCAGATGCTTGTTTACACGAACGGACCCCAGCTTTTAAAGTTGAACTAAGCGAGAGCCTGTTTTGCTCTGGGAAGAGGCAAGGCTTTCTTGACCAGATGTTTCCAGATGTGTATTCTGCAAAAAGAGCCAATGCTTCCAGTATTATTTGAGTGTTTTTTACTTTTATTATTATTTCCAAGCACTCCCTACAAGCTTTTTACTAAGAGGCATCATAATGTTACATTTTAAGAGCACTCCATTTTTTGACTCAGACAAGGCATTGGCTTCATAACCAAGGTATAACAGAGCATTCATTGTGCTATAGAACTCATTAAATATATTCAGCACCCTGTCAAAACAGGGGCTTTTTTCAACTTTTTAATTTTTTTGGACCAGTGTTTCCACTGTCTATATAACATTAGAGGTATTTTTACATTTCTACTCTTGAAAATTACATATGAAAAGGAAAATCTAGAGAGCAGTACAGATGATTAAGAGTCAGCAGCAGGGTTTTAATGCATTTTAGTCCAGTATGGTAATGTGGTTACCCCCTAATTAGCACAGGGCATTACCACTAAGTATAACCTGGGATGATACCTGTATGTGTCTTTCACAGCATTGCTATTGCTGTGGAAAGTCACAAACGGTTACAGCTAAAATATCCAGCCATCCATTTCTAACTGCTTTATACAGTGTCTTTGGGGGGAGCTGGAGCCTATCCTGGCAAGCAACTGGCACAAGGCAGGATACACCCTGTTTGGGGCACCAGTCCTTTGCAGAGCAGACACACAGACACAGACATACACAGTCACCTCAGGGCCACTTGGCTCAGAATCCAGGAAACCTCCCAGTATTTCTCTGGAGTGTGGGGGGAAACCGGAGCACCTGGAGGAAAACCACATAAACACAAGGAGAACATGCAGACTCCATACGGATAGAACCTCATGTCTGGATTGGAACCCAGGGCCCCAGAGCTGTCAGGCAGCAATGCTAAACACAGCACCACTGTGCTGCCCTACACCTAAAACACTAAAGTATTATGAATTAGTATTAGTACTAATGGTGACGTGGGCTAAGTGAGTGAAAGTCTTGCCAGTGGCTCTGGGTCTTTTGGCAAAGAGGTGATACCTGCTTTGGACATTAGTGACCAGGGTTCGATTTCCCAGTGGATCTGCTTCCTCCCTGATCATTACAAGGAGAGAAGTAAGGAACACACACCTAGAAATCTCGGTGGTGCTTTCTACAAAAAAAACAAGATAAAAAGCTGATTCTACTTTTTATACTCCCTGAGCATTACAATACTTGCAAGAGCAGCAACTGCAATACTAAGTTGTTAGCAAATCTGTGTGAAATGTAAATGGCAGAGATGTAAATTGAAAGTTGATCTGGATCAATATATCAAAATCCCATTATGTCAGTATAATAGTTTGTCAGTTATCTCATGGTTATAGAATATAATACTCTGCTCAGTTTATATGCAAAATTTCCAACAATATTTTTATATATGTGTATATTTATTGTGTACGTATTATGATATGTGATATACAGTAAGTGTCGTTTGTTTGAAGCTTCACACATCAGTGCTACGGTGCAGCTTTGTAGTGGCAGATGCCTTTGCATATTTATACATGTTTTCTTAATTCTCTCATAGGTTCTTTGAGAAATAAGTTAGTAAGCAGAAGCACAGCAAGTAGTTGTAGCACTCGATGCGACATGCTTCCATTCACCATGCTAGGACTTGTGTGTCTCACGTATTCGTGTCACAGACAGGCTTTGTGTTTTACAAAGATCAGCAGTAGAAAGGGTTTGACCTTAGAGCTGCTTCTAAAACCCCAAAATGTGTTGTTCTCCTTCCCGCTTCTAGCAACGATTCCTGATGCAGATGTATTCCTGGAGGGCTGTGCCGTCTTCAGCAGACATTGGCCATTCGGAACGGCAGCCACGGTCACGGTCTTGACCAACCCTGCAAGGGAGGTGGAAGTAAGGAAATATTCCATCCCGACTAAGGAGCTTGCAGTCCCAATTTCTTAAATAACTTCTAACTGGAATGTGTTTTTTTCCCCTGAAGCGGTCTTTCAGAAGTGGGGTGCTCCGATTGTTCTGTATTCTGCGAAACAAGAGGCAGCTGTGGCATCAGTAGATGTCTGTGCTGATTAAGCAGAAAGGCCGCCTCACGTTTCTATCACCCGGTTCTTGTGCTCGCGTGCCTTGCTTATAGTGCTACAGTATATAAACCAGAAATACCCGGCCCGAACTGCGAGCACTGCCTCTTACTCATGTGTCTGTTTTGTTCACAGTTGCTGATGTTCCCAAGTGTGTGGTTCAGGAATGAAGGCCGCCTGTCAGCTCTGGAGTTTGTGATCCAGGAGCTGAAAGATCTAGTGCAAGTTAGGTTTCAGGTTTATAGACCACAATGCACACGGCGGGATCTCCATCTTCTTTTGCCAGGTATGAGGTTGTTCTTAATTACTGTATGTATTACTGTTAAGTTTGCGGGCAGATCTCAACACTTCTGAGTATTTCTCATGAATGGACTTGTATTATTACCCTTCTCCCATATCTGAACCCAATTGAAACGGATTGATCTTCTCTTACATTGTGCCCGCAATCTAAAACAAACAAATGGAACATCTTTTTATTTTTATTCTCTAGTATTATCTAATGAGGTTTTGTAAGTCTGCATGCACCTACACGATTGCTGAATTTGGTGACTGGTAAGTAGGAGAAGGAATAAATTTATTGTACATGATTTGTCATCATTTGTGGTTCTGTTCAGGAAAATTGTTTTATGTTTATTTTTAAACCGACTTGCTATTTGCAAAACTGTGATGACTTTACCTTCAATAATGACAGTGTTTTTCGTACTCACCGTCACTGATCATGAGAAAATAGCCGTATGGCAATATAAAATATGCATTCAGACGTTCTCTGTAATTTAAACAGGCTAATTTCTAATCAAGGGTACAGATTATTTGCTTTACTGTCTGCCATTCTGCCCTTGCACACGTGTACTGTATTTAACTTTCTTTAGCGTGTGGAGAGCTCTGTGTGCCCACAGCTGTGTGCTACGAGGAGGAGGTGAACATCACAGTGGGCTCTTGTCCAGCTCAACAGCAATGGTGCCATTTCCTGTCCAGATGTTTGCCCCTTAGCAGCCCCTGCCACCCCAGTTTGTGCTCCAACTGCTCGAGTGCAAGATCCCTCTCCTCGGCTTTCACTCACCCCAACTACAGCCTTGTTGAAGAAGTCCTCTTCACCCTGCCACCTGGAAAATCCAGACACTACTTGGTAAGTGACAATGAAGTCCGTATGCCCTGCAGTAATGATAGCGAGCCCCGGTGCGTGGAAAGACATGTTTTATTTGCTCACCGGGCAGTCACACCTGGACTCAAACATTCAAAAGAGGTTGGTGTAATACTGTGCCTTCTTGATCATCCCTCAGCAATGACAGTTCAAGTAGCGATGTCCAAGAGTGTATACTTTCTAAGTCAGAGGGATGGGAAGGTGTCTGTTCATTTAACTCTTAACATTCTGGCTGTTTTTTTTATTTTTTTTTGTTCTATTCTATGCACCAACTAGATAGATTGTGCCATCAGTTTGTAATTTTGTAGTTTTCAAGTGACAGACAGATACACCCATGCATTCGACAAAGAACTATGTTTTTCTAGATTTCTGAGTTGTTGTTTTTCTGCTGTTGTAAGACAGCTCATATTCTTAGGATTGTTATTATGTCTTTTTCCTGACATGTACTGAGCAAAGTCGTGGACTGATTCACTCTGTCTCCCTTCCTGTACAAAGGTAAAAGAAGGGATTGAGAATATCCACGTCTCTCCCGGTGACTTCATTGCTATTCAGCATGATGCAGGGCCTGGATTTTTAATCAGTTGTGACCGAAACCCTTCATCTCCATGGAGACAGAGCTACTTCACAGTGAACCACTCTGATTGGATAACTCCCTCCCTCGACAATACAGAGCCTGGGGCCTGGACTGAAGATGCCGTGTGCTACCTGAGAGTCTTGTACACTCGGAAGCAGGTGGTGCCCATTGAGAGTGAGCTTCTCAAAGCCGGCCTGCCCAATCAAGGCATGTACACTTTTCAGGTGTCTGCAGAAAGCGAAGGTCTTTCAAACCAAGCGTCCTGCACCATCCAAATAGTTCCCCCGCTCAGCGTAGCTGTAGTCTACC
Source organism: Atractosteus spatula (assembly GCF_055471065.1). Lineage (NCBI taxonomy): Eukaryota > Metazoa > Chordata > Actinopteri > Semionotiformes > Lepisosteidae > Atractosteus > Atractosteus spatula. Next base: position 16,836,080 of record NC_142723.1, read on the forward strand.
CTCCTAGCCAAGATGGCACTCTGTACTTGCCCACTAACCAAACCTTCCTTCTTGTGAAGATAACCTCCTGGTGTAGGGCTGTTGCCCGCTGGCAAGGCAGCAACCAGACTTTCCCTTTCCAAGAAACCTGCCCCACAGAGCTTGCCTCTGCGGTTGAGGCCTGTCGGAGCAACGCAGACAACAGCACTCTGTTTGCCTACTTGGATTTGGACCTGAGAGCCCCCCAGGAGTCTCAGGTTGTCATCACGGTGGAAAATCCATTGAGCTCTGCCAACCTCACAGTCAGGGTCAGAGTGGAAGAACCTCTAAGAGGATTGAAGATTGTTCCCAATCCAAACCAGAGAGTGCTAATGGAGTCGTTAGTGGTAAGATGCTCTTAATCTTTTTATTCTTCTCCGTCATCTTTTCCTTGTCATTCTGAAGAATTCAATACATGTCCATGACCCTCCCTAACTGACAAATTTATCCCACTGTAGTACACATCTTGCAAGCAGGTCTCCATCTGATCATACTAATTCTCATTTCCCACTGAGAATTTTACAAGCCAGTGTTTCTGGGTTTCTCAGCCATGACAGGAACATCCCCAGTCTTGCACCACTGGAGTCCTGATCTGCTGATTTCAATTGAGCAGGAATGTACAGAACAGCTATGCATGGCTATGAAATTGAGAAGCTTCTAAAGTCCATTGCAGAACAAACATTCAACATCGAGTATGAATGAAACTAGATTGTAAATACTATGAAAACTCAATACTGTAGTGACAAAAAGAAAGTGATCGGCAGGCATGTACAGTGGAATAACCTTAGAACCTTAGAATAATCGTATATATCAATCTTGGAAGTCTGTGAGTTCACACTTGGAAGATATATCAATCTTGGAAGTCTGTCCTTTATGCATTCAAAAAGCAGTCGGTTGATTTGCACCGATTTGAAATATAGACTAGGAGGAAGCTTTAAGAATTTGTTTTTCTGGATTGGTGTACCTGCAAGATTTTCCACACTTACTACTGGAAAATGTATAAAATAAGGTGTGGAATATGAAGAGCAACATTCAAAACATGTTTTGTGTTTCTCTTATTTTGCTTATTCACTGCGCAATGGCTCAGTATACTCATTACTGTACATATGTTTTTAAAACATTTCTTTCTGAGTTCTTGATTGTCCTACCTTGTGTATTTGTTTAGCTAATTTGGCATGCAGGGGCAGTGCATCTATATATTTTTTAATTTAGAATCACCAATTATTTTTGCTATACCCATTCAATTTGTGATAGTCAGTTGTGTGTGTTTTTCCAGAATGTATCTTTAGAGCTACTCAGGAGGCCCAATTACAAAAAGATTTTGCAAATAAATTCTGGACTTGGGCATGTGTACACACATAGTATGGCATTTATATTCTGATGGTGTTGTGTACACATTCCCACACGATCCGTTATAACTTGATACTTGATACCCTTGAGATAGGGTACCTCAGCTTTGTAAATAAATAGTCTGTAAATTACATGCATACAGTGTCCGTTTCACTGAATTGAAATAGAGATTTATGCAAAGGAATGGAGCTAAGTTGCAACAAATTGAATCTATGTTTTTTCTTCTTGTGTCATGGCAAAATATTACATTTTTAAAAGTTGTTTAATGTCTTCTTCTCTTGCAGAGTTACACTGCAACAGTAGAGGAGGGTTCTGATGTCATTTTCAAGTGGACCGTTGATGACAAACCTTCCTTCACGTATTACAACACTGTGCTCAATGTCATTTACCAGAATGCAGCTGTATATAAGCTGTCTGTGAGTATCAGCTCAGGCCTATTTTGTTCTCATAATTTTTAGATCCATCATTCATATAATTATCCATATAATTATACTGTAGCACCTTTTGTGGAAAAGAACATTTTAATTATGCGTTATACTTGTGTTGATAGACAGAGTACATTTTAATTTCTAAATATAAATTGGGCACTTTTCAATTTATTATGGTCCTTTATTATATGTTTCAAAATTGATTTATTAACTAATGTTTTAGCGAGCTACAGAGTGAAGGATTTTAAATTTTCAATTTCATAGAGCTGCAGGAATTGAAGGCTAATCGCTTCATGGGTTTCTCATTCATCTCATTTAACAGATATAATTACTTTAGACTATAGAAATCCGAGCATAAAATAATAACAAATGAAATAAAGTATGTTTCATTCTTTTTACATCTGATAGTCTAGAGGCAATGATCATAAATTTATATCTTGGTGTTGTTGCTGGAATTTTTAGAAAGAAGTAACGCATAACTTCTCCGGTCATTAGAAGCCTTTTTGTACATAAGAAATTTCAGTCATGTTGTCTGTTTTTGTGTCAGCATTTTGCTATTACCATTTTAAAAAGACTGCAGTTCAAATTGTACCACATAACAATTATAGGAATGCATTGATGCAACACCTAATGGTAATCTAGTGAAACAGTACTGATATAAAATATGAAAAAGTCGCATACTCTTATTATTACTATATATTTGGAATTACCTTAACCCAACTGACCTGTTTGATCTGGTGTTCTCCCAGCTGAATCTCTAAAGAGCATTCATTGTTTTTCTTTCCTGACCAGCCACATTTCCTGTCAGTTCTAATCAATACTTTCTATTTCGTAGCTTAAGTAAAGAAACGTGTGGTTTAATAATATGCAGTTTCTTGCACAGCCCTTCACCCTCGGCACTGTGCTCAAATTGATATGTTGTCAGTCATGACGCTTTCCAAACAGGACATTCACAATCTACCTCATACTGATAAAGCTAAAATGTTGAAAATATTTATGAAACTATGTAAATCTATGCAACCCCTTTGCTAAATCAGTTCATGTGTGAAGTAATAATCTGAAGATAGCTGTGATTAGTTTGGCAAGAAGAAAGTGAATGTCCTTGAGTGGCCCAGTCATAGTGCTGCCTTACTGTATGTCCAATGGAAAATTGATGATGAGACTTGAAAATTGCAGTCCATCTATAACCCCCAACAAACCTGCGAGAACTGGAGGACTTTGCCAACATCAATAGACAAACTTTACCATCCCACTGGTAGAGATCTATCCAACTAAGTTGACAGTAGTAATTGACAGCAGTAAGGCAATTCCACCGAGCACTTACACAGAGGCCTGAACACTTAAGGTGATGAGTACATTTCTCATTTTTATATCTTCCTCCATAGATCTTCCTGCAATTCAACCTTCTTCACATAAAAGAGTGATTAAACTGATTGCAATTTTGGATAAAAACTGTTCATTTGAGAAGTCTTGCATGTCTTACTTGTATTTCATCAAAATGCAATCCTATTGGTATGGGAGTGTATACTTTTGAAAAGCACTGCAATTTTATATTGTCCATTTTATAACCCTAAGTATGAGTACCTTGTACTTGTTTTATTTGGCCCTGAAATACTCCCCTCGGTTAAATAAATAGGTTACATGGTAGCTAAATATTAGACAGGTAAAATGGAAAAAGAATATCTGGTCTTTAGCCAAAAGAAACTGGAAGTGTTAATGATCCTTAACTTTCTACATTAGCTGCCAAGCAGGCCCTGTCTCCAGTCTCTTTTATACACTAAAATGTATGTTTTCTTTGCAAACTCAAAAAAGAAAATGGTATCTATGATAATTGTACCTCATTAGTAAAAACAGGGAAAGGTTGGGCACTCTTAGCATGTACAAATCTTGGTTTAATTTTGCTTGGATTAAATATTGCTTTGGAGTAGGTGTCTTGCTGACTCTCCAAGTAATGTGCTCTGGCTATCCATTCCTTCGTGTGACACTTTGATCCACGCCGTTTCTCCCTTATGGTGAATTCTGCAGGTCATGGCTTCCAACCGTGTGAGCAGTGTGACCCAGCACTACAACGTGACAGTGGACAGAATGCTGAAGATGGCCGGTCTGACCGTGACAGGCATCCCAGCGATTGTCACCCAGGGCTCCGCGGAAACGCTCTCTGCTAGCATCAACGTGGACATATCTGTGGACGCCACCGTCAGGTACACTCTTGCTGGGTTTTTTAAATTTGTTTTGGAACGTTCAATGTCAACCCAAGACAAAGTACATTGGGGGCTTGCCTTAGTAGTTTTGCCTGTGTTATTTATTATTGATTTGTAGTTACTAATACAATTACTAAAAGCAGCTTACGCTGGCCGCGATTTAGACCCATAACCTTCCAATTACAAGTCCAGAGCCCTTTTATTTTTGAAGTTACAGTGCACCCTCACTTTACAGGGAAAGGTTTGTCCGGTATTACCATGCCTTCTGTTAAATTACCGAAAAGATATTTTTGAGCCCAAAACACACAATCCGCCCATCCATTGTCTTCAATTCAGTTTCTGACAAGCAACGGCTGTGCAAGGCAGGGTACACCCTGGACAGGACGCCAGTTCATCACAGGGCACACACACTCACACCAGGACCAGTTTTCTCAGAAACCAATCAATCCACCAGCATGTCTTTGGACTGTGGGAGGAAACCGGAGCACCCAGAAACCCACGTGAACACATGGAAAACATACAAACACCACACAGACCGCAGCCCAGGAGTTGAACCCAGGGCCCCAGTGCTGTGCGGCAGCAATACTAACTAACCACTGTGAAATCTTTTTTTTTAATTTAGATTGTTTTAAAAAAAATTGGATTATTTTATCAGTACCCACCCTCCATTTGGAATAGTCAGTTGTGTGTTTTTCACATCTTGGCTTGCAGCTACAAACCCTGCCCCTGCATAAGGGGAGAATGAGGACATGTAGGAAGAGTCCTCCTCCAACCAGCCCACCTTCAAGCCACTTGTCTTTTAACACAACACAGGCTGCACTGCCCCCTGCTGGAGGAGCGGTGCATCTCTCACTGACAGCCCCGCATGCCAGAGGGTGTATGGGAGGCCTCAGATCTTGCTGAGAGCTGAGTCACCCGTTTCTTGGTTTGAGATTATCCTGGGGACTTCCTGTCACAGTCGGCTATTGACCAGTGACCAGGCCCAACCGCATCATGCAGGAACTGATTCCAGATTCTGCAGAAAATATGCATAAATTAAGTTCTTTCACAGGGAAAAAAGAAAATAATCATATTCAAATGTAATTGTATACATCCTCATTTAGAAAATGAAGCAATCTAGGATGAAAGAACAGCCTGGAAAATGTAGAATTTTAACACTTCAAAGTGTACGTGAGGGTGAAAGTTTTGAGGGTGAAGGTTTTGATCAGGGTGTGTCATGTGGGCTCTGGGCTGGACCACACACAGAATGGAGGTACAGTACAGAACATCAGCAGCTGTGAGCAAATCAAAAATGAAACCAAAACAAAAATAGCTCCAGTCGCAGTTTTGGAACCAAACCAACTGATTGTGGTTATCACGTTCTGACTCAGTACAAAGAAAAGAATACCCCCGTTTTCACTGACATCACCTGGAAACTGTTGTGCACGGTCCCTTGCTGTGTTGTGATTTTGATAAAATCATGCTTTTCTTCTGAGATCATCAGCATTATACCTACTTGTGTTGTTTTTTTTGGGCAGTTCAGCATTTTGTTTCAAGCTTAAGACTCTTTGCTCAGACCAATTAAAATAATATTAATAGGTAGTAATTAATATTAATTAATTACTATCTTAATCAATCTTAATTGCGCAACTCTGATCCCAGGTGTGTTACATTCCCTGTTTGTGGGGCATGTATTGCTTTATTCTGATATTGTGTTGTTGTTTGATAACAAAAGCTTACACTTCATTTGTTTGTGTTACTTGATTTCTATAGGTTTTGTTCATTTTAGTGTATTTTCTGCTGCCTTGGGTGTATTCTGTGGGTTTTATCATTAAAATTCTACTTCTGCTTCACCTACACTCAGGAAAGAAGAGACACTGATGAGTAGTCTTAATTTTTAATGAATCAATGGCCCTAAATGTCAATAAGCAGGAAACATCAACTCCTATTTGGCCTGTAATGCATTTTTATGAGAAGCCATTACAGATTTAGTGATATACATCCTGATGTTTTGAGATACATTCTTACTTTTTTTTTCAGAAGGCTGGAAAAAATACTTTCATTATGTGATGCACCATCATTGCTCTGTCTTTTCCGCAATCTTTGTCCAGTATTTTGACAGCTTTTATTGAAAATTACCATTTCTGTTTCAGTTTTGGAATTTGCCATTCGTAACCTATCAATTTAAAATGATAGCATTTCGAAATTGCTGTCAGATGTGAATGGGCTGTCCTTTGGTAGAAGTGTCGGAACTGTGTTTTTGTCAGATTGAATCAGTATGGCCTTTAATTAGACAGAATAAGGAGCATGCAACATGATATATTATATTCTTACTTCCAGCCCTGGGGTGCTGTCTGTGTGGAGTTTGTATGTTCACTCAGTGTTCACAAGGGGGTTAACCGGATGCTCTGGTGTGCTCCCACAGTCTAAAGACATACTGGTAGGGTAATTGGCTCTGGGGAACATTGAGCCTGGTGTGTGAGAGTGTGTGTTTGTCTATGTCTGCCCTGCGATGGACAGGTGTCCCCTTCAGGGTGTACCCTACTTTGCACCCGTTGCTTGCAGGGATAGACTCTGGCCCCTCCCCAGCTCTGATTTGGAAGAAGCAGCTAGAAAATGGGTGGATGGAAGAGTATAGGATTATGACAATATAACTACCTGATAGACATATACTTAATCTCTAAAGTTAAGGACACATCCTTAAACTACCTTTAAACTATAAATTCTCCACTCTTGTGCAATGGTAGAAATTTCCCCAAAGTTTGGTATACAGAAAAGTATTCTCCATAACAGTGTATTTTATTGCTTATGGTTTGGCCTCGGCTTTGTTTATGTCATCCACACACTTTTTATAACGTTCTATATGCCAGTATTTTATCTGCCCTTTGATTTTCTTCCCACATTTTTCAATGATTTCAAGTCGGCTCGGTTTTCTGGAACTCCTCCAATCCACCCATGCTGAAGTTGGTTCAGATGATTGTGATGGCCAATCTAGCACTCTGTAAAAACTCTCTTGCTGAAGAGACGAGGTGATAGAATGTCAAACGGTGCCAGAGCAACTTACATCACCTGGGTGTGATTGCAGACTGTCTTCAAACGCTGCTGCATTAAAGTTGTGATTGATTGTAACGGCTCTATTCCCTGTTTTGCACGGTTTAGGCTAAATGCCAAACAGGTTTTGCGTTACTTTCATTCTTTAAACAGAAGACCAGCCTATACCTTCATCCTTGAAGCTGAGACAATGAGACTTATTTCTGTATTCTGTATTCTTCTGTAATGGGTCAAGGTTCATGGGAGTTTTCTGACTGCTCACATGAGAAAGAAGGAGAAAATGTTTTCCGTTGCATAATGTCAGCAGTTTAAAATAGAAAGCCCTGAAATGGAACTGTACAAAACACCCAATCATCCTTTGTGTATAGAACTAACCTATAGGTCAGTTCGTGCATGTAGTAACTTCAATCACTCTATGGTGTTGTGAGGAAGTGTCTGGCTCTTAATTTAAAGCTTAAAGATAATCTCATATTGCTTGTAAATCAGTACGCATTCTGAAAGGGAGATTTACTTCTTGACACCCTGCAGAATAATATGTTTTCTTTTGTGTCAGAGAGGAAGCAAAACACTTAACTCAAGATAAAATAATTCTGTCATTTTCCAAATTCAATCACTAGGACAAAATCATGAAAGCAATGTTTTAGACCTTAAATATACTTTGAGAAGGTTTGGTTTAATCTTATGTTACCAGAAAAACAGAGATGATCTTAGCATGGCTGGAAAAGAACGGAACAGTACAGTACAGGAGTGTTACTACACTAAACTTTAGTTGTTAACACCTCCAATTGCTCAGTGGTGGCCTGTCCTTTTCCTGTGATACCTCTGTGCCCTCTGTTTTCTGTTCCTAGTGAGTTTTTAATCTTAGGCTAATTTTCTGTGTGAGGCCTGTTTTTAGTTTTAAAAGTATCTCCAACCAGTGGTATGTACAGTGGAGCATATGAACACCAGTTTCCAAGAGCTACATATACCCAGGCACGATTTGTCTAATGGTCCAGACCACACAGCCTTCATACAAGCCTATGACAGGAGGATTGCAAGCTTTCATACTGAGTCCTCCACAACTTTCCTTTGTTCCATTACTGAATACTGCACCATGCTAGAAGCAAGACAGACTTGCCAGCATCAGATTTTCACATGGTTAAGAAAGCAAATTAGATGTCTTTTGGTGTAGCATAGCTAATACCTCTTCAAAAGGAAAGAAGGCTGCTTATGACAGCGTTTTGTACAAGAAGATCCTTGTAAACTCCCAAGTGGTTCATTAAATCCTTAAAAAACCTTAAGAGGATTAATGTGTAAAGCTTGGGCGGGAGCTGACAAATGATGCAACAGCAACAAAGAACAACTTGAAACAGACCAAAGAATGCCCAAAACAGTTCTATTTGGAGTGACCCCTCCAGCCTTTTGCAAACTGACGCGATCCTGTTCTCTGTTGCCAGTGTCACACCAGTGCAGACAGGATGTTTACAATGTATGAAATGGAGTTCAGTAAAAATCTAGTAAAATCTGTTTTGCAGAACATCTGTTTCTTCTGTGTCCTGAGACACGGTTAAATTAAGTAGCAGTACTGTTGTTTCTGCCTCAATCCCACAGGCAGGAAATGAGCAGCTGGAAAGTGTCCTTTTATTGTAAATTAAAACATTTTGAGAGGGTTCAGTCTCTCTGTTTCTCTTTCCTTTCTTTTCTTATTTTGAAGTGAATGTTTTTTTTTGTGTGTGACGTCATTCTGGCAGCTCCTGGAGCTCCACAGAAAGCATAGACTTAAAGATACAGAGAAAGCAATAAAACCGCCGCAGTTTCTGAAGCACTAGAAATGGCTGACATGTTCAAATATTTTATTAGTTGGCATGGTCTGTTTTATATATTGTATATAACTTGCCAGTTTAAGACTTTTAAAAGGCTTTTTCTACATAAATAAAGAAGTGAAGAACCTGGATGTATTTTATCACATTATGTCTGTGACCTAACGTTGCAGTTTCTCCTTCTGCACCATTCTGATCTAAATATACAATAAATTATATCTGCATATTCAACACTTTGTAATTTGCCTGTGATAGTCTTTTTTGCAGCTTACCTTTTCAGATATTCTCCAGTTGATTCAGTTTAATCTCCAGAAATCCTAGCTTGCAGTTCCTCTGTCCAGAACTGTTGTGTACACTCTTGTGCAATGAAAGATGAGTGTGGCCTCCTGTTAACTGTGCAGTTATTGAGATGCAGCGATAATGGTTTCTTCAGATTTTTTCAGTATTGATAACATTCTCACATGGAATGATAGTAGAAATCCTCCTGATTTCTTATCACTGTTTGATGGCTTTCCCTTTTAAATTGCAGATGGTGCTTCGGGGATGGAGGTTATCAAGAGTATAGTTTCAAACCGCCCTACGATAATTCTCTTATTCTTCCTGAAACCAATGCAAAGCAGGTGGTTTTACAACAAAATGTAACCTACACCTACCCACAGCCAGGTAAGCCTGCACTCATCTTTTAACAGTGACCTCCAACCATGAGACTAGTTGTCTGGTTCAAGTCCAAAGCTTCAGTATGTTGAAACTTGACAATGTACTCCCTGCCTTTACTCTGTTGAATGAAGAACCAAAGAGATCTGTATTTCTAATTAAATACCAATGTACAAATGAGGAAAAGTCCAAATGTGAGGTGTTCTAGCTAACAAAGGAGTGAGTGACTGGCAGAACTTTTGTGACAGTACTGTCTCATTGTAAGCTGTGATTTGTGATGCATGTTAGCTTGAACTGGTACAGATTAATTTCCAGGTAATGCAACAGCCCTGGTAATAGGCTATAGGATAATCAATCTTAATTTTAATGCCTGTCAATTTTTTACGTTAACTCTCTAAAATTATGTAATAGTGTCCTGCATTTAACTGTGCATTTAAAACTGAGAGCAGGAAATGCTTTGTAACACATTCTGGAAGTCTGTCTAGCCATGTTGTATGTTTCATATAGTGACTTTGACAACAAGCTGACAAACAGGTCCAAGGGCTACACACTGACAAACATATTCCTGGCAAGTTAACTAGCATACAGTAAAAATTACCATCAAAAGTCTTCTGACTTCAGGACAAAACCTAAGTATTTTAAACAACACTTGATTTGGTTTCATGTACTTTAAACATGTATTTTTTATGAGCAACTAAGACAAAGTATGAAACTGTTAACGCCTTAAATGTCAACAGGAGAACCTGAAAGTGCTTACAAACCATCACCTTGTAAATGTTATCTACCATTGTACATACTGCATCGATACACTACTTACGGCCTATTTACACCGCTTTGTCTTTGCAGGAGAATATACCCTGACTGTGTCAGTGTCCAATAGGTATGAAAATGTCAGCCAGAAGGTACATGTTTTTGTCTACAGCATCCTTACTTCTGTGGAAATACAGAATGACACCGACCCACTGGTTGTTGGGATGCCAGCAGTGTTTGAGGCCCATCCCCTGCCTTCTCCTTATGGTATCGTCTACACCTGGAACTTTGGGGATGGCTCTCCTTGTCTGCAGGGGCGTGAGCGAAGAGTGAACCACACCTTCAGTCAGAGCGGAGTCTACACCCTTAGTGTCCTAGCCAACAACACAATCAGCAGTATCGGCTCTCAGATGAGCATCCTTGTCTTTGAAGAAATCAGAGGACTGACGGCCTCCTCCAGTGGGCCTACGGAACTTAACACTCCTACCTATATAAATGCCTTTGTGGAATCTGGGAATAACATCACATGGATTTTTGATATGGGAGACGGGAGTGTCCTTACGAGTGCTGAGCCGGAGGTGGAACACAAATATGTGAAAGACGCAACCTACGTGGTGAACATCACTGCCATGAACCATGTCAACTCTCTGTCAGTGTCCCTCCGTGTTCAGGTGTTTGTGCTGGAAGTCTTGAAACTGGAGCCTTCTGGCTGTATTCAGGAGCTCCTCAACATAAGCTTCATTGCTTTTGTGTCTGGCAACTCTTCAAGTTATGTGTACGAATGGAGTTTTGGGGATGGCTCACCAAATCGGACTATCCACCACAGTCCAGAAGTGGCACATAGGTTCTCGAGGAGTGGAAACTACCATCTCTCTTTGGTTCTGTCAAGCAGTGTGAACAAAGCCAATTTTTTCACTTGCATTTGTGTTCAGCCAGTGGTTACAAATGTCACCCTCCTTCCTCAGAGCAGCTACACCAGACTGGGAGAGGAGAGCGAGTTCATCGTAGCTGCTTTTCCCGAATTCCAGTACACATACTTCTGGGACTTTGGCACCAATGACTCTTCTGTTCGAGGAACCAACAAAATGGGGTTTACGTACAAAAGCCCAGGACGGTACTTTGTGACCGTGACTGTTCTCAACAACATCTCATTTAGCAACAACACAGCCCTTGTAGAGGTTCAAGAATCTATTGGCTTAGTGGTGATTCAGCACAATGGCACAAAATCCAATAATCTAGCCCTGCACGAGGTGTATATGTTTACAGCCTTCTGTGATTATTGCAAGGCACATTACACGTGGGACTTTGGAGATGGAAGCATCCTCATGGGTCGTAATGCTGCACATGCATACAATTCCTCTGGCCATTTTAACATCACCCTGACAGGAACCAATGAGGTTAGCACTAACAGTACTCAAATTACTGTCTCCGTTATAACACCAATCCGTGGCTTGACAATCAATGCAAGTATGATTAACGTGCCTCTGAATACATCCGTTAATTTTGATGCACATCTCATAGAAGGCGATGATGTTCATTATTCCTGGATTCTTTGCGACAGGTGTACACCGATTCCTGGGTCATCAACCATATACTACACCTTTAGATCCATTGGAACCTTTAATGTCATTGTCACAGCAGAGAATAGAATTAACTCAATGCAGGCCAGCATCTTTATTTTTGTTTTAAGAGAGCTCGAGGGTCTTCAGATTTTAGCTGATGATCTTGTGGATGGCTGTTGTTTCATGACTAATAAAGCACTCCATATGCAAGCGACACTCCGTGAGGGAACCAACATGTCCTTCAGCTGGACCATTTTGAAAGGCCAAGAGGCCATTCTGAACATCAGTGGAAAGGAAGCAATCGTCAACTTCCCTGAGCCCGGCACTTATGACATTATTGTAAAGGCCACCAATCTCTTGGGCCAAATCAGTGTAATCAAAACTATTGAGTTTTTAGATCCAGTAGGAAGTGTAAGTCTGAAGGCAACTCCTAATCCTGTTGCAGTAAATGCCTTTACTAACATTACTTTGTTAGTGAGTGGTGGCACAAATTTAGAATGCCTTTGGTCCACTAATGATAATTTTACCTTGACTTCAAAGAATCAGTCCATTGTTCATCAGTTTAAAAGTCCCGGGCTCAAATTTGTCAGCGTCATGGTTGCCAATAAAGTGAGCTCTAATACAGCTTCGGATTGGATAAGTGTACAGGAGCCCGTTTCAGGGGTAACATTTACCCCTAAAGATGTTGCAGACCAGCAGTACATTGCCTCAGGCACAACTCTGACACTACAGGGAAACATCCAAACAGGTACCAACGTTTCTTGGACGTGGCACCTTCCCAACAGCTCTGAAATGGGACGACAGATATCTTATTGCTTCCCTATAGCGGTGCTTTATACAATTACATTAAATGTTTCTAATGACATCAGCTGGGCGGTTACCACTAGAAACTTTACTGTGCAAGATAAAATAGAGGGGTTAGAACTTAAAGCCAGCAGGAACATTGCTGCCGTGAAAGAAAATGTCATTTTCATGATTGGTATATCATCAGGAACGTCCGTGAGCTTTCACTTAAGTATTAGTGGTGACTCTACTGTGCTTACCTTAAATACCTTAAATTTTACCCACCAGTTCACCAGAGTGGATACCTATGTTGTTAATCTGACGGCTCAGAACCAGGTCAGCTCAGAAAGAACAAGTACAGTTGTAACAGTTATGGAGCCAATTAGTAGGTTGACGATGGTTAACTGCTGTGAACAAGCCATCCCAGTTGGTGTAACTAAAATGTTCAGTGCTGAAACTCAGTCGGGAAGCCGTGTGACTTACCTTTGGACTTTTGACCTGCACTTTGGTTCCAAGACATCCTTGATTGGGAAGGAAGTTTTTTACACACCCCCAGAGCCAGGCCAGTTAATCATATATCTGAGAGCCGTCAATGCATTAGGAGGTCAGAACATAACGAAAGTAATACAGGCCCAGAACATCCTGCTTTCTGCTGTCCTTGAAGCTCAGCCTCAAGAAACATTGGTCAAAAAGTTGGTTCTTCTGACTGCTTTCGTTTTGCCGAGACCTCACGAAGGGACATTCCTGTGGAATTTTGGAGATAGTTCGGAAAAACAAGAAAGCAACACGCCATCCATCTCCCATGCCTACTCTCATCCAGGGCTGTTCACCGTCCAGGTGAATGCCAGCAATTTTGTGAGTTTCGTTGTTGCCCAGATTAACGTCACTATACAGGAACTTGAGTGCGAGGAACCAGAGGTCCAGCTGGTGCATTCGTCCCAGGTGGTGATCAAAAGATCACAGAGAAATTACATGGAGGCAACTGTTGACTTAAAAGGATGCACCAGGTACGATGTGGAATATTTGTGGGAAATCTACAGAGTGTCAGCTTGTGCGAACCTACGTGATACTGTTAAAGTAAAACTTCATGATGATGTAGATGTCCGAAGACCTCAGCTGGCCATTCCAAAAATGGCATTGGATGTAGGCAGCTACTGTGTGGTGTTTTCCCTTTCATACAAAGGCAGCCCACTCAGGAAGAGCATTTCCCTTCGTCTCAGTGTGATCCCAGGAAAACTGGTACCAATAATTGATGGTGGGACATTTCGAATCTGGTCCAAATCTCAAGATCTGCTATTAAACGGAGAAAAGTCCTACGACCCAAACCTAGATGCTGAAAACCAGTCACCTCTAAGCTATTCCTGGGACTGCTTTCTTTCATCAAAGGTAAATTCATTTTTTATCACTTTTAACTCTAACGTAAAACTGTTGTCATAAAAATGTAGATCACACTTTTACACTTGTTCTCTATCACTTTTATCATTTTTATTGAAGTAATATGATTTCATAGCCCAATCTCATCAGACTTCAGAAGCCAAGCAAGTTTGGGCCTGGTCAGTTTTGGGATAGAAACATTCTAATCAAAAGCTGGATTCATTTTTAAAAGATGTTAATGAACAAGTAGGTGTCATTCATCTTTCTGGTCCGGAAAGAGGTGTATGTTCCAAAACAGTGCCTCAAGATAGTGCCCGAGGACATTGTAGGACAGTGTTCTGTAGGAGATTCATCTATGGAGACAGAAAACTGAGGTTCTAACTACACTTGAGTATTGGATGAAGAGAGCCTCCTAATATACGTAAAATATTTGTGGGTCAGAAATGAAATGCACTATACAAATTCAATTATTATTATTATTATTATTATTATTATTATTATTATTATTATCTGTTTTCTAACTTTGGTTGAACTTTAACCATCACAAATGCAGGGGTATCTCATGATCTGTGGATCAATTCTAGGACTATTTAACTATTTTTCAAAACTGCTTGCTTATGTTTTGTTTTTCTGCACAGAACTCCCCTATTGGATGTAGTTTGCATTTTGGCTCAAAGGAACCACTACTGGTAATTCCCGAGGACATGTTAGAGGCGGACATGGAATACACATTTCGCCTCACTGTCAGCAAGCCAGGGATGAGTCCGGAGTCTACGAATCAGACTGTACGTACTGCCTGCGTTTCAGAAAATATACATTAACGCTGCATTGAAAAACGTTTCATTACCATGTTAATCTCCAGATGTCTATACTAAAAATTCTTTCATATCTGTTGTAAACCAGTGATCCCTGCTGCTGGTGCAGAAGGGCTAGAGCCCTGCGGGTTGTAAGGAGAACTCCAGTTCCGCAATGACCAAAGATTTGGAAACAGCTATCATTCCGAACAGCATGGCAGTAATCATTTCATTCAGTTTTTAAGGGCTCTGGTCATTAGGAAAGCAGAAGGTCCTGTGGATCTCCAGACCAGTAAAAATGATCTCTGACGTAAAAGAGATTATGAACATAGGTGTGAAATACTTCTGTAAGGCTCAAGAGTGTCCAGTCCTTGTCCTCGAGGGCTGGAGTGTTTACACATTTTCCAGGTCAGTTAAAGACCACAACACTTAAAAAACCAGGAGTAGGTGTTAAAGTGATCCAGTTAAACCAGTAACCAATAGCTGAGCTTTTCAAATCCCTACAGTAGATACCATGCTCAACATTTATGACATTGTTTACCATGCTAATTATACCACATTCTTAGCAGGGACAAAAAACTAATTCTTGATGTGAATAATAAATATATAAACAGTCCCAACTAACTGAAAGATGAGGCAAACATTTACAGTGCTTAATTGTGTTATTTCCACAGAAAACAATTGTTAACGATTGGTGTTAGTGTTAATGAATCTGAGCCACTGCAATGAGATTTTCATTGTGTTTTTGAATTGAGGAATTCTGCTTCCTAAAAGGCATTTTCTAGGAGTGTGGTGGCTGGTGGCGGGCAGCCTTAACACCTAAAATACTAGAGCAAATAGAGACTTTCATTATTTATTAACCATTTTTTTTCAGCCTGCTATGAACATGAATAATTTTTTATTCAGTTTTTCAAAAACTCAATATGAAGCACACACAGAGATAAATCACATTTTTTTAACTGTAGCGGATGTATTGATTGTAGCTTAGTTTTTGGATGCAACATTTATCTCACCTGAGGTGAATTGTTTTTATTTACCTGGAACGGGTTCAAATGAGTGCTTCCCCATTAGGTGTTTTTCAACTTTTTCAGCTCTCCACAGTGTCTTTTCTCAGTTACCTGCATCCTTCGCAAATCTTCAGCTGAATAGACATTGCACATCAGCTCTGCACTGCCTAATGGACTTTACCTTAAATATCCCCTGTGATTCTCTGATAACCCTCCTCCGTGTACAGTGTTTGTGCTCCTACCCAAGCTTCATGATTCTGCTTGCTGTTTTTTGACTATTTCTGCCTACAGTACAGTATATTTTACCGCTGCTTCAGGCTTAAGATGAAAGCAGAGCTTTTTAGCTTGGTGCATCAAAATCCTTTTCACTCCTGTTAATTTGTTTTCATTTAAGAAATCATCACAAACAGAGGAAGAAAAAAACGTAGCTTCCCTATTGCTAATGCCAGTCTTGGCCTTGTGTTTAGAGTAATTATATAGTTGAAAAGCAAACCTTTCATGGGCGTCCTTGCATGACATTTGGTGAATGACTGAATGATGTCCTTTTAGAATAGCATCTTCTGTTGTTCCTCTACAGTATGTCTCTTGTTTATATACTGAATAATCAATCCCAGACTTTCATACTTTCATGGTGTTTTATCCTTGCTTTAAAGGAGGAACTGCATACCATATTGACAATCTCTCTCATGCTACTTTCTCTTGGAGATTAAAATTTCAACTGTGCATTACACTCTCCCTCGTTGTTATTCTGACCTTTAGTGCTCACACAAGACCTGTTGACTGTTTCCCCATCTGCACATAAGCTGATGAGCTTTGAGTTGCAATTTTTGAGCTCCATTGTACAAAACAGAATTTTCCAAAATTCTAATACATAAAAAAGTCGCTCTCCAAGTGAGATCCTCATGCTGTAAAGAAACATTCTGAGGTCTGTTGTTTTGACTACTTGCTAATTTTTTCTCATGATCTGATTTGCTTTGCTCCTTATAAGAAAGTAGAAACATATTCTTCTAGCAGAATAAATCAGTTTCATGTAAAGAGGTCACTGAATGTATTTGGTGGCCTCCGCTTAAGGCATTATGGCATAAAAGGATTGCTTCTCTGTGTTGTTTCTCCTCAGGTTTTAGTGAAGAATGGCAGAATCCCAATGGTGCTGCTGGAATGTGTTTCTTGCAAAGCTCAGTCTGTCTACGAAGTGAGCCAGAGCTCCTATGTTTATCTGGCGGGGACATGCAGCAACTGTCAGGATAACTCTCACACTGGGGTAAGAGAAGCCTTCAGAAGCAGCCCCTCTTTGAAAAACGACATTGTTGTAAACCACTGTTTCTAATTTGTTTTTGTGGTTAATATCACTCGATGGCACTCACAGCTGTACTGCTGTTTCCTTCTAGTTTTTGTTTTTCTCTAAGCCAATGAAAAGAAACTCATTCTTGTGCCCAGCAGGTCGAGCCAGAACTCGCTGGCTTCATTGTTTACGAGAGAACTGATTCATTTTCCCTGTTAGGAAAATACGAAGTTGTTGGAAGCATTATCATAATTTTCAAGTTCAGAGCAATACAAGAAGTTTCAGATCCTGCCAGCTGACAAACATGAGTAATCATGCTTTCTTCCAGATCAGGAAGCCATCTTGTCACTCAAGTTTAAAATGACAGAATATTAACAGCTGAAGCAGGGAGGCTAATGTTCTTCAAATATCCCAAGAGAGAATTTTGTGGAGGAAAAATACTTTTATGACTAAATACTTAATACTTGAGCAAGGTCACTCCTGAAGGGCCACAGTCCCCAAAGTTTGTTGGTATTTTTAGACCAATTTCAGACCAGCAAAAAAGTGTCACAATGATCCAATGGATGAATAACGGGATCAGATTGTGGTACACAGATTTCTCCGAAAGAAAAAGCTGGATTAAAAGGGTTGGTGAAGTAGAACTACAGTGTAAGTTAAAAAATAACCTCCAAGCTGGAAAATTGAAGCAAAGATGCCCGATTTAGACATTTCTTAGTTGAATGTTCAAGTGTTCAGGTGTTTCATAAGTCTCTCCTGTAGACAACTTAATTCAGACGTGGTCAAAGTTGACGTGATATTAATAGGAGACTTTAACTTGGGTTATTAACGTATATAATAGATATAATATAATAGAGAAGCTGAAATTGATATGGATGAAAATCTTAATGACTGCTGCTTACCCAATATATGCTAGTTTGTAACCAGTTTGTATAACTGGTTATACAGTATTATATATAAATATTATTTTTAAATGGCTAGTATATATTAAATAACCAGAATACAGACAGTGTATGTGGTAGGAATACTAGTGAATTATTAACTTTTATACTTCTATAACTTGTATACTTTTATTCTATAAAGGCTGAATCAAATTAGGGTCTATAAATTTAGAAATATCAGTAAGGAAACGAGGCAGAGATTACAAGTTGGTAGTACAATTGTACAATTCAGTAAATACAAGAGGAATGGTTATACTTCAAAAACATACTATTAAAATCACAAATCAAAGTTATACATTACCTACACTAAGGTAACTCAAATGGACTCATCAGTACCAAAATAAGCTGTTTTTAGTTTCCTACAGTTGTGACAGATGAGGGTTAGAAATGACAGACAGCCATTCATTCATTCCTTGTGTGGTTCATGGTACAGTAGCTTGTTGGCAAAAGAAGCTCTCGATTCAGCTTCAGCAAAACAGCTGAATAGACTTCGGGTTTCAGTCCTGAAAGTACATGTGCTTACTTTCCATCTCCTTCCTTGCATTTCTGTGTTATCGCTGATCTTTGGAACAAGTAGGGCTTAATTCGAAGTTGAAGGTAGAAAGGATAAACTCTGCTGCTGAGTTTCAGTGTGGCGTCACACCTGAAGAATGAGCAAGAACCGAAAGGTTTTTTCTTTTCTTTTGATTTTTCAGTGTGGAATTAACCTCTCCGTGTTCCTCTGCAGCCTGCATGCTGCTGCAGCTCCCCAGCTCAAACCTTTTTAAATTAAATTTGATTTGCCAGGTGTCTGCCCAGATCTGAATAGTGGCTAATGAGGTGCCTTTTGATGCAAGCACCTCCTTGGTAATATTCAAAGAAAGGTCAGGGTATTCATGTTTGATTAGTGTGAAGAAGCCACACGCTCTGTGGCCGGCAGTTGTGACATAATTTTTGCTCCGCTTGGTTTCTGCAGCACTGGACGGCCTTGAACTCAAACAACGAGTCTCTGGTGTTGAACATGAGCACCACAACCACGGGGAGTAGGGGCATGAACCTGGTGGTGCGCCAGGGGATCCTGCGTGACGGAGATGCCTACATTTTCACCCTGCATGTCACCGACCCCATGATGGATGGCGTGGGTGTGGCCTCGATTAAACTCAGACCTAACCTGCCCCCTGCTGGTGGGTCCTGCACACTACATCCCCATGCCACTGCCAGTGCCCTGACCACCAAAATACAATTCACATGCACAGGTAAGAAATGTTACGGTAGAAGTGTCAATATATTTGGTTATTCCCATAGCTATGCAGTGAAAACAAACTATGCACAGCCTTTTGACAACAGAATTGGTAACAATCGTTAAACAAATTGCATTCTAATACTAGTAAAGATGAAAGTACTGTAAACAGTACTAGTTTAAATTTTGTTCTGCTCTTTAAAAATTCAGTAAATGTTCTTGAGGTTGCTTTTCCTGTAGTGTAAGATAAGAGTCTTTGAATTTATTTGAATAAATTAATTTACTTGCAACTTGAGTGAATATATGATATTTAAGAATTTCTACAAATATCATGGTTGGACTTTTGGATTTTAATTTTGAGCTACTTGGTCATGAACAGTCACTCTGGTTTGATTGAAACATGAAAAGCAAATTGTGGTGAGCAATCTAGTCTTTTGATCAGCAGCGATGCAAGTGCTTTGATCTGTATCTTTCTTGTACAAGTGCGAGCAGGTTATTGAAAGGCGATGAAGAAATTTTCAAGGCACAAATCAAAGACTCGGAATAGAACATCATTTTGTGCCTTGAAAGCAAGGATCCCTGTACACAGTTAAGAGTGTCTGTGTGTTCAAAGTTTAATTTCATCTGAGCTCTTGGTCATTTAACTTAGCCCTTATTTGGCTTAATAAGCATTTTGAAGCTGGAAATTTAAAGTAACTTATTTGTTCAAATACTGTAAGTTAAATTAAGTAACTGGGAGCTTAGCTGGGAAAAAATATATAATGTGTTTTCATGACTGGACTTAGGTAGTAACCCATTGTTCCTTGTTCATGTCTTGACTCTGTTATCCAGCTGTTTACATGCCAAATCCAATGTATTAGAGTAGAACAGGGAATAACATGACACCTGCACAGTCATCTGAAGGGCAATGACAGATGTCCCTTCTCTTCCTGAAAACAAATTCTGGAAGTCAGTTTGAAAAGGAGGTCTTAAAGAAGATATTAATTAGCATGAAGAACATAACAGAATCACATAGAATAAAAATTGTAGATGTAGCATTACATTTTTTTCTTTTTAATATAGAAATCAACAATTGTTCCTTTTGAATCCCCAGTATATTTTTGCAAATTGACAAACAGCTACCTTTCAGACGGTTGTGAAAATACTCATAGCATCACAATTGACATTTTGGCATATGGGATTTTGTATAGTTTTGCACTTGCAGATAAAGCACAGTGACAGATGACATGTTTATACAGCACCAAACAATACATACAATTTAAAATGATTTTATAATACTAGGCAGCTATTACCCTTTTGGGTACGTAGTATTGAGGTTAAAATGCTTCAACTATGAGAATGACACTGGCTGCATACTGAATTGATTGTTCTGCTTCTAATAAAAAGGCTCTCCATCCTGAAGCCATTCATTTTTTTATTTAAAGCATGACAGTACCTAACATGTCTGAGATTTAATACAAAGCAAACTCGTATTTTTATGTCTTTCCTCCTGGCCGTCACCTGAAAATATCTAGGAAGGTGTTAGCGCTCATTCAGCCGTGCTGACAGGCCAGCTGATGTCCTCTGCAAGCTGTTGATAATGAAGTCATTGCTGTGCACAGTTGTCTATGAATTGGCTTTGAGTTTTTGCCTCCTGGTTTTGAACGACTGTCCACTAACACCTTTTGTGGCTGTAGACGATATTAAAAGGCACTGAAGTATATTGTGTGAAAACATTTTAGAATGGAAATTATCCAGACGTGTAGCTCACTTTAGAAATCTTAAAAAAGCACAGGGAAGTTATGATGATATTTTAAGTGATTTTATTAAATGAGCAATGAGCTCCATTTTTATAGTTAAGCCAAGGATCAAAGTATCAAGTTAGAGAACATCCTGTGGAGTTGCACATCACATAGAAATGTATATATCCAAAGAACCTTGACTCCACGATGGAGCAGCACAGTGGTACAGTGGTTAGCAGTGCTGCCTTGGAGCACTGGAGGACCCGAGTTCAATTTCTGGGGTGCTACCTGCATGGAGTTTCTATGTTCTCCCTTGTGTTTGTGTGGGTTCCTCTGGGTGCTTTGGTTTTCTACTACATTGGCCCTGGCCTTCATTTGAATGTGCCTGTGTCTGTGTACGTGTGTGCCCTGTGATGGACTGGCGTCCTGTCCAGGTGGCGCCCTGCCTTGTGCCTGCTGCATGCCAGGATAGGCTCCAGCTCCCCTTTATCGGATAAAACACCTAAAATGGATGGATGCTATACATGTGAATCTGCGCATGAGAATTTTAATGTATTATATTAATATTGTCTATAGTTGTGTAGACATTGTCACAACTCTGACTGAGTTCAAATTTTCAACCCATTCAACTATTATGTATGAAAAGCTGTCATCAAACACTGGGTCTGTAATTTACAAGTGCTTTGCAAGTTAAAGTTTTGATTTAATTTGATTTCTTGTCTAGGTTTCACAGTGGATGGATGTAGCTTTCTGTGTTTTGCACTGCATGGGTGTCATTCTATCAGTTATGTGCAGTTTCCCAGACTTCTAAAACACGGTCTCCCTTCAGTGGCTCCAGCAAGTGTGACCACATCAGCCGTGCACGTTGGTATCACTGTGTGTTCAACGTCTGAATGCGCGCGACAGGTGTGTCAGTCATGACTGGACTCTTCCTCTGCCTCTAGGATACGAGGACTCAGATGACGCGGAGACGCCGTTAGTCTACAGCTTGATTGTAACCCGGTGCGTTCAGAGTTACTGCGAGGAGTTCTACGTGTACAAGGGAACCAGCTCGGAATACTCAGCCTTTGTTCCCCCAGGATTCCGCTCCAATAACTTTAAGGTCGATGTGTCGGTGAGAGTGGAGGACCACCAAGAAGCATCCACTGTGGCGCTGAACCAGTGAGTACCGGTGGTCTGAAACATGTTTCCGCCTCTGAAGTCTTCAACTGCTCTTAGAATTTCTGAATGTGATTTTTAAATCACCTTTCATTTTTTTGAATCATACTATTCTTTTTATATCATTAACTACATTATAACCAGCATAGATGGGAGGTTACATCTAGAAATAGAATCAGCAAAAACATGATAAATAACCAACAATGGAGACAAAACACTGTTTCATCCTCTTTCACAGAACAAATTCAGGTCTCACTGGGGCCATAAACCCAGTCCAGGCTTGCCTTTCTGCTTGTAACCTAAGAGAAAAGGTGATCTTTTGGCTGTGAATTGAGTTAACGAACAGTTGCTGATTCAAATTTTGAGGTGACATTCATGAAAAAAGAATTATGATCATTTACTTATTTATTTAGAAAAAATAAATAAATTCAGAAACACTGGCTCTTTGAGGAGTATCAGGGGGATCTTCAGATATTGGTGACACAGAAGAACTATACCTTTGCTCTCTTTTTATTGTAATGGAAAATATATATGGTCAGCAACGTGTTTTTTTTCGTAAGGAAACTCCTGCATATATTCCAAGTGAGAGTTTCAGGAGCCCGATGTGAATGGCTTGTTTATTTATTTTTGTGATATTAATTTAAGATTTTGATTTAGTTTCGATCCTATTTAAAAGCTCTGTTTTTTTTCCTAATGGAATAAACGTGGTAATGTAAGCGCTTTTTTTATGTGTCTTAGGTCGATGGTCATTCGACTGCCCGAACCACCGCAGGGTTTTCAAAGCCTCACTCAATGGCTGTATAACCAAACCGAAACAGCCCTTAAGGATCTGCTGAAGCAGGGAGATCCCCAGCAAGTCCGCGAGTTCTCCCTGGCCCTCATCACCGTGCTCAACGAGGTGGGCAGTGACATGGATCTCAAGCTCCAACAATAAGAGCATGTTTTTCTCTGCATTGACAGGGACCCATCAACCAAGAACCAATACACTATGAAAGCATGGTCTCTGCATCCAGTTCCTAATCCTTGGAAGCATGGAAGGGAGAGCAGAAATGGCTTCATACAGCCAAACCCATAACTCACTTTTGAGCCTCATTAGACCTAAGGGCTGCTCCATTAGTTCAGTTAGATCCTAATGAATGCGATTCCCTTGCCTGAGAGGATAAGCTGCCCGACCTCCTATTACGAGGAATGAGCCAGGGTGCTGCAGTAAAGGTGTTGATGGGGAAGTGGGGGCTGAGATGAGTAAGCCCTAACCTTCCTCCCGAAAGTCTTTGTCGTGCTGAGCTCAGTTTCGTCTGGGCTTTGGCAGCATTAACATCTTTTGTGTTGTATGCATCGCAAGCTGTAGATTACACGAGTACACCTAGTCTCTCTGTTTTTCCTCTTGGTCAATAGTATGAACAAACCGGGCCACCATCCTTGGACTTGTGGAGAGAAAGAGAACAGCGCGTCATCATCCGCAGCAATATCACACGAGCCCTGGTCTCTCTGGACGTCAACACGGTCAATGACATTAAACAGACATCAGCGGCCTTGGCGCAGTGCACAGTAAGACAGGATTTCCTTCACATTGCTTCTCATAAGGAATAAGTTAACACTGCTGGGCCAGTCTGATCTCAGATCTCAAAAGCTCCAGTATGTGAGGCTGGCACTGGGCAGTATTGGGAATGGAGACCTGCAAAGGGAGCTGTGTTGGTGCATTGTTAGACCAGTAGGGGGTGCTTTCCCCTCTGGGCCAGAATTTCGAAACCAGCGCTCCAGTTTGCATGGTACACTCTGCTGCAGGAGGTTCCATTCTTGAGATAAGATGTTAAACCTAGGTCCTGACTATGTCATTAAATGTTCCATGTTACTTTTAGTATGAGTAGGGGTCTTAACCCTGGTATGTTGTTTAAATTTGGGTGCTGAGTCACAGGACTGAGAGCACCATATGGGTGCTGCACCATCCAGGTGCTGAAAAAGTGGGTCTCATCCAATAGGGAGAGTTCTTTTGGGTTCTTTGTGATAAAACAAGTTATAAAACATACAAGGAGTTGTTGTTATTATTATTATTATTATTATTATTAATAATATTATTATTAATATTATTATTATTATTATTATAACTTACCCAGTGCTGCATAGCTTTAAAGTGACTCAACATTGTGAAAGTAAAGCAGCTTTGAAATTCTTCCGACAATTATATCACTGGTTTGTCAGGTGTTAGTTATGTATTGCTTCTTCATTTCCAGACCGTCAGCAAGGAATTCATTTGCCAGGAGTGTCAGAAGATTACACTTACCAAGCTGGAATCCATGCTGGACATCCTGCAAAGTGACACAAGGCAGGGAACAGTCACCCCCACAGAAATTGCTGATAACATCCTCAACATAATGGGTGAGTAATATGCAGTAGCTGTCTGGGTAACTAGGATGTTCTAACAGAAAGCTGAGTAAATAGTGCAGAGGTTTTGAGCCATTGAAGTCCATTGAAATGAAGAGGATGGCTATCAAATTAAAAAATGTGTCAGAATGAGCTCCTATATACGCACAATATATGATCAGCTTAAATGCTATTTCCAGAGTTAACTTGTACTAATTGCTATGATTTCAAATCCCAGTCCTGTGAGCTGGCATCTGTAGCTGAAAACTGACAAATTATCCTTTTCATGGTAATACTACATAAAGAATACTACATTTTTATCTGAGCTTGATATCTGAAGCCAAGCTTTTACTGTTGAAGATCTAATCCAAGGATTGGATGAGATTCCCACATTTTCTGACAGGGCATCATTATTCCTCCTCTGATTTTCAGGAGATCTGATTCACCTGGTGAACCAGGCACCCCCTCAGCCAGCTGCAGAGGACAAGTTTAGCATCAGCAATGATCAGCTGCTGGTAGCCTCCAAAGCCTACAACCTGTCCTCCGAGCTGATGAGGATCCTCATGCACTCCCGCGTGCTGAACGAGGAACCCCTCGTCTTCAACGGCTCGGAGATCACCACGGCCGGAAAGCGCGCGGACCCCCTCAACTTGCTGTGCTACGTTGACGACCCCACTTGCCGTTTCTCCATCCCGGAAAGCTTCAACACCACCTTCAAGGACGTGCCGCACATCGTTCAGGTCCTCTTCCAGGTCGAGTCCAACCCCTTCCCCTTCGGCTACGTGGACAACTACACCGTTTCGACGGAAGTGGCCTCGATGGAGTTCCAGACGGAAAACGGCACCCAGATTCCCATCTCCAGCTTGAGCGCAAACAAGGCCATCACGGTGAAGGTGTCCAACGGTAACGGAGTGAAGAAGGTCTTGTCTGGGGCGGCCAACGTCAGCGAGTGGAGCTCCGTGATCGTGATGGTCAGAACAGGCAACACTAACAGAGCAGCTGGGCTACATGTGCAGCTCACATTCACAGTGCTCAATGGTAAGTACTGCTAGAAGCAGTAGTAGGAATGGGATCAGCAGTAGTTCAGGATCAGCAGTGAGACATGAACCAGTGGACCCTCATTGAAGCTACATAGATACAATGTGTAGGATTGAGAGCTGGAGGTACTTACAGTAAACTGCATGTGCAAACAAAATGTGGGAATCCGGAGTAATCTACTCAGCCAAGGTGCTAAAACTTGTACCCTTGGATCTTTCAGAAAACAGCTGGATGAAATCTGGTACTGGTATCTAAACAAGCTAGACAGGCAAAATGCCCCCCTCTTTTTTGTAGTCTAGTGTGATGACTCCTCTCATTATTTAAGAGAGACACGTGGTCCCACCACCAGTTGCCCCCATCTCTCTTCTGAACAGACATAAACTTTCAGTTCCGGGGGTCACCCACTCCAGCCTCAACAGTTGGGGCAGAAGTGACCACAACAATATGTTTGCATACATGGGACAATGCAAGGTTGAATAGAGCCTCAGTATAAATAACACGTGTAGGACTTAGTGTTGGCTTTGTTTGAAAGCTTGCTCTGTCAGTGAAGGGTGTTTCTCGCCACATAAAAAGAAGAAAATAATCAAATTTTCCCTGTCATAATTACAACTCACTAGCTTCACAGATGAAGACGCAGACAAAATTCCTTTGTCTTTTATCTTTTGCAGATGCTGGTGCTGTCAAGGGAACAGAGCCATACATTACTGCTTATCTAGACAGCCACAGAAGCCCCAATGAGCACAACTGCACAGCACAGAAGAAGATCACCCTGAGCCTGATTAAAGGGCTGGATCACAAGCCGTACACTTTCTTCCTATCTCCAGAGTAAATCAATTTATACTTAATTCCTCGTATGTCAGAACAAAGATATTTTGGTATTATGCTATATTGTATATATGATAACTTTCATAGATCATTTACATATTCTGTTTTGCCAGTGTGTCTTGCTATGCCGTGAAATACATTGATTTAGTTTTATATGCAGATGAGCATCGCTCAAAACATCACATGCGAGTGCGTCTGATGAAGCAGAAAAAAAACAGTATCATTGTTATGCATGCTGGGAGAGACTTTATATAGCTTTGAGTAATACTGTAGGTTCCAGGCCAGAGTTACAGAATCAGTATCTTCTAATATGCCTGACAGAATTTCACAAGGGTTTTGGAAAGACTCTTAATTTCACAGCTGTAAAACTATTTCAAAAGGTTACTGCGTTACCATGAGCACAAGAGCACATTTAATTAAAAAAGGCAGAACATTACATGAAATGAGTTTTAGGGGTTTCCATTGGCCTTAAAATTTGACAGGCAAAGGGCAGTGAAATCTCATGGCCGCCGTCTCTTCTTTCCAGGGCCTATGACACAACGCAAGACTACTATGTGAACGTGACCAATGGCTGCCGGTCGTCTCCGGTGCGGCTGGAGGTCGGCGTCTACTCCTCCCTCTGTCAGTATTTCAATGCCGGCGAGCTGCTCTGGAAGACGGACGGCATGGTGCCCTTGGAGGACACCACCATGGGCAGGGCCGTCTGTCGCACGGAGCACCTGACCGCCTTCGGAGCCAGCCTCTTCGTGCCCCCAGAGTCCGTGGTCTTCATCGTCCCTGTAAGCTCTGCGCAAGACATTTTCCCGCCTCCCCTGAAAAGACAGTCAGGAGTCTGTCTGGGAAAATAAAATAAGTTTTTTTATTTCGGGCGCATGGGAGTGAAACACACAGACAGATGCTCAGTGCAGTTTTCTTCATGTGATTAAATTAGAACAGTCTTTAAGTATTTTTATATCACACATCCCTGTGCTGATCAGATTGACAGCATTACTCTTCCCTATTTGCCAAAGATAACTTCTTTTAACACAGTTGGTTACTTAGTTTTGTAGCAGGCATTCCTATATAACACAATATAGAATTACATAACATCCCTTGTGTCCAGCATTCCTCCAGTCCAGTTCAAACCAGTTCTGTATGTCCACCTTATGAATAACTGCAGCCTCAGCAGAAAAAGTATGTACAAAGTTCACAGAGACCCTCTCAACAGTGCTGATAAAAAGGCGTTTCCGGCGTTTCACCACACCTAGCAGCTGGAATCTCTCATCATCGCTGCCACCCTTGTTCATTTCTCTTCTCCCATTCTTGCTTCTTATCTCTGCCTTCGTGATGTCTTAAGATACGCTCTGCGCTCGAAGGCGTTTTTAAAAACCAAATGGTGCTTGAGTGCTTTCTGCTATCAGAACCGCCCTATTATTTCAAAGAAACACATGGGTACAAGAAAGATTAGTATGAGAGAGGGACACTTTGCCCTTCATTGCAGAAACAGCTCATGTGCTTCAGCTGTGCTGATTTAATCATGTTAGTGGTTGAGATGTGTAGGTCAATCTTAAAGTGGTCGACAAGTGAGTCTTGGCAACACTAAAGCAAATCCCTAATGGCATATAAAATATCTGGACTTGGCTTCTTCATATAGCACCTACCTAGTAGATGGGTTGTTTACGGTAAATGGATTGTTACCATCAAAGTCGATGTGGACAGTGTTGTACTAACACTCAGTGTTGCTGCACAAATGCATTACAGTACATAGCAAATAGCAGGGGTGGACAGTCCTGGTTCTGCAGATTTGTTTTATTTTGAGGGATTCTTCAAAGCAGCACCTGAAGATCTGGGAAAAGCTGGTTCAGTTAAGCCCAGAAACAGGCTGGTCTTGCTCATTAACAGCTGGGTTGGAGTGAAAACCTAAAGGCCCTCCAGGACCAGGACTGCCCATCCCTGGGTAAACAGTTTCAGAAGATCCTTCCTTGATTTAAACTGGTGAAGTTTTTTACACGGGAAATATGTGTTCCTCTGTTCCAGGAGCCGTCTCCAGAAATGAGCTACATTGTACTGCTGACGTGCGCAGTGAGCTTCGTCACTTTCTCGATCGTGGCCCTCATAGTGAGGAAGTTAGACCTGATCGACATCAAGCGCACGGGGGTCATTCCCTTCTGCGGCAAGGATGGTCTCTACAAGTACGAGATCCAAGTGAAGACCGGCTGGGGTCGAGGATCAGGTGGGCACGGAGAATACCCACCCTCCCGTCTTCTGTCTGTTTTTGGAGTTTCGTTAATTGTCCCTGGATCCAAGAAATCGCTTTCCTATCTAAGAGTGTGTACAGTATATAGAAAAATTTAAATGATGAGGACAAAGAAACATCCTTTTCCTTCTTTTATTGTTTCTCCTTTTGTCATTCTTATTGTTATAGGAATTGCCAAAAGCTAACATAAGAGCAGTGGGACAGCAAAGGCTTGACTATTTAATGACAAATGACTTAATGATTTAATGCTTTGTTGTAACGCAAGTTGACATGACAGGATTATGCAGAGTTGCTGAGCGGTCATGGAATCATCATGAATATTATTTTTGTTCCATGCGAACTCCAATATACAGTTTTTGTATGTCAGTGGTATGTGGTGATTTTTAAACATATAACACTTAAGGGAGGTTGATTACTTAATTGATTACTAAAGGAGATTGATCTGCCATTGCTTCTTTGTCAGTCTATAATGTTCAAATACTATAATGTTTAGATTTGGTCAACCTGGGTAATATGTAAGTTGAAAAAATAAAACAATAGCCTTAGACACTTACAAGAGAACACAGCAAAAAAATCTGGAATAATACATTTTCATTTTAGCCTGGCTACGACCCATCTAGAGCTTGCCTGGCTAAAACTCTTCGACTTTTGTCGGGTTAAACGTATTTGCTTTAGGTCACTTTTCTGATTCTTGCTATGACAAGTTAGTATGACAATCGCCTGCCATAACAATTTAGAATATATCTATATAAATGTAATAAACATTATAACATAAGGTTATAACAAACTTATATAAAGTCATTTATAAACAGTTTAGCTGTTTTGTGCTGCCTTCAGTTTAATACACAGTATTTTTCCTTCTTCGCGATAAGTGTCTCCAGTCCCTCCCAGCTCTCTCCTCTGCTGTGGCTGAGCTGGGAATGGTGGAGCTGAGTCGGGCCTGTTCTTTGCAGGCACCACGGCTCATGTGGGGATCAGCCTCTATGGGAGAGAGGGCAGGAGTGGCCACAGACACTTGGACAGCGGCAGCGCCTTCACGCGAAGCAGCCTGGATATATTTCACATCTCCACAGACAGCAATCTGGGCAGCATCTGGAAAATTCGGATCTGGCACGACAACAAAGGTAAAGACTCTGCCGGCTGCCACTGACATCATTCTCTGAGGTCGTTTTCTTTCGTGGTGTGTTCATGTCAAAGTGTTTTGTCCTTACCTGTTTTATAATCCCGCTTAAAAAAACAACATTTTGAATGCTTGATTGAGAATACTAGAGGGGGTTGTTTGAAAGAGCTTCTTTACCATGCAGATGGAAACCTTTGGACTGTGGCCTTTCAGGAACAAATGAGGATTTTTCCTGATACATACTGCAAACTGCTCTTTCTTTGCCAGTGGGGAAAAACACTGCTATCATCTCACTGTTACAATGAATGAGTGAAATCACTATAAACTGCTACTGTACTATAATCGGTGTGTCTCTGTCTTTCTGAAGTAGGTTTATTTACTAGTAACTTAGATTAAAGGTGTAAAAATGAATGAATAAAAATAAATTCCTCTGCTTTTGTTTTATAACAAACACTTTCTGCCTCGGATCATGTGTCCTGTTCCTAGCTTTATTACTGTACCCAGGAGGACAGAGAGTTATAGATGTCTGTCTTGTGGTTCTTCACAAGGTTTACAAAGCTCCTCTTTTTGCCGACAGGACTGAGTCCCTCTTGGTACCTCCAGTATGTCGTGGTAAAAGACCTGCAGACAAGCAACAAGTATTTCTTCCTCATTGAAGACTGGCTCTCTGTGGACAATGACAAAACAGAAGGGATGGTGGACATAGAGGTTGAAGCTTCAAGTAAGCGGAAGACATTGAATGAAAAAAGAATTTAATTTGTAGTCTTTCCCAGACTACAGCTGTACTGTATGTTTTAAAAACCTGTCAATGTGCTGGCACCATTCATCCATCATTCACCCAAGACTGCTCTTTAACAGCTGAAACTAAGAGGGTCCGAGTGTCAGCTATGTGGCTGCACCAATTTCAGAGGAAACCCTGTCTCATGATGGTACCATGACACAGTCATAAAAAGGCTCAGGAAGCCCCCTTTTTGAACCTACTGCCATTGCGTCCTGCAGATGGTCGTCGCCGGGTGGCTATCATATTAAACATGAAAAGGGACAGACCACTATCAATGCTAGGATCAAAAGCTACTTTGTCACAGTAGTTGGCTTACAGAGTGGCAGACACATTTTCCATCCATCCACCCCATTTGCAGTTGCAGGTGTGCTGGAGTCTATCCCAGCAAAGCAGTGGACACAAGGCGGGGTACACCCTGGACAGCACGGTGGTCCGTGACAGGGCAGACAGACACAAACACTCACTCCAGGGCCAATTTTCCCAGAGGTCAATCCTGCAGGAATGTCTTTGGACTGTGGGAGGACACCCACACGGACATGGGGAGAACATGCAAACTCCACACAGACAGCACCCCAGGTCTGGAATTGAACCCGGGGCCCCAGGGCTGCAAGTTTTCAGTGTGGCGCTGTGCCGCCCAACACATTTTACCGTCAGTGAAATAGCAATCACTGACGTGCAATATTGCTATGAATACTCAGCTCCACATTTTGACAACAAAATCTGTAGAGTTCTTTTTTGTGAGGTTTGAGTCTTTTTTCTTCAGAAAAAGTAAAGGCCATTTCCTCCGAATACAAACTTCAGATCAGCATCCTTGAACTAGGTTTTTGTGTTCTTTACACTTTGAGTGTTTGACCTAGAAACATCAAATGTACAGTACATAGTACATCGGCAGATCATAAGCATATCCAGAAAGACGCCATTCTTGTTAACTAAGCCATAATATATCTATATACCTGTATGTGATGAGCAGGGGGTTGCCTTTGTGATGATAAATACACAGTAAATGAGTGCTGTGAGCCATCAAAGCTTTTTGATTTTTACTCTGTCAAGTTGATTTTTAAATTTATTGTAACAGTTACAATAAATCTCAAACACCTCAGTGCTCTACGGGCACTGGGGCATTTTGTTGTGTGGCAGTCCCTTTCAATATATTTTATGAACGTCTTTTGTCACACTGTGTATATCCAGTGCAAGATCTGATATTAGCCAGTTTGCAGTAAGTTATACTGTATCTTAATGTCCTCGTTTGGGGGAGAACCAAGTGTAGCAATCCAGTGAGAATTTTCCAAAAGGCTGATGTGGAATTTTATATAGTTGGCGTTAACTCAAGATGAAAGTTCCATTGTGTGTTGTGTTTTATTTTTCTTGTGGGAAAAAAAGACATTTTCATATAGTTTGCCCTGTTGCCATGAATATTTTCCCTTTAATGCATTTTTACCCTAAGCTGCTGTTTTTTTTTTTACCAGCAGTGAGCAAAGAAATTCCATTAGTTGTAATTACAGGTTCTTCACTTGTTTTGTCCATGTAGATCTTTTGCAAAGCCATTTGTGTCATTAGGAAGAAGATTGTTATGACCCACTTTGAATTATGTAGATACAGTATAGGACGTGGCGCTCTTTCTTGATATTATTTTAGGTTCTTCATTTTATTGTATCTGTTTCTGGTGAATTTCAAGAAAAAACTTGTTTAGCGCAGGGCAGGAGGCTAGTTGCTGGAATGTAAACATTAAATAGTGTTAAATAAGGTCGAGTAGGAAGCTGTGTCAGTGTGTGTTAGCTAGAGAGGAACAAGGTTAATTCCCATAAACACATCTTAAAAAAAGCAACTGCTGATAGATTGCGTGTCTTCTTTCTACTTTTCAGCCACATATTAAGTATTGTGAATACATTTTCTATTATGTTGGAAAAAGTGTTATCCTATAATGTGTCCCAGTAAGAGAAATGAATGCCAGCCCAGCACACAATATCAAATATTAATGTTGATTTGCCTTCTGGGTCAGTTGAGGGCTCCCTGTAGAATTAAAAACAGCAGAGAGTCATGGTGTTTCTGATGCATTCAATATACTGTAGCAAGCCCTCCCCTAAACGAAATGGTGTGGATCTTTTTATCCAGCTATAGTAGAACGCACCTCTGGCAGTATCCCAGTGGGTTATAGGGTTTTAAAGCTTCTCTCCACGAACTGTGCTCTGGTTTTCTGTCTCTGTAGCGGATACCGAACTGCAACGCTTTTCCAGGATCTTTGTGGCAGAGCTGGAAAGAGGCCTGTCAGAGAAGCACATCTGGCTGTCTCTCTGGGAACGTCCTGCCCGGAGTCGATTCACACGTCTCCAGAGGGCCACCTGCTGCTTCCTCCTGGTTCACCTGTTCCTCCTCGCCAACAGCGTGTGGTACGGCCTCGTGGGGGATAAGAGCCGGAGGTAAAAGTCCCACCCGTTCTCTTGTGAATTCAGGACTGTAGAAATCCCTGATCAGCCTGGTGTATCTGGCCATGAAAATAAAATTTGAGAGCGAAGTTATTGTTCATCCATGTTGACAGGAAACCTCAGCATCACAAGAGAGTTACAGTAGTAAAAAAGGAAGGTTCTGTTTTTATTTCTTTTGAGAGTGCTGTCTTAGCAAAACAAATGTACCTTTAGCCCTTAGCTTTTTAAAGGACAGATTCAGCTGACGGATCTCAGGTTTGTTTCCCAGGAAAAACAACTTTGGTTTAATAATTTGCAGTCATAGTGCTGATGTTAAAAGTTTTCGTAATGAGATCGACTTATCAGACTTATTCTTATGACCTCTATTTCACGCCTCACAAACTTGACTTTTTTTGCACCGGATATGAAATATGTCTGATACTGTAAAGTAATCTGGTTCCATTTCCCTGAAGGATTCAATTCAGGAATTGCAAATTATGGACAAAATAAGGGATATAAATTATAGAAATTCTCCTGTGATAAAATCTCAAGAATTCATTTTCTGTTTTGTCCTTTTTTAAAATAATTTTCTGATTTCCACTAGCAGATCTGTCTTAATGGGAATGTGTTATCACAAACCTTTCTTTCTTAAATAAGGGGGCAAGGGGTGTGATGTAAAAGCTGTATTAGGTGCTTATAAGTTGTTAATTTCCCCATGCTATCAGGTACACACCTGTTTCCACCCTGACCTCTGTGAGTGGTGAGACATTGGCAGTGGGGCTGGTGACCTGTCTCATCGTCTATCCCATCTACCTGTTTGTGCTGGCTCTCTTCAGGATGGCCCGCAGCAAGGTGAGGGACTGCAGCACAGAATTTCATTTAGTATCAGGTTGAAAGCAACTCATTCTTCCCCTTGAGATTAAAGTGTCCAAGAGAATCCAGCACACTGCTCAGGCTCCAGAGCTGCTTCTTACTGGAAATCAGGTTTGTACAGTACATTCAGATTTTTTAGATCCCCAAACCCAGAGTGACAGTGTAACTGTCAGTATGGCCCTGCAAAATGAAAATCCCTAATAATCTGACCACTGGGAGGAATAACATTTCGCAAGGCAGTGAGATGAGTTTAGAAGACAGGATTTGCTCATGATTTCGAGCAGCATATCACAACCCCAAGACCTAAAGTAGGGTTCAGTAAAATACATACTGTACAGCATTCCCTCGGAGTTTTGGATAGATTGGATTTGGAAATCATAAAAGTGGATCAAATTGTTTGTTGGAAATACAGTCTTTCAAATACTGTCAAGAAACATAAAAGGCATTATTCAGCCATGACGTGTTTTTCTATGGAAGCTGAGCGCAACTCTCTCTCCTAAGGTCTGTGTGGAGCAGCCTGTGCCTCAGCTTGACCAGGAGTCACTAGAGATTGATGATTACCTGGATAGCTCCATTGCCGGCAGCTCCTTCCTCATTTTCAACGGGATTCCAGGGGAGGTAATGTCTCTCTCAAGGGTGATGAACTGTATACAGGTATTCTCGCTGTTATTTGCCATACCATGTTATGCATCTCTTGAATACGAGTACGCTCACAGTGGTGAGCATTGCTGCCTTGCAGCACTGGGGCCCTGGGTTCAGTTCCTGGGGTGCTGTCTGTGTGGAGTTTGTACTGTTTGTTTTCGCCATGTTTGCGTGGGTTTCCTCCCACAGGCCAAAGACACGCAGGTAGGTTAAGTGCAGTTTAGGAAAACTGGCCCCTGGTGTGAGTGTATGTGTGTGTGCCCTGTGATGGACTGATATCCCATCCATGGTGTATCCTGCGTTAGCTTGCTGCGATAGGCTCCAGCTCCCCTGTGACTTTGTATTCGATAAAGTGGTTAGAAGATGTAGGTGTGGATAATGGAAATGGTTAAATGTGAAATGTTTTGCAGTACTACCATCAGCTTGATTTCGTTTTCTACCAATACCTTCAGACCCAGTCCACTGTACACGTTACCTTGTGGTAGCACTGTGTATATGTTTGTGTGCAATAACCTGGAGAGGGTACCCTTATTTGTCAAATATACTGTATGTCCAACCCATACTGTAAGAAGCCTGTATCAGACATAGACATCACAAAAAGAATTCTTATACAGTACTTTAATTTCTGGTCCAAATGTTGAATCGAGGAAACACAATTAGAATTTTTCTTAAATTCAGAAATAAAGGGAAGAAAAATCCCAAAGGAATTTTAATGCTGAAATTAAACCCGAGATGAAAAATAGCCATGCTTAAACTGCTTTTTTTTCTTTAGACATATTCTGAGGATACCAATCTGGACGTACCAATAGCTTCATCAAAGAGGTAAAGTACAGTATCTACAAACCTCTCCACATCATATTTTAGTTTAATTTATCCTTTCCTTATGAAAGGAGAAGGTTTAAGAGGAAGCATGCCCGAGCAGGAATATAAATCTGCGTTAATACATAAAACTGCCAAAAGCCAAATTCTGCCGACAACTACATGAAATTTAGCAGTACCAGCACACAAGAATCAATTATCCTGTTCTGTTTACAGTGTGCCTTGTGACATCTTGTATAACTTCCGCCACAATTTGGTGTTTCATTTTTCCGATTACAGGGTCCTAAAACATTGTTTTTCATTCATCGTTATTTCAGTTCTCTCCCCCTGTATGAACTGGGGAACCGCTGCTGCTACATTCTCTGTTGCTCAGTACCCCCCATCGCGATCACCACACCTATTAACCATGAAAGGACCACAAACCCTGGTGATCCTGCAGTTCTGCTCCCTGTCCCTCTTCCCTCACTCTCCTGCACTGGCAGGTCACAAAAGGGAGGATTGCTGTAAGGTCATGAATAGTCATTCCCTATGTGTGGTCATGCCACAGTGAAGAAAGGATTGCTTCCAGTTCTCGCACAAATCATCTTACGGAACGGCTTTCGGTCTGGAACCCTTACATAACCCAGGGAGTTGGGTGTATGGCTTTTGCCTGAAAGTCCTGAATGTTTTTTGCCTGCGGCTGAATTCGGACTGTTCCCAGTTTGCAGAAAACGAACTTCCAGGAGAGTGTGGCTAACTGGCCCGACCTTCTCAAAGACCCCTCCATCATGGTCGGCCACCTGCCCAAGCTGAAGAGGGGACAGGGCAGCCGCCATCTCGGAGTGGACATGACCCTGGCATCGGAGGAGGAGGAGTACAATAACCGGAACAAGTACTTTACCGCTTCAGGTACTGCAGGTCATTTTGCATGAGCACGCTGGATGATCAGTGGAGTTGTCTGTTTTTTTTTTTTCCGTTCCCATGTGGTAAGAAGAAGCTAAAGCAGGTGCTATACCCTGCAAGTTCAGTAATGGAATGCATCTGTGTGGATGTCATTGGAAATATCTAATACTGCACTCAGTATAAAATAGTGAACTGTCTCCCGATCTGACTTGTTTTTTTCTGTATTAATACCTTCCTGCCGCTTCAAACATTGGCATTAATCAGCTTACCTTAATGATACAGACACTGTACAGCACAGGGCGAATGAGGACCCATCCAAGAAACTTTCCCACATGAGAGCGACTTGCAATGTATAACAGTGGCATCTTAAGTTGCAACATTAAAACGTTAATGGTTTCAGTACGGCTCTGTCTGTTGTGTACACCACAGGAGAAATAATTTACCCGTCTAACTGTAGGTATTTTGCAGTCCCAGGGGTTTATGCAATCTTTTTCTCCTAGATGAGGATTTAATAAAGAAGATCTTAGCTGATGGACAACTGCAGATGTCTAAACTGCGAGAGGCTCAGCAATACTTCTCTCAGACAGAGAGCGAAATGGCAGACTTGTAAGTAGAAATGCCAGATTGAGCATTTAACCCTAAGCATTACCTGGCCCTTGCATAATGTTTTATTTTTCATTTCTAATTTGGAATCGCCCAGGTTTTCTTTACCTCTGAGTTTAGAGCCGAGAGCCAGGGAGAGTGTGAGACCATGCACCCAAGCTCCGCTGACCCACGCAGCCATCAAGTCACCGTTCTGACACTCGTTTCTGTGCCTTCCTTCCAAATGCATAAGCTCACGCACTGACGTTCAGGTTGAAGGAGAGGCCAGTCTGTCACCACGATCAAACCTTACAGTTTCTACTTCATGCTACTGTACAAGGGCAGCATGACATGGACTCAAACCCCTGATATGAAATAGTTAAGGCACTCAGAAACCCTTGCCTAATGTGTTTTTATTCATTTGATTTCTCATGTCTTGGCTGCTGTTAATGAGCACTCTTGGTCTATTATTATTTCTGTGACAAATGCCAAATAATATATCCACCCAGTATCGGAAAACCACTTTTTCCTGGTAAGGATCCCTTGGAAGGCAGGACTGCACCCTGGACGGACGAATGCCAGCTCATATTGTATGAAAAATATTTCGTTAAGAATTAACTCTTTATCAACAATGGCAGGATTCAGCAGCTCTCAAATGTTTGTGTTCTGTCTGATATTAGATTTTTTATTTTTAGCTTAAATCCAAGATTTATTCCATGACTGAAGGGGGGGAGTATACGGTCGGATTTGCTTTTTATTACAAGTATGGCTTCAGGCTTCTTCTGATAAATTTCCTAACTGGATTCAGTTATTACCATAAATGTTTAAAAAGACTTTAAATGAAAACGGGCCAATGTCCTACGGGCACATTTACCTCATATTCTAGAAGTATTAAATGATGAGGAATAGCAACTGCATCTTCATATCCAGACTCCACTTTTATTTAAAATTCTACATTTGAATTCATTCCCAGGGCATTTGCCTCATATTAGTACTCTGGCGCTTTTCAAGATTATGAGATGTGTTTTGAGTATTTGTTTCCTGATCTCTTTGTCCCAGGTCCAGTATTTTTGGAGACAAGACTGAAGTGATCCTGCTCCAGAAGCTGAATGAACCTGTTCCCGCTGGGACAATAAGGAGGGAGCCCCCCAAGTCTGCATTCACTTCCAGAACTGGTATTTTCTCTAAATTCAGGTTTATGTAATCTTAGGGAAAATTATGTATTTACTGTTCTTGCAGAAATACTGTATTGTTACAGTGCTGTGATACAAAACACTCTACTAAATGTACTAATTGTTAGTGTTTATGTCCAGTACAAATCACTATATATTGCTTAATGGTGAATCTTTAAGTACGGGCAAAATAAATATTCAATTGTGAGTGTTTTTCTTGTGTTTGTCACAGCAGCTGTTATTTGTCCCTCGGTGACCACAAGTCTAATGTCATACACTTGTGGAAGCTCTTTAAAAAGCCCCACAAAAACAAAGTAATTGTGAATGAAATGAAATTTCAAGGCAGCCCCAAAACCCTGAGCTAGCCTGCATGGCAGTGAGGTCCCTTTCTGTGGTGCGCTTGCAGTGGTGACAGAGCTGTCGAAGAGGATGCTCTTCCCGTACTGGTGCAGTCCGGCCGCTCATGTCCTGAGCCTCCTGCTCTGTGTCGTCTCCTCCGGTGTATCCGTGTGGATTGGGCTCCGGTTCAGCTCCAGCGTGGCCCTCATGTGGATCATTTCCGGGATCTTCAGCTTCCTGGCCTCCTTCTTCGTACTGGAGCCGCTGAAGGTACAGTACAGTTCAGACTCATTGAAACAAATCCACACCTCTCCGTGCTGGCCCTAGGGACTTCTGGAGCTTAACCAATTTATGTGCAAGCAGAGTATTGCTTCCCTGGTGCCTGATGCTATAAGATCCTTTTAAAAATGCCCTGAAAGCTTTATTGACAGTTCATTGTTTTGGCTTGCAATTGTGTGGTTATGGTCACCCTAAACTCAAAATTGCCTACTTATAGAGTAGTAGTTCAGGTGGGTAGCTGCGTCAGCATGCGTAGGCTGCAAAGGAACAAGTAATAGGTTTATTCCATGCTGAAAAAAAGAAGAAAGAGAACACAACGTTTCGGCCGTGGAGCCTTCTTCAGGTGTGAGAGAGACTTCACACCTGAAGAAGGCTCCACGGCCGAAACGTTGTGTTCTCTTTCTTCTTTTTTTCAGCATGGAATAAACCTATTACTTGTTACTTATAGAGTACTTTAGTTCAAAACCCATATATTATTTTGTCTCTGTTAAGTGAATGTCATATTGTATACAGTACTATACTGGCTCTTCCTTTTTTAGTCAGTTTCTCTACACTTAGAAAATAGTTTCTATTTCTATAGGCCTAAAGTCTTTTACTTTCATTGTGGCAGATTGTAGCCCCACAGCTTTGTGATTTCGTGCCTGGTGACTTGAAGGACTCCCCGTGTACCTGCTGCAGGGTTTTGAAGTTCTCGTCTGCTTTCCGCTGCTGTAGATCTTGGCGGAGGCTTTCTACTTCAGCCTGGTGGTGAAGAGAGTTCAGCCCGAAGAGCAGGATACCCTGGTGGCATGTCCCCGGGTGCTGCACGTGTCCGAGAGGATTCAGAAAGTGCGCCCTCCGCAGGGCTTCGCTCTGTTCCAGGCCAGGGAGGAAGCCAAGAAAGTGAGAATCCTTCACCGAATGTTGACGGTAGGTTGAAAGAAGCACCTATGCATGCACACCAATGTACCAAGTCAGACAATTTAGTTTAGGGATCACTCCTGCAAGTTTTGAGACAAAAAATTATGTTAGTAGTTTTTTTTTTCCTTTTTCCAAATAAGGTTTTCCTATTTACAGTGTTGCGTACAGTTTTCTATGGGTTCCTAAGCCATTTTCAGTAACCACTTTATCCGTAGATGAGAAAATGAACTAGAGGCCATCCCAGCCAACACAAAGGCACAGACAGGGACTCTTGCTAACAGTACAGTTCACTGCTGTTGGGCAATTGGCTTTAGGTTTGCAATTGGCGAACGATTCAAGGTTTTAATTTAATCCTGCCCTTAGTGGCCTGGCCAAGATCAGTGACCCGAGCGATTTTGGCTGCCAGTTAAACGCGCTGTGATTTCTCTTTCAGAACTTCCTTGTCTACATGCTGTTCCTTCTCGTCGTGCTGCTCATTAACTACGGAGACTCGGCGAGAGATGCCAGCAGCCGGCAGCTGCAGGCTTTGCTCCAGCAGAGGCTCCATTCCACCACTTTCAGCAGCATCAGGAAGTAATAATAACAATACGTCTCACTGACAGGCATTTTCTGACCAGACTAGAAGCGCTGTGCTGTATGGTACTACACACAATAAATATAAAACACAGTAAAAACAAAATCAGACATTTAAAGTATAGTTATAGTACAGTTACATTTTTATGCTAGTTTTGAAAATATACAGTAGTTTGTGTTTGTTTCAGCAGATTGTGTGTCTATATTTATGCTTTGTTGAATTCATTCTTGAACTCAAATATACTGTATATATATATGCATTGTTGAATTGACATATATACTGTAGCTCTGTTTTTCAACTCTCAGAACCTGAAAGGCCACAGTCTTTGATA
The DNA here is from genome assembly GCF_055471065.1 of Atractosteus spatula. NCBI lineage: Eukaryota > Metazoa > Chordata > Actinopteri > Semionotiformes > Lepisosteidae > Atractosteus > Atractosteus spatula. The sequence goes on from NC_142723.1 coordinate 16,876,304, forward strand.
TCTTTAATCAGCCAGTCAGTTTATTGTAGCCCACTTTGCAACACTTTGGCACAGAGCTCTTTAAAGAACTATACAGCAGTTGCCAATATTGTACAACAATAGGCCCAATCTAATACTTTTGCACAGTATGTTAAGTGTTTATTATCTGGAAACAATAGGGGCTAAAATCTACTCTTGGACATTGTGGTGAAAGAACTTTAATGGACAAAAAAAACAGAATATTCCCCAGGGTTAGATTTTGTGAAGCTCTTTGCAACTGCAGTGTTAATGGAAAACAAAGAAGTAGCCCAGATGAGATCAACTGAATCCACTATTGCTTTGCTTTGCCTCTCAGACATGAGGACGTCTGGCTGTGGCTGTCCGGCTCTCTGATCCCATACCTGTATAACAATGACACCCTGTTGAAAGAGACCAGCAGCATCCTCCTGGGGTCTCCTCGCCTTCGACAGATCCGCGCCCGGGAAGGTGGGAGCAGTTATTCCCTCTTTCCAAACGAAAATGAAATAAAAGAGGAAGCTAGACTGTAACAAAAACCTCCAGCAGGAGAGGCAGTAGTACCCAGACGACAGATGGTGCTGGCAGTGCCACCTGGTGCTGTTATACTGGAGAGTGCACAAGTGTATGGTCTTTAGAGAACAGCTCCTTCATGTCATTAGGGTGGTAGAGACCGACTTGGCTTTCGTGTGAGATTAGAATGAAGGGATTTGCATGCCCTGCTCATCAGAATTAAACGTTTGCTGCGTGGTTTAGTGCATCTAGAGGAGAGACTGGAATCTTGATACGAAGGAATAGGTGTCTGCGTGATCAGTGTCTGTAGGAGGACTGGGACAGGATCTAGCACAAAGCGCAATCTGTATGTAACAGCAGCCACACACAACAACCCTATAACTTATGACTTTCACTGTAGACCTCATGTTGATCAACCCTGTTGGTGACCAGTGTTAACCAGCATGATGAATTTACCTGTATCATGGCTGTTCCACAAGATCAGTGCACTCTCTGACTTTGTGAACTTTGTTGCAGGAGATTTCTTTTGCTGTTATTTTGTATTTCATGTGTGAGTTTATACAAACTTGCCGCGCAAACTTCACTAATGCAATTTCTTTTTTCACCAATAGGCTGTACCTTGGAAGATTATTTCAATACAGGCTTCCTCTTAGGAGAGTGCAAACAGTTTGCTTCCACTGTGGATAATGGAACACACAGCATTGAGTTGGACAGATCAAGCTTCAACCTGACTCAGAGATGGGTCAGCTCCCCACCTGACTTCACAGGGTAAGCAGCCTGTTCTAATGTAATGTTGTAATGGGATAATGTTCACACTTTTTTGTATAGTATGTAGCCTTTTATCCTGTCCCAGAAATTAATGCTCTATTCTAACGGTTACACATTCCTAGGCATCAGAAACATTAAGAGGCATTAGGAGTAAAATGTCAGAGATGTATTCTTGCCATTATGAGTGTCCTAAACATTATTAAAAGCAATTTGAGTTTACTACATTAAGAGCTGGTTTTGGAGAGTCTAGAGTTCCTTTGTGGTTGAAATGTGTGAACCAGCCATTGGATCCCATTTCTAAGTTTTGCTCTTGTGGGTCTTCTTCTCTCGAAGGGTTTGGTATTGGGGTAAGCTCTCCATTTATAACAGTGGAGGCTATATCCAAGAGCTGAAGAGATCTGCAGATGTATCCAAAGTAATTCTGCAACACCTACAGAACTTCAACTGGCTGGACAAAATGTGAGTAGAGAAATGGGAATGGTCGTTAAGAAAGGCTCAAGTCAGCAAACACATTGCCAGCTCCGACGTGTTCCAGATGTGGCACAGAGCTTGCCAATGGTTGACTAACATCAAGTCATTTCCAAGTCTGTTTTTCCCCATGGCACACTGACTCTCAGAGAAGAGAGCTTGGAAGCTTTGATTTGGGTCTCCAACTTTATCAGAGACAGCCTCCATAAATAGAGCGACCTGGCTGCACTGGTTATGAGAGTAAAACTGCACATGTATGTGGGATTCTTCAGGCTAAATGGCCAGAAATATCAGAAGAGAGCAGCACAAATAAGAATTCCACATGTATAATTTGAGTTGAAGTTGTTCTGCTCTTAGTGTTGTTGTCACTGTTTTGGAGGAAACAACACTTATGGGCGATTACATAATTATTATTTCTCAGGTGAATTGCTCATTTAGAACTTCACAAGCTGAATTTACACAAAACCAGAATGTGGTGTTTTTGTACTTATTTCAGGTCTTATTTAACACAAATGTACTGTGCTCCTGTGTAATTGATTGACACAGTAGTTAAAGTGCCTAGTGTGTTACAGTTATACTGATGTCCAATAAATTAATCTTACATGATTTTCTTAATCTGTAGTGGGTAAATCGTTTATACCTTCCCCGAGTGATGAATCAGGTGGGTGAGTAACCAGCAGCACAAAATCAGATCCGCCCCCTACAGTAACAGGACAGCTGAGGGAGAGCTCTAGACATGGCCTCCCCTCCGTAGCTTCGTTCATGCTGTTCATTCTTCTGTTTCTTACTTCCCGTTTTCTTTTCTCATCTGTCTGCTGTGCAGGAGCAAGGCTTTGTTTGTGGAGTTCACTCTGTATAACACCAATACAGATGTGTTCGCCGTGGTCACGTTCCTGGTGGAGTTCTCCCTCTCCGCAGGAACTCTGGCCAGCATGGACATCAAAGCCATGAGTTTACGGAGACTGAGCTCCGGCCTGGACCTACTGCTCCTCATGATGGTAATATTCCTTTTTCTACTACAAGAGCAAGTGGAAAGTAAGACACTGCTTGAGATCTTGTACTCACACAGTGTCTGGGCATTTTATTTAAAATTGTCTACCTCTTGGATTAGGTGACAGTTTTGAACTAGTAACACCTGATTAGATTAAGCTATGCAGTTCATCTTAAATTTATGATAAAGCTGTGAGTAGAGAGTAATTCCATTTCTAGAAGTGGAGCTAAGCAAAAATATCATGCTACTTTTTTCCCATATTGTAAAGGTATGGCATCACCATGTCTCACTAGAAGAATTAGTTATGTTGTTTGACTGTTATAACAGGTCTAAGGCAGAGTATGACAGGCAACTATGGCTACTAATACACTCTGTAGTTGCAGTGAGTGGAAATATAAATATTTGTGTGAAAGGCAGTGAAAAAAAAAAAATCTATGGGGTATATAAACTGTGTCTTATATCTTAGATTAAAAAGGAATTGGACTGGTTCCCATTGGGCTATAGGTTAAGTAGTGTGCTATAAGTAAAAGTGTACTGGAAAACTGCCAGTATGTGAAATATGTACATTCAAACAAGCTTAAACATAGGTCACATTAAAGGGGCTAAGAAGTATAGTTGCAAGAAAGTTTGTGAACCCTTTGGGATTACCTGGATTTCTGCATTAAATTGCTTATACAAATGTGGTCTGATCTTCAGTTAAGTCACAATAATAGACAAACAGTCTGCTCAAACTAATAACAGACAATTGTACATCATCTTGTCAATATTGAACATATCATTTAAACATTCACAGTCCAGGCAGGGAAAAAAAAAAAGTATGTGAACCCTTGTATTAGTTAATGGTAGAACCTCCTTTAGCAGCAGTAACCTCCACCAAATGCTCTGTCCTGTAGCTGCTGATGAGACTCACACAATGGTTAGGAGGAATTTTAGACCATTCCACCTTAAAAAAGTGTTTCAGTTCATTGATATTTCTGGGATTCCTTGCATGAACAGCTCTCTTCAAGTCACGCCACAGCATCTCAATTGGGTTGAGGTATGGACTCTGACTTGGCATTTCCATAACAAGTTTTCTTCTGTTCAAGACATTCTGTTGATTTACTCTTGTGTTTCGGGTCATCACCCAACTTCTATTAAGCTTCAGATGACGGACCCCTCCAAACATAGCGTTGTGCATTTCTGCCATTCTGAGTTCAACTGTTGTCTCATCCATCCACAGAACGTTGTCCCAGAAGCATTGTGGAAAATCCAGGTGATCTTTTGCAAACTTCAGACGTGCAGCAATGTTTTTTTGGAGAGCAGTGGTTTCCTCCGTGGTGTCCTTCCCTTAACACAACCTCCTTTTCACCTCCTTCAGAATCACACACTGCGCTCTTGCAGTGATCTTTGCAGGACGCTCACTCCTAGGGAAAGTAGCAACAGCACTGAATTTCCTCCATTTGTAGATAATTCGTCTTACTCTGGACTGATGAACACCCAGGCCTTTAGAAATGCTTTTGTAGCCCTTTCCAGCTTTATGCATCTACAGTACAATTCTTCCAAGGTCCTCTGATATTTTTTTTGATCAGGGAATGGTTCAGATGAACAACTCTTTCTTGAGAAGAGCAGACTCTTATCAGTAAGAAACCTTTGTGTGCCTTTTTTATAGGGCAGGGCACCTCCAGCCCACACCTCCAATCTCATCTCATTGATTGGAACACCTGAGCTTAGCTTAGCTTTTGGAGAAGTCATTCGGCTAGAGGTTCACATACTTTTTCAAACCTAGACTGTGAATGTTTAAACAATGTGTTCAGTATTGACGAGAAGAAGTACAATTGTTTGTGTGTTATTAGTTTAAGCAGATTGTGTTTGTCTATTATTGTGACTTAATTGAAGATCAGACCACATTCTTATGAGTAATTAATGCAGAAATCCAGGTAATTCCAAAGTGTTCACAAACTTTCCCTTGCAACTGTATGCAGTTTATTCTTTTTAAATAACAGGGACGTTTTCTGACAGAAGGCCAAGCTGTGTCATTTGCTAAAGGTTAGCTGATTAGAAGCACTTATTAGATGGAGTTTAACAAGCTACTTTGCCTCTTCCCACTTCAATTCTACACCATGGGAGTGTATTTTCTACAGACAACTGGTGTTTTTGCACAGCAGGTTTGATGTCAAAGTTTTAATGTATCACATGTAAAAAAATAGTTTGTGCATTCTCTACAGAAATCTTAATATTATTTTTTTTTGCTTTAAAACCAGTTTCTCCTTTTACTGATAAAAACATGGGTTCCTTGAGTGTCTTTTTAATAAAACATTTTTGTCTGCAGTGCATGATTAAATTGACAGATTATCCAAGTCAAAATACTAACAACTCTAATAGAAAGACACTTCACGACACAAGCAAAATAGGAAATAATAGGAATCAAAACAATCTTATGTTATCTTCTGATTTAGAAAGTAATATAGATAGTATAGTATAACTGGCACAACTGGATATTCAATATTATGTTTAAATAATATAAATATCATTTGGTAATGCCAATTTTGAAAATTATTATGTATGGTACTCTGTATAAAAAGCAAAAAACTTTAGGATAGAAAGAGGAGGAATGTTTAGTACAAATATGCTTATATAGTTTTCACCTTATACCTAATATTTCATCATCTTATACACACTAGGGGGACTTATTAGCTTCTCAAAATTAACATGTACTGCCCTAATGTGCTGTAAAAACATTTCTGACTTTGTAAGCTTTAAAACTCTTCAGCTGCAGTGAAGCCGGCTGGTTTTATGATTTCTTGACAGTGCTGCGTGTGCAATTCTGCTCAGCCAACAATCTGTAATGTCTAAATAGCATTTTTTAAAGTAAATTAACTTAAAAGCACTCTGGGCTTTTATCCTAAAGAATTAATCATGTAATGCTTTTTTTTCAATCAAATCAAGCATTTGGCTTTCAGCAGTCTATAACGAGCACTTGGCCTTCAAGATAAGCGCACAATTTTCTGTTTTAGTTCTCAAGGGAACATGTGAGATAGCCTGTGTCATAAATAACTGCCGTAGTCGATGTTTTATTCATTTTTGACAGATTCTTCTTCTGCGGTAAGAAATAGAAACAGAAGATTAAACCTACAGAAGTGGTAAATTGATGTAGGACTGAAACAAAAACAGAAAAAAAAGAAAGCTGCTGTCAGGGAGTTCAGCTACGTTCACCCCCTCTGTCAATCTCAATTTGAATCTGTATGGTTCTATATGGTTATACATTTAGAATGGTTTTCTGCATATCTCTGTGGATAGTTTTTAAATCTCAGTGAACATGCAATACATACTGCATTTCTCTATATTCCTCTGCTGTATGGGTTGGGACATATAATGCTTAAATAAGAGGAGAAATTGTGTATGTATCTTCATTTTCCAAATTGGTTTAAAAGCCTGCTTCCCTGTGTGTGCCCTAGGTGTTCCTTTTGGCATTTGCGATTTACTTTTTGGCTCATGAAGGCATGGCGGTGAGGCGAGAGGGATGTCGCTACTTCACCCAGCCATGGAACATTGCTCAGTGGTGCACCATCGCCCTCTCTCTGTGCACTGTGGTCGTGCACCTAAGCCGCGTGTCCCTCGCTGACCGGCAGTGGGACGCCTTCCTCCAGCACCGGGAGGGCTTCACCGATTTCTACCAGTTCGCCTTCCAGAGCGCAGTCTTCACTGAACTGGCGGCTGTGCTGCTCTTTCTGCTGATTCTGAAGGTAAATCCTCACAAACCTCCCCAAGACCCAAGCAGATGAACGCGAAAGGCTTCTCCCTCTGCTGTGGGTAGTTACACTTCAGGTTTCTGTCCGTCCTAAGATTAGAGTAAAGGCAAATGAACATTGACATCACCAACTCTCCTCCTATGTGCCATTACTCTTGCGGAATACGTGACATGTATTAAAACATGCACGAAAAAGGTGACAATAATAGAGACCATACTTAATCATACCTTGATGTTTTCAACGATACGTTCACTGTTAGAGGAAAAAATTGTTATGCCACCAGTAACGAAGTCTCAAAATTATTGAATGAGCATCCAAGACACAGCTGAGTAAAGTTCTCCATAGACCAATCCACTTGGTTCTCTGCCTCAGTACCCAAAGCCAGTTATTTCCGGGTCAGAGATACTGCTTGACAGCTGGTCCTCCCGGCCCTCAGGTCTCTCACCAGCTGCGGTTCCTGAGGGAGTGGTCCATATTTGGGAAGACCCTGCGCCGCGCGGCCAAGGACCTGCTGGCAGTGACGGTGGCTCTCGTTCTCCTGCTCCTGGCCTACTCCCAGCTGGGCTACCTGGTAGGCCGGCTTTCACCTCTGTGACAGAGTATGGCAGCATAAACCCTAGGAAAGGGGAAGGGAATCCCAGAGGAATCGCTCCGTGGCTTGGTGAATGCGGCTGCCCACATTTCAAAGCAGTCTTTGGTTTCTGTCAAGAAATAGCCGGATGCGATCTTTGGATCAGTTAACTACAAACGTCTAAATAGGCAGCATGGCCTCCTCTTGTCTGTCTTTTCTTATTTATTAGTGATGGATAGCAGCCTACATTACAGGCCTGTAAAGCCTAAGCATAGGAATTTGAGAAAACCCAGATCTTTTTGTTAAATATTGAACTCAGCAGGATCAGCCTGGATGTTTTAGTCATTTCAAATGTAGTCCCGCTTTTGAGGGCTCGTTTCGAGAAATAACTTAGTCCAGGGATTTTGCAGAATGTCTCCTGATCATTTCCATTGAATGTGCCAGTCAGTGTGCCTGATGTTAGGGTATTTGAAAAGGCACATAGTCTTTTGGAGTTTCGTGACAACAGAAAATGGAACAGCGATTCAGTGAGTTTCTGTATCCTTGCTAAAGTATTTACCACTTTCCACTTTGCTGAATCACACATGAATACACTTTTCATGTGGGTGAAACTTCATTCACCTGTAATAGTGTCTAGCTTGAGCATTCAAGTAGTAAAAAAGGGAGTATTTTTACTACTTGAATGGGCAGCAGGGTGGTGCTGTGGTTAGCATTGCTGCTTTGTAGCTCTGCAGCCCTGGGTTCAATTCTAGACCTGGGGTGCTGTCTGTGTGGAGTTCGTATGTTCTCCCCATGTTTGTGTCGGTTTTTTCTGGGTGCTTCACACCAAAAAGCATAAGAGTCACCACTAATTGGAAACCTGTCTGCTTTTACTGTACCTACAGCCTCCAGTTTGCTTATAGATTTATAATAATGGCATTTATGATCACTAATTAAATGAACTATTCAGATTCAGTTTCAGTAAAATAAAAATGTATCTACATATAAAGAAGAAAAACGTATCACTACTCATGTGTCTCCTTTAGTGGCAGCTCAATACCTGCATTACTATTTATATCGTCTTTCTCAGCATGGTGACTGCAGCAGAATCATTTGCTCTTAGAAAATTGTAGCCATTTTCCAAGAACCAGAGAACACTTTATCTTTAAATGCTTCCAGAGAAATCTAATAAGTACCTTTTAAGCTGTTTTAAAAGTGCTCTCTTCACCTTGAACATTTTTAAATCTTAGTTTTTTTTGTTAAAGATCTATGTTGTAGTGTTTTGACTCTGTGGTCTTCAAAATGATTGGCAGCTCACCTGGCAGCTTTGCAGCTAAAAGGCATCTGTCCTCATCTTGTCTTCACAAAAAGGAAAAGAAAATGTAGCTGCGAGTATTCCACTATGTCATGGTTCCACTGGGCTCAGAAAAGAATGAATATGCCTTTGCAACACCATAATGATCTTAACATCCACCCATGTCTGAATATCATCTTAAAAAGTAATTCCCTGCATTATTTTACAATGTATCTCTACAGAAGCAAAGGAAAAATCATACACAGTTATACAGCCGAAGGGGATTAATTGGTTTCTTTTTTTTCTGAACACATTTATATAAATATTTCAGAAGTTGAGCTTCTGCTTCAAAGATCTGCACAGAATTAGGCTTGGCAAATGCATGTCCCAGGAAATTGGTGGCTTATTCTAAGTATTTTCAAAATGACCACTCAGGAAATCTGAAGGTTGCCTTTAGAGGATGGCGGAGCATAACAGTGAATTTAAGGAACACCAGAATGAATCAAGCAACAAGAATGGACAGTGCTCCCCGGAATAAACTCCATACTGCACAAGTACAGTCACACTACACTCGGATCTCGTGACAAAGTAAGGAGAGGCTTGATTGCAATACAGGGCTGTATTGAAAACTGAAACTGTAAAGAAACGGGAATTTGACAACGTTTAAATATTGAGCATTTTCAAACCTTGTGGAGAAAGAAAGAAAACTGCCTTCTTCTTGTTTTATTCCAGTCATGACACGGCTTCAGCTTCCAGCTTCACCAAGAAGGTGAACTAATGGCACGGCGTCCTCTCTCCCAGGGGAGAAATAGCGTGATTGGAGGATGAAAAGGCCGTGCATAACCCACACGGTTCTGCACCAGGTTTAACCTCCCCCTCCCCCCCTATCCCCCATCAGGTGTTCTCTTCTTCAGCGGAGGGCTACAGCAGCGTGGGCTCAGCCTTCCTCTCTCTTCTGGGCGTGCCGCAGGGGCTCCTGGCGCGGAGGCTGTCTCTGCCGCGGCCGTCCGCCCTCTCCCTGGCCTATCTCATCAGCTACGGGGTCATTCAGGGCTGGCTGGTGCTCCGCCTGTTCCCCGCCGCCCTGCTCAGGAGCTACGCGCTGGTGCGCTCTGAGCTGTACAGGCCCGCCTTCGAGCCGCAGGACTACGAGATGGTAGAGCTCTTCCTGAGGAGGCTGAAGGTGTGGATGGGGCTCAGCAAGACCAAAGAGGTTTGTCTTTCCGCCGGGGGGCACGGCGGGTTTCGAACAAAGCAGTGAAGGAAGGGGGGGACATGTCTTTTCACGCGAGCTCGAGCACAGATGTACTTGCCTCAGCCTTCTCTCACTTCTCTTTCCACTTGTCCTTTTTTGTCTTGGCTTTTGATCTCCTTCTCATTCGTACTGCAGGTTTTGTTTGGTGCTCATGTTCTTGCAACGGGGATGAGAGAGAGGGTTAATTATGGCTGTCTTCTTGCCTTCCAGTCGTCTTCGCTTGCCCACTCCCTCGGGTTCACTCCTCATGTGGGCTCGGGGCTCCCTGCGTATCCCCCTGATCCCCAGAGCGCGCCCTTTCCTTCTGTCTCCCCAGTTCCGTCACAAAGTGCGCTTCGAGGGCATGGACCCCCTGCCGTCCCGCTGCTCCAGCGACTCCAAGTCCCTGTGCCCCCTGCCGACCCCAGACACGGCGTCGGACACGTCCTCGCGCCCCTCCTCCTCCAGCCCCTGCGGCCCGGCGGAGGCCCTGGGCCCGGGCCCGCCCCGGGAGAGAGCCGAGGCCGAGGCCACCCTCCGCCGCCTCCCGCCGGTGTTCGACGCCCTGCTCCTGCAGCTGGACCGCGTCAACAAGGTCACGGAGGACCTCTACCAGACGGAGTGCCGCCTGGAGCGGGCGCAGAGGCGGCTCAACCGCAGCAAGTGCCTGCAGGTGACGGAGGCCCTGCTCAGCAAGTACTGCCTGGCCAACAGGAGCGCCTCTGCCGGCAGAGGCCAGGCAGGCAGCGGCGGGCAGAAGCCCCCCGAGCGCCGAGCCAGGTCGCCGGTCGCGCGCCCCGGCCCGCACAACCGGGAGTCCGCCTGCGACGCGGACGCAGCGATCCCCTCCAGTTTATTCCGGCACCCCGCCCACACAACCACCATCCCCACCAAGAAACGGAAACCCCCCCCCATGAAAAACAAGGTGCACCCCAACACGGATGTGCACGTGACCGGTCACCCAAAAATGGAGGCTCTTTCCCGGCAGGGCAGCCAGCTGTGAACGTCGCTGACGGCCGAGGGGGGTGGCGAAGGCTTCTTAAGTGGGAGGTTTTGAGAAGGTTACTCGAGCGTCATTGGGATAACCTCATTGGCACAGATTTTATTTAAAAAGTCAATCTTGTAACCAGGCTGCAGTAGCTGAAATTGCCTCAGGTTTGTACCGAAGTGACGCCCTGCTGGGACTTCTCGGAAATGACCCCGGAAATGGACAGATTGAACGCGGCGGCGTGCTCTTTACCCTGTCGTTGTGTGCCCCAGTGAGAAAACAACAACAAAAATCATAATGGGAAGGCTCAGCAGGGCGGTCACTTCTGGTGCAGACCTGCTGGGAATCGTCAGTGGTACTGCAAGAAAATATTCTGATGAGCTGATGAGCCGCAATCCCTTTCCCTCTTAAAAGAGAGAGCAGCTCTGATGAGGAAGCGCCGTGTTATCTCGTGAAAATTCTTGTGTTTTTAAGAAAGAAAGTCACAAAAGAAGCTACAACCTGCCCTTGAGGCCTGGCGGGAGCCTACCAACAAAGTGAGGGTGATAGTGGCGTCAGGTCATGTCATGACTGTTTCCCATACAGCTCTTCACTGCAGGACTTCCATTCTGATTACTGTCCAGTTCTGCTTTAGAATCCTATTAGATCTCTTCACCACAAGAAAAGAATCAGAAGCTCTGAACAGTCCATGAATGTTCTGATGTCTTTGAACAGCGGTTGTGGGGACCTTAGAGAATTATATGGTACACAGTGAGGATTTCAAGATGGTGCGGGTCGCCACTTTTATTCCAAAGACCCTGGAGGTCTGCGTGAAAACGACAAAGCATCGGTTGTGCTTTTAAAAAGAAAAATATTAATTGAAAATGAATGGACTGCAAAATTAACAAAATACTTGCTTGGTGTACAATTCTGTTCAACACGTTGCTTTAAAAGAAAACTATTGGTGATTATTTTTCTTTTTTTATAAAAAAAAACTGGTGTAAGGTCATTGTTCTGTTTCAGAGCAGTCTTGAGTTTTTGTATTTACATGTATTTTCAGATCAAGGTTGCAGAAATCCAATGGCCTGGAGCACTGCAGAAGGTATAGATGATAATTGTGCTATCAGTCCCCCCTCCCAACTTTCACTGAATTCTTAGCGAGCCAGGAATCAAGTCCATACAGCAAAGATAAATCGGAGGTAAAAAAGAAAGACATTGATAATGTATATATAATAATCAAGTGTTATGGATGTTTATCCCTTATTATTGTCTCAGGTTGTTATATTAAACACAGGGGTGTCCAATTCCCAGCATGCAAAGGCTGTAGGATCTTCAGATGCTCTTCCCAACTTAACGACATTAATTCAGATTTTCAAACACAATTTCAACAGGCTTTATTGGCGCGACTCATCGATTTAATCTTGCGAGTGGAATAGCGGTTAGCTGGACGGGTACAACAGAAAACATGGCATAAGTTCGCTAAGGAATCCCAGAGTTGCTGAATTGGAGGCCAAGCAGGGCCTAACTGTTTAACGAAGTTAGAGTAACAGGACGTGTTTGGCATTTTCAAAATATAATTTACTGCTTCAGCCAACAGGAGCTCGTGTGGATTAAACATCTGAAGAATCTGAACTGGGTCAACTGAACATGGTTCCACTGCACTATATACAGTACATACAGTTGTTTCAGAGCCTACATTGTCTCTATTTTGGGGTTTTCAGTTTCATTGCAAGCCCACTGCTGCGTGGAGACGACTCATGTCATTGAAAGCCCCAGTGAAAAACCTGGGAGGGGGGAGGGGTATACATTGTGTTGCTTAATGGTTCAAAACTAATTTAAAAGCACTTTTAGTAATATATTTTAAAATAATAAGCTTCTTACAGTTACTATCGGATGTAGCTGCACAGATACGTTCCATTACTATTGCCAAAGCTTGCTAAGCATTTAATAGCACCAAGGAAGGATTATAATATTGTTATTTTAACTTAATTGTTGTCATTTTAATTGGTGTACCTAGCACTTTACTTTTAAAGGATGCTATTATAAGATGGCATATTTAATTATTTTTTTAAAATCTATATTTGCAAGGTTCCTTTATAGAATACTATAGGTGATGTGCTTTAGGGTGTTGAAATGTTACACAGTCCTGTTCTTTTCTTTCCTTACTGGACAGCTTTTCTACCACATTTAGTTTACTGTCACTTTTCTCAGGGATCCCAAAACAGGAGTTACTTTTAATTCGGCTCAACCTTATCGTGGTACAGGTCACATCTGTAGTGTCTAAAGCCAAAGGCAGTTTTCGTACGCTGTGTTGGGTGTTTTAAGCATACTGTATTTATCAGAAGGGCTTTGCAAGAGTAGCATTATGATGTCGGGAAGGACCATAAATATCTTACTGGAGGCGAAGTTGTTAATCTCTGAACAAATAGGGCTTGAAAGTAGAGGGCCAGATCTATAGAATAATAACTGATAATCAGTAAAGGTCTAATGTGGTGAATCACATGAAAATCTGGCAAGTGCATTGATTTTTGTCAACATTATTCAGAGACTATGAGGTCCTTAGTGACTTTAACTTCTTAATCACTGGAAAACACATTTTAGAGCATTCCAGAAAAGCAAATCAATATTTTACTATATGTATTACTGCACTTAAATATGAGGTTTAAAAGAAGAGCTGTGCTTTTGAGGTCCTCTGTTACTATGGAAATCTCAACATTGAAGGACAGCGCTGTTCTATACAGTACAGTACGCCCAATTTCCAACTGGCCAACTCCCCTGCAGAAAGTCATTGAAGATTAGACTGGAGGAAATGGTTCTGGCAGGTGTGAACTTTTGACAGTAGCAGTAGGTCAGATTGTTTTGGTTGTTTTTATGTTGGTCGTTTTCGTGCTGCTTACACTACTGGTTCTTAGCACTTAATGTACGAATTTAAGATCGGGTTAAAAAAATAATACAAAGTGACGGGCTCAAGGCCATTTAATGTGGGACTAGTAATGTGGGAACAGAAAGGGTCTTCAGTGTTTTACCAGTGTCTTAATACTTCAGAAATTATTGATCTTGAAGAGTTCAGTGCAAGTACTTGGTACCTGAATAGAAAAACAACATATACAACAGTTATCACAGTTCAGTTTAACAATCATTTTTTATTTATGGCCAGTTATTATTGTTAATAGTTCAGTATAATTTCTCAGGGCAGGTGTGTTCCTCCTTTTTCTGTAGCTGGTTTTCATTAGTCATGAAGACATATTTCTTTTATGCTTAATGAAACAGAACTTATTACATGGAACACAGCACACAGAATCCCTTACAGGACTAAATTTTATGACATTCAGGTAATGTGAATAGCATTTGCACTGAACGCTTCGTTTTTTTTAATAAAAAAAGGTGATTTGCAGTAATAAGCAGGACTTAAAACTCCAATGATTTAAAGAATGTAGATGTCAATACATTTGTACCTAAGAACCCTATAATGAATTATAGCCATACTCCTTAAGAAGCATGCTTTACAATTTAAACACTAGTATTCAAATTTGTATTTCAGAATTACAGTATATACAATCGGCAATTGTCATTAAGCTCGACTGTTTTTTCAATGTATATATGTACATATTTTTGACTCCCGCTGTAAATATTTTATTGTTCCATACATTGGCTACAGTACAGTCAGAGCACTGAGTATGCAAAACCATTGAAACCAATTTTAGATTTGTACTGAGGAAAGAAGATTTAGGTATTTACATCAATGTATTTCAGGAAAAGAGGTTTTGTTTTTGACAAAATGTATGTGTAAAAGAAACAGCATTCTCTCAAAGTACAGTAAGGGACAAGGTTCAGGGGGAAAATTATTCAAAGTTTTTGGCACAGAATCGGCATTTAGTTAAACAATTAGACTGCATTTTTGTACTTGGAAAAGCATCTATTCTATAAATCATATGTACTTAAGTGCAAATCGATGACTGAAACTCTTTTAGGTGTCTTCTGCTTAATTGTTAATTATCCGCACAGTTGTTAAATAGTACATTAATCTCCATTTGTTGTAATTAAATAGAGGCATTACAGGGAATGTTGAATATGCTGAATGTGTCAAATCTATTGGTGTAAGTTAACTTTGCTCTGGGGCTAATATGGTGCATCATTTGTTAAACAGTGTAACACATCTTGCGTTATTTTTATAGAGTTACAGCAGCTAGGAGAAATTTGCAACAAGTATCTGATTATCTGTTAGCAAAAGATAACAGCTTTGTATATACATGTAACATTATGTAAACCTATTTCTGACTATTACATTTTCCTGTACACAAATGTTAATACTGTAGTTGCAAAAAAGCCAGCATACCTATTTGGAAAACAGCAGGGCTGTTACTAAAAGCTTTTCAATATGGTTTGTCCCTCGAATTTGCCAGGGTACATTATTATTGCTCGGCAGGCACAATATTAATATAATTGCATCTCTTCTTTTTCTCCTTCTGTAATCTTCTGTCCCAGTTTTGTCATTAAAGGTCTTTGAAGTATTTTATTTTTTAGACGGCGGCAATTTGCACATCGGAGGGGAGTAGGATTTAGAAGGCAAGACCCTGCTGCATCTGAGATTTGAAAGAGGGGAATTTATGGCCATGGCGTGTTCTTTGGGGCTCACCAAAAGTGTTAATAACGATAAATTGGAGTTAGAGTGGTTTGCAAAGGAGGTTGTTTGCCCTTGGCCAGATTTGTCTTGGTGCCACCATAGCGTGTTCTGAAAGTGTCCTGGATCACAAGCTTCAGTCTCCACCTGATGCGCCTGTTTCACAGGGGTCTAGGATTGCTGGGCACATACTGTACTGTACAGGTGCCTACCCACCCGCCTCCTCTGTGTTCATGCACCTGAAGGGGGCGCCAGGCCTGTGAGCCTTTTAATTTTTGCTTTCTGTTTCAGAGAGAGCAAACACAAAGACAACATTTGACCTACTTCGTAGGTCTCGGGGTTAAACAGGAAAGCAGGTGGTGCATATCAGGTAGTCAAACTACAACAGGCAACAAATAGCATATGAAATTCATATAGTCAAAACTAAGAATTGCCCCATGGAAAGATCAGTTTGCAATACGGTTATTTCTGTATCACCAGCATAAACGAGTTTGTGTAAAGACGCTTATACAAGTAATAAGGACCTGCTTGGGAAGCAGGAAAACTGTTTATACAGTTCTGTATTCATGGTGCCAAAGCTTGTTCAGGAGCTGAGTGATGTTTTTTTTTTTAATGATGCTGTTGTGAAATGTTTTTTTGTTGTTGTTTTGTTTGCTTGCTGTAGCACTTCCCATGCTTTGCACTTGACAAAGTCCAAGTTCTGATGGCTGATCTCTGGGTATTGTGTACGACAAGAAATACAAAATAAATGCCTACTTAGTCTTTCTACAAAACTGACTCTGCCTCGCGTGTCATCCTTTTCACCGGGTTCCTTGACTTTGCTGTAGCTGTAGTAGGCATGCTTGAAAAAGAGTACAGGAAATGGGATGTGAATCAGAACTGTACCGAGGGAGCCTTCAGGAACACCTCTGGATTGTATTTACTTGACCACCTAACATGTTTTTAAAAAATTGGAATCCCCAAAGATTCACACTCTACGTGTCAGGTACCCACGGCACACACAGACATGCTGTTCATAAATCACTCAGCAGCCAGATCACTTCTCATTTGACAAGATGTAAAATCACTGGGAGTAGGTGGGTGTCTTTCACAATCACTACTTGGCATCCAGCAAGCTGCAGGAAAGCTGAGAGTGCCCCTAACTTTAGCGCTTCATCCAGTTGAGGGTCGCAAGAGAGCCGAAGCCTATCCTGGTAAGCAATGGGCGCAAGTCGGGGTACACCCTTGCACTCACAGACAAACAAAGAAGCTTTGTGAAGTTGCCCCCACCCCTACAAACGGTGAAACCCACTGCACTCGTTAGTGCTGCGTTTGTGTCGGTTTGTGACGTTGAACGTACAGTAGCTTCCCAGCTGCTTCTGTACCAGAAATACAGCGAATATATTCTCGGGTAATTACGTTTCCATATACGGCGACTTCGACCGCTAGTCACCCCGTGTGGAAAGGTCAAGCACTCCATTGCTGCTGCAAGGATAGGTATGTCTGCAAGTTTGTTTCTCTGTTTGCCCGGAGGGTAAATTGAATTTGCATTTGATACCGGTATTTTCTCTGCGTTTGCATGAACGGAACAATTAAGCTTGTCTCCAAACCCATACCGTAATCACAAGAACTGCGGGCTTAGCCTTAAAAAACGAACATTAGCCAATAGTTACATCTTCTTTAAAAAGGCTATAACCAGCGCATCTTAATGCTTCGTTGCTGTGTCATTTTTTGGTAAACAGACAAAGTAATTAGTTTCTCATTGTGCCCGTTTTAAAATATGCAAATGAAGGGACGTTTAAAGATTGGAAACGTGAAAAGGGACCAAGAAATGTTTTTTAAGGGGCACTATGTACTCCTGTAAGTTGACCTAGGACTTTCATAACACATCTGCAAAACAACATTGGAAGGTCTTGCTGTCTCAGAAATACAGACCTCTGAAATATTTAAAAATATTTGTATTTTTACATGAAATTATTGAACATACTTCTAAGTTTAAAAAAATGTCATCGTCCGTGTCTTTTTATTGATGGAGTAACCTTACTGGAACTTTAATTTAAACATTTGTTTTCAATTCTGAATACTTAATTCATCCCCAGGGATTCAGATCATGAATAGTGAAAGATTAGAAATAAGCGTCAAACGTGCGCCAGAAACAGTGTTTCAGAATTCCAGTCTTTTTTTTTTAGATTTAGAGTTTAGATCAAGCAGCAAGAATTATACTGCTAGTGTTTGATAGTCAGTCTCACCTGTGATTCCTGTACTGTACGTCGCTCATTGACAGTGGTTCCCCAAACCTTTTCACTGTAGAACCTGTGTATCGGTGTACAGTATAACACGATATTGAATTTTAATGACTTTTTAAATTAATCAAAATGAATGTGCATCTCTCTCTTAGAAATATAAAATATACAACTCCTAAATACCTTCCACTAGTTCTTTGCCAGCCGACTGATACTCAAAGACATTGTCGCCTCTTTTCATTTGACTACCTTTTGACTTTTACAGTATATTAAATAATAGCTTTTCTAATACTAATAATAAGGAGCGAAGTGATGCTCCATTGATTGCAAAACTAGTTATTAATCCTGATCATTTCTGTTTTCTTTGCATACACTGGTTGACATTCTATTTACAAGCATCGCTTTTGATTATCAAATATTTAATCTTCTATGTGGAACCTTGTCGAATGCCCATGGAAATCTACACCTACTGGTATAAAGGAACTAAAGAGATACTCTGTTCAGACATCAGCTGGGGTGCAAAGCATTTAGACCAATTTAATCGTTATATACTGTACTTTTTGTTTGACAAAAAGGTGTCTTTAGAATCATTTCAGACATTTTGTTTTAAAAAATACAAACATCAACACTTAACCTCTCAGACTTCAAGCCTGACACAAGACATACAGACTCCCCCAAGTCTACTGCATATTTTGATACTTTATTTTTTACTGTCAATTGAAAAGATGAACAAGTCAGGTCCAGTCGCAAAAAAATGCTAGAAAAGTGCATTACAAGGGCGTCTCGGTAGCATTAATTTAATGCTTGATTAGCGAGCAAACAGTGGAAACCGCCTCGTTTCGGAACAGTGACTTGGCTTTAGGCTGAATAAGAGATGTACATGGCCGGTATTCTGTATGGCCGGCCTGGTGGCTCCGCGGGCATAACCATCGGACACTTCTAAAGTTCAGAGAGCAGATCGACTCCCGGAGAGTCTTGAGTTGAAGTCGAGCCCCGAGCCTCCCCGTCAGTCTGAGATCTAAGCCCCGGGTGAAGCTCTCGTGCTGTCGGGGTGAGTTTGTAAAGTGGCTGTTCTCTACCACGCCGGCCGTTTTGGGGGGCTCCATTTTCGGGGCCTTCCAAAACAGGGCAAATGGGGGGTTTAAGTCCTTTATAAATGCATAGATCGGAATTCAATTCTAAAAAGCAGCCCCTTATACCACTGAGACACCTTCAGGACAGGCGTGGCACTAGCAGTGAAAAAGAGGTGCAGTCCTAACTAGGAGCGACAGGGGTCTCTCTCCAGCACATTTCTCTCGATTCGACCAGCTGGCCGCAAGCTAAACGAACAGACTCGTAGAGGAATGTCACTGAATTTGGTTCTCTGAAAATTCTTAGCCGTTATATACTTTATGTATGATTTGGTGAGTTAAAGTTTCATTTTATCTTCAGTACCGTGAGTGCTGAGCCCTTGTAACTGAGTGCACAGCTGTCATTCAGGAGCCGAGCCCGCCCCCAGAGTGACCTTCCTCAGCGGACACGCCCCGTCCACCTGTTCCACAGGTGCGCCCGGCAAGATGGCGGCGGGGCGAGTTTCTGCGGCGTGAGGTGCGTTTGCGTTTTATTTCAAATTTTCTTATTTTAAATTGAAAAAAACAAATTTCACTTTGAGGAAAGCTATACAAAAATGTATTGTTGTTCCAACTTTTGTTAATTGCGTTTGTTCTTGTTTAATTTGTGTTTTAGGACGCCGAAATGAGTCTTCTGTCCGTTTGAGCGTGCTCTCGAAGTTTTAAAAGTCTGCATTCAGCGTTCTTGTACTACCTTTCATGTAAGTATGTTTTGTAAGATAAGGTCTGTTTCTTTTAACAAAAAAAGGCTGTAGTTTATCTTCAAACATTTACTTCCTAAAGCGAATAGCTGTGTATTCTCTCCTTTTCGGATTCGGATGTAATAACGCTTTCTGCTCCGAAATGATCAAATATTGCAAAGATGACATTTACAAATTCGTATGTTTTTTTATTTCTCCAGGCGACAAAAGCATTTCAAGAACGGACCTCCGGCTATGAAAGTGTTTTTTTTTCCAAGGTACGTTTTATTCCTACCTTCCGCTATACTTTTTAATGTTATACTTGTGTAACTCGATAAAACACGTGCTGACTAGTACTATGTGACTTCTTTTCGTTTCATTGTGCTTTTCTTGAAAAGAAAAAGAAACTCGAAACGCTGGTTCTTTTATTCATTTATTAAATCCATTGGGTAAAGATGGATAATACAAACATTTGCACGATGCTTTTCAAGGCGGGGACTTAAATCTAATATGGTACACGCCATAACTGGTACTTAAATTTATAAAGTAACATTTCAAAAATGAATTTTCTATGTGGCTGAATGTGTTCTCTAAATCCTGGAGTAGTGGGACTGGGGTGTATCTGTGATTTCTCTTGAAGTTTCCTATTGCTTTTTTAGACAATTTGACTTGAGCGTGTTTGTGTATTTCTTTATTGGGGCAACTTATTTAAATCGTTGAGACTTCGGAACGTCAAGTGATTCGATTCTCCTAATCCGATATCTTAACTTGATCCTTTTTCCTTTTGCCTTCAGTTCTGCGGCTCCTGGTTCTCTGCGCTCCACAGGTGCGCCCGGCAAGATGGCGGCGGGGCGAGTTTCTGCGGCGTGAGGTGCGTTTGCGTTTTATTTCTAATTTTCTTATTTTAAGTGCAAAAAATCAAATTTCACTTTGAGGACAGTTAGACAAAAATGTATTGTCGTTGCAAATTTTGTTAATTGCGTTTGTTTCTCTTTAATTTGTGTTTTAGGACGCCGAAATGAGTCTTCTGTCCGTTTGAGCGTGCTCTCGAAGTTTTAAAAGTCTGCATTCAGCGTTTTTATACTGCCTTTCATGAAGTATGTTTTATTTAAGATATGGTATCTCTAACTTCGTTTCCTTTAACGAAAAAAGGCTGTAATTTATTTTCAAACATTTGCTGTATAAAGTCAGTAGCTATGTAATCTCTGCTGTTCGGATTCGGGCTATAATAACGCTTACCGCTCAGAAATGATAAAATGTTGTAAAGATGAATTTGACTAATTCGTAAGTTTTTCTTTATTTCTCCAGGTAACAAAAGGATTTCAAGAACGGATCTCCACTTATGAAAGTGTTTTTTCCAAGGTAAGTTCTGTTCCTACCTTCCGCTACACTATTTGTGTGACTCGATAAAACAACACGTATTTCCTAGCATTTTAACAAAAGAACAGTTTTAAACTAACTTGATAACTTTTTTTCGTTTCATTGTGCTTTTGTGGAGTAAACTCTAAGGTGCTGGTTCTTTTTTATGATACTTTTATTCATCTTTTTACTTCATTAGGTAAAGATGGAAAATACCAACACATTTTATCAATGGTTTTTAAAGCAGAGTTTATTTGAATATTATACACGCTGTAAGTGTATCTGGTCTTGTATTTACAAGTAGCTTTGGATTTCTATGTGACCGAACGTATTTTCTAAATATTGGAGTAGTGGGACTGAGATGTATTGGTGATTTCCCATGGTTTATTGTTCAATTTGAGTGTTTTTATATATCTTTACTCCTGCATTTTATTTAAACAGTTAATAGACTTCAGAACGTCAAGTGAATCGATTCTGCAAGTCCGATATCTTGTTAACTTGATCCTTTTTCTTTTGCCTTCAGTTCTGCGGCTCCTGGTTCTCTGCGCTCCGACGATCTCCTTTCCAGCTCCACTCCAGCAACGCGACGAGCGTTGGCAAGTTCTTCTCGACAATGTGTGCTTTTCCTTGAATTTTATTTTGATACCCGTGGCTTGATCTGTAGTGTACCCTTTATGTACCGATTTATCTTGTTCTTAACCTGCATGTTTGCTGTTGACTGCTGCTATTGGATGTGCTGCGGCTCCTGGTTCTCTGCACTCCGACGATCTCCGGCAATTTATTCTTGACGATGTGTGCTTTTTGTTACATTTGATTTTTGTTACCAGTGGCTTGATCTGTAATGTCCCGATTCAGTGCTGTATTTTATTCTTGACCTGCATGTTTTCTGTTGACTGCTGCTATTGTATGTGCTGCGGCTCCTGGTTCTCTGCACTCCGACGATCTCCGGCAATTTTTTCTTGACAATGTGTGCTTTTTGTTACATTTGATTTTTGTTACCAGTGGCTTGATCTGTAATGTCCCGATTCAGTGCTGTATTTTATTCTTGACCTGCATGTTTTCTGATGACTGCTGCTATTGTATGTGCTGTGAATTCTGCAATAAAAACTCTCATTTCATTGTCTGCATTGTCCTGTATTTTCGAAGGTGCGAAGGGTTGTCTTGCAGTGTGCGCCACGCACCGCACTACTTTGACTTGGAAAAGTGCGAAGACTCCCGCCTTTTTAGATGGTCTGTGGGGGGAAAGGGTCCCTAGGAGGGAGCGTGGGTATAGCCCTGGGGGGAGGAGAACTGAGGATAGCTCTAGCCAAGCCCCCTCACTCCCAGCAAGAGGGGAAGGCAAGCTGGAGATGGCCTCGGCCCGAGAGAGAGGAGGCACCCAGGGCGGACTCAGCCTATCAGTCACAGCTTGCAACTGACAGCTTTCTAAGTCCACACCCCAGGAGACCTGCCTCTCTGCAGGGACCAAAGCCACCACCAGCCTGCCATCCTCTCCTGCCGGGAGCGAGTGGGCTTGGCTAGAGCTGCGGTCAATCAGCCAGCCCCCGCCTACCCCTCTCCAATGAGGGTGGTGGGCGAGGCTCGGCTTGATTGCTACCACACCCCGAAGAAGACCCCAGATACTAAGTTTTTTGGCGGGAAAATCTGGACACGCTTAAAAAGGGGGTAGCCTTTGACCTTTTCAAGTCAAAAAGCGATAGGGGGTCCCCTTGCGGCCACAAACTGTTAGCAAAATCTCTCCGCCAAAAAACTCACCAACATCGGGGTTTTTCAGGGACAAGGGGTACAGAACTCTGCACAAGAAATGAAAGAACAAAATCAAGGTTCAATCAACAATTTATTGAGCGAAAATGGCATACAAAATAAAGCATTACAATACATCGGATGCACAGGCGTCGAAGTGAAAACTAACATGCATTTCAATTACAAAGTGTCAAAGCACGGCTACATTAACGCTAAATACTGTTACAAGTCAACAGAGTAAGAAAACATTTGCAAGCAACTACATGTTAAAACAGAAACATACAGCACGTTACTGGTTCTCCGAGGCTTCTGTCGAGGCAGCGACCGGAATGAAGACTGGAACTTCGTTGCAATTCCTGTAAAACAACAGAAATCAGTATTAACTCTCGGTTACAAACAATCTCAAAATTGTCCGATCGAGCTTCTGTATTGATTCACACGTTCAAAAGATACAGTTGCAATAAAGCGATTAGTCTGGTGCAACAGTGTTCCTGTTCAACAGGGTATAGAAGCAGTTACATTTAAAGTGTGAATACCGAAACACAATACAGCTACAGTGTGTCGATTAGAAACTACCACTACAGTTTTTTTTACGATTTCCATTTTGATTAGCATATTCTTTTTCTGCAACAACCTGTTTAACAGAAATAATTGATCCATATCTTTATAGGCTCCGTTGTTTTAATTGTGCTGATGCAATTTGGAAGCCAAAGCGGTTTCTGAATAATCTAGTATACGCATCAAGAAAAACTAAATTTATCTAGTTCAGCAGAAAACAATTTATATAAACAGCAGGCCTACAATGTCGGGTCAAAACCATTTCTGCCCTGGAGAAATCTAGTATCGCCCCGTTTGAGTTTTCTTTTGACAAAATGCATCACATTTCCAACAACTTGCAGGAGGTGCAGTATATACTGTACTTCAATACGATACGTGTAAACGAATAAAAAGGTTTATACTTACATCGATAATTGCAGCAGCTGAGCCAAGCATGTCCTGCCCGCAGACATCAAACTGGAAACACAAGAACAAGAATTTAGACGATTTAAGGATAATTTAAACAAAGGTTTCTTAGTAGCAAACGGCGTTTTCACCAGGCTAGATAGCCCAGAAAACATTTCAAAGAGATACGTGTAAAGAAATGATTACAACGTTTATACTTACTTGGATAATTGCAGCAGCTGGGCCAAACATGTCCTGTCCGAAGACACTGAACTGAAAACACAAAAATGCAGAATTTAGAATTTAAAGACCATTGAAACTAATACGTATTCGTTGCAAGCGAATATAAGAGCATAATCACACAACATAGCCTGGAAAATAATGAAAAAAAAACTTCACAAGTCTAGTTAGGCTACTATCGGTTTGGATAAATGCACACGCTTGATTTTGTGAACGAAGACTTACATTCAAAACGTTATTTAGCTTCCAACGAAAATACGAGTTTTATCCCTTTCTCCTGCGAGGTCTACACTACGTAATTATATTAGTTAGATTTTAAAAACATTCAAATAAAGGAAAAATAAAAAATAATCAGAAAAGCCGCGGAACAAACTCACTCAGCTCCGCTCTCTCCAGCAGAACCTGGCGCACAGGTGCGCGGGGCGTGGCCTGCGAGAGATGTCATTCGAGTGGGCGTGGCTACAGACTGACGGTGCAGGCAGCTGTTTTTCTTGGCTCCACCCGTAAACTTGTGGAAGTAATCGAGTATGTTTTCAGATGCCCCAATGAGTTACAAACATAAAACAAAATCCATGGACATCTGCGCAATCACAGTACATTAAATCCTTATTAGTATTTGAGAGCCACAGGGATGTGAATGAAAGAGTTTAGCAATATGTAGTGGAGCTGTGGGGTCTAAAGTTCTTTGCAGGACGCTTACTGTTCTATAGCCTGATTTATCTCAGTGCTGTACTTGTTCTGCTTAGAGACCAAAGCAGGGAGCCCTCATTGAATTAACAGAGCATAGGAGAAGAGGAAAGAGGAGGCGCATAAGCAAATGCTCATGAAATATCAGTCCCTCATCCTTGAGTGTCACCTAACTGTCGGAGAGTACAGAGTCTCCCAGCTGTAGGGGATTGTCAACATGGTCACTTTGGAGATAGACTCCTGGGAAAAACTAAAGCTGCTGCTGGAAGAGGTGTTGGTGGAGCCAGCAGGGGGCGCTCACCCTGCAGTCTGTGTGGGTCCTAAAGCCCCATTATAGCACCGGGGACACTATACTGTAAACAGGCGCTGTCCTTCGGATGAGATGCATGTAAAACGTAGGTCCTGACTCTCTGTGGTCATTAAAAATAACAGAGTGTTTCTTGAAAAGAGTAGGGGTGTAACCCCGACATCCTGGCCAAATTTTCCCCTGGCCTTTACCAATCATGACCTCCTAATAATCCCCATCTCTGAACTGGCTTCATCACTCTGTTCTCCTCCCCAGTGAGAGCTGGTGTGTGGGAAGTGTTCTGGTGCACAATGGCTGCCATTGTATCATCCAGATGGGAGCTATACATTGGTGGTGGTGGAGGGGAGTCCCCATTACCTGTAAAGCGCTTTGAGTGGAGTGTCCAGAAAAGCATTATATAAGTGTAAGAAATTGTTATTATTATTTTAGGAGGCAGATGTTCATGTTCCATTTCCCATCCCTGGATTTTTTCAAACTGGTAGGAGCAGTAAGAGCAGTTCATTAATAATAATTCATTAATAATGGGTTGTGTCTTAGAAGGGGAGACCAGGAGGAAACAGTGCTGATGACACAATTTCAGGGAAAGAAAAGATTTACAGAAATCAAGGGATGAAAATGAGAACTCAGAGGTGATGAAGTTGTTTAAGTACATGAGGAAAAAACAAAACCATGAGCAGAAACAAATAAAATGTTATTTCAGACTCTACCGATGATTAAAAAAAGTCACCCTGGTATAGTAGTTTAATTAAATGCATACTTACCCACAACAGGGCCAGTTCTCAGTAAAAATGAAAGGAGGGAGTTCAACTGGAAAAAACAGTTAAAAAATCATTTGCCAATAGATGGCATCAAAAATATTGGAAGATGAAATCTCAATCTACCTTGTTAATTGAAATTCTAACACTCTCACCAATCATTATTTAAAAAAAAACAAAAGGGGTTTCTATTATGTTTTTATAATAGGTCTGCAGCACTGACTTTCTCCTTTGCAATACATCAACTGAGAACACCATTCCAATCATAGCAGGCAGAGCAAGTGTTCTGATGTAGGAAGAGAAATAATATTGGGTTAAAATCACACATCTGCATGTGTATAAAGGAATATATATATATAAAAACATAATCAAATCATTATCTTTCTCTCCTAATCTATTTCTGTAATAGATTGAGCTGTGCTGAAAGGTTTAGAAAGAACACACTTCTAATAATGTTCAAGGAAAGTTTATTAAAGCAACATCATAGTATCCCTAGAAGGCTTCTATAAGCACCTTGCATTTTGGCTCAAGCCCAGGCTGTGGTGTTTCTGAGCCAAGATGGCTTCTGAGCAGGCAGGGATCTGGAAGCAGGTGTGCACTATTGAGCTGGACGCACCTGGCCACTCCACATGAGGCTTGCAGGGCTTTTGCGATAGGTTCCCATGGAATTAGCCGAACCCCTGTAATTAATGAAGAGGCTTATAAAAGTGAAGCCTGAGAGGAGACCATTTAGATTGTGCTTTGAGATGGAAGGAACATGAGGTTTCATTATTGTGTGCTATATTGCCAATGTTCCTGTGCTTCTAGAAAACTAGGATCTGTTTGGTTAGATGAGAGATGTTAATGGGTTAGAAAAATCAACTCCAACACTGTTCCTGAAGTGGGTTGATCATCTGTGGGACTCCACAAGCTGTGCTGTAGCTTGGAAATGCAGTAAGTGATGCTGTCCAGTATGGAGGGCTATATTTGCTGAGAAGGTGTGTGTGTCAGCTCATGGATTTATCAGTGTGGAGTAAATTGCCATTGTAGAATTCCTGGTCAATGATGCTGAATGTGGCTGTTCAGAGTATTGCATATGAAAATGAACTGAGGTTGTCCATATTGCTTAGTCTTCAAGTATTTTAAAGACTTGCTTTTGATGAGGGTTAACTGACTGCTTTACAGCCTCTGGAGGCAGTATGTCCTTAAGCACAGGACTATGGAAATCCTCTGCACAATGGAGGCTTCATGGGCATGTATCATTGTTGTGGCAAAGATGAGATTCTACAAGAACCCCATTCCCAGGGACTAGGTTTAGAGGCTCTTGAGGGAAGCTGTATACCAGGAAGAGCCCAGTGTGTCACTCTTTGGGATCCAGAAACCCAGCTTGACTCTGCTGCACTACCAGTGGGGAGAGATCCCTGTACTGATCTACCAGGTAAGGCACTGCAGTTGCAAGGGGTAGCAATTGAAGGTACTGCGGATAAACGCATCAATCTAACAGTCCCTTCCTTTTATGCTAAAGGGAGCTTCCTCGCAGCAGTATCTCCACTGGACATGTCTGTGGGATGGTGTGTAAGGTAAGGCGCTCATGTTCTCCAAGCATGGGAGTCCAAGTTGTGGCTGACATGGATAGGTCTGGTATTGTAGCGTTCTTGGAATAACTGTGTAATAGCAACATTGATCTTTTCACCCTGCAGAAAGTCCCTTTCATCATGTGGGAAGAATAGAGACTGCCAACTGAAACTCCAAGAGGAATGGGACATCCTCAACACTGCATCTATAATGTAGAACCAAGGAATTTCAGATCCATGGTGATCCTCTGACTTATGTCCTTGACCCTGATCTTGTCTATGCAATAAAGTGAAGGTGTCATGGGCTGTATTTTGGATAGCCATTAACTTCTTTGAACTCTCTAGTTTTGGTAACACTAGATCATCTGATGCTCTTGATCTTCAGTAATGGATAAACTACCCCTGAAGGCACTTTCTTAGGCAACAATGCTGTATCTTAACATGTATAATGAGGGGAAAGCTGGGCATATGTTCTGGCTGGATCTTTATAGCCAAATCATCCTTTGCCTTAACCAAGGTGCTTCAGTTTTGTGGTTGTAATGCACAGGTTAAATAACCTTGCAACTCTAGATCTACACTAATATAGACAGGAGCAAGGGTGCACAGCTTTGTCAGTACTGCTACAGTATAGCAACCACTGTAGCAAGCTGGGAGGTCTCCAGGCTGGAATTGCTCTGACACCTCAGCGATTGTTGCTTTCTGCAGCTACTGCATAGTAATAACCACACTTAGAGGTGCGGAGTAGCTTAATTGGCCCTTCCCAATTATGTAAGAACCTTCCACCCTTTGAAGATGCCTTTTCTGCAGTTGCGTCATGGCTAGAGAAAGGTTCTCCATACCTCGTACTCCAACCTGCCACGGGCTGCGGGTTTCACCAGTTATATCCTATTTAAGTTGATTAGGCTGTACTATGTCTTTACCATTAAAGGGTCTTCTGGTGGTTTGTAGCACCTGCCAAGCTGAGGCTTAGTTTTGTTACTAAATTCAAATCTAGTTATGTTCAATTTACGGCTGTTATGAAGTACCTTGTTCACCAGTATATTGTGCCCCTTAAAACAACTTCATGGTTCTTTTTCAGATTTCTGAATTTCCTTTGCCAAACATAGTTAATAAGAATGGTCTTATATTAAAAGAATTTGCTTATTCTAGCATTTTTAACGGTGGGGGAAAAGTGAGTCGAATCTTTAAATGACCCTTGATTTGCATATTTAAAACTGACCCAATGAGAAACCAAGTACTGTTTCGCATTTAAAACATTGACTACAACCTACGACAATGTGCTGGTTAAAGCCCTTTTTAAAATATATAATTGTTTGCTAATGGTTGCCTTTCAGGGCCAGTTTTCCCAAAATACAATTAACCTGCCACTACACATCCTTGAAGCATAGGAAGAAAACCCATATGAGCTCCTGGAGAATGTATAAACCCTACACAGACTGCAGCCCAGGTCTGGAATTGAAGGCAGTAATGCAAACCACTGGAAAGTCAGGGCCATTGGCTTTTTGAATATATATTTTAAATGTTAAATAACAGGACTAAAAAATAATGCAGACAGACAGATAACCTCTGTAGAAGAGCTATGGAAAGTCTTACTGTAACTATGCATTAACAGTGAACCCTTATGATTCTATGGCTTTACAGATAAAGGCATATTGGACAAGGTAAGATATCAGTCTTAATATCTCGAACCTTAAACTTAAGTGGGTGTACATTTTAGCATCACTGTACACTAAGCTTTCCAATCCTGGTCCCAGAGTACATCACACATGCTGGTTTTCCTTCCAGCAGTCCCTACTTCTAAAAATCACGACCTTACTTAAATTAAGTAGGTTGACTGGAATATTTGCAAGCTGTGAAGTTGGTGATTTTATCTTATGCATGAAATCATTAAAAACAAAGTTAGAGTTCAAATGAATCCTATTAAGTCAATTAAGGGTTATAACAGAGCTGGGCTACAACAAAACCCAGTAGGACCAGACCTGGGATTCCATTATAGGAAATTTGATTA
The DNA here is from genome assembly GCF_055471065.1 of Atractosteus spatula. Lineage (NCBI taxonomy): Eukaryota > Metazoa > Chordata > Actinopteri > Semionotiformes > Lepisosteidae > Atractosteus > Atractosteus spatula. Next base: position 16,905,037 of record NC_142723.1, read on the forward strand.
AATATTAACTGATTTTATTCATGGCCTTGATAAGTCAACAAACCTGCAGATGCACATGGATTCATAGTTGTAGCTTCTGCTATTGGTCTTAAATTGACAGAAAAAAATATGCCAACACTCCAAGAAAAATGTGTACCACTTTCTATGCTTTATTTCCCACACAAGTGAGTTTCAATCTTTCCATTTACAATTTTACACATACCTTTCCTGAAACAGATTAGAAAATGTCTCCCTGGAACATACATCTGGGTACAAATTCTGCGACAGATTTTTTTAGATGAATTTTAAAAGATCAGCTTCTCTCCAGAGCTTCTGATATGGATCACAGATGATCCTTAGAATCGAAGAAAGAGCAGCTCAGTCCTCTTCAGGGGCTTCCTTTCTTGTGGGTGACATTAAAATCTGTTTAGAACAATTTATTAGACTCATTATTTAGTGTTTTACTTTCCAAACGTCATACTGCCTCAGCGATTTTCCATCTTCGTGGTGTGCCTCACACTCCCCTTACAATTTTTGTTTTCAAATTGCCAGTGAATTAACAGCAGTGAGAGAGTAAATTGTCACAGCACAGCAGTTTTGTGTTGATTGGTAAATTAAGTAAGGTTAAACACAAAACACATTACGTTACATGCAAGACCCCCTAAGCACTCTTCTTACCCACAGCTGTACACCAGCCATGCCTTAACCCAGCTTCGACAGCTGCTATCGTTCTCATTTCTGAGCTTTGGAAATTTGTTGAAACCAATGCGAATCACTCTCCTTACCTTCCACTGTTCATACTGAACAATGCAGACGTTGCTGGATCAAAAGATGACCATTTTGCAGTTACACATAAAAAGACCATTCCCTCCAAACGCTCAACTGTGTATCACATTAGCAGGAAATCTTAACATTATATGCAATTCTGTACAATAAAAAAACAGGACCGATTAAGGAATATTTGCATCCTCATCACAGAATTATCCACTTCACATTCTTTTGTTTCCTGGTATGTGAATGTCACATGCCTGTACTGTAATTTTTAGAACAAACAGAAAACACTGCTCTCATCCTTTGGTATTATCATCACAGCCAAAGCTATAGATAAGGCAGCAGGCTTAATCTCTCATTCAAAGGGCACTTTAAAGTAATTTCAGTGATCTAACCTCTGTGAAAAGAAAATGGCCAAAACCGTTTTGTTTTGATTCTTTTGTTTTAGCTGTATAAAACAGAAGTGTGCTGGTCAGTGTGAACAAAATCCTTCTGGTTTTATCTAAATTAATTCACCATTGTTTCTCGTACAGAATTATGAGCATTGCTTTTAGCCTGCACTCTTTTTCTCTTCACTGTTATAGTTTCTCTTATCTTAAGGAATTATTGACAATTTTTGCAAAACCCATGTTATCATATGGTCCATTCGGTAAAACTCTGTCTTGTGCATTGTTTTTAGTTGTATCAGAATAATGAAAGTTACATGAATGTGACACTGAGAAGCAAACACAGACGTTGTGACCCGTCACTCAGAATTAACAGGTCATTTCCTCATCTTTGATCACCTTTGCCAAGTTGCCAAAAGGAGCTTTACTTTGATACTGGGAGCTATAAGTGATATTTTAGACCAGAAGAGTCCCAATCCAATTAGTCCTGTAGGCCCCCCCAAAAGCTACTGTTTCTAAATATTAGGAACACTACTAATTACTGATCAATTTAGCAAGTAATTAAAGAAAGGGAACTCTGATTCTTGATGATCCATTGCAAAGAATCTGTAAACTAACAAGTGACTTGTTTAACTTAAGTTTAACAAAGTCTTTAGAAATTATCACTGACGCTTATTTATAAACCCTGCTGGAATTGCTTTTTTGCAGGACCAGGACGCAACAGGAAATCGAGCTCTGAAATAAAACTGAAACGTCTGGTCTGTTCTGATTGGCAATATTAATGCTTCATAATGTCTACAAGAAGTATGGAATTAAATTAAAATGCCGGTGTACCTAAAACAATGGCAAACAATTCAGATCAATAACTCAATACTGATTTCTTTTTTCAGTAACTGAAACTTCTGAACCCTTTTTTTAAATTAGGCTTCTATACTGTGAACAAACAATACTTACAAAGGCAGGTAGGTAGGTAAAGCTAGTGACAGTTTGGTGATACTTTCTTTTTAAATTTGACAAAAAAAAACTAATCAGTAGAGCAGAACCAGATTCCTGTGCCAATTCAAACACTAAATGGAAAGTGACCGGGCAGACGATACATGCATTACAGCAACAACGAGAAGAAAAAAATACTTCTGAATCGGACCCAGATACCACAGAATGGTGTAATGGTGCAACAATAGCATACAACAATGATGAGAGTATTCAAACAAAATCAGTGAAATCATCCACCGTTGAGACCAGACGCTTCCTCTGCCCGCTGTCCGAGGCTGGGTGCACCCCCTGCTGGTAGGAGCTCTTGGTCTGCACTGTCCCGTGGGCCTGTGTCAGGGAGATCCCCAGGCTGGGCCGGGACTGGATCTCCTCTTGGGCCTGGGGGAAGATGGAGAACACGGCTTAGAGCCCCATATGCCAGGGTGTCGGGTTGGGTTTGATTCTGGTGGGTCCGGGCTGTTCGAAGAGCTATACCGGTAACACAAAATATGGCACAGAGCAGCAGGATCATGAAGAACGCACCCCTCTGGAGAATGAGCTTCACCACCAGAGGGCACCACATCCACGTGTCAGCAAGTCCAGTCCCTGTCTGTGATAGGTTTATGCAATTGCAAACCATGTCTTCGTATTCATGCAAACTGTTGAGCGCACATCTATGTTGAGTGTTGCATACGGTGGGTATTATTTGTAATGTGCATTACACTACTTTGTTGTAGTACACAATTTGCATAATAGACCCACTGAACAGACCCGTTTTAATCTCAACCTCTACTTTAAAACATGTTGAATTTTAAACAGTTACTTTTAAGAATGTTTAACACTTTGGCACAGTTTCTGCCTACATTTCAGTTTTGCAACAGGTAATCCATCATGTTTTAGAGGAATCTCTAATCCATCACCTCTCAAAGTCTTGGAAAGGACTGATAATGTGACCAATTTTGTAAACAACAAAAAAAAACAGTGGATTGGCACAATCCTGAAAAACTGAATGCTGGGTGCCCTGGGGCTAGTTTATGATTCTCATTCTAAGATTGCCATTAATCATATCACACTGCACATGATGGACTTCAAAAAGCTACAGTCTTTCAGACAACATAACCTTAGTGCAGACTGTCCATGCAGTGGAAGCTTTCCAATGAGACCAGCTTGGTATTCATTCATTACTGTCTGCTGATGAATCAAGGCTCTCATTCATTCAATTAGTTTGGGGGTAAAACAAACGCACCATAATTTCAGCAATAAACTCTGATTGTGCCCTTCCACACAAATAATCCAATAGACATCATGGCACAGAAAAAAAAGAGGTACTTGATTTCAAATGGGACCTTGTAACTCAGTCAGAACCCTGCATAGCCCTTACAAGTCAAAAAGGGTTTTCTAGAATCATGCGATGAACACGCCCATGTAAAAGTGGGTGAATATTTTAAAGGAAGACTTACACCATCAACTTAAACCAGGAGAATAATCCCAGTACTTTCAGATTCTGGTTTTAATGGGAGTAAATCTGTCATCCACGGAGCACCATATACTTCTGCTTACTGTACATTAAGCTCTTTTTAATGTTAAATTAACACCTGATTTGGAGTAAACAATTCTTCTAATGCACTTAACCAAAATAAGTTAACCCTAGGTCTAACTTTGGGGAAATAATAAGATAAACCTCATGTTTTGGAGCTCTCTTACCCTGGTTCGAATCCTTTTAATGTGGCGCAGTCTTGCCAGCCACTTCGAGGCATAAGCGTCTGAAGGGTTCGATCTGTACTGGTGCACCAGGGATGCCATCTGGCACAGGAAAGAGAGAAAGTCAGGAACGTCAGAAAGGTAACCGGAGAGGAGGGAAAAAAAAGCTTCCAAAAAAGAAACGTCCCAATATCTAGCCACACTCTTCTCCTCATCAAACAGTTAAAATCAGCTACGTACTGTAAAAACCAGTGAAAGTTCCTTTGATCAGCAAGCCAACATTTGCCTGATTGACCAGTAATTACAGTCACAGCTCAACGGGGATATTTTTGTCCATTTAATTACCGTTTTTTACAACTTTTGATTGCAGATGTTATTTAGAAAGATGTGTTTTAAAAAAATGTAGAAGAAGAAAATAAGTGCAAGTGAAACTAGGTCAGACTATGTGCAGTGTTTTAGACTGCAATTATGGAGAGAGTTTTACACAGTAACTGCAAAACGAGATTTTTCTTACTTTAAAAAAATTGTATAGTAACTGTAGAGGACTTCTGTGACAGGGAAGAGAAAATCAACAGTCCCGCTGCCAGAATTGCCGGTTACTTACATTGGCATGGAGTGCCATTTGTCGTACAAGAAGCGGCAGATTTCTGTCTGACACTATTTTAGCGACGGTGGTATCAACCAGGCCTTCTAAATCTACAACAGAAGCAAAGATTTACACATATTTTAAAAAAGCAATCGCAGACCGTATGAACCAATCTGGTTAACGAAAATGCCCAGATCACATTGAGAAATGTAACCTAAAACTGTCAATTTATAAGTGAAGTCTGCTGTGAACTTTTAGCAGCTTAATAGCACTTGTATATTCCTCCTTGACTGGACAGAGCTCCCTTCCCCCTCGATGGACACTGTTTTCACCGTGCTCTGCTCTCACTTGTTTACTTGTCATTTGATTTATGTTTTACATGTGTACTATTGTATATTTAGTTAGATTCATAATAAACAGTGTATTATAAACGAATAATAGCATCATGTGTAATTACATTATTACTACTAATAATGAACTTTTCCCATTAGCAATGTATATTGAGCTTTTGCTTGAATGTCTAGTAAGCACAGGATTACAGCACTAATTCTTCAGTCACTGGCAGAAAACTGATCTATTAAATCAACAAGTTGCATTATCTTTTGATACATCATTCCATTCCACATAATTCAGGCTGGATTAAAAGTAAGTAAGGTGTTTTGAGGTTGGAACTGCCCCTCATTATTCAAAGCCTTACTAATTTCCAATTCGTACTACTTTAAATTAAAGAAACAGTAGTCATACTACTAAGTCATTAAAAAGGAAATGAACAGGGTAACAGATACACAACAGAAAGCAGCTCTCTTAAGGAGCACCAAACTAATTATTGATCGGATGTACTCCACCCGGCTGTCCGTGCACAGATAGTACTTGTTCCTGGGACAGGTGGACAATGGGGGGACACCCTGGACAAGAGCCAGTCCATTGCAGGCAGCACTCAGAAAAGTCCACAGGTAAAATGTATAAACTCCCATCAACCCAGGCAGACTGAAGTTGGAGGAAACTGGGTCACCAGGAAATAATGCACATGGGTACTCATTCTTCTACATTGCTGAAAAGCGAGTGATGCTTCAAAGCTTTTCCTCAGGTGTCCTACACCATATCTAAATCACAGTATAACCAACCTAATGAAATCTGTGTCAATAAACATTAAAAATCATGTGCACCATATTTCAATAAATGTTCCCTAGAGAAATAATTCACCTATGCACATGTAATTATTCTCCATTATATAAAGAAATATCTTACCTTTGCGACACTGTAGTGTGACCAAATTACTCTCATAATCCAGAGGCTTGATTATAACTTCCACAAAGTTGAACTGGCCCTGTTTGAAGACAGGAGGAAACAAGCAAGTTCTTGTTTGCAAGTGAAGAAAAAACTTTTAGACAAACAGTCCTGTTCTTGATACATTGATGCATGTGAAAGTTATATTTATTCAACCCTGAAACAATCAGATGTGCATATAATCTTGCAAGAAAGCTACAAAGGAACTACATGCCCACACAATTAATGAGAAAAATCACAAAAGCTTTTAAAGTAGTAAGAAAGTCTATAATCATTAGTACAATTAGACACATTACACATGTACCTTACAAAGCACTGAAAAACTATCACAAAATAGCAATGAGATATAGATTAGCAAATTATCAACATTTTTTATCAGTTTTGTTCTTGTTTTGTAGACAAATCGGTCTTTGCAAGTAATCAACTACCCCAGAGTTTTTAAGAAAGTGATAAAACCCTAAACTTTTTAAAGATAAATTCATTGAGGCCACAGCAAAGCAGACAAATTGCAGAGCACAAAAAAGCCCTGAAGAGCTGTGATTCCTTCCAAGGAGAAGTGTTTCCACAAAGCAGTCAAAGTGGAAAAAAGAACTGTACGAACAATGAAACAATGACACTATCAGTATGTATCTTATTGTAGTAATACAATAAAAAAAAAGAGAGATAACCTTATAATAAATATTTAAATGTAGAAATGACCCAAAGGGGCACCTGTACCTTGTATAACTATCAGTTGCTGTAAAAAAATAAATGGTTAAATTAAGACCATAAGCAAGTTTAAGAAAAGTTTGAACAAAAGTAAAAAAGACCATTTGCTATTTCATATTCCTGTAAATTTAAGTTCATATTTGAATATTCATTTGTGTGTATTTTGCTAGATTGTCATTTCTTATTTGAACTGCTGAATGCAACGTTAATGTTAAAAAGAAGAATCTGTCAATGGCTTCTCAGACCAGCAATCCTGGGGCAATGAACCCTGACGAGCACTGTTTCAAAGTGATGGCTTTGAAAAAACATTTTTACTCCGAGAAATACCTTTTTTCAATTTCTAAACAGAGGGGAACTTAATCATGCATGTGTTCTCAGCTCATTTCTGTGGGATGGAAACAAATCAGACTTCTTAAACATTGTAACATGTAAGTAAAACTGGGCCCCTCCTAAACAGAAATAAACTTGTTTTCAAATCCATTTCAATGGAAAATGATTACCCAAGAAAGCCTAGTACTCCTCATTACTGAGCTATCACTCCCACTGAGTACCTGCAGATAAAGGGTATAACTTGGGAAAAAAAAGTCAGTGTAAAAGTTCATGTAAAAAATACGAATTGGTTGACAAACTATTTAAAAATGTTGCTATTTGTTTACAGTTACGTTGTGTACAGTTACAGTACATTTGTAAGTTAACCTGGTTCTGTTAACACATAAAGCATATGCATTTTTAGACGAAAGCAACAATCTAAGGATATACATGAAAAAACTAAGGTTTGTGAATGTGTAGTAAAATCCCTGCTAGAGGGTCAGCAGACTTTCACGTTTATCCCAGTGTGTACCATGTCAAATGGACAGAGCCTCCTGGACAGGACGGTGATCCATTGAAAGTTTATCCCAATCAATGCTGGTGTCTCTTATACAGCTGGGTGGACTGGTGCAACTGGGGTAAAGCACATCAGTTCAGTGTACCTGAACTTTCCAGTCGTGAGTCCAGATCCATAACCCGCTATTCAATGCTGTCCCCATAATCTTGCCACAGGGTATTTCGTCTTCAGAAGGAACTTACCTTGATGGTGCCCAGCTTGTAGTCCTCCTGGGAGTCGTTGTACACCACAATTACAAAGTCGTTTCCGATGTGCCTCTTCTTGTTGCAGTAACCTTTATCCGACTCGCGGTTAGGCATCAGAGTGGCAATGTGAAAAATGGCTAAGAAAGAAAAGAACCCACAGTCTGGTTAGAGTTTTTTCCCCCTACATAACTTAGATTTGGCACAATGCAGTTTTTAAATGGGCTGGGGCCCATTTTAAGTAGAGAATAAACCTTGTTTGGTCTTGCCCGTAGTTTTATGGACTACAGCTATACTATATTGTTCATAATCTTATGTTGCAAATGCTCTTTAAATCTACATGCACGTACTCTAAGCCTAGGCTCTCATGAAACTGGCTAGAAGTACAACTGGTTCAAATGACTTTCACTTGTTTGTAAAAGTATATCTAAAAAATCTGCAACTGCTCTGAGCTGTGATGAGAACTATTGACTTTCCAGCATTAAACAAGCGACAGTAACAGCCCAGAATTCAAGACTCCACTGCAGCAATGCAAATAAATAAATAATTCATCCATAGTGGAGAATTTTCAATTTATCTTGCCCATAAAGGCATTCGCTTAAAAGCTACTCTCTTGCTTTTGACTGGAAAAGATGGAAGCAGGCAATTGTTTTATTAGAAGATGTTTATTTCTTTATTTAATCACTAAGAACAACCTGCCAAGAAGAGAAAGAAGCTCGGATTAGTCCCTTGTGCAGAGGGACAGATTACTTTCTTTTACAGCCAGAGAGCAGAATGCAAGCGTGCAAGATTTTACTTCGGAATATTTATGTTATCCATGAGGTACAGGCATTCTCTGCCCTCTTTATAGAAAACGTCAAGACTGTAAGCTATAATCGCTGAATTGCCTCCTTGAAAGGATGGATTTTCCTATTTAGCAGTCATTGTGCAACAAAATACGATAAATAACTGCTGCACCGCAAAGGCTATAGAAAACAAACTGCTCGTTTCTGCAATTTTGGCCCACGTAGAGGTTTACCCTCCCCCAGCTATAATGAAATCCTGAATGATAAATTGTGCCACCTTTATCTTGTGCCCATTCCAGTCCGTCCTGGCATATTTATACGCTAGTGCTTTAAAGTCACACTCTCTCCCCAGTGCAGACAGTGAATACAAAACATCCCAAGATGACCGGCCTTTTTAAAACTGCGCTGCGTTCGGAATCGGGCTGAAAAAAAAGGCAGTCTAAAACAAAACAAATGCACTCGATTCCTGTGCAGAAGGGGCATGTTCTATCAAATGTGCCCATGGTGGCTAAAGGCAAAAGAGACAGTCACAAGGGAACAGATTTTCAACATAAACTATGGGGGAAATTGTTCCGTGGCTGTTAATACATAAACTAGCACAGACTTGCTTGTTATAGAGATGACAGCCCTACTGTAACTGAAGAGGTCTAACCAATTATCGGAGCTCACCAGAGCTCCATGCCAGCTAGCTATAGAAAACAAGGTGTGTGTGTGTGACCTGTCAAGCCTTAATCAGGAAGAGGAATTCAGTTCTCTGCGCCTCACCCTGCATAATGTCATCATGCCAGCAGTAGGTAAACTCCCCATCATCGCCGTACTGGTCCAGCCCTCCCAGGAAGATCTGGTCGGGGTCACAGTCCTTCAGATAGATCAGTTTGCCCAGGCCAGTGAGGAAGTGGGCGTACCTGTTGGATCCATATTCATTTGAGAGGATGGAAACTTCATTATTCGCCTGTGAAAGACCGAGAGAAAGTGGGTCAGAGACTGAAGCAGGTAGACTATAGTATACTTAAGAACACGAATTGCAGTGCATTAAGTAAATGTTACATAAAGACAACAATTAATGTAAATTGTTACTTCAAATCTAAATGTAATGTAAATTGTTTTTAGCAGCTGTGATCCATCAAAAAGATGGGAAAAGCTCTTTAGAATAAAGTCTCACATTACCAGTTCATTTCCCTTCACTGGGTTGATGCCCTCTGATCTAAGCAAATGCATTCATTACAAGTCTGAACACTTATAATGCAAGGAGAAGTGCACATAATAAAATATAAAAATAAAACTACTGCTGCTTTATCTGCTGGCAAGAGAAGCATTCAACTGAATCATCTATCCGTCCATTGATAATTGAAAGACCTGGCTTTTCCTCCCGGTTTCAATTTCATGGATCTAAATGATAGAATCATGGCCAATCATCTGTGAGAAATACATGGTCATCTATTTAGCCACTGATAATAAAAGTCTTTTTCCAGGCACAGTGCTGCAAGCAGTACCACTGACAAAACATCTTTAGAATGAAGAGAAGTACGCAGCTTCTACCCCTGAAGTTTTTCCATGCAAATGAGAAACATGAACTGCAATAAAACCGATAATCTCGCCTTCGTTCCTCCATCCATTTTCTGATTTATCTACAGGGTCATGGGGGAGCCAGAGCCTATCCCAGCAAGCAACGGGCACAAGGCAGGATACACCCTGGATGGGACACCAGTCCATCTCAGGACACACACTCACACCAGGGCACAGTTTTCTAGAAGTCAATTCATCTAGCACCATGTCTTTGGACTGTGGAGGGAAATCAGAGCACCTGGAGCAAACTCACATGAACATGTGGAGAACATGCAAACTCCACACAGACAGCAGACCCAGTATTGAACCCAGGGCCCCAGCACTGCGAGCCTGAAAATTTAACCACTGCGCCGCCCATTTCATTCTCAAATTAAATGTAAAGAAAAACACACTACATCAATTTAAAGCACCGAGGCCAAATTTAAGACACGCCATCAGAAATGCATTCGCGAGAACTGTAGGTACTGTACATCTATAAGGAGAACAACTTGTAAGAAAACCAAACCAGGTCTGGTTTGAATCCCACTGTCATGTGGTCTCAATAAGCTCTCAAAGAAAAATGACTGAACACAAGATTCTGTGGTTCAAAGATAGACATTCTGTGGAAAATGTGAAACATAAAATGCCTTCTAAAGACAGGAACCGTGGTGAGGCTGTGGAATCTCTCCCAGGGGAAAGATGCAGCCCAGCAAAGACACTCACCTGTCCCGCACCTACAAACACCACTCCGATTTTGTGGGTGTCATACGGTGGCATTTGATCCAGAACTTTGACAGCTCGGTCTATGAGCTGAGGACAAAAGAGAACATTTTACTCGACAAGCAAGTACCAAAGCACATCAGGGTGAATATTCCATTCATGCACATGAGAAATAACAGTGGCACATGCTTGCTAAATCATTATGAGACAGCAGTGAAAGAGAAAATTCCCTTCAACCACTTGGCAGACTGAGTTGTATTGAAGCAGTTTTTGTTAAATACAGAAGACTTCCATTCAAAGTGATACAGCCTCACCTGCGACTTAGGGAGAAGTAATGGCTTGTTGGACTCATTTCCAAAAAAGGGTGAATGGTACAGCTGAAGGAACACAAAGCTGGAAGAGGAAACAGAAATACATTCAATGATTAAATCAGATCATCTTTATCACTGAGCGGTCAACTGAGCGGTTTATTTTTTTAAACAAAGCCAAAATCTTAGCGTTATGGCCTAAGACTTTGACCAAGTTAATAATTCAATCTAAAAGAAATATTAAAATGCCATTTCAAAATAAACGCATTACCCTTCACTATACATTACAGCGCCACAAGAATAGCTACTGCACTATCTGTTCTTTTGTTGAGCTACCAAGAACCCAACACCCACTGATTTTCACCTGATTATATAAGTAAAAGGTTTTTTTCTGCTGATTATGTGCAATTACATCTGATAAAAGCATTACAGCTGAATTAAATTGGACAACACTTGCATATGGACACAGGCACATGAAGAGGGCTATTTAGCAGAAAAGAAGATCAGTAAAATGAGTAATTCCCAGCCCACTGTAACAGTTAAGACAACAGGTGCTTAAGGGTAGCTACTGTATTGGAACTCAGCACTATTTTACATGTTAAGGCCTATCTAAATCTTACACTTTACTTGCCTTTAACACCTACAAGTACTTGCATTTTACATTCAATCCCTGCAACTTGGAGGTTAAAAAAGCAATATGTGCATTGCTTTGCAAGGAGAATACCAAGCATAAAGCAAAAAAAACATTTATTACAATTTGACGATCGCAAGGAAAAAGCTTTACACAAGCTAATTGTTTTTCCCTGGAGACCAGCTTTCAGCCCGTTCTTTCCTGTTTTGTCTTGGGGCCGATCATCTCATCAACCAACTTCCAGCGAGGCCCAAGAAAAACTCATCTCCACATTCTCGAGGAAGGTCAGTAACTCGAAATACCGAAACTCTTGCCTCAGGGTTCGGAAGGGAAGCGAGAGTAAAAAGAAACCCCTCATCTTCGCAAATTAATGTTTTGAATTTGAACGATACAGAGGCGGACCATCGGGCCCCTTACACAACTTCCCGATATTTCACCTCCTCCTCCTCCGCACCCCGCGAGACACCTCCGCGACGGGACCGGCCTTACCTCGGACTCAGGCCCGCGGACTTCTCGGAGCTGGAGGCGGCCCCCCTGCCGCGGTAGGAGTCGCGCTCCATCTTCCTCTCGCGGCGCGAGGGGGCCGACACGGAGATGGTGTGGCCGCGGGGCCGGTGGCCGCCGGGAGAGAGGGGAGAGAGGGGAGCCAGCTGGGGCGGCGGGAACTCCAGCTTCATCCTCGAGGCTGCGGCCGCCGACGCTCCTCCTCCTCCTGCTGCTGCTGCTGCTGCTGCTGCTCGGCCTCCTTCCACGGGCCCAGCGTCCTCCTCGGCGAGGGGCTCTTCCTCCAGCTCCCGCCTGGCCTCGGCCGCGGGCTTCCCCCTGCCGCCATCCTCCCGGCGGGGCGCCTCTGCGCAAGCTTCCTGCAGGGCCTGCAGCTCGGGAGAGGAGCTGGACTTGTTGAGGGTCTGCGGATGCTGGAAGGGCAGCTCCTCTTCCAGGCTGGGAGTGGACAAGTTCCCCCTCTCGATGGGCACGGCGCCAACGCTGACGTCTTCCAGCGGGGTGGATCTCTCCTCGTCCTGGCTGGAGCTCGAGGAGGACTAGACAGAAACGACGCCACGGTTTCGGGTCAGAGAGTTCTCTAGGCTCAGGTGCTTCACCGAGGTCTGAAACCGTTTACCCCGGATGCTGGAGTGAACGCCGATCGCAGGTTCCCCATTAAACATGTTCGGGTTTTTCTTTGCCTGATTTTTGAGGAACGTCCCCACGTGACTTATTACGGGGATTCTTATAATTAACAACAAGTGGTTCTTATGTTGTCCTTGGGCAAAGGGAGCAGGTCCTATTGAAACTTGGAGAAAACTCCACTTAAACATCAAGAACTTAGACCAAACCTACAAAATTAATCAGGTAGCCTCACGTTCTACCATAACGTATCGCAGCAAAGCACTCGAAAATGCTGCTTAAATTTTTAAGATGTTTCGTAGCTTTTCTAGACGTAGCTTTGCAGGATATAATGGGTAGGCTCTGCAATATCCTCAAGCCTTCAATCGCGCAAACTGTTGAAAACCTTTTCTTTGACCACTGGAGGTTTTACCTCACTTACCCTGCTGTAAGCTCCCTGGACTTTGATTTTCTCTCCGCTCATGAAAATAGGCTCTGGGGGCATGGCCTCGAACTCCTCACTCTCGGGGGACTCTGCTGGCGAGTCGCTGCCTTTCTCTCTGGCCCCCTCCTCCAGCACCACCACCGATTCTACCAGGAGAGAGAGACACCACACACGCCCTAAGGAGACCCGCGGCTGCCGACACCCAGCGCTGGCAGGCCCCATCTATCAGCTTTTAAACCAGAGAGACCTTGCTGTTCGGCGTTCGGAAAAATACTTGGCCTGGAGCGAGAACGGGGGGTGTAACCTTGTGTCCCAGACAAGGGGACGCGCTGTGATGTCATGCGACCTGACTCGCGCACTGAGAGAAGAACTCAGACTCTTTTAGTCCCCTATCGGACACGATGAACGTGTGACTTTCACGCGTGCCGTTTGTTTTTGTAACGGGGGCATGACTTTCCCTCATGACTCGCGCAATCGACGTTTTCATGATACAATACAGCGAAACAGCGTCCGAAAGAGGATAACAAATACGCAAAAGACCCTGATGCCCAATGCACACCACAGCTCCAGAAACTTAAAATCTACTAGTATGGCTATCTGTCTTTTGGCAAAAAAACAAAACAATTGCAAACGCTGTAAACATTTTAAATGTCTTTATTCTATTTAGGCCTAATATTCGTACAAGAACACTGGCTTTCCTTCAGACTGTTTTGCATTATAACTTCCTCCCTCATTTTGTTTTAATAAAGGATGACACATAGCAGTGTACTTTAGAAATTTTCCGGTCTGTCCCAGAAGGTTTATTTTTATTATGTTTAAGAATATGACCGTCACTGTCCAAAACACAAGTTCCACTTCACTATCTACAGCCTTCTCAAAAGGCAAAGGAGTTTCATGCTCACTTTCCTTCTTTGTCCTTTGGTCCTAACAGTTTTGCTGTAAAGAAAAAACAGTGCCAGGGTCTTTCGCTCTAGAGTTCAAGCAGAGTAATTTTCTCCAGCCAGGCTCCATGGATTATTTTAGCTGTGACTGGATAAACAAACTCAATTTCCAATGCAACCCATGACTGCATAAACTGTGTCAGATTTCCTATTATCACACAAAGAACACTATCCTTGTCAGAAATCAATTCAGCAAATACAAGTCACATTTCATACATTGGCATCAGCATCTCAAAAATCTGCAACTTAGTGGTAATTTACAAATGACTAAATGAAAGTAACAATGTTCTAAGTCCATTTTTGCTCTGAGCTACTGAAGTAACATAAAAAACATTCTGCGGACAAGATTTTATAATTTATGGTCTGTGTGCGCATAGTGATTAATACTGTAGCTGCTACTTTTATAACCATATCCTGCTCTGAAATGGAAATTTAATACAGTTGTGGTTTAACTAGAACCTCTCATTATAAATTGTGAATAAACATGTTTCAGAAAATTGGACATGAGATAAACAATGAAGTAGACTTTGTATTAAGGAAAAACCCCACACTAATTCTTGCTCAAGTATAACCACAAAGTAGAATTTGTTTTTTTCCCCCCCAAAGACAGCCCCATCCAAGTGTTTTTTGAATATGATGATGGATGAACTTTTTTCATATGCTTTCAGACAATTCTGCATAAAACATTCACGGAAAGCCACATTCTTGTGTCCTCATTTCCCATCACATGTTCTTTTACTGTTCCATCCCTATAGGTCTCTCTCACCTTATTTTTTGTGAAAAAGGAGGATTGAGTTTCTTGAACAAAATCAGTGGAACTTGGTTATACCACACGGTCCTGGCTGATTCACTTCACAAAGACAAGCAGGCCTGACCACACAGCAATCAGCAGAATCACTGAAGCCACGCTGTGAGACTGATTAAACAAGCCACGGCAGTTATCTGCAGTTCTTTTCCAAAACGTGCTGATCACAAAAAACGGTCCGAGTCAAAGCCTTAACCTTTGCAGACATGCCTTGACTTAAATTTCTGAATTGCCAATCTGGAGGAAAAAGAGGGGAGGATATGAGATTTACTGCAGAAGTGAATTTTCCTTATTGGGACTCTTCCAAGGAAAAATACGTCTCATTCAATACTTTTTTTCCGCCCCATTTTGGACAAGTGGAAGGCTGGATGATGGCTGGACAGGTGTCAAGATCCAGGGTCTTGGAGACCCACACAACCACTGGCTTCTGTGACACCTGAGCACTCAAATCACTGAACCCATAACAGACCTATTACAAGGCTTAATTTGAACTATTTTAGTTCCCAGACGTGCAAAAGGGTGCCTTTTAACTATTACTTTTCTTACTCTCCAATCTTTGAGTAGAAAAAAGATTGAAAGATTCTAGTAAAAAGCTCGGCTGAACTGAAAACCATTAGCTATAGATGTCCCCCAAGACCAGGAGTGGGATATTCTGGTCTAGATCACACACTTTCCTCATATATTAATACTATTATCCCTTCTCTAAACAAAATAACAAATACAGAAACCTCACATGATGATTGCTTTCAAAGGGCAATCTGGACTATCCACTTGAACCCAAAATGCAGCAATTTTTTTAAGTTGCTCTGGTTTAATATCAGCATGTCAGCAAGGATCTAGGTTTTGACAGTCTGTTCGCATGCTGTGGAAGTCCTCATACAGAAGAGTTAATGATGAGATTGGAGGGGGTCTGGTGTGGTCAGAGAGGGAAAGGGGGACAAAGAGGTTATGAGGAAATGAAGGGGTCATGAATCATCAGCATTTATTGGTCTTTTGTTGGTCTCTCTCTAGGCCAGTCAGCACTGGACTTCTTGTTAAACGGATATTGAAATGTGTATATACCTGCCCAGGATATACTCCTGTGCAACTTCACTTGGGAGCCGGGTAGGTAGAGAGAAGAGAAAGACGCCACTGTAAAAGGGAAACCAAGCCGAATAAAAAAGGCAGAAAGACTCAAAAGAGAACACACTTTGAAAATAAAGTAAAAAAGTATGTACGGGGGAAAAAAAAAATCTACAACAACAGGGGTGAGGAACTGCAAAGAAGCTGAATTATGAACAAAGGAAATGGTCTGAAGAAACAAGACAAAGGCACCAACAACACAGAGGCATGTGTAACCCACAGATGGATGTTCGAGTTACAAAATGCTGCTGCAGGATCTCCATCTGAAGTTGATTCCACTTGCTGAATATCCGAAAGCAGCAATGTCTGTTTCGCCAAAGCTTTATTGGGAACTAGGAAAAATCCACTCAATAGACTTTTGTTGGCTAAACATTTTGGCTAGGCACAGGTCATCATCAATCAGGAACTTGATCAAAATTCATATGCTTTGTGGGCTTTTTTTTGCTTCTGTTCCCATTTCCATAACATTCTGGAGGTACCATCACACAGTATGATTCTGAAAGCTTCACACTATAACGAAGGCACACCGATTGGCAGAACACAGCTCTGATTGACCTTTACTTTGTGTAACTACTTCATTTCTCCGCGATACGCTAGCTCTTGCTTAGCACTCTGGGCTTGCAAACCACATAAAATGTACACGCTTTGACAGCACAGTTTTGGAGAACACAGGCATGTCTCATGTTGGACTTTATCTCTATTCTCGTTACACGTTTTGCACTGGTATGCTGCATTTAACAGTATTCTAAACTATTCCTTTACTGTGTACAATAAAGGTTACAGTTACCAGAGATTCTTCATTCTAACACACAAACACATTCCTGCCACGAATGAATGAAAAGAAGGGCACTGACTGACCAAATCCAGGCCCAGACCAAATCAAAACCCAAATTGTGGCCGTCACAAATTGTGAACCCAGTACTTAGTCAGTAACACCAGTAATAGCCAGAGGATATCTCCCACCAAGCAACAGGTTTGCAAATGCCTATTGAGGGTGGGTTGAAGTTTTGACTTGGCACAAGTCCCCATCTACAGTGGCATGCAGATTTTCTCTTAAACTAAAGAGCCATGTTGGTGACCAAACGTGGGGGTTGTGGAATCAAATCGCGGGCAGGACGCTGCTGTCGTACCCCCAAGCAAGGTGCTTCACTCAGACTGCTCTGGTACATGCCCGGCTGCACGAACAGGCGCTCACCAGGCTGTCCTTGAAGGGCTGAAAGACTATGAGGGGACCTGATACAAGTACCCTAAAATTTGTTAAAGGCATTAACAAAGTCAACTCGGAGAACTTCTTCAAAACAGACAGAGACAAAAGCATGGGGGAACCAGCAGAAACTCTGTGGTAGAGCATTTAAAAGAGAGAATAGGGGTTACTTCTTGACCCCCAAAGGGTTGTGGGATTGTGCAAGAAGCTACCCAGTCATATTGGTCGAGCTGACCCTCGGGTTTCATTCAAGAAACAGTTGATTGATCCCAGGGTCTCATCCAGCTATAGGGGGTCCTTTCAAATATGTGGTTAACTAACACTGTGTTTTGCGCAATTTTGCTGCAGTTATATAAATTGACCATAAAACTACGCTCCTGCCACACAGTCCTAAATATTAGTAGTGTATATCCAGTAGCATTATTTAGGCTACTTGAAAAAGGCATGCCTTTTCATAAAGAAAATGCTTTCACAATGGAAATGGTTATCCATGGTACATTTAAAAGCAATAACATTAACATAGGATGCTTTGCAATGATATTCATTGAAAACAATAGTTAAATATGGACCCCTGCATTTTAGTAATATTAAATTTAAAATTCTGTGGATGAAACAAATTCAAAAGTGACCTGAACTGCGTAACCAAAAACACTTTTTACTGTGAGAGACTACAGACTAAGCTTCAAAGTGCTCTGTAAATGATCAGAAAAATGAAAATGTTTCCTATTTTTCCCAATGCAATCTGCTTCTAAGACATTAAAGATACATGAACTGTTGGTCTTTCTCATACCACTAACAAACATTAATGCTGGAACGCAATATCCAAGTGGAATTAAGATTTGCTAAATGTGTCTAAATGCGAAATATAGTAATTTTAATTACCATTTAATTACCATCATACGTTAAAATGCATTAGCAAAAAATATGGCAAATAAATAGTGGTTTTGTGGTAGTTAAAGTAATTCTCTCGCTTGTAATTGTGTGAAGGAAATGCTGTGTACAGGAGACTACATCTTCCACTCGCCTAGGCAAGACCACATGAAGAAATTACCACCAGACACAAATCGGAACGGAAAAACTATGCAAGCATAAGTGAAGGATCGGATATTCACTTAGCAGCCTTCTCACATCAAGACAGAATATTGACATTCAGTTATTACTCATTGCTAACAACCAAAAAAGACCAATTCCACTTAAATGTCATTTTCAACTCACAGCAAAGCCTAACCTGACAGAAAAGTGCCACTGGTTTATAGCTCATAAATGGATGACCCCTTACAAAAAAATACTTTTTAGGATGAAAAGTCTTAATATTAAATTCAACACTACATTTAGCGTTGCAATTAGCAATAAAACATCTTTATAATTTGATGCATTCCTTCAGTGTTAAGACTCTTCCTCACGATCATTTTATTTGTTTCTTTTTCCC
The DNA here is from genome assembly GCF_055471065.1 of Atractosteus spatula. Lineage (NCBI taxonomy): Eukaryota > Metazoa > Chordata > Actinopteri > Semionotiformes > Lepisosteidae > Atractosteus > Atractosteus spatula. The sequence continues at coordinate 16,923,537 of NC_142723.1, forward strand.
CCTAAAAACGGAGAGGTAATTTAATCTGACATGGTGTCTGGGCAAAGATATTATCTGGACCACTGGGTGCTGCTTCTGTTTAGATTGCAGACACCCTTCAAGAGATTATAGGAGGCAATGAATCACTGCAAAAATAAAGCAACAAAATGAATGAAAAGATGAGGTAGAACAATGTTTAAAAAAAAACAAAGAACGGCAAAAGAAATTCTGGCCAAGAGCATTCTTACAGATAGATTTACAAACCCTGATACTAAGCGCATGAGACCGAAGGAATTTTTTGGTGGCAAAAGGAATGACAACAACATTGCTCGTCATAAAGAAAGGAGATAAGCAGAGGAAGCTGCACAAACACAGGCATCTGCTGAGGAAGCTACAGGAGAATATAAATCAAAACCAAGAGGAATAGTGAAATGTCATCCATGATCACCATCTGATAATCTGGAATGGGACCTGGAGCAGTATACTGCTCCACTGACATCCTGTGAGCTGTCTGACACATTAAAAGACGCAGGGTTCTCCCCAGAACTTTCTGGCAGGTTATCAGCTGGGAATCTCTTGGCTGCGTATGTTTCTGTGGTACAACTGAACACAGGCCCCTCAGATATTCATTTACTTTCCACTGTACGTTCAGGATATTAGACTGCAACTCTGGAAACCCATTATAATGGCACTCCAGAGCCAGAGAGGGCGGTACAGCTTCACTGCCCCGTCACCTGAGGGAGAACCCCTGCCACCGCGCTGGGGCAGAGCGAGACAGGCTTACCGGTGTTCGAGCGCTGGATTAAGGAGGGTTTCTTTGCTCCGTGTGTGTGGCTCCCTTCCAGCCCAGCGGGCGACTTTGGCACATCGGGAGCCCTGGGTTCCTTGATCCTCTCCAGAGCCATGAGGACATTGGACAGCTCTTGCAAGGGCATGTTGCCCACCTCCGAGGAGAAAGGGCTGGGGGGGTTTTCCAGGCACATCAGCCAGCTGGTATTGCCTGAACCGAAGGGGACAGCATAAGCAACATCATAGCGGGAAGCCGAAAAGGCCCGATCGAACCAGCCTTGATGCCGTAACGCAGAACAGGATACAAACCCACGCTGCTCCTGTACACTTAAAATACTCCTTGGGGTATTCAAGGAGGAAATACACTGAATGCTGTATGAAATGTAATGGCATTCATCATCACGGTTAAAGTTAGAGAACTGATCAAAGGCAGCAGGCAAATGGTCATCGACCTTCACCAGATGGGGAATGACTATAAAAGAATTCACAAAAAGCTGAAAAGGATAAAGACATTTGAAAATGGCTTCAATTCTCTGCCAGGCAGTATGAAACAAAAGATAAACAACAGAAAAAGCACAGACTGCAGGTAACTTCATTTTTTAATTGCAGTGCCAGCTTACCATTTGTATAAAAACTATTTTATACTATTGCACTGTATTGTATACTTTTATACAGTTGTACTACTGAAGCATTTATACTTAGGATTTCTACTGCTACTTTTAGCGCAGTATACCCCAAAGTATACCACGGTATACAGCGCATACCACCACTGGATAAAACACCCCATAGCCCCCCGTTGCCGACCCTTGTGGCTCTAACCTGAAGGCCTGCGAATGAAGATCTCGGCCCAGCCCTGGGTCAGCATGGGCGCAAACTCAGCCAGACCGGACTTGTCCATCTGGGAAGGCGGGGGGGCTGGCACGGATTCGGACCTCCCGCAGCCCGCCGAGTTATCCAAGCCCTGAGCCGCAGGGGAGCCCGGACCGCAGAACTCGCTCTCCGAGGGAGAGACGAGCGGGCTCAGGCTCTGAGCGGTGCCGGCACGGAGGGCGTGGCCACCTAAACCAAACAGAACAGCGAGAGGCTGAAGGAGCAGTGAAGGGGGGGAAAAATAACTTTTCAACACGGAATTAAGCTTGACTTGTTCCTAAATATCTGCAGGTTTCCTTCCTCCTGACAGCTCAAGCTAATTAAGCAGGTTTTCCTTATTGGCCTGGAGAAGAGAGTCCGGTTTTGAAGTGTCATAATTCCAAGATCAGACGACAAGAGAGGCAGTGTAAGTGGGTGAAAGATGGCAAGCGCCAAATTAACAGGCTTGGCAGAAAACAGCAGATCAAGGGAAGAGAGACTTGTCTGGAGTTGAACACAGTTCTGCTACAACAGGCCTTAGTGAGCTGGTACAGTGGGAGTCCGTGCACACAGGAGATGGGAAGGCACCTGCTTCTTCAAACCGTTCACCACACACAGCAGACAGAACTATGACAAAGGGTAAGGGGTGGACTTTTCTGATAAGTCCAGAAAGTGTAAGTTGATGAGGCTCAAAAGATATCTAAAAAATAATTCTTTTTTTCCAGAAAAGTCAGCCCTGACACTTCCATTACAAGTCTTTGCTCCAGCTAATCCGGATATTGATAATCAGGACCTCAATATCAATTCAGTAATTAAGCTGGACAATTATCAGCTGTAAATAAACCGAAAAGACACGCCAAACCTGTCTGCCCATAGCTTAGAGCCAAAGTTATAGTTAGGAAAACACTGCTCCTGCTTTAATGCTTTAAAGATCTAAGAACTGGAGATAACATCTCTTTAAAAGGCTCTGTCTGCAGAAAAAACTGCCATAATGTAGTAGCTGGCAAAGGGCCCTGAGGTCTGGCGAAGGCGTGCAGGGTGACCGTGCGGATCATGTGCTGCATTGTCACATCAGGGCCGTCTCACCTGACATGGACCGCACACGGATTCTCGTGGCTCGGCCGACCTGCTGGCCTGACTGCGACTCCAGCTTTGCTGGTGCTTCTTTGGTAAATCTCGTGTGAAGAGAGGGATCCGATCTGAAACAAAAACGAAAATCAAACGGCATTTACGGCCACAAGTGACACTGCAGCAATCAAAGTGCCCTGTAATCAATCAAAAAGGCACTTCCTGGGCCGTCCTGAACTGAAGCACCACTGAGAATCCTGTTAATACTGGTTATTACAGCACTGAATATAATGTGAGAATGTTTTAAGAAAAAGTAGAGAAAACAGTACTGTACCTGCTTAGAATCATGAATCATGTTTTTGTACATTTTATTCCTAACAACTGAATGAAAATACATAATACAAATACACTTGTGAAACCGATATTAGTATAAAACTCAAAATAGTATTCATGGTTTATAATTTACTTGTGAAGTTGTCCTAAAATATATATATATATTTTACACTCAATAGATTTCTGAGCTAGAAAAGCAACTCTCAGCTTGCGGTGAGCGGTCCCTAAGGAGTTCAGACGGGAAATCAAGGGCTGCTCGTCTCTACCTGGTCAGTTCCCCTCCACTCTGCCTCTCCGACAGATCCAGGCCTAGCAGAGACTGCGTCCTCACTCCTCCGCTGGTCGTTATGGTAACCAGCTTGTTTCCAACCAGCCAGGTCATGCTTCTGCCTCCAGCCAGCAGGAACTCGGCCACTGGGGACCTGTGCACAATTAACAGTGGTCAGCAGATGCAAAAGTCATAAAGCGGGGGGAGGGGAGCAGTCCATTCCAATTGTACACAGCCAATATACAGTATTAGCATGATACGAGCCCATACGAAATGCTTGAATTGGCCCAGAGGCAATTTGCACTCCGTCTCAGTTCATCTGAAGACATGTTGAAGAACTATTTTGTTCCACAGTGAGAAACATCTGATCCTCCTCTATCATGAGATATTTTTTTCCCCAGAGTCAGAGAGCATCACGATGTCCAAAATTTGGTTCGTGTAATAACTCTTTCATGCTACGGAGGCTAAGACAGGGGCACTTAAGACTAGCACAGCTGAAATGGTCTCAAGCTGTCGGTCATGGTTCTTGTTGTATGGTTATGAGCAGTAACACATACTAAAAGAAGGACTGGATTTTTGTTGTGGGACAGGCTAAGGTGATATTCTTTACTAGGGGTTCAGAAACACAATTCTGCGTCTGCCCCTTGATGGGAGTTCACCCCAGCCCTGTGGGACTCGCCTCTTGGGGAGGGCAGAGAAGTTGGAGAAGACATAGCGGGCCATCATGTCCAGGCAGGTCTCGGTGAGCTCCAGGTGGACGGTCTTCAGGCTGTCGTCGGCCTGCGCCATGGAGCTCTCGTCCGCCGAGCCCAGGCTGGTGGTGGTGACCGAGGTCTGCATCCTGTTCGAAGAAGGTCACGGAGGGAACGGGGGTCACCTTCCAGCACCCCATGGGCTCCCCCACATACCACACCGGGTGCAGCAGACAAGCTGTGACTTGGTACCAACCAGCGTGTACAAATAAAGCCTGTCCACAGCCTCTTTTCACTTCTGATGTAGTTTACAAAGCAAACACGCAGAGGGTCATGCACACCAGGGAGAAAGGAGAAGGATAAATTGAATTTTGCATAGGTCTGCCAAACCAGCCCTTACGGTTCCCTTTTCCTATGTTTGTGTATTTACTTTCTAAAACAACCATCACAAATGCCACATGTATTAATGGCAATTATGGCATAAGAGGACAACAGATTTTAAACACATGCAAGGATGTCTTTTGTCCACTTAGGTCATATTCTACTGTTCTAGGTCTCCAAAAACAAAACTGTAAATTCATCACTTTAAATAAATACACAAAGCTTTTGGTGTGCTTGCTATCCCAGAAAAAAGCCAGCAAGACGCATTTATCAGGGAACGTGGAATTTGCAGTGAAGCATCACGAGTTTTTGTTTTTGCATATTACAACATACAAGGCAGGGCTTTTAAGCGGAAAGTCACGTTGAACTTTTTTAATATTATAAGTTCATTGCAGAGCAAAGTCATTGGAAACTCTGTGACCTCCAATTAAGCAAAGCATTTAACTCTATAAAAACAAAACACACTGCAACGACTGATAAACAGTTCTTAGAGCAGTACTGCCACAGGACCTTGCTTCAGAATAACAAGTCAAAGAGCTAACACATTTATTTGGGATCTAGGGTAAACTACATCAAGATGAAAAGAGGTTCTTTAAAGTCAATTTTGTTTTGCAGCAATTGCTTTATGTAGTAAGAAGACCACTTATAGGTTCTGGGAATCTGAAATGAAATTGGTCTGATTTCATAATTGAAAAAGATAGAATCTTATTACACAAATATTTGTGCCTTTGTGATTGTAACTGTAGTCAAATCAGACTTTATAGGAGAAGCTCGGAACTCTTTCATTTAATATCTTACTATAGTAAATACTTTTTTCTACTTTAAAGCTGTGCTGTACTTTCTTCTGGAGCGGCTTCTTCTCAAACAGTCATTTGCCATGCTAATAATTGTGGCCGTTTTTAGCTAGATTAGCCGTTGCATATACCTCACTGTTCTGTAAAAGTATACAGAACGTTTCACTAATGGGCTTCAGAATTTGTGAGTTACCCAGTTATCACAGACAAGACATGCCAATCAGCTCCGAGTGGATTTCTCATGACCTGTTTTGACTGGAAAGGTTAACAGGAGTGAGAGGGGTCCATCTCTGATTCTAGAATACCAAGAACCAATTCTGGTTTTAAACCAATTTGGAACTCAAAATTCACAAGTTCCAAAACGGTAAGATTTATTTTTAAAAAAAGTCCAACGGGATTACAGAAGACTTAAATTAAGTTTAAACAAGTAACAAAGAATTTCCCTGAGCTCTTTAATAGTCTTTTATGGTAAACCTTTTTTTCAGCTATACAATACCAACACGTGTAAGAAAGTGCCAAGGTCATGGTTTGTTCCCACAAAGCTAATCGGACTCATTTGTTTTTCTGAACCTGGTGGAGAGGGCAATGTGTGATCATATTCTGGTAACGCACCTTATTTCTCTGCCAGAATCACTAGTTAGCAAGGCAAATCACAGTCCAAGGAAAAATAATGACTTGTGTGGAACTCCGCTAAGAGGACAAGCGAAAGAGAAAATTTTAAATACCCTTTTATCTAACAAATAAGCCATGAAAAAGTTTCTTCTTCCATACAGCTTCTCCTATACAGACAGCATTCTCGACTTTGAGACTCACGTTTTGCAATCACGTTTTACAATCTCAGTCTTTCAAAAAAAAAATCGAAAAAATACCAAGTCACATCTTGTACCCAACTTCATCAATAAGCACCATTTCAAGCAAGCAGAGAGAAATGTAGGACTGGTGAGATACTCATGTCACTCTGGTGAACTCTGGCATATAAACTGGAACTGCCCCCCCCTCCCCCCATCCCCACATAGACCTTAACTTATAGGTATATATTTTTTAAAACAAAATGGCCGCCCCCTGTCTGAAAAGTGGGGTTCACCAGAGTAACCTTTTTATGATTCTGAAAGAATTTCTTTTCCTAACAATTCGCTGGTTATTTAATTGTTTTACTGGCATCAGATGTAATTTTACTACCTTTTCCATGGACACTTTTACAACAGCCTAATCACTTTAATGTCTAGTTGGTACTGTCAGAAGTGCCATGATCTTGCAAATAGCCTACTCCTTCAGGCACCCGGTAAACCACAAGAGTCATTGTTGAATGGCAAACCAAAGATCCCCAAAACCAAAGGCACTCCAACATATTCTGGCTAAACCTTAGTGCTGCTGGCTATACTCAGGACATGCTAGCACCTAGAACAAACCATTTATAGGTACAAAAGTTCCCAACTCGCAAAATATTCCTGGTTAACTGCTAGCTCCTGTTTTTCTTTTTTCCAATTCCTTTTGACATACTTCTGCTCTGTAGATCCTTTATTTGAGTACAGCAACCAATATCGCAAGAAATAGTGCAATCCACTGAATCAAAAACTCACTGCAACACAATCCAGCTATTAACTGTAGCCGAGACCAAAATGTCACCACCCCCTGCAATCACTTCCCTATTTTCATATCCCTTAGAAATAAACTCTAAATTAATAATACATGTGCATGTTATGTTTTTGTTGGGATTTTTTTAGATTTGAAAACAGAAATCTGACCAGGATTATTCTGACCTCCAGAGGAAACCATAACTGCAATTTTCTTGAGTTACTTCGGAAAACCTGTGGCAAACAGCAGGGAGTGATTACTCTAAATGTAAATGGGGTTGAAAACAATAAAAGACTTTTGTTACATATTCAGCACATTTTCCTTTAATAAAAACATCATATTGATACAGAGCAGAGTTCTGAAACTTAAAGCTCCAAAGGGAACATCTGAAGTAAGAAATGAAGGGAGTGATTAAGACAGTGTTCCTGCTAATTGTTGGGTACGTCACTCCAATCCTCTACTGCCCTCTACTGCTGTAGAGATGTGAAGATAAAGATAAAACTTATGAAAAAGGCTGCGCAGGCCTCCTCTTATCCATATGTGCCCGATTTCAGAGCTGTGATGTTAGTGCCCTTTGCTTGACCCTACTCAAGCAGCAAAAGCAACAGGATCACACTGGAGACCACCAAACAGCAAGCAACATGACTACCATAAAGAGCAAGCAAGCTACCGAAGAGTTATACACCAAATCCGGTAAGAGCAACTTCATATTTTCCTTTGTTCAGTTATGCGAAAAACACTGAAGGAGAGAAAAAAAAACTCAAAAGCAGGAACAAGCAGTAGTAAAATTACATCTGACCAGTTCTGATTTTTTTCTTCTTAGTCAAGAATTAAAGTGCTTTTTATAAATGCAACTAAACCTCGCAGGTAATGATCAGGTTTCTTTTCAAGGTCAGTCAATAAAATACCCCTCCCATTCCAGCTCTGAATTGGAGCTTTCACTCGGGGGTGATAATAATAACGAGGCCATGGGCGTTAATAAAGAGATTCACGCCCAGTCTTCCCCTTGTGGGGGGGGGGGGCGGCCACCTCTTTCATTTAGCAGGATTTGCTGTGGCGCCATTTCAGTGTGATCGCATCTGTCAACCCACCACTTCGTTCGGTAGCTGCACGGTGTCATGCATGGGGTTAATGTGCTCAATTACGCCGCGCAGGCCTGTCTCCTAAACATTCGCGCATTAGAACGCCCCTGAGAGGAGGGGGGTGAAACATCAGAAACGAAACAACGAAATCAGGATCTACAAATCGCATGCAAAAAGTTCACCATCATGCAGACCCCCCCACCCAGTTCCGGCCCCCAATCCAAGCCATTCCCTCCCGAAAACACCCAGTAGGAAGGATAAGGTTAAGCCCCCCAGTGCCTCTACCTGCGCACCGCGTGCTCAGAAACACTGATGCTTCGGGAGCGGAAGGCGTCCATAGCCGAGAGATCTTTCAGCTCTTTTACGGGGGAGCTAGTCAAGCCTTGCTTTGGGACTCTGGCAGTCCGCAGACTACCGGGGGGCGGCACAGGGTCAGGACAGGCGTCCCCCAACACCCCACGAAACCCACATGACAATGGAAGTGCCAGCGCAATGGACACAGGCCATGGGGGGGTGGGGGGGGGTGGGAATTGAGCAAGGATGAAGGTCAAAGGCCAAAGTTCACAGGGTCAGGTAAGCGGAAGGATCCAGGGTGGAGCCCCAATCCCCCCCATAAGAGTGAGGAGGAAAAACAAAATACAAAATAAAATATAAAATTAACAGCAGAAAACAATGCAACCGGGGAAAAAAACAAGGCATAAAGGAAGGTAACTTTAAAGCATTTAAAAACAATTCAGAAACATGACCAGATGGGATAACAACAGTCAGAAAGAAAATAGCAACAATCAATTATATTATAAATTAATATTAAACAACAGATGAACGTATTAGGGCCTGTTACAAAGCCATGAACATCAAGTAAAAGGAAGTTAAACCAGGGTGGAGCAGAGTATTTCAGGCCTGGTTAGCTACGTCTTGTGGGGTTAATGGAATACTGCTACAGACAGAAGTGTTTTCACCCTTTGGCAATGACAGAACAACGCCACATGCCCCTGAGCTTTAAGCGTCGCACATGCTGTGTGCAGAACTCAAAGCCCCTAATTGTGCACAAAAACCAACACTTCATCTTTTTCTACAGGTGCCTAGGACAACTGGTCAACACCGAAAAGAGAAACACCTGCACACCGCAGTGTGCAAAACGTCTATTTATTGTAAAAATAATATCAGGGCAAGTTATATTTTGGAAATAAATGTGAGTTTTGTAATATTCCATTCATAGGTGCTTCTCTTCCTCCAACAGTGAATTAAAACTTTAAGGGGGGGGTGTCATATGTGTTTATTCAGACTGACAAAGTGCCTGAAAAAGACAGATCAGTGACTAACACTACAACCATCAAAGGGCACTAACATCTTGGTAAGCGCACATGTGTATTTGCTCTTACAAAAATAAAAGGACATTTAACAACAATATGTTCTGTATCTGTTTTGTTTTGCTACACTACATGTATACGTCAGTCACTAATATGTGGTCCAACCTGTACATTAAAACCATTACAGCACATTCATCTCTATTTAGAACCTGGAAATACTGTTCAGCATCCACTGTGCCAAACAGTAAATGCCCTGACTTATCCCACAATCAGTGTAATGTAAATGGGAGTGACACAATAACCTAATCCAGCAGTGTGTTACTTTTACCAGCTCTAGTTATAGCATATTTCTCTTAACGGCAAAGCATTTCAATAGGTGTTGGCATGTCATTGGCTCCCGTTATAGAACAGCTGCCAGACACACACTGGAATCCCCAAAGCCATCAAAGACCCGAAATCCACTGCTCCGACCCCTGATAAAACAGGACATTCCACTAGGAAAATAAAAAAAACAAACAGTTTGACATTAAGATGTTTCGCAGAGCAAGTTCTAATGGAAACAAAATGGAAGTTCAGTTTTGAACATGGACTGAGCTGAAGGAGATGGTGAGGAGGAAAATCGGATGATGATTGTAGCGTGTGGCGGGCTGAGCACACGGCTGTTCGGCTTTTAGAGCCTGTCCAATTTACCAGCCGCAAAATCACAACTGTCCACTGTGTGCTTTTTTTCTGGAAATTCCCCCCCCTCCCAAGACAGAATATAGTAATTTTGGTGAGGAAAGGCAGGCGTGTCGGATTAACAGGCACGTTTGTCATAACAAAATGGCAAAATTACTAAATCTAAGTGAGAAATTCCTTAGGGATCTTCAGACTGAAAGGACATGAAGTGTTTGCAGGAATAGATAAGAGTTGAAATTATCGTTACATAATTCAGGAACTGATACATTAGTGAAGCATATATTTATGGAAAAGCCATTTGCAGCTGCAGAGATTTTCTTAACCCATTTAGCACTGCAATGGTCAGCATCTGCAGATTTTACTCTATATTTGACTATTCCATTCTCTAATAATGACTTGGTATGGAATGACCTGGTGTAACGGCACTAATGGGAAAAGGCATCAATAAACACAAAAAAATGTGAGCACACTGAAGTGTCCCGCTTTCTAATACAGACAATGACACTGATGGGAAATCGTCATTAACTTACAGGGAAGAAACTGAATTTCTCATTAAAACAGAATGGAGTGAAAACTTAGAACAATTAAAATTAATTAGAATCGGGCAATTTTCCAGGCCATCACTCATAATGGATATGTTCTGGAACAAAAATAAAACATCTGCCTTGGTGTAATTTGTCAGCCTGTTCCGAAACAGTTTATCAAGCACATTACAGTTCAGTGTTATTTATATAGTCATATATATATTTTCAACAAAATATGTTTCTCTAATAAAGACTTTGTAGTTGATACAATTCTTGAAAACTAACGCCAAGAACATTCCCATAACGGGACTGTACCAACACTAGGTTTCTGGAATCTCTGCATTCAGGAGATACTGTAGCTTCCTCTTGTCACTGTCGACGTATCAGTGATCTTTCAAAGGTCTTTCGACAACGAGCAGAACGCATCGGGCTGCCAATCTGACCATTTAAAGAAGTGCTTGACGGTCTGAGAACTTAAACACTTGACACTTTAAAGCTTTAGTGTTTCTTCTTCCCTGCCTTATAAATCAAAGAAAAAAATAATCTGCTTATGGATGCATTAGATTCAACTAATGTACGTAATGTCAAGATAACTCCCAAAGCCCAGATGGTACCAAGCCGAACCATACCTCTTTGGCCTCTCATTCAAGCTGGTGCTCCGGGCTCGAAAGCTGCTCTGTTCGTGGGAGTCATCAAAAGGCAGGAGTGCATTGGACCGCAAACCCTGGAGCGAAAGCATGTGGCCATGACTTTAATTGGCATTGCTGATTTCAATAAAGAGGCTTTGCTACACTCTCTGGTCACTCAAGCATGGAGTGGCTTATCATGACAGCAGACACACCTTAGTGGCTCTCTAGGGACTTAGCAAAACGTGATTTGATTCAATAATGGCACTAACTTTGACATTTTGACAAGCACGTGTCAGGTAAGATGGTTCTTCAGCCTTGCGGAGGCTACAGTACTCTGAAAAAGTGCCCCATGCACACAGTATTTCCACTCTGAAAGGATTCGTAAGAAAGGCTCACCTTTGTGATGTACTGCACAAAATCCTTGCGAAAAGTCAGCCGACATCGAATAAACCACATGGCTATCACATGGTGCGCCAATGACACAATATACTGATTAAACCTTGGAACAGAGAGCAAAACAAGAAAAGTCGGGGCTATGTAATGGAGGACCAAATAGAAACAATTCACATTAAACCCTATATTCTTCACACGTTTTTAATCACCAACAAACATACCATCCCTGGACCGGGTTCAGCACTTGGACTAGGGAACATAACACACTATGCTATTGGACACACTATGCTTCCAATTAGATCTGCTCTGCAGCAGTGTATAGTAGTGAAAACATGCTGCAGAAGTACTGTCTCTTGGCAAAGACGCTGAACAAAGCTCTGTGCTACCTTGTGGTCATTAAGAACACTGTTGCCCCGCTTAAATTCACCTTCTCAGGCTTCTCTGGGCTTTTCAGGCTAATTTTACAGAAATGTTCTTCTCCTATTAAAACTCATTCCTTCATTTTTTATGACCTTGTCTTCTGTGTAGCAAGTGATTTTAACTTAAATTGCCTTGTATCTGTAAAGTATTTTGAAAAGCTTGAATGGCCTCCTCATTTGTAAATGTCTTTAAGCATTGATGAAAAGTGACAAAAACAAGGCCCTACTTGTCTTTACATTAAATGAAATCTCTTCAATCTACCCGCATTCAAGAAAAGACCAAACCTTAAAAGAACCTAAAAACATTAATGCAAAATAACCCATTTAACAACCATCTTGTAGTATAATTCTCATTGGAGATTATGTTTCTGCCGGTAATGCCAAAAATCAATGTAATATTTCGAATGATTACGATTTTATCGTTTAAAAAAAAACAATTTGGGCTACTTACTTTGATGGGTTGGTATAAGGGAGAGAGATGGCGAAGACGCTCACATATTGCTCAGCCACAAAATTGGCATACAAGTGAGGCAATCTGACAAGAGCTGGAAAAAAGATAAGCAATCACATGAGTGACAAAAAAGGTACAACTCAAACCCACAGGGTTTATTCTACAGAACAAGGGGCACTTTTTAACAGGAGTCTTGTGGGAGTCTGGAACAAGCTACCCAGCTACGTTGTTGAAGTCGATACCCTGCCTCGTTTCAAGAAATGACTGGATGAGATCCTTGAATTGAATGACTATTAACAACCTCACAGACCAGATGGGCAGAGTGGCTCATTTGTAAGCAAGACACATGCCAAAACACCCCAAAAACACCCCTAGCACTTACTTGACAGGAACTCCAGCATGGGTGAGGCCATGGTGACTGTGGCCGAGATGTGAGTAAGCTTAACGATCAGAGCTGGCAGCAGCTTGACCATGATGTCGGGCATCTCCACGGTGCACATGGTCAGCGCCACCACACACAGCTTGGCACAGCGGTAAATCAAGCCTGCCTCCAGGCACTGGACCAGCTCGCGCTGAAACACAGACAGAAGGACAGCGAGTCCCCTCAGGGGTTATGAAGGGACATAAGAAGTTGCACAGCAACTGTTTGAAAAAGTCTGCCGAGACACCAGAGAGAAGCACCTGTCGGGGCTGCTCCAGGTAGCTGTGGTAGGACGTGAGGGCGGTCAGCACTGGCACCACGCTGAGCTGGACGTCCGTGCGGGAGAAGCCCTCGGGGGTTCGGTGGAGCCTCTCGGAGATCAGCCGATCGGTCACCTGCAGGCCGGAGCCGGCGCGCAGCAGAACAGCGAGGTTGAGGAGGGCAAGAAAGTAAATCACATAACAGGCCACTTCTGTCAGTTCTGCTTCAGTTGAATGCACTACACTGTATTCCTCCACCCTTTTCTCCCATATTGCTACTTGCACTGTATAATTACACTGCAAGTCCAATGACTCTGGTGTCAAGAGGCAGAAGGATTTAAGTATGTGGCATAGCAGTAGAACCATATAAGAGGTTTCTGCTGCTTCCTGTTTTGACATTTTTAATCATTACAGTTTCGAGCTCACATATAGCCTACAAGACACAATAGATTAATAATACCGCCCTTCCTAGAAATGGCTTTGAACACACAATCCTTACCAAAATTCCAATGAAAAAACACAAGAAGTGCAGAAAAAAAACATTGTTTATGAATCTATGATATCACACGTTTTTAAAAAGGCAGTTGTGCAGAATTAGCACAATAATTTTATGAAAGCCACAATTAATGACCAAAGACCTATTCAAAACATTTACAAGAGGAAAGGCACCTGAAAGGCTTTATTTACCATTGAGCACAGTGTGGAGCACAGCTGGTCTATACTGCAGTGGGAGCTCAGAAAGAGGACTTTGTACTGCAAAGCTGATGGCATTTTATCCAGAACTAACTTCAAAACCTTCCAGTCCGACTCCTGAATTTAAATGTACAAGAGATCAGATAAGATGAGAGAACAAAAATAGACTAAAACAGTTAAAGTGATATAGCCACACTTCCAGAGTTAAAAGCAGCACTTGTCTTTTCCATTCATGTTTCCTTTACCAAGAACGAATAACAGAATATGCTCAGACCAGCCAAACCAGTCTCCAGGTATGAAAAATAAATTCATACTTAAAAAATAATACTGAAGGTTTGATAAGTGATGATGAGTAAACTGCAGGAGCTACTCATCTCTATTTTATTCTTCTGCATAAGGTGTTAATATTTACCCATGTTTTTCCCCATTCTTAACATGGATGGACAGAGTCAACGGAAACAAGTGGGTCCAGTCATTTTTAAAACAAAATGTATTTCAACGATCTAACACACCACAAAGACATCTGTTTCCAATACTCCTGTTAGTGTATGGGAATTTTGAGGTCCACAGACCCCAGTTCCCACAGTGGGAAGGACAGCAGACTTCACTTCCCATCGAATTCGTCTACTCAAGATTAGGTCACTTTCCCCACAGTGGAGTATGGGTGACACCGTGAACCTTCTAGACACTACGAGTGCTATGCCACCAGTAAAATAATTTAACAGCAAATGCTTTCCTCCCCCTGCAGCTATATTTACCTCTCAGTTACCCTTTGTCCTGCTTAAATTTCCATGAAAGTAGAACTAACTCCCAACATCCTCCATTCCGAACACATGGAAACAAAGAATGGGAACTGAGCCAACAAGGATACAGCGAACAATCCATCACTAACGGAGCACCGTTGACTCACATGCAACCCAAATGCACGACCTAACACCCCGTTTGAGTTTTTGCAGGAAACGAAGACCTATGTAACCTGACTTCATTCTGCTGTTCCACCCCCCCCCCACATCTGGAAAGAGGAAAACAAGTTCTTGCTGCAGCCAAAGACAGCGTTTCATTTAATCTAACCCACACCGAGGTCCTCGTTTTCCTAAGCTGACAGGCATATGCACTATCCCCACGGCACAGCCATCGCATTCACTCGTCTCGGCAGAAAAACGTGTTTTGCAGCGGATCGTCGCCTGTAGTCCCGCGCGCAGACAAAGTGCGCATTCACCGAGCAGCTGCCTGGCTAAGTGGGATCCCAAGACGCTTCCAAAGAGATGGTTACAATCAATCTGATTGTCTTGTAAACGCTGCGCAGGGTCGATCTCCCACCGCATTGCGCTGAACGGATACTCGCCAGCTTCAAGCACTGCAGGAGGACGGTGAAGGCCAGGGAGTAGGGCAGGTGGCCCATGCGAAACAAAGAGGCCTGCGTGCTGGTCGCCGGGCTGCCAGCAGGTGGCGACACTGTCCCGGAGGGTTTCTTCTCGGTCACCCTCTTCTCTGGCTCCCTGAGATAACGTGAGGAAACAGAGGGGAAAAAAAGGATTGGGACTTCCTTTACAGTGAAAGCAGGAAAACCAGGATTTGAAAGACTGTGCAGGAAATGCTGGGAAACAGTGCAATAGAAAATGGAAGATATTGAGCAAAATCATGCTTGGGTTAATTTCAATTATGCAAACAAGCTTTTTATTCCAGGATTCCACATCTAAGCCCTTTTTCTGCTTCTCTGCCTTAAACTAATTGCCCTGACTTTTATGGTGATCACATTGCTTTTTAATAATCTGATTTTATTAAGTGAATGGCTTTTTATAGGAGGTTTTTCCAAGTGCCTGTCACAAGCCTTGAAAATGATCATATGCATGAAAAATATCGGCCATTTGCCGTTTATCATTCCCTTCCTTCAAATGATTTTGAAGAGGCAGGGCAGCACATCTGCGCTCCTCCTGTACTGCCTGTGCCGATAAAATCCGCAGTCTCACCCCAGGTCACAGTAGCAGTACGGGCTAAACCTCAGGACACCATCTTTATTGGGGACCCCAAGTCGATGGAGGGAATCTGCCCTCATCAGGAGGAAGAAATCAAACACCTGTTCGACAAAAGAAAACTGTGAGCTTTCTGGAAGGGATCCAATAATAGCAACAACTCAGAAGCCAGTATGAACCCCAGGAGCAGGGATCTTCCCAACTGGGAATGTCTGTAGATTGTGAGTAGAATTATATATACACATTTGTATTGCCTATTACAATATTATATAATACCACCCATCTTCTAACTGCTTCTTCCAATTCAGGGCCGCGGGACAGCCAGAAAGTATCCCAGCGAGCAACAGGAGTAAGGTGGGGTATACCCTGGATGGGACGCCAGTCCATCTCAGGGCACATATACACACCAGGGCCAGTTCCTCCGAAAGCCAATTAACCCACCAGTATGGCTTTGGGCTGTAGGCCTGAAGCCAGAGCACCTGGAGGAAACCCACACTAACACAGGGAGAGCACTCAAACTCCACGCACGTAGCAGCGCTGAACCCAGGACCCCAGTGGTAAAAACTGCTGCCCTTACAATATTTAAAACATTTCTATTCTAGATATATTTTCATTATGTATTATTCATATCACATCACACATATGCCTTTGTCACAGAAGAGCAGATGGCGTCCAAGCAGACCGCAGCGCAGTGTCACCTGCCCATGCTGCTCCAGTCCTCCCTCAGACAGACAGGGGGAATGGTCATTAATGCCCTGACTGGGGGAATTTAGGTGGACAGGTTTGCTGCTTTTATGTGCCCTGGGTGGGCTGTAGCAGCGACCCCAAATAGTTAATCATTGCAGACATCAAACTGAAGAAATGCAAAAAAGAAGCTGGGGAAAAACTACCAACCTTTGCTCATTCCCCACCTTTTAAATATCAGATGCGAAAGCTCCATGTGCACAAGCACTGTGATTTTAAGATGGCACACAACTGAAAGTAGGACTTAAAAGGACTTTTTTGTACACTCTTACATGATCAGCAGACTCCACAAGCAAAACGGAGTTAAACCTGGGTATAAAAAAAGGCAATTTTTTTTCATGTTTGTTCATTTTATTTTTGCTACGATTTTCATGGAGGTCTTACCTGTAAGCGGATGCTGGTGGCTATGCTGGAGCTGTACCTGTGTTTATAGTGCAGCTGGATGTGGCCAATAAGGAGCTCATAGACTCGACAGGCATGGCCAGCCGGCAGGCTATACAGCTTAGTCTGCAAGGCACAAAAAGTTCAAATAAGAAACGCACTGCAGGACTTGAAAGAAACGTTCCACTTCTATCAGCCAGTGAGGGGATTTTGCATATTTTTTTCCCCACAAAAATGCACTGCAACTTATTCAGAATCGCCATTCACATGCCCAGTGAAGCCACCTAGGGCAAGCACAGAGGGCCACAGACCTGTAGGATCTCCAGGAGCCCCAGAATGGCCGTCTTCACATCCTCCATCGGCGCTTCAGATCCAAAGTCTCTGTCAGTGGCTTCCAGTGTCACAGGACAAGCAAGTGAGCGGCTCACCACCTGCAGCCGGTCCACACAAGCACAGAACACACAGACACTTACTGTCTTAAATGGATACTGTGCAATATATAGGTATTGCATAGCCACAGAAATATGGCACTGAACCCTTACAGGAGGTGCAGAAATGGGAATGTTTCAGGTACCATTACCAGCTTTATACTGCATGCAATTTATTTTAAAAAAAACAAGAGATTAACTTAATGCTAGCTTTGCAAAATCACATTTAAAGAGTTATCGACAAGTTACCGATAGTCTAGCAAAACTACCAAAACACATTCTTTCCATTTTTGCATAAGATTCTACTTCTGGATTCAGGTGCAGATTTTGGAACTGCTGATCACAACTCCCTACTGTTCAGTATGGAAAATGAGTTAGGGATCACTGGTACTTCCCTCTGTTGGTTCCTCCTTCCTCTTCCCTCTTCACAAATCTTGATTATTTTAAATCTGATATTATGCCAGCTAATCCACAAAGTTCATCTGAGGCTCTGCGACGGGGAACACTTTCAGAACCTGCTTAATGACGTTCCCTTTCACTAATACTTTTCACTACGTCAATGTATCGGGCAGGTTTCCAATAATCCCTTTGCTTTTGTGCAGGGATTTGAGTTGCTGGAAAAGCACGCGTAAATAAAACTATTAAATTCCCATCACTACAGCTGACCCTCTAAGAAAGTGATATTGTAACATTTCATCCAGATTTCCAGCTGCTTTCCCTTGCTGGGAGCAGGTGAATACTAGGGCAGCTGCCAGCTCTGACCTTCTCTATGATGTCCAGAAGGCTGTTGAAGTGATGGGTGTTGCAGCCCTCAGCCAAGTCCACCAAGAGCTGGGTGGCCAACTTCCGGACGTGCAGGTCCTTGTCCTCCGCAATCTGTCCAAGCTGAGGGATCACCACTGTCTCGATCAGCTCCTCCTGGGACAGGAAAAGCAGACGTGCCGTGTCAAGCGACGGACTACGTACAGTGTTTCCAAAAGATCACAAAGCTACGTGCAGAAGGTAACAATTTAACACCGGTAAGGAATCAATTTAATACCGCCCTTAGCATGGAGCATCTAGCCTCTGAGGGCTGTTCAGATACAGGGGTTTGGGAAACTGTCACTGGTAGAGGACTCTGCCACCCCACTCCCAGAGGAAAGAAGGAAATGCTAACCTCGTACAGCTGGCGGTTTGTGCTGAGGACAAACGACAGGACATCAAGGACTTTGATCCGGATGGCGCTCCTGGTCTCGTTCCTGTTTGGGGGGGGAAAGTTAGGAGCCACCATCTCTCCGACGGAGAACATTGCAGAACAGGGCTGAACAGAGCAAACGGCCTGTATTCAGCCAAGATGCACAGTGCCAAAAACAAGTCCATATTCCAACTTACTACTGTGATAAAAATTTAATAAACACAAAACTGGACACAATGCAGCAGCTTTCACTAGCCTGTGCTGCTCCCTTCATCGATAGCAACCTAATTTGGTGTAAAAACTGCCTTGTCTTCTTTTCCCCATTTCCTCTTCAGCCAGGAATGGATAATTCTGGCCCTACAGGGCTGGAGGAGATTACTACAGGGTTACTATCACCTAGCCTGTCTGGTAGTTAACTGACCCAGGGATCACATCCAGTCACTTCTTGAGAGAAATCAGGGCACTGGCTTCAATTACATGGGCAGACTCCCATACAGTAAGTCAAAGTATCTCTCCATTATGTCCATCTTTCCTCTAGCATTCTTTACCTGAAGAACTTCTCCATCAGTCTCTGCAGGTTCTGGATCCACCCATCTTTGCCAGGCTGAATGGAGTGAGCGCGGTAGGATATCAGGATCATGACTGAGGATTCCTTCGAATGGACAAACGCAGAGCAACAGCAAACAAGTCAAGCCCAGGCTACTGCACTGAAACAAAGGCTTACTGAATACTGTCACAGCATGAAAACTAAATGCTTTAATTCTGAGGGTTTTTTTCCCCCCAGTCTAAGCCGAACTTTTTTTTTACTTAAGAATAAAGAGAAACAACCCAGGCTTATTAAAAAGAAGTTAGGATGTTCCTTAAATGTCTTATACAGGACTCTGTCTTTTGTTTGGGTTTTCATATTTCCCCAATTTCCTCAATTCCAAGATGACTTTTTGCGAACTATTTTTGAAAGACCGTCATGCACAACTGGAAAATAAGCAAAAATAAATCTTTAAAGGCGCTAAAGAACTCACTGTACAGTTATTGAACACTTCTAATACAAGCAAAGTAAAGAGATTCCTTCACATTCAGGCACTGTCACATGAAAAGTCAGAAGGCCGAGTCATTTTTTCTTCCACATATTAAAAATTGTTTTCCCAAAACTGACAAGCTACAGATTACTGATCCAATTAGTCCATTTTACGCACTTTGCCATTCACGGAGGAATTCAGAAAGCAGGCACAGTTTTAAACACCACCTCTGTCCAACGATAAAAGAAACAGTCCACCCAGAGGATTTAAATGTCTGGACACTGATGAAAGCAAGGGCGAAACAGGCACATTGTTGACCAATATAAGAAACTGAAATGGGAAAGGCCAGGAAATTAAACGATAACAGTAATACACTGGCATTTTAAAAACGTGCAGCTACAGGCTAAACAAAAATGGGTTAAATGGCACAAACAAATTAAAACGCCTTACCGGTCGTTTATCGGAACATTTCTCAATAAGCCCAAAGAACCGCTCACAGCAACCGTGGTACCCATTCTGTTCATACAGCTCCTCCACTGTGTTCAACAGCTCATGCACTATTGCCTTGAGCTCATGGCTCCCAATGGCCTGCAAAGAGAACTGGGTGAGTGCGTGATACGACGTGAAATACACCACGTTTACTAGCACCAGTCTGACTGAAGTTTAGGAATGGAATCTGTCGAGGTTTCACTTATGTTGGAGGAGTTTCTTGCCCAAAATCTCAGCAAAAAGCAAAAGCCCGGACAAAATCATAGCGGACAGGGAATAACAAACCTCTGCTGATCAACTGCACGTGCTCTTTTCTGGCTGCCATGAAAGTACTAAAAGCCATCGTTTCTTTCAAACACTGTTAAAGTCTTTAGGCCTTCAAAATCACCTGGATCTGCTGCAGTAACCTTTCGATGATTTTGAGAAGAATATCCCAGGTAACCACCTGCAGCTCCTTGCCATATTTCTTGATGAGTCGTGTTATTGAGAGCACTATTTCATAAGAGACAACTTCATTGGCACAAGTCATGGCCTAGGAGAAAAGACAGTAGACTGAGAATCTGAATACTGAACCATGATAAATAAAGCACTTCCTTGTGTTAGTTTTTATTTTTCAAGAACACACAGCAAGCTTCCCACAAATACAAGGAACTATATATAAAGTACTTAAGTGCTCAACTATCCTTAGCAGTGTATTTCGAAATATAGGGCCCACATTACTTCAGCTAAAACACCGTGTTTCAACACGTCTTTTGGCATTTGACACAGGTGTATCATCAGGGAAGCTTTCTGTCTGTTGTCGCTTAAACCCGCCAAAGAAAGGTTTTTCTTCGAGCCTGGATGAGACAGAAGCACCTGTTACAAGTCTCCCCCTGCTGTGCTTGACCAGATAAAGCATCTGGTAAAGAACTGCAAAGGACGTGCGAGTTTCTAAAGCCTTTCAAAACTTGCTCATTTTTTCCCCAATCAAACCAGGGGAGACTTGGCATTTAATTCGAGACTTGCCTTGTAGAACGAGGGCAAAACCAACGTGGGCGTGTTTTTGAGAGCGGAGAGCCGGTGGGCGCCCCAGAGAGCCATTCCCACGAAGAACACAGCGCCCCTCAGGAGAGCCGCGTCTTCCATGTAGGCTCTGAAACACAGGCCACCGAGCGGCCGGCCTCACGCCGGTTAACTCCAGATCGCACCAGCCACACGCGCAACTCGCACGTCTTCCAGAATCCACTGCAAATGCACTTGTGGGGAATGTTTCCCTAAACCTTCCCTTGACGCTCATCTTTAATCTTCAGTTAGATACCTTTCCTAGTATTACAGGTAGGGACTGACCTCAAGAGCTCTGATGACCTCTATTACGACGTTTAGTTCATTTTTATGCAAGCACGATAACTTAGGCTAACACCTGCCTGCCAACTGAATAATCACAAAAAGAACGGGACGTCCGGTCTCCTAAGTTTAACAATGCTTAGATACTGAATGTCATTTCTCCATGCCATTTAATGCGATGTCTGTTATAATGTTAAATACCCTGAGGGCACTTGATACTATGGCTTGGCCAAGCTAATGAAAACCCGTGATTTGCCTTATTTTAACTTGTGCACACACACAGAAGATGCAGCAGTTCGGAACCAGCATGGATCTCGGATGCATGTGAAAAACGATCAAAGGTAATACACAGAAAGCACTCTCTGATCCTTGGGTGAGCGCACACAGGGTTTCCCTGGCAATAAGATGGAATGTAAAAACAATGGGTTCAAATGCTTTACCGAATGACTCAATCTGTGTAACTCCTCAGACAACTTTCAAATGGTCAGGTGACACAACATACCGAACAGGACAAGAAGAAGAAAACAAAACACACCAATGAATGGGAAATGGTATCAATCTACTATGTGGGGAAAACACATGCTCTCATTACAGAAACTCAGCCAAAAGCATGGAAACCCTGAGCTGCTTTAAGCACTGTAACCACCCTCAAAGCTTCAGCCTCATACCTCTCCTCCATAATGCGGCACATGGTGTAGATGGCACTATGTCCTAAATGAGTCCCCAGGACCTTCCTCATTAGCTGCCAAAAAGAAAGGATTGCTCATAAGCCTATCATTCATCACTGTTTTGACAAACCAGATTTTACATGTTTTCCAAATGCTTCAACACAGTCACAGTGAAATCTGTGTATGTATGCATACCAATTAGCACTCATCCAATTAGAAGGCTAGATGGCACTGTTTTACAACTCCTCATTCTGCATATAAAGCCAAACATCAGATACTGGGGAAGACACTTTGTATTTCGTTGTTTGACACCAGAAGAGCAAGTCAGAAGCCACTAGCTTGTAAACAGGGCTCATGAAGAACAGCCCTTCTACTACAAACAATTTATGACCGTTTTGACTTTTTATGTTGAGTTTATACTTCCGCCTAGTGTGTGGGAAACATTTTGCAGGATCAATAAACACACTAACCCGAAATATGCAATTCAACTGAGCCATAAAAGCGACATCAGCTGGGAGTAGAAACACGAAAATGACACTTTTGAAACGAGGCTTACTCGAAAAAAAAATCATACTGATTCATAAGATAAAAACAATCAGTTCAGCCATATGTGCTTATGTGCAAATTTATTTGTTTTTTTAATAAAACCTACATAAAGTTAAAATCAATTTAACTTACTTTCAAAATTCCGGATATGACTAATATAGAATTCTACATGAAAAGTCGCAGTCAGCTTATTAAAAACACACACGATACACACGTATGCCATCAAGGACGGCCAACAGCTGCAAATTCCAAGATTCCCAACTAGGAGACCTAGGACTTTAGACAGGCTTCTTGGGTAGAAGCACATATGGAGCCTAACAAATGTTTCCAACCAGCCATGTTTGAATTAAGGGCTGAGCACAGGTCCTTCAGACAAATTTCTTGCGATTCGAACAGTTCTCTTCCTGAAAGAAAACAATGTCAAACATGCTTGGAGCTCTGAATTACACCCAAGGAGGCCCCTCACCTTCCAGCAAGATTCACAGAACTCCTTCACGTTGACTGTGCGGCACAGGGTGATGATGAAGCCAGGCAGGGAGTCAGAGGGGAGGCAGTTGTAACAGACGACTGCGTCCAGCACTTGGAGAGACACCTATGGAGAAAGGCAGGACAAGACACGAGGCAGAGTGAAAACGTAAGATAACGCTGCATCACTTCCCCCCCCCCAAGAACACTTTCATGCTGGAAAGGAAAAATAAGTTACCTCGATATCCGTTGATGATGTTGTCCGGTTGCATAAGAGGCATATTTTGCTATTGACACAAACAAACCGCATAAAATCAGTATACGGACAACAAATTTGATTTGTAAAGTCATGATGGTTGAATATTTAAGAAAAAAAACTTAAGGAACTGTCGGCAGCAGAACAAAATTTGGATTTCTCTGTCAATGCTGCTCTTTATGTGTTAGAGTGCAACTTCACAGCAAGCACTCTTAACTGTGCCTCACTGTTTTATCAGAGCACGTGCCAAACACCTTATAAAACCCTTCTCAAATCCTGCAGGATCACCGGAGGATTCAGAAACACGATGTGGACTACAAATAAAGGTTCTTCAGCTAACGGGAGCAAAACACACTCAGAAATTGTGTTCCACACCTTTCACAACCAGTCTTTCAATAAAAGACTCACTGATTTTTTTTCTTCAGAACACAGAGGCTGAAAAGGTCCCACTTTTAAAATGGAGTGTTTTTTTGCAGAATCAATTACCACAAGCAGTCTTTCAACAAAAGACACACAGAGTTTTGGCAGAAAATCAATAACGTGCCATAAATAAAGAACTACTGAAAAAGCAAAATCATTCAGGGCAATTCTCTGGGAATTCAACAGCCTGGTGAATAAGGCTCTTGGGTCTCTAAGCTACTAGGTACAAATCACACATGACAGGCAGAAAGCCCACTCATCCAATTTGTAATGTGGGTTCTTACTGGACCATCTGTGAGACGTTCTGGTCCAGGTAGCAGCTGTTGAATTTGACCAAGTTCACAAGCACTTGTAGGAAGTCTGCAGTCAGTCCCACATCCATCCACAACAGTACGAATCGTGCTGCAGACGAAAAAAAAAAGATCATCATGGATTCTGGGACTTTTGGGGAAAAAAAGGCAAAGCAGTGAGTTTCAGCAATCACAGTTTGGGCAAAATGGCTAAAAGTAGTTACAGCTCATCTCCCGATTCTCTCCCAGCAGCTCTCCTTCTCTATTACAATGTACTATGAGTTGCGGTATCAAACAGACCAGGGCAAATCAGTGTTTTATTACAGGGAAAAAGAAAACATTTCGAGAAGAATTTATTTTCAAAACTTTTAAACTGCACTATTGTGTATTTACACTGTATAGAAGAAACTCCTACTTTCTCTTTGTTTGAACTTTTTATAAGTAAACCGTTTATGCAACGCTGTCTGATTAAACTGCAGTATGACCACACTTATAATGCGTCACTGTGCTGGTGAGAAGAGAGCTTACCGATATCTTCCTCTAAATAGGTGATGTCTTTGCCATTCTCTGTCAGAGCTTTAAAGACCTCCAGTCTATCATGCAGGTCTTCATTGGAGGGGTGATAGTCCCTGATGACACTGAAGAAATACGCACGGAGAGGACCCAGCCTTTCACCCTATTAGCGTACAGAAAGGTAGGTAACTTGGGAGGTAGAACTCGCATGAGTCAGAAATTGCACGTAGGCATTCAGTTTTGAGCCTCTACAATGCAGATGCAGCTGTCGGTGGCAGCTCATAAGCTCTCAAGAGCAACACGGCATGTTAAATTAGGCTTTAAAAAAAAATCACTCATCTCCTGAGAAATAAGACAACCTTCCAATTATGTAAACCAATGAGAAACTGCAGGAAAGCAATGAGTAGCAGAAAAACAATAATTTACAACTCATATCCTTAAGCTTTTAAGACAGGTGATGGAGGAGTCCTCGCTCTATATTAGACATGCTAGCCTTTTGCCCTGAAGCATAGAATGACTGTGTTAAACTATGAGGCCCATCATTGCCTGACATCCACCTATTTCCTAAGCTCTGTAGCCAGTACAGGATCATAGACAACCTTAAAGCAATATGTCAAAAACAGTCCAGACTCATCAATCTTTCCAATTCATTTAGGGCATTTCATTATTCATCCCCCCCCCAGGATCCGAGCTGGGGACGGGGGCCTTACCTGACCCTGGATAATGGCTCTCAGCAGCTGCAGGACGGCTCGCCTCGCCTCCGGCGGCTGGTCAGGCTGCAGCATGTCCTCCACAGCCTTCCACAGCGCCTCCACCGCGTGCTGCAAGAACACAGCAGGACGCCGCTTACCCGGGACACGTCAAGGAAGAGAAGACACTGGCACGAATACTGAGCGAGAGGTGCCATGCTAGCAGAGAGCTTGAAACAGACCAATGGATCGCTGTAGTGGAGTACCAGTCTTATTATGACAACAATACTTAGAGTTTAAAACTGGAAATGACCATTGCCTGCTATTTTCATAAAAAAGTAGATAGTGACAAAGAAACGGTCTCCCCCAATTTGGGTGGCCAGACTCCGAGCAAGGCCTGGCTTTGAGACTGGAGCAGGATGTTCAACAAAGGCACCAGTGTACTGTTCAGACAATAAATGAAGAGGTCATAAGGCAAACAGTTCAAAACACAAGCTACACAGATTTCCACAGAAAACAGAAGCCTCTCCGCCGCGAGGAAATTCACATCCTCACGCCTGCCTCGATTTCCTTCTTTCAAGCTTCCACCGTCTGCCCATGCTGCTCGTGTGCTGGGAGCCAAACAAAACCACACCCCAACGCAAGAACCGAGAAACGAGTGTCGCCGACTCACCTCCTCAAACTTCTTACACTTGGCAAGCTCGCAAATGTGGTTGATCACCCGGATTCGGTTGTATAAGCCGCACTCGACGCTGAGCTCCTAGGATCAGGGAACCCCCAAAAGACAAGGATACTTTCACTGTTATTATATACAACACCTGGGGCTTTCACTCAGACCTTTTATTGCCAAATGTACACAGGAAAATAACAAAACTTAAAAAAAACATAAAGACCCCAAAATATCAGGTACAAAAGGATGTAGTTATGCATTTGATGTCATCTAAAGCATACAACGGCATTTAGATATACAATCAGTACGCAACACTCAAACAGTAACAGTTCATGGCCACAACAATGTCAAAGTAAAACACCACAAGTAGTTTTAAAGACTTCCAAGCAAGTTCCTCCCCCCTTACCTTAACAGTGTGAGTGAATTGCAAATAAACCGAAGGAAAACAAAATTGTTTTCCCACCAGGTTTGGAATGTAGAAACCAAAATGTTTCTGAAGAACAGTTACCAGCACAGGATGGGTCACTGCCACACGTGAGCTGCAGGTCTCAAGCAGGTCTAGGTGTGATAAAACCTAACATGTTTCTTACACAAGTGTAGTTAAACTTTGCAAGAAACAGCCATTGTGACTTCCACTGGAATGCCATTTCGCCATATATTTGAATGGTATTGTCAATAGAATGATACCTGTGTTTAACCTCTCTCCCCAATCTGTTCCAACACTGACTAGAGATATTACATTCTTTTTTACCTCTCCTTGTAAGAAATTTTGCAATAAGAAAATATTTTGTCTTTCTGGAACTTATACTGTGATACGACAGAAGAACCGAGTTTCCTCTGACTTTTGGTTGGGATACCTCAACCAAGTGTGACCCAAAAACAGCAACAGGGAAAACTGGGGAGACCTTCACAGGCATACCTTCAGTATGTCAAGGGTGATGATGAACTCAGAGGGCTTGCTTTCAGCCTGCTTACTGATGGTGCGAGGCTGACCCAGTCCAAATATGCCTTTGACCCGGTCCTTCAGTGACTCCTTGCTCTGTTGCTTGTTCATGCTGGAGGCTGGAGAGCTATCAAGGCTGGGGTATTCCTGCAGAAAGCACAGTAACATCGGTGCGCTGGGCGGCTATTTCAAGCCACAGACGGAGACTGGAAATTTTCATATCGGTTGAACTTCATTTCTATGCAATGCTGAGGGTCAAAATAACTGCAGCTAGACCTTTTTTCCCCCCGTCAAAGAGTTCTGTTATTTTGCACAGCAGCATATTAAAAGTGTAAACACTGTTATATGAACTAATAGACATCCGAGCTTGACAACACAACATCGTGGATACGAGCCAGTCTTTTAGCTAAAGGCAAAATCTCAACTAAAAAACAACACCAAGACCTCAACCGTGGCTAACAATTCTAGCTCACTGAACAGTTACAGTCTGCTTCGTATACAGCGCAAAACACAGAACAGCCTTTCCCGAGTCACAGCTGTTTGTTGCACACAACAGCTACCCCTCGCTGTGCAAGACTGTCTAGGCTGTGCGAGGTTTATTCGCAGCTCAGCGTTTAAAACAAAACGTCATTTATCTGTATAATGCGTACTGCACAGAGCTTCAGTATCTCCTCTACAGCAATTTGATGCTAAAAAAACAAATATATTTACGCGCAACAATAAAGCCTACCTGTATTTTAACAGAATAGCTGTTCAGATAATTAAAATGCAGCCAACGTCAGAAATGCCAGAGTGTTCAACGGGATTAGAATTGTGGCTTTGTTTGTCATGTTAATATTTCCCCAGCTCAGCTAGCACTTCAAGCAAACAAACCCCATCACTCCTTCAACAGGAAGTTATAGTTGGGAAAGCTTGCACTTCCTAAAAAAAAAAAACACCATCTGATCGCGCTGCGTGCTGCATTCTGGGAAATGTAGTCTTCTGTGCGGTGGAAGTGTTTTGCTCTGTGTGTGTGGAGGGGATTTGTGTGCGATTTTAATTAAACAGTACAACATGGATTTTGCACAGTAGTTCATATCAGTCTGTATAATTCATTAGAGGGCTTTGGACTCCATATTGCTCATAATCCAGCAGTATTTGTCAGCTTCAAACACGCGCGGCCTCGGTGTGTCACATCGTGCGGTGAAGTTTGATAGAAATAGCTTATTTAATGGATGCGTTCTTTTTCTGTCTTCAGAATGACTTCCCCTTACTTTTTAGAAACGGGCACTGGCGTGGTGACTAGAAAAAGGAGCAAAGTGTTAAAGGCCGAGCTCGGTTTAACTGGTGCACGAAGCAGCGAGGCGAAGGAGACGTCAAAACGGAGGGGCAAAGACGAGGATGAAACACTGAGTGGCCAGGATCGTTTCTCCTCCGCTGATGCGCAGAAGGATCCAGCTGCAGGTGAGAAAAGACTGGTGTTTTTGTTTCTTCTGCTGTTGTGTGTAAGTTTAACTGCAGTAAACTGCGATGCGTGAGGGGTATGCACCGCCGCTGGCTTCTGATTAACTTGCACCATCGCAGGAAGCACTGTACTTGAGCATTTAAAAAAAAACGATCACCTGCAGGGTTTTGTGCATGTGCGGTGCTTAAAAACATTGGAGAATTTCTTACAGACTTGATTTTGAGTGTGTTGGACCTTGGGGTTCTATGTGACAAAATCAAGCTGTCATTATCACAGCTTGATTATCTGTGCTTTGGATTTTGTATCAAGTTGCAGTTTTATACTGAGCATTGTTATTACTCTAGTTGTGTGTCTTACAGTGAAATGAACCTGTTATAGTGATGTAACTACCTGGATTTTTTGTGTGACTTCAAGCCCTCCTTGCCATATCCTGAACTGTGTAGATCTGAAGCCCAAATGTATGCCTGTGGCACTGGGCACACCCTGGGAGTTGATCATATATACTACACTGGAAGTGTGCTGAAATGACCCTGTAAATGAAATTGCATGGTGAAAATGGGGTTTCGGTAGAGGCTTGGTATTGGTAATTCATTGGGAATAAAAATTACATTCGGTGAATAAAATCGCTACACAATGCTGAGTTCGAGTATCAATAATTATAACTAATTTGCGGTAGCTGACCCCACAAGTGGGTAATTTTGATAACACTGGGCACCAACCCAACATAAATATATAACTAATTAGGACTATTGCACTGATAGTAAATTTAGTGTGAATTTTACTTTAGATGTTTTTATTTTATATTCTTGAATTGTTTCTAATGTCTAGAGTGTGTGTGTGTGTGTGGGGGGGGGGTGACGGGAGAGTCACAGTCCAGCAGGTTTTTGGATAAATCTGTAAGTGTCCCAAGTTGGAACACTTGGGAGGTGTAATGAATTGGGTGAGTTACTTAGTTCAGTTCAATCAGATTAATTAGCACCAGCGATTAAGGGCCTAGTTGAAACGAGAAAAAAAAACAGCTGGTTCCCTCAGCCCACTAGCCGAGAGCCACTCATTTAACAGTGTCCCACACGGACTTAGTGCTTTCTGAAGGGGGCTTGCCCTGAAATGCACCGCATCAAATACGTTTTGATTGTTCATGAGATCTGACCTTAGTTATACGGCCATGCAGTGGACTCCTGACTACTGTTCTGCAGAACAGACGGGCACAAACACCAGTCCTGAAATACCCCCCCCCCCCCCCCCCGAGCCCTTAATTCCCTAATTGAACTCATTATCGTCTCAACTGGACAAGTTGAGGCCTGCCCTTGCTCTTTAAAAAGCTGGGGATTTAAACAAACCTAGAAACCTCTGAGGACTGGAGTTCAGCTCCCGTGATGCAGAGTCTGGATAAACCCAGCGCCCGGGCCACTTTCTGCTCCGTCCGTTGTGTTCAGCCGATCCAGCGCGGCACAGTCAGGCTTCGGCGTCCCGGAGCTCGAGCGCCGGGGGGACGTCGGCCAAGGACAGGCGGAGGAGAGGGGGCGTCAGGCCGGAATATGAGCCTGCCGGAGGGCCGGGACGGGGCGATGCCAAGAGGGACAGGTGGGAGCCCGCGGGCTGGCAGAAGCAGCTGGAGAACATCCGGGAGATGAGGAAGGGGAAGGACGCACCCGTGGACCTCATGGGAGCCGAAAAATGCTTTGACGACCAGGCTTCTCCCAAGGTATGACAAACGGCCTTGGAACGAACAGGGAAACGAGCTCTGTGCGCTATTGCTCCTTATGCTGTTTATCCATTCATCGATTTTCTAACCGCTTTATCCAGTAACAGGGCTGTGGGGCTGGAGCCTATCCCAGGGCACACCCTGGACAGGACACCAGTCCATCGCGGGCAGACACACAGACGCAGGCATGCACACCAGGGCTGATTTTTCCCAGAAACCAGTTAACCAACCAGCATATTTTTTAAACTGTGAGAGGAAACCAGAGCACCCAGGGGAAACCCCCCCACACACACGGGGAGAACATACAAACTCCACACACACAGCACCTCAGGAATTGAATCCAGGGCTTCAGCACTGCCAGGTAGCAATGCTCACCACAGCGCCACTGTGTTTATACATAAATAGAATGAGTAGGGGTTGCCTGAATTTCAGTTTTGGTACACCTAAACAGCGTACTGAATATTTTATTTACAGTTTCATAGAAGGAAAGAGCCTTATTTTTAAGGAACTAATTAATTACGGTATGCTTTCTCATTATATGTTTGTTTCCAACTAGAGTTGTCCCTAATAAAGGAAGGCCTTGCCTTCTTTCATCAAGCTCTTATGTAGTGCATACCTCACTTAGACATTGTGTTTGGAGCTGTAGAGTTCACAATTACGCGAGAACCCCATGGCATTCTTCCTGGATTGATGCTTTGTTTTTTTCTTCGCTGTAGGTGATGCGATACCAGGTTCTGATTTCACTGATGTTGTCCAGCCAGACCAAGGACCAGGTGACCTCTGCAGCTATGACAAAGCTCCGAGACCATGGTCTGTCTGTGGAGAGTATTCTAAAAACCGATGAGGGCACCCTGGGGGAGCTGATCTACCCCGTTGGCTTCTATAAGGTAAAGAACGGAGCCAGATGCTCAGATCCAGCTGTCCCTCTACACAAGACTTCAACCAGTCCACTTAAAGTGGACATCAGCTCTTCAATTTAAAAAACGCCTTTTGTATCCTCACTACTGATTTGATTTCGATACGTGCTAACGGCATCTCACAAGAACTCTACTTTTGCGTTGTGGTTTGTTTAGTTTTTTTGCAACTCATTTTATTCATTTTTTAAATAAAGTGAAAAACGTTGCAACATGAAGACCAGGGAAAATCCTTCTTACTGAAATCTGGAAGTGGATTTCCTATGCAGTTTTAATACCTGCGTAGGTAGCAACCTGGACGAGAATTTCCCAACTAATTCCCCAGTAAAATGGATGTTGTTTAAGGAGTTGCCATCCAAAGACATTCAGCGGAAGCCATAACTAGTGGTTGTTCATGATCCCATTGAACATTTTACCTACTTACATTGTATCAGTGATTTAAATGGTAAATTCATGTTTCAGACCAAGGTAAAGTACATAAAGCAGACAACAGAAATACTGCAGAACCAGTACGATGGAGATATTCCGGACAACGTGGCTGACCTGATCCGTCTCCCTGGAATCGGACCCAAGATGGCTCACCTGATTATGAACATCGCCTGGCAGAAAGTGTCTGGAATTGGTATGTTGTGGTGATAAATGATTGGTGCCCCCTCATACCTCACATCAATTAAAGAAAGTTAGGTAACAAAATCTGGCATAACAACTCCAGTTTAATAAGTGAGTTGCTTTAAAAGGCTCTAATATGTAAAATTGTAAAGCAATCAGCAGCCTTCAGTTACTGTAGCGGAGGGCAGTTATTTAAAGGAATGGAAATCAGAAGTCCAGAGGCTGAGACTGGGAAGCTGCCATAGAAGAACAGAACCCTTTCTGTTTTTTTTGCGATTTTGTGAAATGCAGGGACAGATGATGATTGCCTGTATTGTATGTCCCATGTCTCATGTTTCCCGGTCCACCTTTATCATGGGCCTTTAAAGCAAACTCGCGCTTCTCTGTTCCTGACTTGCAAAGGCATCCGTGTCTTCCAGGAGTGGATACACATGTCCATCGGATTGCCAACAGGCTGGGATGGGTGAAGAAAGACACAAAGACTCCCGAGGAGACCAGAGTAGCATTGGAAGACTGGTTGCCAAGGTAACTGCACAGCTTGCCAGCCACAGCTTGGAGGCCTAGTTACTGTTCTCTATCTGTAAAGGGACAGAAGTGCTCTGTGGGGTTTTATCCTACTTTTTTGATGATGAGCACTAAAATAAAAGAAGTGGCTTCATAAATGCAAACCGCCAAAGTTTAGTTTTTGGGTACCTGCTTAGCCACAGATTAAATAACGTGATAAGTCTCTGCCACCTTCTCTAGTTGTCTGGAAGCAGTGCTTCTGCCGACATTTACTAATCCTAGTAATCTATTTCAGGGACCTCTGGAGTGAAATCAACTGGCTGTTAGTTGGTTTTGGCCAGCAGGTGTGCCTGCCAATAAAGCCGCTGTGCTCAGACTGCCTTAATAAGGACAGCTGCCCCTATGCCAACAGCAACAAGAAGAAGAGGAGCCATGAGCCTCCTTCCAAAGACCCCTACTCCTAAAGTCTACTAGCATACATTTGCTTTTTATCTCAAGACAAGGGATACTCGTGCCAGTTTTCCAAACGTTTTCCCTATAAGCCAATTGTTTCTTTTCATCGGGGACGTGGATTTTGTTTTGATTGCCAGTTCAGGAGGGTGGCCCTTGTGGCGCAGTGGTTAGCTCTGCTGTGCGCAGCGCCCGGGGGCCCTGGGTTCAATGCCCGGGGTGCTGTCTGTGTGGAGTTTGCACGTTCTCCCCATGTCCGCGTGGGTTGCCTCTGGGTGCTCTGGTTTCCTGCCTAAGACATACTGGTGGGTGAATTAGCTTCTGGGAGGACTGGCCCTGGCGTGTGTGCGTGCGTGTGTGTGTTGGTGCCTGTGTTTGCTTCTGCACGTCCCATCCGAGGAGCATCCCGCCTTGCGCCCATTGCTTGTGGGATAGGCTCCGGCTCCCCTGCGACTTACCCCATATTGACCCAGTGATTAGAAGATTAGATGAATGTTAGTTTAGTAGAGTATTATAGGGACCAAGATGTATGAGGAATAAAAGTCAGTACACAGAGACCGCAGCAGTAATTAAACATAAAACTGGATCCCAGTGTCACACCGATATGTGGTGTGGGAGGAAACAAAGGCATTTCTTTCACGGAGGTGTCTGACCCAGACACCTGAGGCTTACATTAACTGAAACAAAGGGGTTAACAGAGTCTCAGGGAGGTAAAATACCCACTTCTTCCCTCTCGTCCACTCCTGTAGCACTCTTATAAAGGAGACTCCTTATTGCCAACTTCAACTGGGTTGGGCTGCAGGACTGGAGGTTTTTCCAGGTGCCTTTTGTTTTATGTTTCCTCCTAGAATGTGCCGAAAATCACACTCACTTGGACCCTGGTTTTCATACTGATTGTCCAGGGGACATTGAGGTTTTTAATCATCACAGGTATCTGTAATGGTTGGTTTTCGTTCAGTGTTTCAAGTGCTGCCACAAGACTTTATCTTTATCAAAAAACCTGTAGTGGGGAAAAAAGCCAGATGTCATTGGAAACGAAGCTTATGTGCCACGTTATAACTCAGAACTCTTTGTTTTAGCTTGAAGAAAACGTTGTATACAAATTATTCTCCTTGTTCTTTCGGAAATGTTTTTTTTTCCACTTATAATAGAAGTTTTTGATAAAAAACAGTTTGTAGGGAAGTTTGATAAAACATCCTTTCCTTAGAAAATAAACAGTAACAATCATTTACTGGTGTTCTGTTCCTCTGTAAATATTTTTTCAATCATTCTTTCTACGAAATAAACATTGGAGGTAAACCTATGCTTCACTGATTGCTCCTGGCTTATCTTTGAAAATGTGTCTGTGGTATTTTATTGCCAGACAGTTTTTGTTGTAAATGAGGATGTCAACTTGCTATTACAATAGAAAACACCTACCTTGCTAATTTCTGCACCACATTTCCTAAGATTAAATTGATTACCTCAGTTGTTAAGCCTTTGTTAATGATGTAAGTTGACTATCTGCTAATGTATTAATTTATTATTAATGTATTATTTTTATATTGTTTATCATGCTGCATATATTTTTTAATGGTACATGGTAACACTTCTACATTTATTTAAACCTCATGCTTTCACATGGACGTTTAGAAGCTCATGCAAATAATCTGATTTAAGAAACGGGGTTGTGGTAGACATTTTTTTATAGCAAAATTAAAATATGTTAAAAAGTTTTGTGAGTTTTGTTACACATCCCCAGCTTTGCCTTATGGTAAGATTTGATTCTCAGTAGTATATCTCTAGACTCCTTGAACCTCAGAATTCTTGGTACTTCCGCTGGGTTTGTACGTTTTAAAATATTTAAAAAATTATTCAACATGGTGTTTTACCAAAGGTTTTTTACATAACCACCTTCATTAAAAACTGCTTCGTGTGAAAACGGGTAAGCCTTGTGAAAGCAATTTATGCGTTAACTGCCCATTTATTTTAGTTCCGAAACCACTTTAATATTTTTAAATTGAGTGCGTGGAATGGTAGAGCCACAGAAGACGGTATTTTGACTATCCCTACAATTGTTTTGCCAATTAAAGAGCAGTTTCGTTTAATTTGCACAGAATTATGGTATATAAAGTAGGTTACACGTAATTGATGTCTAGATGCAGAAGTACATTAAGGTCTGTAGTGTATGTACAGTATACCACATGTTATAGTATGGAGGGTTACCATGTCTTACTTTTAGTTCCTTAAATCAATGTCCGGGAGGAATTTTCAAAAATCTTAACCTGTTCTGAAATTTTCTCTTATTCTTGTTCCCCAAATGTTTTCTATGCGTTTGATTTTTTCACATGTAGTAACCCTATATTATATCATCTTAAATCTGTTGTGTTACTGTTGTGGTTAAATGTTTTATCTTAACACCCGTGGCTTAGTATCCGTTGAACTAAAGATAAAAAGAAACTGATAAAAAAAAAGTACATGTGCGCTGACCTACCGTAACGTCGACGTTTTACAAGAGCGGTTACGCGTGTTTTCCAGCATGTGGCAGTACAGCAACGAAAGTGCACACAGGAAAAGTAGCAAAACGTAATAAATGTTGACACTTGAAAACTTCTAGTCGATTCCTTCTGAGGATCGGCATTGCAGACAATAATGTGCTACATGTCTATAATTTACAATAAATCAAAAAGGTTTTATTTCGAATAATATTTACCAATCTCATTTAAAAATGTTCAACGGGCAAACAGATCATTTCGCCACCGCCTCATACCAAGTGAATTTCTGAGTTTTTCAGCGAGCTAGTAGAATCTTTACTTGTCTGGTATGCAAAAAACTGCGACATTTTCTTCTGAGTCAATTACTAGTTTACATAAACGAAAAGAGCTGCAGCTTTATTTTTCTAGGGTGTTTTGAACGTTGTCTGGTACTCCCCGGCTCAGAAAGCTGCTCTCCTAACAGCCCAGTCATCTCCTCGGTCACGAGTCGCTGACACTTGCCGCACGTTTCCCAGAGACCCGGGTGAAATAACAGCCCAGAGAAAGGGGCAGATAGCGAAATCTCTTATACACTGCCTGACCTCTGTAAATTCGGACAAGGAAGAAAAGGATAGCCTTTTTCCATTTGTAATTGCTTCAGTTAACACAAAACGACTTGCTATTATTCGTAGTACAGAATGGCATTTTTCGGTAGAAAAACGCAATCAAAATCGCATTACCTCGGAATACATGTTCTGCACAGATAACTACAACACAATATCCCATGAAATAGTTTTACATATGTGACTCCTTTTATTCCATGCTGAAAAGAGAGGAAAGAAAACATAACGTTTCGGCCGTGGAGCCTTCTTCAGGAGGGGCTCCAAGGCCGAAACGTTGTGTTTTCTTTCTTCTCTTTTCAGCATGGAATAAACCTATTACTTGTTCCTTTGCAGCCTACGCATGCTGACGCAGCTACCCACCTGAAAATATATAACTCCTGTTTGTTTTATGTGAATTCTTAGGTTATTTTAATGCAATAGTAGTTCCCTGGAATATTACACGAAATACAGTAGCTTATTGTAGATAAGCGATACCTGTTGATCTCAGCTGCACTTATTTGTGTTTTAGCGCTTTTCCTGATCAAAATACAGAAATGATGGTTCTTTCTGTCACGTCACTGGAGAAATGCACCAGCACAATATTCAAATAGTGAATGTGATCGCGAATAATAATTTCAGTGCTCGCGCTTTTACGCATGGTCCGAACTTTTGACGTATTTTAAAACCTTTAAAAAAGAGAGACTTTACATATAAAACATGATGTAGAATAAATCCATCTGTAAAAAAAGGATCCAAAGGTAAGAACAGTACCCACAACTTATTTACAGGTAAGTCTTAAGCCTCTGGTTAGGATAACGTCTTTGAAAGGACTGTCATTAGTTCATAGAGTGATCAGAGAGTGGAACTGATGTCGAGATCTTGTTTTATTTTTTTAAAAGCAGCCATTTGGTAGGGCGGTGGTGCTGTTGAGCTGTAACAGATCTAAGCGACACATCTATTTACTTAAACCTTGTCGTGTAATTGAATCCTAATTCCCCAGCTGAGTGCTGCGGATGGAGCACAGAAGGAGCGCTTGAGCTACTTTCTGTTCATGGCCTGGAGCCTCATGTAGTTCAAAATGACAGCAGCCCACCAAGAGGAAAAACTTAAAAAAACGGAGTCCGTTATGCCGCAAAATCCATCGATTCAATAAAATAGCGAAGGGCAAAAACTTACACACGCAAAACAAACTGGAAACCGGTTACCTGTTGCTGTTCTGTAGAAGACTACCACTGGGATTACGCCTCACACTTGTGGTTTGTTATTAAAGAATGTTAAACGCCTGTGGATATACTTTTAATCTAAGGAACTTTCATCCTGTGCGTTTTTCGTTTTTGTGGTCAATGTTTTGAAAATCCCTAGCGATAATCCTCACATTTCGGGTCTCTGGAAAATTATCGGCAGCAAGTTTAAAGGGACTGCGTCGAGCGAGCGAGTCGGGCGGACTTGCAGTGGGAGAGGACGACAGTATTCTTCAGGTGGATAACAAAAAGTGAAAACGCAGAAATAGGTCTGGTGACAAACATGACCAAGGAGCTGAAACCGCGGCTTTGTCTCATGACGAAAGGGGAGAATGGGTATGGTTTTCATTTGCACGGCGAGAAAGGGAAAAGTGGCCAGTACATACGCAAAGTGGAGCTGGGCTCACCCGCGGAGGCTGCTGGGCTCCGAGCAGGGGACCGGGTGGTGGAGGTGAACGGTGAAAACGTGGAAAAAGAAACGCATCACCAAGTAAGTGGCGAAACACTATCTGAACCTCCCGTTGCCCCACAGCCTTTGGTTAGACCTTTCTTCGGTCGTATTTTGTGACGGGGATGAAGCAGCCAATGTTCTCAGAAACTGCGCCCAGACCCCGTCTTATTGCGCTAATGCCGTCATTTCTTTGCCCAAATAACTTTGGAAATTGCAGTACCGTGCGCGTATCAAGACCTGCCCGGTGGTATGAACTGGAAAGCTGAGGGCAGGTTAAATCTGACCAACCTTTTTGAACCGAACTCTGAGTTTTATTGGCACTGCATTTAGCTTGGTGTGCCCTTTAAAAAGCGCTTGAACACGCGAAGTTACTGTAAATTGAAACCTTTCTGCTTGGTTTATTGGGGATATCCTAGGTCCCAGAGAATTCAGTGGAAGCTTTCGGTTCTAAATAAATGTCATCATATGACATTGTTTATATTCTTTGAGCTCGGTTTCCTCGTAACAAACGAAATTGCTTTATTCTTTCTATTCAACGCATAGCCAAGGAAGTTGTGAAGACAAATGACTGATGCCACAACAATCGGGTGCTTGTTCGCTCCGTGCAGTTGGCCGTACCAGCACAGGACCATTGTGTGTAGGGAGGAATTGTCTCCAAGGAAGGGAGAGTTCAGCACAAAAAATAATCGTGCATGTGGTAGCTCTCAGGACGTAACTCCTCAAATACTTAGTAGCTTCATTTTTTAACACCTGTATGGATTACTGAAAGGTCATATACGTCGTTGTATATCGTTCAGCATTTCTAGTCATATTTTAGTTCAACAACTGGTGCCATTCTCATTTATCAATTGGAGCGATTTTTTTCTCACAGGAAACCCTTGGATTGTCTAATGAAAAAACTTTAGTTTCCAATCAGTCTTGCTTTGCTCCCTCTTTTGCTCTGGGACTCGGTTTGCAGGGAAGAGATTTTCTCCTGTCTCCGTTTAATCGCAAAATAAAAATGCAGATAATAATTATAACGTAATGAGCCCTTAGTTTGACAAATTAGGTGGAAATTATTATGCAATGATTACATTAAAGGTGAATACATTACATGTATTCATCTGTTAGTATTGTTAGAAAGCTTCAATGCTGTATTGACCATCTTGGCACTCAAGGTGAGTCTACAGGAATCTTAGTGAACTGACCAGCTCATTAAGAACCACACAGAAAAAAATCCATTTTCTTTAGCAGGTGAAACATTATTTTTTATTGTCGGTAATGACAAGGATAGTCTAAACTTCAAAATCCAAAAAATTCTTTGCACATTAAAAAATGGTGTTTTGTTAAATGAGGTGTTGGATTCTTAATATTGAAGTCCTCACCAAACCCCATGAATCAAAGACAAGAGCTGGCACTCTCCTAGGGAATAGAGTCACTACATGGGAGTATTTACATTCTTTCCTCTCTCTGCTTTGTGTTTTTGGAGTCATTCACCCTTGTGAAGGGAGATAAGGGCCTATTAAACTGGGGATTAACAGCTTCCAAGTGGAGATTCAATCAATTAAATTGGTGGGTTCACTCAAGGATGTTACTGCTCCTTGTGGCAGACTGTGGCATACCTAGACTTCATTTCTTTGTGGCTTTCCATACATGTCATCTGGTTTACTTGAATCAGTTTCAAAGTTCGTTTTGCTCTCAGATCCTTATTTTGTCAGGGTGTAAACTGCCTCCTCTGTAGTAAACAAATCAAAAACAGACCCTTGGTCTTTTTTATTTTGCTGGAATGTGCAATTTGGATTTTCTGTCAGAATTAAAGCAGGAATTACTGTTGTTTTTATAGTTGTCTCAGATTCTGGCCAACTCCTAAACCTAAATATTCTACATTTTGTCCCATAAGGAGATACCGACATAAGAATGCTTTGTCAGCAATGTTGACACATTTTCAGCTCGGAGCGAAAATGGTCCACTGCTCCTTATGCTGTGTTTTTGGTGAGCTTTCCATATTTGTCTGCAGAGCGGAAGGAGGACCTTTCCTTGTACATAATTTCATTATAGAGATGCACATGAATATATCACCATTATTCAAACTTTCACCATCGTTGCCTCTGCGTGCAGTACTGCAGCGCCCGAAACACCGTGCTCTGTAAAACCCCAGTGGCAGTGCGCCTCACAGCAGCCTCAGCCCCCGCTGTCGTCCTTCGGCTGCAGGTGGTGCAGAGAATCAAGGCCCTGGAGAGCGAGACGCGGCTGCTGGTGGTGGACAGGGAAACAGACGAGTATCTGAAGAGCGCCCGGCTGACCTGCAGCGAGGACATGGCACGCGGCGCCGGCTCAGGGCCCACGCCCAGGGCCCCGCCCAGCAAGA
Organism: Atractosteus spatula; assembly: GCF_055471065.1. Lineage (NCBI taxonomy): Eukaryota > Metazoa > Chordata > Actinopteri > Semionotiformes > Lepisosteidae > Atractosteus > Atractosteus spatula. Next base: position 16,962,833 of record NC_142723.1, read on the forward strand.
AGGAGAACGGCTCCATCCTGAAGCAGCCGGTCGCCCTGAGCAACGAGGAGCCCAAGCGGGTGGCAAAAAGGACTCCCTCGCAGGCCGGAAAGAAGGTGGGAGCCTCCCTCTTTTACTTTCCCACAGCTCCTCATGTCAGTCGGCTGGCGCTCGCGTCTTCACATGGGAGGCAGGCTGCAGGAAAGTGCCAGGCGTAAGCTGTGAGCTGTTATTTCTACAGGTCATTGACAGGAGGAGGTCAGTCAGAATCAGGCAAGAGGCCGGGCTGTGCTTGGAGGAAGCGTTCTTGTTTTGATTTTTTTAATGAGGTGTCTGGCATTAGACCAGTATTAAAGCATGCAGCATATTCTGGCCCCTATGGCTGCTGTGTGCGTAGCACAGCTTCGCTGACTTACTGAAGCAGTGGAAATGCAAGGGGGGTACCCCTGTTCAGTATATGTGACTAACATGCTTTCTGGCACACTTTAGGAATCACTGCACAATGAACAGTAAAGGAGGCTGTTGCTGCAGTGATTATTTGGCGCTGTCTTGCACTGAGTACATGTGTAGCATCATCAGCCTGTGTTCTGCTTACTTCCAACACCTCGGTTTGGTTATTGTTGTCCTTGATAAGAGCTCTAGATACACAACAGTGCTCTGAACTCAAATGTTTTTCCATTACGTTTGCAGTTAAATTCAAGCCACTTCTGAGTCACAACTGTTTTTCCTGTCTTGTTTATTGGAATGTTAATGTGTTTTTTTTTTCTCTTACTGATACACGGTTAGTTGGCTGGATACAAGTTGTTTTTCAGTTAACTGGTGTGGAAAGCACATCAAGACACTTTAAAAAAAAAACATTATTTCCCATTGAAGCACTTTGAGGAAGAGAAGAACTTTCTGTTCTCTGAACCTGTGTGGGGAAAATTGAAATAGAGAGCTAAAATCACTATGAAAAGTGGTCTCAGGGACTTTACACTGGGATCCACAAATTAGTCTGATGTCTGAGATCTTTTTAATAAAGACTAAAATAACCCAGGACTTCAGTTCAAAAGAAGAAGGTAATAAGATTGACTGTCTGCCTTGAAGCACAGCTAGGAAGAACATTTTTTAAGAGCATTTAACTGTGTCTGCCTTTGTAATATACTCCTTGGCAGGTGAACTTAGTGTCTGTATGTTTTGAGTTTGTCTCTTTAGCCCTCATTTATTCTAGCTGGCCAGACAGTACAGTATGTGTACTGTGGAAATCCAGACTTATTTCTCACTCTCTGCTTTTAAACAAAGGGTAAGGATGTTATGTACCACGCTTGTGCTTTGGTAAGCTTTCAAACAATGTGAACAAGGAGCATTTTAATCAGTCCCTGAGCCCAGCTGATGCCTTTAACAGTCACATAACATAGGAATGTCGAGGGGGACATGGGCAGAGGTACACTGCACAAGCCATTCATTCCGGTACTGGTCTAGAGCTCTGGAGCTCAGTCATCACAGCTGGTAAGTGATACAAGGAGCCTGTGTACTTCTCTAGAAGCGGAAAAGGAATTTTCTCTCAGGCCATATTCCTGTTCTGTTTCTCACCCAGTTGTGCTCAGCATGCTTTAGGGATTACTTGCTTCATAGGGTCACTCCATATTCCATCCAAGTTGTAAGCACATCAGAATTGGTGTTGGAGTTTTGCTGTTGTTGTCATTAGTTTATCAGCATATTACATTAAGTGGGTTGCTGCACAGCTGTCCATAAAATATGTGGTTATCTTCGCTTTGTGGTTTATGTGTAATGAAGCTAGATTTTCCACTATAATTTTACTGTGCATGATATTAATTAATTCCTACAAGTTAAGTGGACAGCCCAGTATTTGGAGTATTGAAGTAGAAAAACTCTGATATCTGGAAAAATCTGGAAAAACAGTCAGTACAGTTCAGTTATTTCACAGACACTTGCATTCAGAAATCCTTGAGATGATACTGTATCTGGACAATAGGGCTCCACCTGTTCTCAAGAAAAGAGGTCTGTGCTAAGGTTTTTCCCAAATCTAGCAGATTGTTCTTGTGGCAGTTCTTCTTTTATACAGAAGAATAAAAAGCGATAACTTAATACTGTACAACCTACAGTCTTGGACAGTATTAAGATTCCCATTGCATAGCCTTTTCAGCTGATTAAGCTTTTATGAGCATATAAACCAACACCAGGTGCAGGCTTCATGCTTATTATCCTTCTTTAAGTAACACTGCTCAGATATGAATGGAAATACAAACGGTATATGGAGATGCTTAGATTTGTGCTTCACCACCATATTTCGGTGAAAAGCCTGCAGCCTGTGAGCCTGAAACGAATCAAACAGCTGTGCAGTTGAAGCCTAACTTCCATCCTCATTGCAAAAATAATGGAAATGTTAAAAAGCCATAAGGGGGGATGATTTAACACACTGTGTTTGTTTTGGGGTGCATAGTTTACCGCAGCCAAAGATTGGCACCAGAGTGCTGGATATCAGCCTCTGCCTACAGTGTGATTGAAAAGTAGCATCACCAATGTGCCGTCGGAAGAAGTGATGCGCACCTGGAGCCCTGACAAAGAGCTCGCTGGCCTCCTAGACAGAGATGGCTGTCTTGGTTCTCCTGTATGAGTTTTGTGACTTCACCAGACACAGTGAGGAAGAACTCCTCTTTCGAAGCTTTGCTCCATATGCATTTCTCTCAAGCTTGGGCGACTCCCAGAAGACCCTCGGCTTTGCTTGGCAAAGGAAGGAAGTCATTTGCACAATTGGTTCCAGATTACTGGCGTTCTGGAGCTCCGTATCCAGGGCTGTTTCCAGTTAGAGGCCTGTTGTTCTGAGCCATCTGGGGCAGTCAGATGGTTCTGTCAGAGAGGCTATCAAACCCTGGCAAGTTCATGAAATAAGTGTTCTGATTACATTTGGTGAAGAAAGCTGACTTTCAATCCACAGGGAAAAAATCAAACTGGGTCTTTGCACATCAGTATCCACTAGTGATAATTTGCACAATCCCTTGTAATTCGCTTAATTTGCATGTGAGGGCTTCTATGGGACATGATCATTTTTTCTTTTTGACTTTGTTTTGTGAGAATGCCTACATGACACTTTTGTGCATTTTTTAAACATTTTATAGGAACAATCAAAACATTTTTTCCTCCTCTTATAAATTGGTTGTACTTCCGAATACACTCTAATCATTTACTGTCTATATTGTGCTTTGCTTAGTCTGTTGTTAAATGGGACTTATAGAGAAACGAACAGTTTATTTTACAGAAAACAGTTTTATGTTATAGAAAACAAATTCTATAATAGTTCATTTAAAACTCTTTCGTGTACCTTCAATACAGAAATCGCCCTATTTTTCAAAATATTGCAATCAACATTTTCACTGGGCATAACAGAATAAGACAACTGTTTCATGGGGAAAAAAATATATTCTTCTGTTATGATCTGTTTTCTTCAGGGCTGATTTTGCAGTCAATGCTCATAAAAGTTGAAAAACAATTTGACACTGAAGCAGTGTTAAAAGTGTTTGAATTCTTTATGTTGTAATTCTGAATTTCTTTTTGTAGCTTACATCTGTATTTGATTACTCTCATGTTACATACTGTATATATATATAACAGTAGAAGACTTTTCCTGTGCATGTGTATATAATGCAGGTCTGCTGTAATGGCTTTATGCATAGAGAAAGTCCATCTATAGGACAGTAAAGCATAACTATCATAATTTAGCAGAACCCTCAAACATTCTTTATATGAAAAGATAGAAAAAAATAATGAACCAGGGAATACATTTTACTTCTCTCTTTAAACTGCAATAAGTGAAAATATTAAAATATTATTATTTGTTTTCATACTCTGTGTCACTTATGTGGAATATTACCCACAACATGTAGTTTAAAAATATTTCAAAATATGCCTGGTGAAACTCAAGAAATAAAAGAACAGACAGAAACCACTATGCCCCAACTATCAATGGACCAATAGTTTTGTGCCATAGTGGAGGATGGACTAAGACAGTGATCTGTCCCTCACAGTGGCACTAAGTCCTTCTTAGTGATGAATCATGGTTTCATGTACACTACACTGATGGACATCAGTGAGTGCTATGTAGATGTGTACAACTATGAGCTTACTGTTGTGCAAAGCAGATCAATCGACAGGTAGGTCTAGGTGTGATGGTTTGGGTAGAAGTGTACAATCATTACAGAACTGCATGTGTAGAAAGCTGAGGGCAACCTCACTGCTCAGCAAAACATAGATCAGATACATCTTGTAGGCTCATCTGACATGACAGGAATGAAGAATATTAATCCATCAGGTCCTCATACTGCCTGTGTGACAAAGGCTTTTTGTGAATGTGGGAAATCACACATGAAATGTGAAATTTTGGGAGTGTGACAGTTCTGCTCAACTTGCTCCATTGAATCTATGCAAGATTAGCTCAGACAGCAGGTGGCACATCCATATTTATGCATATTTATGGCGCCACCACCTGGCTCGGAGACCAGTGAGCGGGGGCACTTCCTCTTCCAGGCTGCGTGAGAGGAACTGGACAGAATTCCACACGAACCTGTTGCAAAGAACGGCTCCTATTGCTTCCACAAGCCTGTGGCCTTCATCATACACCCCTGTTGGTGACCAGGGCTAATCAGCACAATCCAGACCACGACAAAATCATTCAATTTGCCTTCAATGCCGGCCTCTTCTTTGCAATTCTGTGCATTTTTCTGCTGAGCTAGGCAATGCCACATTCGAAAAGAGCTGAAAGATTGAGTTTGGGCTTTATTAGCTGTGACATAGTGTGGAATTAAAACCCTGTTAGTCGTTTCCCTTAAAAATAAGTGCACTTATATTATCTGTCTACTTATCTAATAATCCCCTGTAGCTGTCAGCCCTCCATTACAAAGCAACCTGCCTTTCAGCTTCTATTCTAATGCCTCTAGTGGTTTCTTATCATTGACCTGTGATGGAGATCACCTCGGGGTGTATCATGAATGTGAAAGTTATTTGCCTCAGCACCAGAGGAGAGCTCCTTTCCTTCCAGTTAATTACTGTACTTTCATCTAATAGCCTACACAAATTACGGGATACAGACTTCAGCAGATATCGGATGAGAAGTGCTGAGGCTTTATGACTGAGTAGTGAAATCACTACAGAGGAGGTGTTGGACCAGTTTATTAGTCAAGGAAATAAATGTATTTTGAAGTCCTGTCTCTTCCAAAGAAGGCAATGCAAGATAACTGTAATTCCCATGCATCTAATTTTTAAAATGTATTTGTGAGTCAACCATGATTTTCTCGATTACAATTTTTCTGGGAGCTTCATATGTAAACTAACTTCCATAAAATCAGTCAAAAAGGACACGTTAAGACATTTACAGATTGTATTAGTGCCATACCTGTCATAGCAGAAGTCTGATCATTTCTGAACTGTGATCTTAAACTGTATTGGGGAAAATGTTTGCCTTTCTGCTAGGACTTTTGAAACATGTTCATTTCAAAGTTTCTTGATGAGAAATAGTTGTACCTGTTTACAATTGAACCGGGAGAGGTCTTTCTAATGATCAGCTAATCTTTTGAAAAGTCATATTGGGACACAATGTTATCTGTATTGAGGTGGATTGTAAATAGCCTCTGGAGCTCCATTTTTAGAGGGACTGTTGAACTGTTATCATGAGTCAGATTAGTTGATTCCAGAGTTTGCCTCATCATTTTGTCTAGAGATCTGTCTGTAAAGTACTCTTTCCTTCAGGCTTGATGGCAATAACAAATTGCACACCTTCATCATTACCTAGGACATCATATGCCAGAGGTATGTAACCTTCCCTGCTTAAAGAATAACTAAAAAAATAAAAAGAGTAACTTAGTATATGATTCTGCTTGGTATTCAGGAAATGGGGCTAGAGTTTAGGAATTTCATGGAGGGGATCATGAGTCACAAGGGAAAAAATGGAATCACATCTAGAGGCCAAGACAGGGATGGATGGAAAAAATGTACCAAAATCACATTTGTGTGGGATGTGACATTGTTGATATCACGGCTTACATGTGTTTCACACGTCTGAGGTGAGGTGCAGCATAAAGACCCGAGGAAGGGCTCAGGTCGGAAATCATGTAGCAATCGGTTTTCAAATTCCTTTTCACTAATTTAGACAATTTAGACTAACCACCCAGAGTCTAGTGAAGGGGAAACTGAAGTGTGCAAAATAATTAGATGAAATGGAAATAAATGTAAACCTTACAATAATATTCCCTAATATTTTATTACATTTCTTTCGAACCAGCTGAAACAATTTGTCTTTTTACCAGAAACATTTAAAAAGCATTTAAACTTTTGTGTGACCCGCCATTTATAGTAAATGTGCGGTAAAAAGGAAGACCTGGTTATTACTGTATGAAACCACGCACATCACGGGCAATATATGCGTACATGAAGAAGATGAGTTGTCTCTAGTGCTTTTCTTTGCTTCACACATTGTGTAGACGTGATCAGAATTTGTTTTAAAAAAGGAAAATGAAAAGCAGCATATATCATTTTGATGGTATCAATGGCTATTGTTATATTATGTTTATTTTGAGTTTAAATTTCTCAGAAGCACATTTTTTAGAAATTACAGAAAACTGACGTTTTGGACCTACCGTAGATTTTTTCTTGTGTTGTTTTCGGTTTCAGAAAATGTTGTCTCTAAGGATGAAATATAACCATGTAATGAAACTCTAAACACAGGAGAGACAGAGGCATTCAATTAAAGGCTGAATTTCTTTTAAAATGCCAATTGCTGCCTGTTGCCAGGGTAGCCAGACTACTAGAGTTACCTTGAATTCCAGCACTTCCTCTGCAGTATAAATTAAATGACAAAAAAGCTTCTGGACTTCAGTAGTGTATAGTGTTCATGTATATCATATGGTTCAAGAACTCGTCACTGGATTCTATTGAAGCTTTAATTACAAACAGATTGTAGTAATATGCCATTCATGTGTCCAATGCATTTATTTGAAACATGTTGGCTTGATTCCCAGTTTTTAAAGATCAGTCTTGGTACATTAAAGTCAACCCAGTTGCTATGATTATTTGGACAGTCCTGTAAGTCCTTTGAAAGCTCTTTGTGCCCGATATGTTTATTTCAGTTCAACTGCAAAACAAGCCCATTAGCTACAAGACATTTAAAACTTAATTGACTTGAAATATTCTTTTTTACTATACAGAATTATTTACAGAATAAACCTTTCAGGGATATTAACCCCACGCAGTGCTGGCGGTACATTTAACACAATTCCTTAAAACCGTTCCATACTAAATTATTTCCTTCAATTTTACCTTATTTTGTGCTTGGTTATTAAATCGGTTTAGTTTACAGTGTTATTTTTATAAGGTTACTGGAATTGGGCATGTCTCAGTCTTTCCTCATAATTGCATACGTTTAGGTCTAACTATTTTGTTCAACTCATATAATTTTAGAAGAAAATGTTATAGTTATGGATAAAAGGTTTATACAACATTTGCAAATAAAGCATTCACTCATCATCAAATATGTGTAAGTGCACAACACAGTATCAGCATAGAGATGCCTGAACAAAAGTAAACTACTACTTTTATCAGTTATTTGTTATTTTGCAGAAGTTTGTGGACATTTACCTAGGATATTTTATAGAAAAATGTATGGGTCCATTCTTCGAAATTGTATTGCCTACAACCTGTTTAAATAGCTCAGTTTTTGTGTCTGAACACAGTGCATGTTTGTGCCTTTCTCTGACACCCTTTTCAGTTACATTTAATTTCAGTAACATCAATAACGTTGTGTCTGTGATGATAACAACCGTACAAGCTATTGTACTCTTTCTCAAATACATACTGCAGATTAATTATGTGTTTTGCAGTAAAAAAAAACATACTTTGCTGGAAAGGGGGGCTGAGATGTAATTGAAAAATAGTGAGTTTAAAGACCTTTCTGACACAATGACAGCATTTGCTTGATTCTGTGCGGCTCATTGTTCGCGTGGCTTTTAAACGTTTTAAATATAGCTTTCTCACACAGCAATGCAACAAAGCTGTTATTCTTCTGAAGAAGCATAATGCAGTATTTCACCTCTTTTGGAGTTCTCTGCTCTCTGCTTATTGAACCAATACGTATGTATTTGTGTTTTATAACAAACATCCTTGGAAACAGCAGTAACAAAGGTTGTAGAACAGGGGGCAGCAGGGCTAGTAATGTAGTTTTTGAGAGCAAGTGCCGATATGACAAGGTCTATTTAAACTCTGGGTGGTTTTATACAACGTGGTCCCCAAACAATAATTTTAAAACTCCTTTTGTTCCTTTATTGACAAAGGAACAAAGAAAATGTTTCCTTTTCTTAAAAAAAAGTGAAAACACAGACATGCATAGAATAAATGGAAATGTCATATTTAGACGAAATGGTATAATAAATATCATAATTCTTGGATAAGATAACTTCTAAAACCATTCCTGGTTGACACTGGATATTCTCAGTGGTCCATTATCATTGAAACAAACCCCCAAAAAGTATTATTATTAATGATGATGCAACACTGCAGAGCAAGAAAACATTGTTTTTACGTTAGTCTAACAGAGTCCTAAGCTGATCAATTTGGTCATTTTGTAGAATTGAGTATGTTTTTTAATAGCATCCCGCTGAATTTCCCACTACAATACTTCCCAATGTGGTTCTCATAAATCTGGATTCTATCGATTTTCCCAAGACCCGTCAAAGAAGCCGAATGGTAGCTCACTGCAGCCACACACCCCCTCTTGTCGTCTAGAAGACTCAACATTGATGAACACCAGTGGCCCCTTTCCGCTGGTCTGTGGGCGATTAGTCACCCTGATGACATATGGCTTCCATTCTGGGTTTCAACAAATAATTCAATGTCATTTCCTTCACCTACGTTGACAGCAGACACTGGGAGGCCCACTGACTGCAAATTACTGGAAATCAACTCTTACTTTTGACATCATAGCAGCTCCTTAATAACACAACAAGATAGTCTTAATATCATAAGTCAAAGCTTTCTCCTTCTCTTTTTTTTCTAGTTAATGTTTTTGCACCTGAAACCTCACTGTAATCATTATTAAATGATGCTACATACTATTAAACCAGTATCTGATGCCATATTGTTTTCCGTTGCTTCCTCACATTAGAACCTATTATTAACTACAGGATGTATAGTTTGCCGTTCGGCTGTATGTTACACATTACTTAGAAATGCACATGAATCAATCTCATTAGAGAAGGCTAAGAGAGAGAACATGAATCTCATAAAGAAAGAGGGAATCTGAACGGCAGAAAAAGGTTTTCGCAGAAGTAGTGTTATTTCATTTGGCACTATATTGTCTGTGATCTAAACCTTAAACTTCTTCTTGGCTATTTGTGCTGGCTTGGTTAACTAGCGGGGAAACAGGGACCACATAAGGGCTGCATGGCATGGCATGAGATCTGAAACAAGTCAGACATTGGATATAATTAATTGCTCTTTTGAGCTGTTTTTACTAGAGATAAAAAATAATCCACTGTTTATTAAGATGGTGCTAATACTTGTTCTATTGCCATCTTCAATAACGTGTAGTTTAAAAAAAGGAGATGTAACTTAATTTAGGATTTATATACAGGATTTGTGTTTTTTGAAAAGTCTTTCAACACCCTTCCTGAAATAATATACTTTTAAATGTCTGATCAGTTCACACGAGTAAGCGGTCACAAACAGACGTTTAGGTGTATTACGGAGTAAAAGCCTATTTCCTATCCAACTATCCAATCCTGAAGCTGTCATACAACCCAGAGTTTAATGTTGTCTCATCAGTTTTTCATGGTGGGCACAAACATTTGTGTTGAAATTCTTCTGATATCTGTTTCACTATCATCAGTGTTTCAGCCAATCCAAGCCTACACTTGAACAAGATTTCTAACAAATCTTCTGGATCCAGGACAGTTTTTTATGGCAAATCTTTTCTTCTTGCTTGTCATACGAATGAAGTGCTTCAGTCTAGCAATCAAACTCCAGCCCCTAGACCCTTTTCTGAATGTCCATGCTGTCCCTTTAACAACATATGCCCCAGATGGATCTTCTTTCATATCTCAAACACTCACGTCTCTACCTAATTCTTTGTGTGTATCTGCCTTTAAAATGGTCAACTTGTACAAGTTGTCTGAATCACAAAGAATTTGCGTAGTAAGCAAAGAGGGAAGTATTTCAATGTGTATAACCCTGATTTTCATTATTACATCACTCAAGTTAGAGTAGATTTCTGTACATACTGTATACTGCCAACACACCGATGATTAATCCCAGCACAGGAATACTGCAGGAATTGAGCCTTCCCACTGAATACTTTAGCAATCCAGGAACAGGGGCTAGATCAAGGATAAACCTTTTCAATAGAAAATGTTATGTGGTGCCTAGAATGTAGAAAAGACTATAACAACTGCAACGAATTGAAAAAAAATAGGAAATGAGTGTATCTTATAACCTTTATTTACAAACAATATAAATGTATTTTATTCCTGTGCTGCCAATGTGAGTATCACAGAAGAACAACCTTCATCATCATTCAGAGTGTGAGCAGTTAAATATGTCTGTAGGTGCTGCAGGTGTTTAGCAAAATTAAAGCATGTGAAGTTGGGTCTGGGTAACTTGGTGTTATGTAACTTGGATAACGTGTTGTAATGCTGAAAAGTGTCAGCAGTAGTTGTGTGGTATGTTTCACAAATTATTTCAAACTTCTATTGATCCCCATTTAATGCCATTATTGTGGAAAACACCTAAAACTATTGCCGAACCGAAAAGCAAAACATATTACTAGCAGATCATTTACGTCCTGCATCTTTGACATCTATTGCTATGAATTACTTTGAACATGTTGTTATAAATGGTGGCTAATGCAAGGTCTTAAATAGTATTCACTTACTGGATGCCTTGCAGTTTGCTCATAAGACCAGGAGACAAACAGTATGGAAGATGCAACATTAAATTGTTTTATTGCTTCTACACATGTAGAATTATAGCACAGGCTTGTGCTAGACTAGACTATTATAGTATTTTCATCAGCATTTAATATTATACGGCATCACCTGTTTATGCAGAAGTCCGGGACTATGTGTGTCTAATAACCCACACATTTATTAAATTATAGACCACAATGTGTTCCTGTAAATGGAATTCAATCAGCAGTTACTCATACTTTCAATGGAGTTGCACAATGCTGTATTATTTTACGTATGTTTATATACATGGGAACAGTGTTTTGTGTTTTGTGACAAACAAAGACTGGTGTATTATTTAATATACAGATAATATGGCCATTTGATTCAAAATTAGCTGCAAGCTGCAGAAAGTTTAAAATCAATGGAATGGTGTTAAATCAAATATTGGTTAAATCATAAGCATAACTACATTACTTCTGGTTTTAAGAAGAATTCAGGTTTACATTTTATGGTTAAAGATGAATGAGGAAATTGAATTTGTTGAAGAGTATAACTGATTCTAAACTGCATGGAATGGAATAGTTAGATTTTATGTCCAAGAAAGGGCAAACAGATTGTACTTCTTGAGCAGTGTAAGCAGGTTAACATTGATGCAAGCATTCTGAACTTGCTTCAGAAGACACATGCACAAACAGCATTTGAATTTTTAATTTTAGTAATCTTTTTACAACATTGCAAATAAAGTAATTGGTAAATTATTTTAGATAATTGGCAGCAACTCAAGAAACAGGTTTTAAATAAAGCAGAGAAATTACTTAGTATGCAACTATTGGCTGGATACTAAAGTACGCCTCCCTCGTCCTCTCCGTGGGACGTGGGCAATGAGTCGTAAAGCACGAGAACTGACGGCCTTGTCTTCAGACCTGCAATATCTCAGCTGCTGTTCTGGTAGGTGAAAATTGTAGTAGACTAGGACCCCCAGTTGTCTTTGTCTCCATGCTGTTAGATCAAGGACAGGCTCTGTCCAGATACGTGAGGAAGCTGGTATGCACTGGTTTCTCCACAATCAAATCCCAGCCATTGCCCAAGGCCTTCAGCAGCCAGCCGTTGGCAATGGGAGTAACATAAGGAGGTCAGAGGCCCTAAACATAGTCTACCTCACACTCCTGACTGGATGGCAAAGGCTAGTGGGATTACTTCCCTGTAGTCACAGAACACACACCACAGAAATAAAATCTGGCCATCTGAGGCCTGAGATGTCAGGATTGTCCTTCTTTAAGACAAGTATAGAATAGAAAGGACCTCAAGACTAATCAATGCCTGCCAAGAGACATTCAGATTGTAATGAGGAAGTGCACATGTGTGTAACAGAGAGTCACAAACATTAACCAGGAGAACCTGGTCCACCAGCAAGCAAAAGCAGGAGTTCAAGGGATCAATTTGAAGATTTACTTAATCAAGGATTCATTATTAAAAGTAGTATATTCTATTCCATCTCAACACCCAGTTATAGACAAGCTTTAAACTCTACCAACAGGGAGGTGATGAAGAACAACACAGCAGCAGGCAGTCATATAATTCCAGCTGAAATTCTCTGAAAGTTGACAGGAGCTAACACCTCTAAAGTAATGTGATGGTTTGAATTTCTTTCTCCATTGTGTTGATCTGAAAGTGTAGGATGTAGATTTATTTGTTTAGATTTAAATCAAGCCTTTTGTTGAGATATTGATCACATGACATCATATATTTAGTGTCTTTTACTTATTTGCAGTCTGCACTACGTTTGTAAAAAAAAAAAGTATCCACACCCACAAAAAGATTTTGCTTAAAACAAAGGCATCAGAAAAGAAAATGTGGGATTTAGATGTTCTCTCACTGAATAGAATGAAATGTTCCTGGGCTTGGATGGGTTATTCTGGTAAGTTTTATAATTGAATTAGTGCTTGTTCAATTGAGAACTCACGGGAATCATGTTGTTCAGACTCTTGGTCTTATTTTTTGGTTATAATTTAATTTGTGTCCTGCTTTGCACCCATTGCTTTCTGGGACAGGCTGTGGCTCCCCCATGGCCCCCTATTGGAGAGATTGGATAGAGAATTGATGGATGAAATTGAATTTGAAACTTATGGAGATTTTGGTTCTGTAAATATTATTTTGCTCACCAGCTCACAAAAATATTTCCACAAAAGTCATTTTGCCTTCCTTCTGTCTGCTCTTGCTGGACACCGGTGAAGAGAAAAGAAAGTGGAATTGTTGCTCTTTTCTACTTTAGTCTTGTTTATAGCTCCCATGATTGAAGAAAAAAAATAAAAAACTAATTGAAAATTCATTGGATGAGATGAAGACACGAGCTACAGTATTTGGACAAGCTTGATTTTATTGGCTTAATATTCTATAATAAATGAGCCAGTTGGGCTAGATTTCCCTCTGCCTTTTGTAATATTTTATGGGCTTTTTTATTTTGTGAATTTAGAAGTCAAATAGCTTTTATTTGGCATAATACACACTTGAAGTGGATAATATAATATGCTGTTGTTCATTCATTTCAGGGTTTCCTGCAGTTGTTGTGAAGGAATATCTACATCCGAACATACATTTTCTCACTGCTTTATTCAGTACTGGGTCACAGCAGGTTCCAGTCCCCTCTATATTCAGGTCCTGCTGCATGCTGCCACTTTCAGCTCAATTTTGGCAAACGTCAGTAGATGGCCTGACACCCCGAATTAGCCTACGAAATACCAGACTCCTGGTTCTGTCAGTGAAGTTTTGGTAGAGTTCCAAACCATTGTGCTGCCACTGTGCTTGACATGCCATGAGCTTCTTCTGTTGGAAGGTCGTGCTTGGTATTTGGTTTGTGACACACAAACTGTGTTGCATTTTAGCCAAAAGTTTCAGCATTTCACTTGTCTGTCTGAAGAACATTACTCCAGTAGTCTTGTGGATCACCTCTTTGGCGAGTTTTAAAAAGAAAACCAATGTTTTTTTTAGATAGCAATGTTTTTCTCCTGGCTGTTATCTCAGCCATATATATTCTGTTCAGTTTTTTACTGATGGTTGAGGCATAAACACTGACACTGTCCTCTTCAGGAGAGGCCTGCAGATTGTTAGACGTTATTCTGAAGTTCTTTCCTGGATGACTGATTTGCTCCTGGGGCGATCTTGGCAGGTCACTGGTCCTGGGTTGAGTCAGCATGGTCTTTTCAAATAGTAAACTGTCTGACAGTGGAAAAATGGTGCCCCTTTCCAAATTGGTGAGCATCAAGACTCCTTTTTCTCAGATCTTCTGAAATCTCTCTTGATCACGGCATGCCATAAGGACAAACTCACAAGTTTCTGACAATTATACAGGACAGGGCTGCCCAAACTCATTCTTTGTTTACTTTTTAACTACCTGAATGATTAAACCATCTGGTTCTAATTATCCCCTTAAGTGTGCTGAGTAAACTAGGGGTTCACTTATTATTTCACGTACAGTGATTCTTAATATTTATTTTTTTCTGCTTTAGTCACCATTGCATTTAAAAAACATTGCACTGGTAAATGTAAACCCCTTTGCTTATTTAAGAGAAGACCCCACAAAAACCTCAGCAGAGCCCAAAAACATAAGTTCTTGACTACACAGGTGTGGTGAAATGACTGAAATGACATATTTACTTCTAAAGGTTTAACTATGGTGTTTGGACTTTATAAATCACCTTAAATCCTTATTCATAATATGAAAAAAGAGCACTCTCGAATTATGAGATTTTAGTTGTCAAAAGACACCTAATTCATGTTTTTCTAGACTGTTGGCTGCATTTAAAGTGTATTATATTACTCTTTCCAGATGTCCGGAATTATGATCTGGTTTTACATTGGCTTATTCCTATATTTTCATGAGCTAGATTAGTTTTATTTTGTATCCACTTTCACATTCTATCTATGTTAGGTCATTCAAGTTGGAAATGTTGCCAAATTTCTATTTTTATCAGAATTAGGCATTCACACTCTGCTTATGAGACAAAAAGATTTAAAACTTTATAAAACATCATTTTCTTTAGTGTAGCTGTATAGCTTAACCACTATATTAATATAGCCATTTTAAAAACACAACAGTTACTACAAAAGGAGTAAAACATAGATGTGGAATAAAACTATACTGTTGTATTAACATTGTGCAATGCACTGTTATGACCTCATTTAAAATATTGTGTAAACTTTACTCAGCACATTACAAAGGAGATATGACTGTTCGGGAATCCATCCATAGAAGACTGACCAGATGCATTCTCAGGCTTAAAGACAAGACAAAAGACCTTAAAAATGTTAGTCTTGAACAGAGAAAACTATGACGGAACCTGATTCAAGTTATTAAAATATTTTATAATAAATGAGCCAGTTGGGCTAGATTTCCCTCTGTCTTTTGTAATGTTTTAAGGGTTTTTTATTTTGTGAATTTAGAAGTCAAATAGCTTTTATTTGGCATAATACACACTTGAAGTGGATAATATAAAATGCTGTTGTTCATTCATTTCAGGGTTTCTTGCAGATGTTGTGAAGGAATATCTACATCCAAACATACATTTTCTAGCTGCTTTATTCAGTACTGGGTCACAGCAGGTGCCAATCCCAGCAGGCAACAGGTACAAGGCGGGATACACCCAGGACAGGACACCAGTCCATCACAGGGCACACACACAGACACAAAGATGTACATGCTCACACCAGTGCCAGTTTTCCCAGAAGCAATTTAACCTGTCAGCATGTCTTTGGACTGTGGGAGTGTCTGGTAGAAACACACATGAACACAGGGAGCTGTGCCATCATGCCCCAGAATATAAATTTTAAACAAACATTGAACAGCACAGCATTATAAATAGAGGCAATAACAAGAAAGCAAGGAATAGAATGAAAACTGGTACCCTAATTAAAATTATTAGCCTATTTATTAAATACCTTCAGCTTTCAGTTGATGTTTGTATGCTGGACATTTGAGTTTAACTTGTTGGTAAAACCATTAGCCAGATCTTGATTGTGTGTGCTGTTTCTGTTGATTCATTTTTGCAGGTAGAAGGTTTTGGTTTTGATGATGTTTTCTCTTTAAAACATGATCACATGTTTAAACATGAAACGCTAAAGATGATCTTCTCTTTAGCGTTTAGTTCATTCCGATTCCTTTGGACTGCAAACACAATAAAATCAATTCACATATACTTGGAAAACCTCACAAGTTTGTTTTGTGAATATTGTACTGTTCTTGCAAAGCCAGCTGTCCTGCTTCCAGATGTGCAAGTTCTTAACTTGTGTTCAGTCCCCAGGGACAATGGAAGCTATAGCTGAGGAATGCAGTTGTCTTAAGGTGGCTCCTGCTTTTCTGATGTATAGTGCATAAGAAAGCAGGAAAAGTGTGTTTATTTAATGGTATACTGTTATTTATTGTTACCATTTATATTTAGAATCCCAGCATGCATTCCACATGCGTCCTTGATTCCCTCTGCCTTAGAAAGAGGCACAGACGCGCTCAAGATGTTCCTTTTTGAGAGCAGTGTACATCTTTGTGCTGTTGATTTTCTTCACATTACTTAGAGAAAGTGGCTTCTCCCCAGTTTTCTGGGTTCCCTGGATTGCATCATTTCAAGTGTGCTTTTTGTAACCTTTTAGAAGTAATGCAAACATGACTAATGCCGACACATTGCTATTGTTGTTTCCCTATACTTTCCATCTTGAACTCTTGGTGTTTTGGTAACATCTCTGTTTCTAGAGTAACAATATTTACGACACTAAAGGCATATTATTTGATCTTGTTTGTAAAGTGCGTGGCCTTCTATTATAATGCCTTAGTTGTAGTAGACAGTAATATTAGTTCTTTAGGTTCGGTCTTAAGGATGAGCTCTTGTGTACCTTTAGCATCTACTGTGTTTTGCTATGTTGTATCATAAATTGAATTAACATCACATCACAAAATGTCTGTGATTCTGTTTTATTCTGAGCAGGTCAGTTTCAGAATTGCCATTATACCAGTTATATTTAGAATCTCAGCCTGTATTCTGTATGCATCTTTCATTCCTTCTGCCTTTATAAGAGGCACAAAGAGGCTCAAGTTGTTCCTTTTTTTAAGGAGTGCATTCATCTCAGCTGAGGATGAATTACTCATATTTTCTTGTTCAGAGTTCTTGATTTTGATTTAAAAGCAAATTGTAGTGGTAGCAGGAGTAGAATTTGTCTTACCGGAAAGATTGATCTGAGTGAGTGCATTACTCCTGAGTTAAAAAGGTACCAACAAGTGACATCATGATAGGTGATCAAAGGAAGAAGTACAATTAATTTGGATTCCCTTTAAAGCAGCTAAAGATCAGTAGGAATCACCAGAGAGGAAAACATCAATTTGTGAATCAAAGGGAAAAGAAATAAGTATCTGTTTTTATAAGAGTATTCAGGAAAGATGGCATTCATTCTAGTTTCATAACTTTTGTAGCATTAAAAATGACAGAATTTTATTTTATTATGCTCGTAAATTAGTTGCGCAGATGAGCAGGTGCCCACAAATCAGATCATGATTCACAAAGTTAGTTGTTCTTATGCTGCATGTGGAATAGCAACATAATGGTCTGTGGTAATGAAGGCATGTTCTCAGGCAGCTGGTGTTTCACATAGAACGCAGGTCTGAATGTGAGCGGGCCCCACCCTGCCTATTCCAGTAAGTGAGGCCCTGTGCCTCACAGTGACTCTGCAGGAGGCTGCCTGGGGAAGACTGATAAAGTGGGCGCTGGATATTCTTACGTACCCTGTCCTCCACTAACAGGCCTTCCAGTCTTCATCTGCCTTCCGCAGAAGAGTACAGAATACAGCCTTTCGGCAAGGCACAGGCAGAGTTTTATTATTCAGGTCACTGTTGTTATTCCTCTTAGAACTGTTAGCTGATGTTCAGAAAGACATCCTTAACATGAAAATATATTGACAGTTTTCTAGTCTCTAGATGACTGTGTAAAATAAAAAAAGTAAACTTCAGTCCCAGGAGTTGGACAAACTAAGATTGAACGCATCTAATCATTCCACTGCTGCTTCTAAAAGGCAGACAGTTTTTCAGGCTATGCCAATTTTTCAAGAGTCCAATAGCATCTACTAGCTGTGTTTAGCTGTGATCTGGGGGTGAAATTATTGTTATTACAATCTGTAGCACCTTACAGGGTTACATAGGAAACCTGGTAGCCATTTGTATCATTAGGTTTGTACACACCTCACCTGTGATTTTGACCACTTCGTTTTGTTCACGTGTGAGGGAGAGAGAAACAGGGCTCGGGGATGCTCAGGGCAGGGAGAACAATAGAAGGAACACATGACAATGGGCATGTCAGTAAGAAGAAGTTTCCAAACAAATGGAAATCAGAGGGATGAATTCCTTTGAATTAAATGTTCAGTGTGAAAAGCTGAAATGTGGGGTGTCACAGTGGTTAGCATTGCTGCCTTGCAACTCTGAGGCCCTGGGTTCAATGCTGCATGGGTTTCCTCCCACAGTCCAAGGACATACTGTCTTCTGGGAAAACTGGCTCTGGTGTGAGTGTGTGCACGTCTGTTCGTGTTTGTCTGCCCTGTGATGGACTGGTGTCCTGTCCAGGGTCTGTCCTGCCTTGGGATAGGCTCTGGCTCCCCCACAACCCTGAATTGGAAAAAGCAAACTTCAGTCAATGGAGAGGTTTTGACAAGAAACTTATCTGTCATTGAACGCTGGTAGAATCTTTGTTTCAGGATGATCATGGTTTTCGATGTTGTTGTGAAGTAGGAGCCCTGGAAAGCCCATACAAAGTTACAGACAGAAAGGTCAGAGAAATCACAGCCTGGAGAGGCACGATAGATAATGATGGTCTTGCAGACATCTTTGATCCTCACTGGTCTAATGTATTCCCTGAAATAGGCAGCCAGTTTTATTCTTGCACCTGATATAAACAGCAGGGTACTTTCTGCAAGAGATGCAATAAGTGTGTCATCTTGTCGTGTTGACAGGCCCGAAGTGTATATATGAGCTGTGAGGTACAGCAGGTCCAGGTGACTCAGCAGCCCCCACTGCAGCTTGAAGTGCCTGGCGTGGATGGGGAACTGTGGACAAGACGGCATAGATTAGGTGATCAGCTGCATGAGATGAAAAAAAAAAGAACTTTTCACGTTGTTCACACTCTTATCTGAGAAATATTTTTTGATGAAGCTGGGAATAAAACGGGTGTTGAGGGGAAGGGAAAGACTGGTGGAATGATGTTCTGAGAATGGCAGTCCCTCATGAGGGCTGTTTTCGGTTTGGGTGAGTGCCCTGCCAGTGCCCGTGTTGATTCTATCTATGAAAGTATCGGCAACACACATTGTAGTGGTGACAGGACGTTCTCGGTGAATGTTTCAAATGGAGGGAAAATAGCGAAGAAACCACAACAGGTTTTTATGATGTTTCTATCGTTATTTTTAAATAATCCATTTTAGTTGAACAACCTGTGCAAAACAAAAGCTTTAAACTTAAAGCGTCTGACAGTACTGCAAGGCAGAGCCCAGATACACAAAGTGAGACCCTCAAAACAAAATGTAAATAATAAAACCAGAGAATATAGCGCACCAGTCATTCCCCTGAACTTCTTACTCTAAAGACTGATTAAAAGTTTCACCATACGCTTGGGGTATTCCTTGCTAGAATTCAAACAAAAGAAGCGAATGATGTCATGATATTATTAACTCAATAAATTCAAGGCAAGTGGCACATCTGATTTGATGTCTACTCAGTGTAAATTATTATGAATGTGGCATTCATAATAATCAAATCACACCTTCTAGGAAATGTTTATTCTGTTAAATCCAAAAGCATCTTCACTTGTGAAACTCTGTGGTGTATTTTATGCCACTACCAAGCTTGGTGTTTTTCCACAGAGTCAAGATGGGCAGGTTCTGTTGTATGAGGGTCTTTATACAACCGTTATCTACCAGCCCAATAAGAGCTCCTTTCCTGAAAGAGTCCGTTGAGAGCAGGGAGTGTCCTTTTCCTGCGCAAGCTTTTTGTGCTTTGAATGTACTAAGCAGTTATTTAGGGTGCGCCCTGCTGCCAAATTGTAAAGAAATAATACTTCTTTGCAAAGACAGGGAGCCAAGTCAACTCGGCCCTTTGCTGAGAGTAGCTTTGCAACTAGAAGTGACATCATGCATGGAGTCCTTGGATCTCAGGTAGGAAGATCTGCGTTGATGATGCCGGTTCCTCAGAGTTACCTCTTCATCACGGTGTCAGACACATTGTAGTTGTTATTTTTTGCTTTAGTAATAGTTAAGTGGGAGAGGGGTGAAGCAAAGTGTTCTTGTGCAAAAGGAATCAACAACTGCAAAACTCAGGATTTGCACCTCTGAATCAGATTCATACAGCCTCCTCTAGTCTTAAGTGACCGGAGTATGACTCCATTAAAGCCTTTCTGGTTTGCAGAAGGAGGAATGCTGGGAAGGACTAGGGCTGTTATTGGGTCAGTCCACCCCAGAGGAAAGGCATCACTGCCTGGCGTGTTGAAGGGGATTCATGCTTGGATAGGACCATTTAGAACTGGCTGGCTAAAGAAAGCAGTTAGAGAAGCTTACCATTGTGACGTGCTTGCTTTTGACTCCTTAAGCATAAATCAAGATTCAGATTGAAGCCCTAGAAAAGAGCAACCATCTAGAAGGAGATAGGCTTAAATGATTTTCTTATAAGCGTGTACTGTTGTCATCACAGGCATGCTGTTATACACAGTACTAGGCATGGCCACTGTTAAGTGCCCTTTAAACTTAGCCAACACTGTTATGTTCTGGTGCCAATCGAGAAAGAACTATTAGTAGCAACATTTATAAAATGAGATGTGAACAGTTTCAAGTATAGTTATACACTACAAGCAGTGTGAAATAGTGAAATAGCTAAGTTCTTATTATGTATTTCAAAGTTTCACTGCATTCGTAAAATAGTGCTGTTGTTGTATTTATATATATTTACACTATCTAAATGTTCTATTTCTTGGAGTCTATGTGGGGATTTGGGGGGTTGGATGTTACTATGTATAAAAGTTTGAATAGCTTTGAATAGGTCCATTCTAAGATGGATTTAAAGTTGAAAAGGGAAAGAACGTGAAAAAATGACTTATTACATTTTTAATATACTGTATTTAACAAATTAAAATATGTTTTGTACTGTATTTTGTGCTTTGACTATGAATAAGTTATAATACTTCACAAACTAACATTGTACTGCATAAATCCTCACCATTTATTTAAAATTAGTTTCTGTATTAAATTCAACAAAATCTAGTGATCACATTGAAAATAAAAAGATAACCTTACTGGATCTGTGTGTTTATATAGACAGCATGTATCGTGCATTAGAAGAAACTTCTCTCTCATAACTGCAAAAGATTCACAAAGTGACTGTATTATAATGAAAATTACAATCGTTTTTATAAGTGATCAATCCATCCATCCGTTTTCTAACAGCTTCATCCAATTCAGGGTCGCGGGGGGGCCGGCGTCTGTCTCAGCAAGCAACAGGCACAAGGGGATACACAGACACAAACACACACACATCGGGTGTAAGGTTCTCAGTGAAAAAAAAATGGATCATTGTTTAGGAAAATCATTAAAAATTAAATAAAAAAACTTTCAATGCCTTGGATGCATAAGTGTGCACACCCTGTATGAAGGAGGTTGTAACTGTGTTCAGATTTAACCAAACACATTCCAAATCATGTACAAAGGTAATTTGCCATCACCTGGCACCAGTTGAAGTGAATCTGAATAGCCCTAATTAAAGTCAGCTGTGCCTGTAAGAGTTCCCTGAAGGTTTCTTGGTTGTATAGTGCAGAGATAACCATGGTCCACATCAACAAAAGCTGAAATTTCAATTAGGGTGTGTAGACTTTTCAGACCCACTGTATGTGTACAGTGATTGTTTTATAAAAGAACTATTTTGTCCTGTGAGGCAACACATGGAACCTTTCTTAGTAATCTGAGAACCAGATTCCGTGTTCTTACTTACTGTGATTCTGTGTCTCTTACAAACAGGGTGAGGGTGATTTCCAGTTCTTCTTTAATACTGTATTGAAATAAGACAGCAGATACATTTCATACTCATGCTCTCCTTTGATGCGCTGTACAGACAGCCAAAAAAGGCCGCTGGTGGTCACTTTCATCTTCCAGATATCCGGATATTAATCTGGAAAGATAATTAGAGCAGTCTCTTGTCCCGACAGTAATTTGAATACAAATGTACCAATTTGCCACAATGTAACAAGCAGAAGTCGAAGAATTGCCTTAATTATACAGACTTTATGTATGTTATTCCTATATCCATAAGGAATAGATTATAGTATTCTTGAATTACAAAGGACTGGACTTTTTGGCTTTTTGTTTTGGTTCCTTGGCTTTATAGATATTATTTAATTAATGAGGTAATTTGAAACTTATGACCTCAGTATACTTCTTCAATACAGTTTTTAGAGAAACCAGTTATTTTTTGTGCAAGTTTTCTTACATCGCTGTTGTGATGCAAGTGGTAGAATTAAATGTTACTGGAACATTTCTGGATATTTGTTGGGATTTTGGAGTAGTATAAACGACAGAAAGAAGTTTGCACTGCTCCTTTTTTTTATCAAAAGGAAGACAGGAAGTCAATTTCTCACGCCCGAAGGATCTGCACTCAAATATGAAACCTGAAGAACAGTGAAAGAGCCATATTGGCTTTGCTTATGAGCAGTTTTCTCAAGGAAAACTCTGATTTTTATCCATTTTCCTGAGCCTCTACTCAGAGGATTGAAGGTTGTGTTTTTAAGATGACTCTTCTGGCTTTATTTTAACACAGACGTTATTTTAATATATAGGGGTAACAGATGAGCATTACAGTAATCCATAGTGAAAGACTCCTGCCAGCGTATAGCCCAGAGAGATCCACAATTCAAATCTCAATCCAACTAAAAACTCTTTCAGGCAAATTGTCAAAAAAAATCTTAGCACACAGCACAATAGTTTTGGTGGAAAGAGGAGCAAGACGGTTAAGCAGAATTCTTTTTAAATGAGAGTTATTGCCAAAATAAACACGGCTTTGAAAAGAAATACAAGGTTACTCTCACTTGTGAATCTTTATGATGTTTCAAATACCAAGGGGTTGAAGTCAGGACTTTTTACAGGGGGTCTGCCTGCAAGACGCTCTGACAAAAAAAATACCAGCTCTACTTTACACCTTTTAATCCCATGTTTACTTTACAGAAGTATTTGTAGGAATATTAGGCACAGTATTTTCCATTCCATCAAGCACCCTTCTAAATGAAATACATAATATGCATATTAGATATATTTACTGCTGTATAAAAACAGAACTCTTTCTTAGATTTTGACAGGTCATATAATAAGTTGTCTCCTGGGCAGAATGCCTTCAGCTACAGTATGTAAGCTCTTCACAAAGACTCTGTTGTAGCAGTATAGGACAGAGCCCAGATTCCACTCGATTCCGGACAATGACACTTGTGGTGTAATAATTGACCTAGCTGTAACAGTAACCTCCTCCCATTGATACTTTGTTGGACCTCAAATGGACGATAAAACTGAAAGTATTTTGTTTTTGTGACGAGGCTTGGAGCATTTGAGGACATTTTATGGAGCTTGGTAAACGTCTGAGGAGAGGAAAGAATGAATGTTTTGCTTTCTGTTTTGCCATGTTTTGTACAAATTGTACGTGAAAAATGTTCAACTGTACCACATTGCTTTCCTTCCAAAACCCGAGAGGACAAAAACACTGATGAGAGTCACATGATCTCTGTAAGATCTTTTGTTTTTACTCAGGTCATTAGCAGATGTTTTACACAGCAGAGACACCACCTCTTTAAACAACACCACAACAACCAAGTTCATTGTCTTATACAGTATGTACTTTTAAGAACAAACCACAAAATATCAGAAGACTGTCTATTTATAAATCTTCATCCAGAAATAAAATAAATGAAATGCTGGCCAGCTGGAAATCCAGTACACTGGGAAGTACAATTCCTGTGTGTGGTGTTCCACTGCAAAACTATATCAGCTTCCCCTACTATTTCCATAAATGCTATAGTGTACTATGGCTATTTTGACAAAATATTGCACTATTTATAAATTGCATTATAATAAATATTTACGTACATATTTTAGCAATTTCAGCAAACAGAAATTCAGATTTGCAGCTGTTTGTGAACATAAACACTCAGAGACACAGACAAACACTCGCACACTCACACCAGGGCCAGTTTCCCCAGATATCAATATGTCTTTAGACTGGAGGAGGAAACTGGAGCACCAAGAAGAAACCCACATGCAGTATGGGGAGAACATACAGACTCCACACAGACATCATCCCAAGGCCAGAATTGAACCCAGGGCCCCAGCACTGCAAGACAGCAATGTTGACCAGTGCACCGCTGTGCCACCCTTTTATAACAAGCACCAACCCTAAGTGCAATGTTCCCCGATTCCTGAGCCCGTCTGTGGCAGCCCCCTTTCATTTATCTACCAATTAAGACGTGCAGTGCGATAAAGACTTCACCACATCAGCGTGCCTCCACTGCCACCTCATGACTAGATTAGATCAGCCTTCGTACCCAGCCAGACCCAAACATACATGATATTGTAAAGCATTAGTGTGGCTGTGACATGCATCTGCTTAGTGTCTTTAAGCTCTGAGTCCTGTTTGGCTTCAGGGGATGGTTCTTGCTTCCTTATCCACTTTGTACACGCCATGTCTGTATACAGTTTGTGACAGGACTCTGTGATCTCTGTGTAAAGATAAAAGGAAAAGAGAGGAAGCACTCACCTCAGTTCAGTTATTTCGTAGGTCCGAACTTTGCTCTTGCGTTTCCTGCCTGCAGTCCATGTGGTTTGTAAGATGCAGAAACTTTGTAAATCCTGTATGAACGGTGACATTTGGAAAACTCTTCCCGGATCTGCAAAATTACACCCAGTCCTTCATATTCGTGATAGATATGTTCCTAAATGATCCTCAGTGTGTTGGGTAAAAGCTCTCCCAGGGGTATACCTACAGTCGCACAGTTGTACACGTCAACATAAATATGCCAAACCTGACAGGAAATAGATATGGTACTTCAGTTTTCTCTTCCAGAAAGGAATGTTATAAAAATGAACATAAAACATGGTCCTATACAGGTAGTGAGTGTAGTAATCATCAAGAGGATGTGATCGATGGGGAGGGGTGCGTCGGGAAACTCAGGGGCACAAATTGAGCCTCAGAGATGGTCTGAAAAGCATCTGGGCTCTGAGAATGTTCTAGAAGCCCGGCACTGCACCTAACTGCCCCGATAACGAGGAAGGGCTTTCTGCTGTTAAGTTCCTTTCGTTCATTTAAAACAAGCAAATGATTATTAAGAAAATGGGCTTCCAAATATTTGTACCTGTGAGTTTGGCACAGGACGCTTACACCACACTGAAACACAAGAAGGACACAGCGAAACATATCAAGTCTCCACTGATTTCGTTAAACCATCAGAGCAGGAAAATATCTTCTTTTGCACACAACTCTTATAATATAGCCCATGGTAGTCGATCCATCAGGACAAGGGCTGACCCAGCCTTTTATTCATTCGGGTCAGTCAGTTCCGGCTTTGCCTGTTAAACTTTAATGATCATTGGTAACGCACAAATTCAGCTCCTTTGATGTGCTTGCAGAAAAGGTCAGGCAGAGGGGAAATAAGTTTCTTCTGTGCGACACAGGCAGGCGGAGTTGTCGTGTATCAGTCTGATAACAGGACTGTTTGACGCATATGGGGCCCTGTCACAGAGCCCTGCAGTTCAGTAAGGGGTCCACTTCAAATCATTTTCAATTTCAGCCTCCTCCCTTATCCCCCCAACCCCTAAAGCCAGGAGAAACAAAACATTACGTCTGTCAGTCCTTTAAACAGTCTCAATTGATATGCTTTCTGTAATTAATTAGTAACAGGAAAGCAGGCCCCTTTACCTCCAAAAACTACAGCTCAGCTGTGATTATGAAGCAGCTTCCCAACAGGAAATCATTTTTTTCTCTGTTTTGCTCTCTAACTACAGAACATTACCTCACTGACGGCAGTTGAGGTGAGGTTTTCGGAGTTGTGGTGTCCTTGTTAATTATGCTTGGCATTTCATTTCCTCGTGTTGCCTGGGCTTCGTGTCAAATCCTGAGAAGTGAAGGATGAATGTCTACTGTTTGCCCAGCCCTCCGCCTCAGTTCACCTGAGGAATGCTGAAATTTAGGATCCCAACTTAAGCAGCTTCTCCCCTGTTTTACATACAAGCCAATTAAAAGTCATTCCCTTCCCTTTGTCAAAGCAGTAAAAAACCTGGCATTGATAATGCAAATTATTTTGCAAAGTCATCAGAAATCTTGAACGAAAACCCTGTTGTGCCTGCACCTGTTGATTGCTCTAGCAGAAGCAGAAAGAAGGATTGTTCAGGTGGAAAAACAGCTTCATTCTTTTTCTCGTCTCTACTTTTGCAGATGCAGTCTGATAAATTGGTTTATCCACTAAGTCTGACTTCTTCCGAAAAGTGGGTTGCTTTGGAAGTTCCGGAACAATAACAAAATTGACATTAGCTGTGAGGCCTGGTTCTGGAAATGCTGCATCAAGGATTTGGATTTTGTTAAGAAGAAATGACATAATATAAAGACTGTCTTAAATGTAATATAATGTATATCCATTTTGAAGCAAATGGCCGAAATTTAGGAGGAATCTGAATCTTATATAAGTCAGTTACAGGCTGAACACAGACTGGGCCAGGCGTGGATGGTTGCCATGGCACCCTTTATTCATTCAAAAGAAAAAACTCAGAGAACAACAAACTTTGTTCACAGGGTGAACCTCTTTCACAAAAAGGAGTAGGAATTCTTGAGCCGCTGAGAAACTTCCCAGGTTATTTCTCAGTGGCCCTTTTGGCTTGTCGATGATCTCTTGTACAGCCAGTCCTCTGCAGTTTGCCCCCACAGCTCTCTTGGTGAGCGGCTTGGGCCTCCAGCTCATTCGGGAGCCAGTGTGCCCACTGGAGCCTTTCCCTAGAGCAGGAGCCCCTGGGTGGGCTGTAGTTACCCTCTCCCCAGCTACCTCCCTCGCCTGCTGAGGAGACACAACACGTGAAACAAGCAGGAGCTCGGCTGTACCGGGTACCGGGGAGTCTAATGACTGATGTGTGGCTCCTGCTGACTCCCTGTCGCAAAGTCATAGAACACAATTCATAATTCATGACATCGTTTAGAGCTGGCCTTTGTGTTCTACAGCATCTCACAGCAATTCTGCACTCAAAGTGAACATCAAAGAGGGAGCTGCTGTGCCCTCCCTTCACAGGAGCAACAGAGTGCCATTCTTTAATACTGTCAGAGGATGGTAACGCAGAAAAAAATAGGCCTGGTTTAAGTTCGGTAGTAGTGCTGCTGGTGTTTGCTTTTCTGGTGCGTTTGGTGTCTTGATACATCACCGTGCCATGACAAGTACTAGAAGAATAACATTTCTATCTCCCCCTTTGGCAGCCGGCTTTAATTCCACTTCTCACCTAACATGCCAGACATATCCACGTGTTGACCCAAGCAATGAATGGAAAAGGAGAACCAAGGGCTTGTTGACGATAGCATTGATTTCACTGTAAACATTTATTTTCACAGTCCTCCGGTGTGTGTTCTGGTATGAGGACAGAACAGAGAAAATGAATTTCCATCACTTGAAGAGAAGGGCTCCATTCTGTAGTTGTGGCGCTGTTTGACCACTGTCTTCTCGGCTTTGTGAACACGTTTCAGAAGCTGCTGGCAATACACAAGCTGATCTGCAGCACAACAGTGGTGGCACATTAAGGTCTTCTGACTTCTTGGTTTGTGGTTAAGCTACAGCAAATGTTCTGGAATATGAAATCCTTATGTGCAAAACAGCTGTAAGGTTTAAGCGCTTCAACATCTTCCAAATGGAGAGTAAATTAAGATTTTCAATCCCATTTCCATCAATATCATAGAGATTTAATCATAGAGAACCACATGCTTTGAAGTATTCCATTACAGGAGAACTGCAGGATTTTTCCATCTAAAATTCTGTGGTGTAAGTTGACCAGCAGAAAATGATCAAATTTCAAAATGCTTTTGCAAAGGTTTTTCACCAAAGGATGTACCAAATGTTGGTGTTAGAGGTTAATTTGCCAAGTATTTAGAATGAAATTTTGATATGTGGGGTCTTTTAAAAAACACCCTTTCAAACTCCTGTATACCAAAGATACAGGAGTGCAAAATATTTTGTTCCAGTTTCTTTTAGTGTTCCTTGAAGTTAAAATGTTACTTTTTGTTGATTCCATTCACTCACTTTATTAAACTTTGCTATGTACTGTACTTAATGTTGGCAGTTACTCTCACACACATTGAAAAAGTAATGTAATTCTTTCAGAGACCACACAATGAGGACAGAGTCAAAAAAAAAGATTCCAAATTTACAAATAAGTAAAAATATTTGTGCGTCTGAGGATCATTACCAATGCTACAAGATGTTAGCCCCCAGACCATGTGAAAGAATTTGATGGACATCTTTACCTAAAGTTTTTCTATCAAACCACGTAGGTGACAGTATAACTGGATTCACCTGAGTGAGTTACTGTATGTAACAGACACATTCCTGCCAGCAGCAAAGCCACAGAGGATGTAAACAAAGCAGACGCAGTACATTATAAACACGTTGTTGTACTCTTATTTCACCTGCTGTTCTAAATTACAGGGTATTTTGAAATGTTAACAGCCCCAGCGAATTCAAACAGAACGCTTGGTTATGACCTTTGGCGAAGTTCCAGTGCAATTTCTCTGAAACCCTCAACATGCTGTTCTGAAATCAATCCTGACTTTCGGTTGTGGGTTGAATTATCTAAAATGTTTTCCCAGTACGAAATCTTGAGTGTTCTGAAGAATTGTTTCAGTTTCTATTGTTCCTACAAGAGTAATCTAAAACACAATGAGTTTTGTGTTTGGTTTTTTATCTGTTTTTATATTTTTTTGAGACGCTCAAACAATATTTTTGGTAGTCTTCCCACAGTACAAAGATGCTGGTAGGTTAATCGGCCTGTGAGGAAACTAGCCCTGGTGTGAGTGTAAGCCTGTTTGTATCACTGTCTGCCTTGCACAGGACTGGCGTCCTGTCCAGGGTGTCTCCTGTCTGTGCCCATTTTTTACTGGGAAAGGCTCTGGCTTCCCCATGACCCCATATTGGATAAAGCAGTTAAATATGGATGGATAATGCTTTGTGAAAGGTGAGCTCATGGAACAGTTAATATCTCTCCTGTAGGTCTTATATACAAGCTGGGAAGATCATCTTTGTATGGCTGTAAAACTAGAAACAAATCCCTTTAACTGTACACACACATCATCTTGTGTGAATTGCTGTTAATTGTGTAAATAGTTGTCTCTCAGGGTTTGCAGCCTGATCATATTTGGTATGTTGAAGGTTACCACTAGCCTGATGTCTTGTTTCCCCCTTGCTAATTGCGCTAGATTCTGCTTTGCATTTCAGTGGGAGATCCGCTTCAGTGTTTGTGTGGCTTTTACAACCCTGTGTACTTCTTGCACTTAAACTGAAAAACAGACAAACGAAGAAGGAATGAACATACAGTAAGCAGGATGAACTGGATCACCTTGGGGAATGGTTTGCCATGTGGTTATATGGTTGGAAGGGGTGCTACGAGGGAAGATGAGCTGCTCAGCAGGTGGGCTGTGTGGCCCCAGGTAGTGCTGGATCACTTTGCTGGTGGCCCAGGTCCAGAGTCAGTGGAACAGTTGGATGATGAATTTCCAGTACAGTGTGTTACACCACGTCGGGCTAATACTGAGCAGGTCCTACAGTAGGTCCTCAAATAAAAGTAAAAAAATAATAGTTCCCATCGTCCTGTGTATTCTTTTAGGTTCGTTATTGCTACTGTATATGTATATATTTTCTGTAGATCCTCCTTACAAATGTAGTTTGGTCCACCTAGTTTACGCATACTTTTAAATAAACTTCTTTATTTACATTTTTGCCCTTATAATGTACAGTATGATTGTTTATTCTGAACATATGCTCTATATAATAGCTGCGACCAGGCAGTCATTCCCCCCACTGTGATGTTTTTCAAGAATTCATGAAGGACTTTCTTAAATTGAAAAGGGAAGCGTTTTACTTAGACCAAATTTAAATTCCCCCAATTAATGCTTTTGGAAACGGAGAAGGTTTGAGTCGGTTATTTTCTTTTTATTAGTGCCTGCAAAGGGTATCGGCTCTCTGAGAATAAATACAAAGGAATGTGATCCAAAGGATGTGAAAGACATGGGGCAGGTTATACCCAGACACAGAACTCTTGCATTGCACGAGTGCTGAGAGGCCCTTAAAAGAAAAAAGATGAAAATCTCTTTTCCTTTTTGTATTTCTTCCATCATTCATTACACATATATAAAGTATACATGTATTGTGATTTTAAATCACTTTAGCATCATATACTGTACTGAGTACTGTACCTTATATAATGGTAATGGGAAATAAAATGGTGTTCTGTAGCTGTATTCCTTTATTTTATATTTTGCTTTTTTCCATGGGCATTTGTAACCTTTGAGTTGTGCATATACATATGACTTACAACAACAGCAACTTGGAATTTAGCTTCTTTTCTAAAATACAAGCTAATTACGACATATATGTAATCAGTCCTTTGTTTAGCATTTGCATTGTTTGTACAGACAGGCAAGCCCAGGCCAGCAATCTAAACTGTTTGGACCTGATGGCAAGACAATTCAAAACACGCTTAGACTAACCTCGTTCCTGAAGCCAATATTAACACTAGGCAACAGGTCCTGTTTATTTTCTATAATGAGATCTTTTTGTTGACCTTTATTGAACCTGGTAATGAGAGCTACAGCCCCATACTCTCCCACACAGGGAGTGAAAGAGTTGCTTTGCGTGTGGGATGTTATTGTAGAGAGCTGAATTTAAGCCCAGGTTGCTTAATGTTGTGGTGCCTCTTATTATGTCCCATTGCAGCAGGACATGTAGTAAAACATAGAAGTATGAAATACAGCTGCTTGACTGGGATGGATCAATGCAGCTCACGACAGAAGTAATACCAGAGGGAATGGGAGGATACATGGGATAAGGCAGTGTACTGATCCAACAAACATCCCTTGGGACATTTAATATTCGCAAAACAAGAGTGGTGTATGAATAGTATAGTTCATAATCTAGAGGAGTTCTAGTGAAAGTGAAATGAAGAGGATAGACAAGCACTGTAAAAGGAGCAAAGGAAATTCAAAAGGTTTTAGATTAGTTTTAAAGTTCAGTTCTGCCCAAAGACCAGAACAAAACATTCGTGAACAAAAAGGAAGATCCTACACTGACAATCTGAAAGAGCCAAATATTTTTAGTCTTGAATAGAGGACAGCACGAGCAGACAAGATCTGAAACCTCCAAGGCACTGACAGAGTCAACCCATTGGATATTTTCAGAAATAACAATTTAACACAAACCTTAGATTAATTAGATACCAGCAACCAAATAAGGTAGATTGCCAAATAATTGTGAACCTACAATTGGATTTGAGTGTTTTTTAAGGATTAATGAAACCTTGGACTGAAGGCATGTCAATCTTACACATCAAGAGTGTTGGGCAAACTTCTGGCTGATTAGAGCATAAGAAGGGTTAAGGGAATTTGAGAGTAATTTCTTGTTTGTTTAAAACAAGTTTTTAAAAAATATGTATTTTGAACTGGCTGGCATTAAATTGGAGATTCTCTCTTTCATGTAAATAAATTCAATATGATTCCTTTTTCCTTTCTGGGCAGTCCCTGCCAGTTCCCACTGACAAGTTTCCAGGACGTTTCCAGTGTGCTGTGCTTTGAATTTTAAAAAGTGGGAACTGTGGAGTTTATAGAATAGAAATCACAGGAGTGTCATTAAAACCTCAAATGAGACTGAGAGTAGTATAAAGGAACTCTTTTAAACAAATTAGCTCATCATCAGGCTTTCAGAACAGATTTCTGTAGTTACATTTGTTACATTATTTTAAATGTAATTTCTCTCTCCAGTATGAGAGGAAAGCAGTGTGAATTATAATTTAAAATGTTTATGAATGTGGATCTTATAATAAACTGCAGAAGTTGATGATGATGTTATTTTTAAATTTAAAAAAGAGAGCTGAACGATTCTTTAAACTATTGGTCAGCTAATTTTATGAAAGACAAAAATAATTAAAAACTCTAAAAACAAAGTTATATCTATAGCAAGCAAAATCCAATGTTACTGAAATGAATTGGTAAATCATTTTCCCCTGGAATAATATTCACGGATTAGTAGGTGAACCATTATGTAACTAGCATGCAATCAGAAAGTATTCAAACAGGACAGCTCGATTTCTGAAGGAGTGGCTTGTGGTTTGTGATAGTGTTCTGATTTCGTGCTTTCAGACACTGCTGCTCCGAATTGAAACGTTAAAGACTTTTAGGTGTCTGTTCCAATTGTTCGACTTGCTGACATAGTCTGAGAAGTACAGAGTACTTTTTTTCACAGCTAAGGCTCCCAAAGACTTTCAGTAAAATTCCCCTGCCCAAGCAAAAATTGCACATTAACTTACAGAATGATTGTATATGGTAGACCACAGATGCCCCTTGGTCTCAGAACGCTACACCACACAACAGCTAGACCTCAGGGGATCTGAAATGTAGGAATCAGGTACCAGAGAGTTTAGGCATCACCAGCTTTGCATTTAATTTAGGTTAACATACAGTACCTGCTCTTGTAGAGTCTTAATGTCACTATAAACACTAAGGGTATGACTTCTTCACCAGATTGGAAAAAATGTCATTGCTCACTGTGACCATCCTGGCATGGCTTCTGACAAAAGAGTTATTCTATCACTGGAAACAAGCCTGTATTGAACGTCCCCATTCTTTTTTCTCAACACCTTGAGTGACCCACTTAGTCTAAGGGAGTGGTTTGCTACATACAATGCTGTCTTGACAAGCTGAATTAATGTGAAGAGCAACTTAAAGGAAAACTAGGTAGTCTGGTTTGACTGGTTTTCTAATGTAAGCAGCCTTGATTTTTTTAAAGTCATGTTTGTGCCTTATACTGTACCTATGGTGAATAAATTGTTTTTGAAATGCATTTTGTAATACAGAAAAGATGTCTATTGCTTTTCAATCTTTCCAGTCCCTGTTATGTATTAATTGGTAATGGTCAATTGACATCTCAAATCCATTTAGCTTCAGAAACGTCCAGTCTGATGCAGTTTTATTTCAGAAAAGAAGTAGAAATGGCCAGTCCAACACAGTTTCGTATTTCAGCCAAATGAGAACTTTGGCATATGTCCTTATGAATAGAGGTTCTGTTGTGACACTTCCTTTTAAAAGGATGTTCTTCGCTAATGCATTTGCCCAAATATGGAAAGTAAGGAAATGTGATTTCAGTTTTACATGTGCAATTCGTAGTTCTAATTTTCATTGTGGTGGAGAGGGCGAATGCGTTGTCCAATATTTGATAACGTTTCAGAGTTTTCAGCTTTTCAGCGCTTCTCACTGCTTTTACAGTGGTGCACATTAATGCAGTGCCAGCCGGGATCGGGGATTATTAAATCTTGGGCTTTATGCTGTTAAGAATGTTCACATGCCAGATGTCCATGGAACCTGGTTTAATAATTCAGAGACCAGATTCAATTTCATCTGCCTGTGTGCAACCACTAATACGTGTACCTGTTGAACGTGTGTGCGTGTGAGCCGG
Organism: Atractosteus spatula; assembly: GCF_055471065.1. Taxonomy (NCBI): domain Eukaryota; kingdom Metazoa; phylum Chordata; class Actinopteri; order Semionotiformes; family Lepisosteidae; genus Atractosteus; species Atractosteus spatula. The sequence continues at coordinate 16,996,467 of NC_142723.1, forward strand.
CTCTTTTGTGTAATGGTATCATGTATATATATATAACCATCATCTTCTCCAGCCTTTGTGAATCCAGTGCTGTGTGAAGACATTCCCATGAGTCTTCCCCTGATCATCACTCACTCTGATTGTTCCAGAAAAACATCTTGATTTCATCTCGTTAGTCTGCAGTCTTCTTCTTCTCTGGGGATTCCTTCCACTATGTCTCGGTCTAAACAGTCATCTATTCTGCTTGTCCGCTACATGTTAACTTCGTTGGTCTTGTGATGATGTCACAACCTGTTTCTCAGCCCATTCATTTACTTTTTGTTATTACGTTCATCCATCATTCCGTTCTGCCCTGGGGTGTCTGGATTTGTCTGGAAACTCACATGTCTAGCAGAGAGAAACCGTACTTCAGACTTGAAAAGAGAGTTAATTTCATGCTAATGTATTCCCCAGATCAGATGCAGTTCTACATACAGGTACATACTGGTATGACATGTCAGGGTTGTCTTCTAACTTGACATGGCCGTGAGAGAAGTCCAGAAAAAATGGAGATTCTTGTCTGGACCACATTCCCCAAAATGCTTTGGGGAATGAGTCGCTGTCCTTGGCCAAATGACCGGTTGGGGCAAGACAATTGGTTGAGTGGCATGGGTGGCAAATTAAAAAGCAACTGTTGGCCCCTCTCTAGGAACAGGGTGTACTGTATATTCTCTGCAGTGCTGCTGTCTCACTGCTTTTTCTGCTTTTTCGGGTGTTGTATTACTTTGCTGTTACTACTCTCTGAGAACCGTTAAAGAGTAAACTCTTTTTCCATCTTTATCCTGTCTTACTGTCAGTCCATAGCTGCTTCATTTTTCTGACAAGTGATGATGAAGTTGCCCTTCACCCCACACTCTTCCATCAAGCTGGGGATCAGGAATAGGTCATTGTGTGTGTCTCTTTCCCCAGATGTATTTAAATATAGAGTCAGTTGCCTTGAAAAGTTAAAGGAGGGTAGACAGAGGTGAGTTACAAAACAGAAAGGACGTTTTGGTTAAACATTCATTTCAGCTGTTACTTGCCCTAGTGACATGTGACTAAGCTCCTAGTGGGCCTAGCATTTACAGTATATCCCCAGTGATGACAGACTAGTCCTAAGGGCATTAGTACATTTGTTTCTTAGTATTTTGGAATTATACCATTAGCATTTTGGACCCAGGATCTCAAGTACAGCATACATGCATATTTTTTATTTCTACTGGCCTCATTGAGAGGTCACAAATTAAAAGCTGTGGTGAATTGGTTGTTTATCATCACATGTGTATTGTGAAGTTATTTATTTCGCTTCTTTTTTTAGTTATGACTACAGTAAGAATTACTAACCTGCTGTACAGTTGCTTATTAAACCCATTTAAAGTTTGAAGCACTGTTTCTGAGAGATTGAGAACACTGTGCCTGTATCCTGTAACCTTAAGGTTTCTCTGTTTGCCCACTTCAGTCCTGTAGCTCCAGAGAAAATGAACAATTCAGCGAACTGTCATGTGATACAGACTCTCTTGTCAGGAGACAAAAATCATTTGTTCCCTTCTCATTTTCCTTGAGAAAGTGATAAAAAAACGTGTTACTGAATTGAATTCAGAAAAGGGGACCTCAGGATACTTTCCACCTGGGCATGGTGTTCAAAACAAGTGAACGAAAGAGCTCTGAAATTCAGGAATAAGGACTGTGGATGTCTAGTTAGCACTCGGGAAGCATATCAAAATTTCCGAGTGAAATTATGTTTTTCCACCTGATTTTATAGCATTTGCAAAGGTCCAAGGAGCTCAAAGGAAAAGGGCTTACAGGAAGCATCTGCAGTTGTTGTTTTCACTTCAAGCTCTTAACTAAACTGAACTGTTTTAATGTGGAAATAAATATTAAAGATCTAGTGTTGCATTCTTTTTGTTGTAATTATGCCATCTTCATTTCGTTTTACACCCCACGTGACCCTGTGTTTTAGCAATGAAATAACTCACCCCAATAAATGAAACAAGCTCTGGACAGCCACACGATAAACATTGGCTATTATGATTTGTATCTGCTATGGCAGATTCTCAAGACTGAAAAACAACAAGGATTTATGTTTTGTTGAACATGAACACTGGCTTATCGTGGCTCTTGCTTTTCCTCCTGTCTTTGGTAACATTAGGTTATAAAGAAGCAAAGGAAGTTTACAAACAGGAACAGGTGGTGCAGAGTTTCCTGGGATTGGTGACCTTGAACCGTAAGTGTATGCAGCACTGACTCCTGTGACTTTCCAGCTGCAATAAGCTTGCAGTGTTTGAGCGACATCATTTCAGGGCAAAGTCTGTGACCCTTATCCCTCCTCTCCTGTCCTGTAGTAACCGGGCTGTTACTAATGAAGCTGTTTACTATGAGGCATTTTTTAAGCAGAGACATTTAAAATGAAAAACAGTTCAGGAAACCAGATGTAATCTATATAGACATGGAGATAAATTATATGTTGCTCCTTAAGTAGGGAAAAGTTCGATCTTCAGAGAAAGTACAAATCCATTTTGACTTAAGTCAGGAAGGACCATGTGCATGTTGGTTGTTTGTAAGGATGTTGCCTATATGGTTGTATATTCTCCAAAGCCCAAGAAACCTTTTGTTAGTCCCCAACAAGGGCTGATAGAGGAGATGCTTCGTTACTTAAAGTGCTGATGCACACAGAGGTCTTTTTTAAAATGCCAGATCAGAATCAAAAGGCATTTATTGTTATAATTTTTATAAGAAGAAATTCAAAGAGGGGTTTACAGATGTTTTTCTTTAGCAAAGAGGGTGTTGGCAACATAAACAAGAGACACTGGATCATTTTAAAGACCTGTGGTTTCCACCATACAAGAAAGGGCAGAGGCAGTATCTGCTGTATGCTTCAGTGCATGACGCTGTGGCAGGTATAGTTAAACACACACTGGCGAGAAGAAAGCATAATTTAACAACTGGAAACATTTTTTTTACAAAAAAGTTCATAATTCGAGTAAAAGCTAGAAGGATGTATGAAAGGTTTTTGTGTTTTTTTGCAGATATCCTGCTGATGGTAACTATTATTGAATATACTGACAGTACTAAACTTAACTTGGAAGTGCTTAGATTTAAACCAGTTTCCTATTGTGGCAGCCTCTAGTAAAATAACAGTAAATATCCTAGTTGATCTTAGTTGATAGTCTAATAATTAAGTTTTGAAGTAATTAATTCGGTTTCATGTATCATTCTTGTGTGTGCTTTAGCCCTAGCATGCCTACCCCTGGACAGGATGCCAGTAAATTTATCCAGACACTTGCTGAGAGTTCACTTCTTCAGCTTTATGTGCCTTTAACTTTCTCTTACAGACGCAGTGCCGGATGTATTAAGTGTGACACTAGGGAATTTAAGTCTGAATCGGACAATTCTGTGGACTTCGTGTTCCCCTGTAAACTTTGCTCTACTTTTGCAGGTCAAGTCCAGTTAAAATTCCTGACTTTTTTCCCGTCACTGTGTTCTCTATGGGTAGATCTTCACCTCAGTCATCTCTGGAAATCCTCCCAATGTCAATATCATTAAACGTAAATTGTAAGCTGGGTTGTGGTCTGTGGTGAAAGTGTAGTGGCTGATATATTGGGTATGCTATATCGTCGCTGACCTAATCAGCGCTGTAGAATTTCTTTTCGGAGATTCATCAGTAACAATTGACTGTACTTTCACAGCACATTAGACCTGGTACAAATGAAAAAGACTATGTACAAGAACTATGAGAGATGATCAACACATTTCAGGGCAGAGGCAAGTGCAAGTACTCCTGAAATACACAGTTAAAAATACTAAAAACGGCAAGTCTTGGTACAATAAAACAAAAAAAATTGGATGGTAACCTTTTCCTCAAAAATTGAAGTCATGTTCTCACCATTGTGCTACAATGGTCTTACTTGTTTTAATGTTCTTCTGTGTCATCTTCATCTGTCACATTATAGTCATTTTGGATACTAGTTGATTTGCTCGTGCAAAAATGAATAGCTGAACAGTTGCCAAACTGCACACTTCTGCAAGTATAGTTAATCTCTACAGTATGTGGTGATTAGGGCATCACTGTGGGGCTCTCATGACACCTCCTGCTGTACAGGCAGCTCTGTGGGGGAACATAGACAGAACACCATGCTGTGCCTGAAACAAGTCTGGACTTTTAAACGAATTAGTCCTACCTCATTTCTGTTTACCTGTGGTGGTGTATCACATAGAGAAGCCAGCCAGAACGAATGTTCTGTCTTCTGTTGTCTTGTGTAACTGAGGAGAAATTAACAGATTTTTATAAAAGTGCATCTTAATATGAAAAGTGTTTTTAAATCCTTTAAAAGCTGTCTTTTCAATGTACTGTATATGAATACCGTAGTTGTATATCCATAGTTTTTTCTAGTTATTCTTAAACAGAATAACAGAACAGAAATACACTTCTATATTGTCACAGTTTGACATGCCAGGGCCTTTTCTATGTCAAGAAACAGATGACTCATGTCATGACTTGTTTTTGGCAGAATTGCACAATAATTTCTTATTATATTATATATATATATCTTATAACTCGAAGTAATTGCAGCGAACCCCATGCACGTCTGAGCACTTCAGGTGGCGTGGATGTGTATTCGTGGGCGTGGGTTGAGTTCTGCAGCTCTCGATGTTGGCTCCCTTGGCTGCACCCCGGCTTTTCCTTCAGGTCTCGACTCGTGAAGTCCTCGGTGCTGCCGGCGAGCGGAGGTCTGCTTCCTGGCCTGCAGTTCTGGGCCCCGCTCCAGATTTCCAGCGGAGCCCCGGTGCAAAGTGTGGGAGGAAGGGTTGAGCAAAGACGGCACAAAGGCTGTGGCCACCACATGTCCTCGTCCCGCGGGGGGGCGAGAGGGTCTGAACAAGGCAGCAGGGACTCTGGAGACCCTTCAAAGTTGCGTTTCCCAGGCCGAACACTTGGCAAGCTTTTCAAAATGGAAGCCACACAGATAAGTCACGGAAAAAGCGGAGCTGCTCATAACCCCCCCCCCCCCCCCCGTGCACCTTTTTTAACATATGTGTTTAAGAGCTTTTTCCACGCAGATTGGAAGTAATAAGAAAACAGTAGGGTAGTTCAAACTTGACGGGTGACTAGATTTAGCACACTATGCTTGTTCTCCTTGCAGCAGTAATTGTTGTAAAATCCCCCCAGATCTTATATGGACCTGGAAAGTTCAATGCAGGTATCATTATTTAAAATAAATATTCTCTAGCAAATGCAGTGCAACAGTACATCAGCCGATCATCATTGAATTTAATTCTGAATACTGGGCAGAGGATTTTTTTTTTTAATTGACAACAGGGCTATCTAAGAAAGCTTCACGGTACTTGAGCAAATGTAATAGGAACTTGGGATGCCAGTCAATAGGTTTAAAAAATATACTTTTACCCATCCATCCATTTTTGAGCCGCTTCCTCCAATTCAAGGTCACAGGGGAGCACCAGCAAGCAGTGGGTACTAGGACAGGACAACACCCTGGACAGGACACACACACTTTCACACCAGAGCCAATTTTGAACAATTTTGAAAGCCAATTAACCTATCAGCATGTCTTTGGACTGCGGGAGGAACCTGGAGCACTGGAAGGAAACCAACATGCACACTCCACACAGATAGCAGCCCAGGTCCAGCATTGAACCCAGGGCCCCAGCGCTGTGAGGCAGTAATGCTAAACACCCCATGACCTTGCCACCAACATATGCAAGTATGTGAATTTAAAAAGTTTGTAAAGACATTGCTGCTTATACCATTCTGCCAATTATGTCATTTTGTGATGCCTTCAGTGCATGACTTCCCAGGGTGACAGTATGTCCAGCGAGCAATCAGGACTATGTGCCGCACTGTTAGGATCGTGTTAGGGTTGTGCTGTGAGGAACGTGTTAATGGTCAGGGTGGTCCCAACCTAAGTAACTTTCTGTTTCCATTTTGTCAGCATGATACATTTCTTGCTGAAAACACTGCAAGATTCTTTGATCCGTGTTGGTGTTCAAAGTTTCTGTGATTTTGTTTAAAAGCCCCTATTTAAAATATTTAATTAAATCCATTTGATTTGAGTGTTGCATTTCTTTGTTGCATCGTTATACTTTATCATACAGTACCATACGGTCTTTGTGTTTATTGGGAAGCCGTACTCTAATCAGTTTGTTGCTCAAGAAGAACAGATTGCTTAAATTGTTCATATTATATATCAGCCAAAAAATTGCTGACACCAGCACACCCCCCATGAGATGTTAGGCCTGCAGCAGGATGATGCAAATTATGTAAAGTGCTGATACAGAGATGGACTGGCTTGGCTGGAGTTTTCTTACTTATGCAAGCTCTTGTCTTTAGTAAATATTGAAAAACCACACCAAAACATAATTGAAATGTAAATAAGAAATATTGACGTTGAGATGTAAGCAAGGAAATACACCCAGAGCCCCTCATATTGACTTAGTCACTGCCTCTGATTTAAATATTCAAAATCCCCAAATACACAAAAACCAATACTCTGGACTTTTTATTTCAAGTAAAGCCAGAAAGAGACACTTGGATTAGCTTTATTAATGATCTGTTTATCCATTTTCTGTTAGTAAACAAATAGTAGGTGCATTGTGTTATACCTCACAATATAAAAAGGGAAAGTATAGTGAACATGTTTTTGGAATAATAAAAGATTTGATGATTTAGTTTCGGGGGTTTGTTTAATCTTTTTTGGTTCCTCCCTATAGATCTCTAGCTCTCTGTAAATAAAATACATCTAGTAAAACTCTTGGCGAATGTAAGATGCAGAAGCTGGTTTTTATTCAGTTCTCTTCCAGTTTTGTATTTTAAACAGGCCTCTTGGTGTGATGATTTGTGGAATTAGAGAGGAATAAAATAAGTGGCTGAAATATGAGCATTCAATTTTGATTCTGTTTAGAACCATCTTTACTCAGCTGCCAGTGGTCATTAAGCCATTTGATTGGATTAATAGAACAGATAAGACAAGTGTGGGAGAAGGACATTAATCCCTTAATCTTAAATGAGATGTGTGTAACCAGGGTTGTCGGGTCTCTTCATTCCATGTCTTGGATCTTGAAATGAAGGTATTGCTGCCTGAGCTTTTGTAACGCATACTGCCACTATTGTGGGTTGTTAAAACTGGCTTACCAGCGTGGTGACGTCACCGCCCTTCCCTGTGGATAGCAGGAACCGCAGCCGCCGGGCTGACGGGAGATTTCCCTTTGGCTCAAGTGGCTGGGTCCCTGTTGAGTGATGCCGGAAGCCTGGGTTTGAGTCCCCGACAGTGGGGGGCTGACCTGAGGCGGCAGGGGCGAGGGCGTATACCCACGTGAACCCCGAAGCGTTACACTTTTTTGTAGATGTACTGTATAGATGTTCTCCTGTCATCTATAGTTGATGTTGCAAAGATGGATTGAACCACATCTCTGTTATATCAAGATGCTTCCCAAGCGTAGACTGCCTCAGTTTTTTAGCAGGTTAAGATCTGTCTTGTTGCATGACACTAAATGTGCGGCAATAGATATTGAGGATATCTTTGCCCCCAGGTTGAAAAGCCTTGTTGTAGCATCATCTTTCCAGGGTAGCCTACACCTGGCTTAGGTAAGATGACTCCAGTCTCACTGTGTTGACCATTGTTGTGTTTTTTTAGAATTTGCCTGTTCAATCCAAAACAGAAACCAGTTTGGGTGTGACTGTCTTACCATCAGATCTATGTTTGAAATCCTGCCCAGATGTAAATTAGGACAGTAACGCCTTCCCTGTCTCGTATGTTGCTTTGCAGACCTGTGACTAACTTGTCTTTATCCTTGCAGCTGCCCCTTAGTTTTCTTCATGTGATAGGATTGCGCACTGTCTTGTGCTTAAGTTATGGCTTTGCTGTTGACCTGAAGACTCCTGCCAGTGAGAGGGGCCTACTGTATGTGTAAACCTGAGGAATTGTCCTACAGCCAAGTCATAATATTTTTGCTCTGCAAGGAGGAGACTGTGAGGGGAAATCACAACTGGGATGAGAAATACCCATATCTTGAGAATTGCATCCCTTGGCTAAGCCATGAAAGGACTGTAAATATTTACACATAGAGACTAAGGAACTACTAGATACTACTGGTATTGAATCTCTGGCGGCCTGAACAGTGTATGAATAAAGTGCTGCATAAGGAATATCAAAGAAACATTTAGCAGAACATCACAAACTTCCTCTGAGTGTCTCATTAGTGCAGTCGCGGTGAGGCCAATTAATTTCTTCCAGGTAGCTCTGTTAGCATTTGTCCTGGTAGATGAAGGGGAAGTTTTGCTTTGCTGTGGATCTGCAGTAGGTCTCTTCTAGGCAACGTGATGTAAACATGCCTTACTTAGCTGCATTTGATCCCACTGACATGAATCAAAATAATTTCATGCAAAAGAGTTTAAAGACAGTAACAGTCTAGAAAATGAAATGGTGTTCTTGCATCTTGAAAAGGTCAGTGTTTTGCACATCTCTTATTAATTACTACAGGTGCCCTGCTTCATGACATTATCTGACAAGAACCTGCTGAGCCCTTTGGTCTCTTTAGAAAAATGGTGGCACCTTAATGACTTTGAGGAAACGTCTGTATCACAATTAAAATGTTTTAAGGTGATTTTCCGCTGACTTGAAACTCATTTTAATCTGCCCCTTAAAAACAGTGGACAGTGAGTATCCTGGGACTGTGATCAGACACATGTGTAGCTCCTGCGTACACAACTTGTGTTTTTTGGAGCAATCGGAGTACCTTGCTCAAGGGTATAGCAGCCCTGTTCCTCCTGGGACTTGGCCCCACACCCCTCCGTCAGGAGTCCTGAGTCCTAGCCACATCCTCGAACTGAAATGTGCATGTGGGATGTTTCTAGTTCCAGCCTCTGTCCTGTTCAATTCACAGGCTTGTTAGGAGGAAACACAGGACATGCAGCACTGGACTTTAGTGTTCCTGCAGATTCCCCAGGGAAGTAGTACAGAGTTCACCCGGCCACAGCGGTCACTATAAACAACATTGTCTGCTTTGGGACACTGGTCCAAAGGGAAATGGATCAAACAATTAAATAAATAATCCGCCATTGATCTTTTTCCCACTCTTTCTTGAACTGCAGGTGGTAATATGAAATTGCCTGGGTACGGGGGATTTGAATTGAAGATGCATAGCCATTGAGACATCAAGTTATTAATTCTCTGCATGACCTGTTAGGTAATTGAGAACGTCTATCGCATTAAGGTGAAGCAGAACATATGCACGCTTAATGTCAATCTACAGGGGTCGTTCATCTCATTTAATTTTCTCATAAAAGAAATGAATCCAAAGATGTGTTAGTGTCTTTTGTTGTGTTACAGTGTTGCCACAATTTTGTCTGGATTATTATTGCTTTCCGAATATCCAAATTAGAAATGTAAACTTGGTGAAAAAACTTCTGCATGTTAAGACGTGCTTGCAAAGTAAAGTTTTGAGATGCAGATTAATAGTGTTACATCAGTACATGACAGTGAAACTTTGTGAGGAGTAAACAGTACCTTGGCTCTATGCTGGTGTGTTGAATTGTGTGTTCTGTGGGCATGGCACTGTTGTAAACTGCATGTCTTCTTTTCCTGTTCCTATTGAAGGAAAGCCAAAGCCCAATGAAAGAATATCACCCACGGATGTGTCATCTAAAAAGAAGTGAAGCAGGCTATGGCTTCAACCTTCACAGTGAAAAGTCCAAGCCTGGACAGTTCATCCGGTCAGTGGACCCTGGGTCACCGGCTGCCAGGGCAGGATTGAGGCCACAGGACCGGCTAATTGAGGTAATTAAAGGGACTTAACATTTGTTTATCTGCTTAAGAACCATCAGACGAGTGCTTTCAAAGAATCTCACTTTTCATTTCCTGATGGGCTCGAGGTTATATTAAGAAATACATCTTTTTAACAGCTTTTTAAAGGGCCTGTGTCTCACCTGCCCTCCTGTTCCGACTTCAGGCTATTCGCTGTTCCTTTGAAATGCCTGCTTGGAGTACTATGCTCTCCATCTGACCCTTCCAAAGACAAAAACAACATGCAGTACCTTCTGCAGGGACTTTTCAGATCTAATTAGGAGGCTGTGAAGTTGTATTACACCAAGATCTCACTTTGAAGCACTTTGCTCTTAAGCCACTGATACACTTGTGTGTGCCTTGTCTGCTAATTCCAGTCATGAAAATCTTCTAACAGGTTGAACAGCAGAGAATAATACATGAAAACAACATACTGTAATTAAGCCGTACAGCTCTGTGTCAGTGACTTAGCACACTTTTTTCAAGGATAATAATATGTAGGAACTGAAGCAGTATGTTCCTGGAAAAGAAGCAACTATCCCCCAGCTACACCACATTGAAGATTTTCAGGTTTTAAGCAATACGATCTATTATTTAGTTGGCATGCAAGTACAAAATGAGAGAGATATATATCTCCAGAGCCCATTTAGAATATCAACAGCATGATAGTCTGGCTACCTGAGTGCTGCAGATTTTTTAGAGGCTATGCAAGAGAACCTTTGTGCGTATTCAGAGCTGGGCACGACAGAGGTGGAGGTTAGGAGAGGAAACGCAAGAGGCCTCAGCCTCCATGCTGACCTACTCTCACAGCGTCCCCAGGTCGGCTCCTCCAGTACTCCGACAACACCAGTCTGCTCACTGCGCATGTGGACCAGTAGGTGGGAGCAGAACCTCTAAACCAGTATGGTGTCATCTGACTCTGTGCCACAGAAGGTGCTGTCTTTTAGATGAGATATTTAGCCAAGATCCTGACTGTTTGTGGTCATGGAAGACTCCATAACATTTCTGGAATGAGTAACAAGTGCTAACTGTACTGTTAAATTCTCCAAGTCCATAAATCCCACTCAGTGCTCCCTACATTTACCTCTCTGCTCACTAATAACTAAGATTTCCTCACTGCCCAACCTTATCAGCTCTGCACTGTATCTGAGTTACTGACACAAAATGTGTCACAATTTAATGTCACATTGTTATTACACAATTATGCATAATTTAATGTCACATTGTTATTACAGATGGTTAAGTCAAACCAGGTTTTTACTCAATGTGGCATTCCTTCTGATAGTATACACTGAGGGAACATCTACACGTGTCTCCAATAATGTCTTTTTGGAATGATTAACCAGGGCAAATGCTAATGTGTTCTCCTATGCAGTAAGGAGAATATTTAGATCAAACTGACCATTGTACTCAGGTAAAGAATGAATCATCATGGTTTTAGAAGTCAGTCACCTACAAGAAAAATGCTGAAGGGAGATATTGTGAAACAAATAACAAAATATCCACAAGAAAGAATCAAATTTAAACTTGACAAGAATCTCTTACCTAAAAATCCTGAGGTACTGAAAAAGACTTTTCCCAGTAGGTGTTTGAGATGCTTATTGTAAGGCCAAACTCCAGGCTTTAATTCCAGAAATTTGCCTGTGATATCCCGTTTGAACGTTTGTGGGAGGTTCCTCAATCTGCTGTGTCCAACCACAACATAGCAAAATAACTCAAACAAAACCAAAATGTTGTTCACCATTTGAATTTTGTATTTTTTTGTATTTGCCATGTTATCAGACATTTTTTCTATGCAGCTTAGGCATACTGTATTAATCTACATAAATGAATCTAAACATGTATTAAATAATTTTCGAGGACAAGACCTCATTCTCCTTTATTTTTCAAAAGAGTCTGTAAACAGTTATGTGTCTAAATAATTAGGTTTGGGCAATCACTTGAATTTTTTTAATTTACTTCAGCTTCAAAACACAAAAATACTGTACCTCAAATATCCTGCAAAGAATGAAAATAATTCCAAGCATTTATGACATAGATTAGATCCATGTGGTATTGACGACTGCTTATGATGTTAACTCGTAATTGTGCTGTTAAATTGTTAAAACACGCTTTATTTTCCTTGAATCATTTCTCCCACTCTTGCTCATAATTTCAGGAATTTTTAGCAGCGGTTGAGCTACATGCCCTTTTTTCACAGAAAGTGTCATTACTAGAGTCCGTAATTTAACCTGATTGGATTATTGGCTTTCCAAACTGATTGTCTTTCAAAAAACCATGGCTCTAACTAAATGAGTCAAACCATTCTGTAATCAAAATGAAGTCTCTGCTCTGAGGTTTATATTAGCAATCAAGTTCACATGTTTTGCTTAAATGTGCTTGTAGTTTGTATTTTGTTGAAAGTTCGAAAGATTTTTTCCATGAGGCAGGAAAAATGTCTTCACATTTATTATCCATCACATTTATTCTGTGTTTCATCATTGCTTCCCATAGGAATGTCAGCTGTTACATTAACTACCAAAACACACAGCTTATAAAAGGGCATATGAAGACACACAGGAATAGGCACACTCCTAGATTCTTTTTCTTTTGTATGTTCTCATAAATCAGTGATGGATTTAATTAGGATCATCCACCACAGATTTAAACAAGTACAGTACAAGGCCTGAAGCAAATACATAAAATAAGAGAATAAAGTTTAATAAGAGAATAGGTTTCATAGAGAGAATTCAAATGTATTTCTCCATGCCTTGCATCTAATCTATATTCACACAGGACCTGTCCTTAGCTAAAGAAAACGTACACCACACTGGAATAGAGATGGTTAATTCTACACTGGAAACAGAAAGTAAACCATTTTTGGAGCTCTGATCCCTTTAACAAAGTTAGGGGGCATATAGATACTGTAGGATTTATGCTTTGTGGACCAGGGGGTAGTCACAGAGCAAGTATGTCTAGCTTTTTTAAACTGGTTAGACAATCAATCAGAAACTGCCCGATTAATTAGTCAAAATTAGTTAAAAGTCAATTACACAGGGCCTCAGGACTGGAACCAATCAAGACTTTAACCGTCTTGCAACTAACTAATTCCAGCTGTTTCAACTTTGTTTTTCAAGCTTCTTTCTTCACCCTAATGGAAGCGTTCCATCGGTTACTGGGTTTTTATAGCTTGTGATGGGCTGCCGGTTCTAAGTTACAGGCCCCAGTGTTTAACACTTCATTAGAATAAACTTTTCTTGTGCCGAATGGCTCCACCACATGTGCTGTACAACCCACATGCTGTACCTCAGAGTCTCTAACTCACTGCCAGGAAGTGATGTGTGGTGCACTAGTATACTGTACATGGACATTGTAAGACAGGACAGTTTTTACTGATGTGTAGTAGTAGTCTGTATTCCATCAATCAATGCTTTCAGGCTGTGTAACAATTCCATTACCTTTTGCGAAATAAATAACAATGATGATCATCTTTGACAACAGCAACCAGGAATTAGGGTTGCTTTGTGAATGTTTGGAATATTTGGTGAGATGTGTTTGGCTTAACCTGCATGGTTAATGGGCAGCCTCCCAGTGGCCACAAGACAAGGGGCTTGAACCCCATTCAGACCAGGAGTCCAGGAGTCCAGGAGTCAGCAAGGTGGAAATGGGGAGGAGGAGAGATGACTGAGACAAATGTAAAGGGAGTTGTTTGTGCTTGATACTGTACAGATATATATATATAACTAAATTTCCATAATTTCCATAATTAGGAACACCTGTGTGAGATGGACTTGCTGTTGTTCACTTCAGTTAATAATTTCCATTTATTATAAATGTCTGTCCTCTAGGTTGAAATGACTTCCCCATCAAACAAATAATACTCATCGCTACACCTGCTGCAAATAAGTCCAAGTTAAGAGCTTGATCAGTATAGCTTCTTTGGACAGGGAGCTATTCAAAACCTGCTGTGTCTTCCCATCCCTAGACTATGTATATAATAAATTCAAATGTCACAGGACTCCGTCAGCGGATTTTCCTTCTCCTCTCGAATCTGAAGGAGATCTTCCTGAAAGTGTGTAGCCTGAATACTTTGTTGGTGCAGGGAATACTCTTCCCATAGCCAGTGGAAACGAATGTCTGGAAAGGATTCAGATCCCACGTTATAAACTCTGGGCTGTTTCTGGTTTGACAAAGTGAAATCAAAGAAGTAGAACACCTTTCGATTGAAGCCGGAGCCATTCCAGCACTTACACGTACTGTGTAAACCTAATATTGTCTAAAACTAATATCAAAAGTAGGACACAAACCCACTTGGCAGAAATTACTCTTTTGAATGCAAAATTTTAGGCATAATTTATGTCAGAGAAGCACTTTCATGATTTTCAGAACAATACAATGTTTTATTGTTTTTTTTTAATTAGTTTGTATACCTCAAACCTACTTTTGAGTTTGTTTTTTTCTAGTTATATACATTAATATCGGTCTGCTTTATTGCTTTTGTTAACGTTTTGACAGTGGTAATACATTTTCTGTTTACTTAAAATGTCTCTTGGTTTCGAATTTCACACACATAAAGTGTCTACATTAGGAATGTAGAGTCATAACAAGCTTTGTGGAATACTACCCTCAGGGTAATGCTATAGTTGACCTACAAAAATAAACCTAAACAGCAAGCTATTTCCTTGATTTTGTTTGGAAAATCAGTTCACATTTATAACATCAGGTCACTAAAACCAGTCTTACTTTTTGAATTCCCAAAAACAGTCTGGGTGCTGAGGAAGATAATTTGGCCAGGATAGGTTTATCTGGCTTATGTGCTGTGAAGAACGACAGTACAAACCTTGATGACCACATCTGGAGAGGTTGTGTTTAGAAATGTAAAGATAACAGTAAAGGGGAGAAAAAAAAACTCTGCTCATGCTGAAAGAAGAAAATAATTCTCTTGAAATCTCAGGGCATTTCCTGAGCTCAGGTCAACACTAATAGGATCTAATCTCTTCACACACTGTTGGGACTCAGTAATGAAGCACAGATGTCACTTGGTGTGTGAAAAGAATCCACCCTTATGCAAGAAGCAATCTGTCGTCTTAATTCAATACACCAGCCTGCCATGAAGGGCAATCATTCCAGTACAGCGCAACCTGAACTATTTCAGAGGCAGTGTCTTATGTTTTAATAGTCGACTGCTGTGAAAATAGCCCCTTAGCAACTAAGTACAGGCGGACTAAAGAAGTATCAACAATAAACTTTAATTTTGAATGTTTCTTTAAACATGCATTATGTTATGGTTACAGTAGTAATGCTTCAGGAGTGATTCGGGTGTCAGTTATTTGTAGTCTCATAAGCTTATCTACCCTGGAGAATCCTGTCCAGCTGTCAGTATTTAAAATGTGGAAATAAAAATATCATTCATAACTGAGAGCTCATGCGTTATCTAGGAGGTAATTTTCATTTTCCTTCCTACATTGCAGTATCTCCATCTATTTCAAATAATTCATGTATTTCTTATCCAGCAGAGTACAGGTGCCCAATCGTGGTCCTGGAGCATTAGTGTGTCTGAAGGGTTTCAACGTGTCTTTATAGCAGCTACACCTGAAGGGCTGGTCTGAAATTGGTCAGATCCAGCCAGTAACCACTTGTTGTAGCTCATTAAGAGCTGAGCTGAAATGAAAACCTGCAGACACACTGACCCTGCAGTCCTAGGACTGGACACCCATGCATTAGAGGCTTATAGTGTACGGACTGGAACTGTCTTTGAATTCAACACTGCTCATTTAATCCATTTATTCACCTTCCTCCTAAACATAAGCATTGAAAGATTTCAAATGATGGGTGCTGAGAGGTGCAGATTTGTCAAGCTGTAATAATGTCACTGTGCATGAAAGTGATTTACATTGAATTCACCAAGCATGGGATTATTCACCCTTTAACATGAGCTAACGGGGAATATGAGCTGGGTTTAGACCTCAGAGAGTCGAGTTAGTTTTGACTGATGACGTGTGCTTGCAGTATGAATCCTGCTCAGTAGGAAACAGACCTCAGGTTCAGATATTTGATGTCCGTTGCCTGGCTGAGGAGCCGATGGTGTGAAGCTGTCATCTGTGGGATTATGACTGAACGCTTCTAAATCAGAATCTTTCCCTAGAAGGTCCTCAAACTTTAAATACTGTAGATGTACAGTTTTGTGTACAGCTACAGCGAACGTGTTCTGAAGCAATCACACATCAGCACATCAATTCAGTGTGGAGCTTTTTCAATTATGTTTCCCAACCCAGAGTGGTTTATGGAGCTGCACCTAAAATTCAGACATTTTTCAGGGTCCTGCAGGCTAATTCGCCTACGGCATCTCAGACTACGGCATCTCAGACTAACAACAGACAAGGGCACTACACCCAAAGTCCAGTAACTAGATGCAACTGGGTTTGAGCTCTCCTGAGGATGTGGGGTTTGTCTCTGCAGTGGTCTCATCTTTTTTGAAGATGTGTTACTTCAGTAAAATGTGACCATTCAAAGCCTACAATGCAAGAACATAGTAAAGTAATACAGTACATGACAAGGAATGAGTTCCCATGAGATATGTCTTTACAGGGATGCATGGCAAATCGCTAGGCACAACTGGAGATACAGTGTACTGTGCTAAAACATTCCATTTCCATGCTGAATGCTCAGCATTGCTAAAATTCCTCACAAAATGTACTGAGAATATCATCCTCTACTGCAGCACTTAATTCTGACTGCTTTGCTCTTTCACAGAGTTTTGAAAAACTGTGAATATTTTTTTAACTTAAATAAATATTGCAGTGTTTTTGGACACTGAGGTGTTTTTCCCAGTAATAATACTGGTGATGTAACGTTTTCAGACTAACAGAGCTCACACATACCGATGTATGTCAGACTATTTGGATGTGTGGAAATGTCCAGATGTACTTCTGCTCTTCTCCACCAGCTGTTGGTGTCACATTACACTAAACTATCAGGGCCCACAAGCTGGGCGATAAACCAGTTGGGCTTTTTAATGTTTTACATGTAATGTCTTGTAAATATGTTCTCTCAGACACGGAGTGTTGTTGAAGGGCTTTGTGTACATGCCTTGGCAAGAAGAAAGGATTCAACATAAGCACTGGGGATTTGGGTGACACTCAGTGCAGTACACAGTAAACATCAGTTTATTTCTAAATATTCCACTAATATACATATTATTTCAACAATTAATACAGCAGACGTCTGTAAAAGTCTTTAGTTTTATACTGTTGTCCCCTTTTGGGCTTCCAATTTAAAATCATTTGACTTTTAAATCAAATAAATCATGCTTTTTCTCTTTTCTACTTATCAGTAAACAAGCTTTCAAGCAGAATCTGTAACAGACTTTGAATCCTGCGTGGCTCTTTTTCGCTTTTGGCTGAGCAAGGAAATTTGTTTTATTGTGTTTTGACACACGTGTTTTGTTTGCTAGACAATGAGATGAGATATCTGATTCAGGAAAACAAATAAGCCAGGCTTTGTTGTCTGCTGTTTTCCAGAAGATGTGACTCTCTCGCACTGAAATTGTGTTTCACTCTTGAGTGCCGGATATGATTGGGTCATTGACTCTTTGTCTGAATAATAGAAGTAGACAGGTTGTTTACTGTACAACAATGTGAGTTGATGCAGAATAACCTGTAATTGATGTTGATTTCAGTGCCTAGTGCTATATATAATAGAGAATGTTGGACGAGGCAAAGAGAGTAATTTTCCTGAAAGGAATACAGTATGTTTCATGTTTGATCTGCTTTCCCAAAAGAATATGTAGAATATGTTTACCGAAATAATTTCAAATAATTTTCGTTATTTCAGAATAATTTTATTTTCCACTAAAACAACATATTTGAATGTTTATATATTTGATTGACGGGGAGTCAAATGTATTTGAAATATTGAATTATGTTGCCACCTCTCAAAAATTAAAATTTTCTTTTAATTATTTTATTTACTAGAAGCTGTAAATACTGGCTGTAAAATCTGTAATTTTCCCACTTCTGGTAAATAAGCTATTGTTATGTTTATGTGGTCTATGTAGATCTACAAGAAAACTACTGTACATGGAGGTTTATTTAAAACTGATCGATAATCTACTACCAGATGGGCAGGATGAGTCAAATTGCCTCCTGTCGTTTGTAACATTTCTTAGGTTCTTATGTTCTGTTTGGATACTGTTAGCCAGCTTCAATGTAGAGAACCTGATTTCCTCTCTGCTGTTATTTATTTACTCATTAAACTGGCTTTGTGAATTTATCCAAGGTGCCCTACTGTAAGTGATGTCTGTATTGTTGAATTATGTAAAGGAACACTGTAACTCACAGTAGAAAACAAATTACAGAATACTACACCCATTGAAGTTCTGGATTATAACGCAATTAATGTGACCAGAAAGGTATCAATTTGTCAATGAAGGTGCATGCGAGCTGTCATCCGGCTAACTAAGATGGAGGCTCATCTCTGGATTATTGTCACTTTTTCCAAAGAGCCAAACAACTGCACCGGACACTGAACACAGGACGGATTTTCATAGCAGACACTGTGTTGTAGTTTCAATGTTTGCGCCTCAGCTCCAGATCTGAAAGATTTTTATCCCAGCATTTGCAAGCGTGTGTGTCATCGCTGCGTCCCATTAGTTCTCTAAGATTACAATTAGTCATGCTGACCAACTGCTCTCGCCAAGATCAGCATTACGCCAGGAGTGTGAAGAAAGACGTCCTCTTCGGCAGATGGTTTCTGCTTGGCGTGACACTCGTTGGCTTTCTCCACCCACTTCTCCGCAGCCTGGCTTTGCGGGGAGTCGTTTTCGGAGCCAGGGTCATTTGAGAAGAAATGGAAATGTGAAAATACTCCTGATGCAGGTCACAGAGCAATATTTTCATGAGATACTTGCTGCCACATTCCGCTGGCCACGCTTATTCAAGCGAAATGAAAACCGAATGCGAGTGAACAGCAGCAACACGCCCTGGGGTGGCACCTGGAAAGCGCTGTGACGTCTGAAATCTTCCGTTTTCTTGTTAGAAAGTAGGTGCCAGCTTACCATGTGTGCAAAAAAAAACAAGAAATAGAAGAATATATTCTTATTTAGGTGGTTACATCACAACTGACAGCTGGCAGCCCACTGAAGCTCAGGCGGTGTGAGCCTGGCCAGTACCTGCATGGGTGGTGCTGGATGTGGTGTTACTGGGACCAATAGGAGGCTCACCCCCCCGGCCCTGTCTGTGTGGGTCTTAATGCCCCACTATCCTGTTTCTGGTTTTAAATGTCCTTTTGCGTGGTTTCTACTTATGCCCCTGCCTTGCCTGCCAAGTATTCCCCATGACTCTGAATTGGAAGAAGCAGTTAGAAAATGGATGGAAATCCTAACTTTTAGTTTGACTTTTTTTATTTCTTACCACCGTTGTCTAGAAGATGTACCTCATGTATCAACATAAACACCCCAAGTCTTTTACATAACTAGTCTTCTATCTCCCTGTTTCCCATTTAATTTGTGTTTTTGCTACATTAGCTTATTAACTCTTCAGCAGCTCAGACCACTGATAGAAATAAAGAACAGAGGTCCTAATACACATCCCTGTGATGAATTACTGCTTGGATCATCCCAGTTTGAACATGCACCCTGTATCTGTAATCTGTACAGACATACTCCGTACATATTCTATTTGTTAATCAATTTTCAATCCGAACACTTTTTCTTGAATGACAACACATACCATTTGAAATTTAACTGTTTGAAAAGCTTAAAATCTAGATACACCATGCACATGTGTTATCTGACTTCAGACTCTTGTTTTCAGGAATCTGGATGGTATGGATGAGGCAAGCTGATTGATATTGGCATCGCCACACAAAAAACAAAGATATAGCATGGGCATGAATATCAACAACTGAAGATTTCAAGCTTGAAATAAAGATTCTGTTGGAGAGAAGTCTTTTTTTTTCTTTCAAAGACACTCCTAGTAGACAAGCTCCTGGCATCAGTCCATAGCTGGAGGGTTCTTACAGCATGCCCATTCCTGTGGGTGTAAAAAGTGTGGCTAGTTGACACTGGCAGATGTCCAAGGAGGTGAAGTAACTGTACTGTCACTGAATCTGAAGGCTTGACCTCACAGACTGATAAGAAGAAGGAAAATATGAGCCCAGGGAAATAATGTATCCGCATTTCAGTGTGTTTTGCCAAGCAGCAGGGACAGAGTCTTGTTTTACCAGAACAAGCTGTGTCTTAATCAGGGTTGTAAAGTAATTCGAATTAGTCTGACAGAGGATTTTTGTGTTTAAATAAGTAGTGAATACATGCCATGCATAGGAAATCACTGAGTTTTTAGGAGCAATCAACTGTGAGGGGAGACTTTAACAGTATGTCCAGTCATACTCACTTGCATGCAGATAAACATTTTAAAAAGTTGTTCTGCTATTTGCAGAGTTCCAAAGTGTGATTTCTCGGTTGTCATTGAATCATGAAAGGTGATGCACTAAAGCTTAAAACTACCTAAAGAAGCACACAGACTATAGCGACATAGTTCAGATCCCGTACATTTTCAAGGTCTGTTTATATCACCAGCACCTATTGACCTGGCAAGGTGGCAAGACCAGGTTGAAGTCAAAACAAAGCCAATTCAATCTGGAAATCCTGTTCCCCAGGGCCAGAGTCACACTGGCATGCTCAACTAGCACAATAAAAGGCCTATTATGCCAAAGTACTGTTAATCAGTTAAGTGAGACTTGAGATGGAAGGAGCATTAGACTGTAGGTTTCTTGGTTTAGAGACCACTTTGCATTACATTTCTCCTATGGTACAGTACATTTACCATAGTCTGCTTGCTAATGGACTAGAGTATTGTCAGACATTGTGTGGGCAGCCAGTTCTCTCCTCTAATTCCTTTAATGGTACTGTGTGAAAAATGTTTATTTAAAAAGACTCCTGCACAGCAGGGGTTTTGACAATGATTAGTTATGACTAGTTCATTTCACCTATTGACTAATCCACTCAGTCATTTTTTTATTTTCTCCATTTTCGTAACCACCCATTTGCAACAATAAATATAATACACCCCATTATATTTATTTGAATGTATTTAGATTTTATCTCGAGCTGCAGGGAACGCAACCTGTATTTCACAGCCTTCCATGTACTGTATTTTCATCAGCACAAAAGCTGTGAGACCTAGATTTTTTCTGGCATGCAGGGAAGTGTTCCTGCTGAGGGCATTTAAAGACTGAAGTGAAAGTAACTCCTGTGATTGAGATACATTGATTTGAATGGATTTGATTATATTTGTGGAAGAAAAACATCTGTCTTTGGACTAATGATTGCCAGAAGATGGACAAGTGAGTAAGATGCTACAGTCTAGATCACAGTTCTTCAAGCTCAGGAGAAAATGCAATTCAAGATCCATTACTACTGATCCATCCATTTGGTTTCTTAAAAAGAACAACAGATAGTCCTTATGTATAATTTTAACATAAAGCAGCCTTCAACAGATTTATGAATCTGATACATTTTGAAATAGGTTCCAAAAATGTGCGACCAATAATTACAAAACATTAAAACATTGGTCTTTATATGTAAACTGCACGATGAAAAGTGCATCTTTGTTCATTGAACATGTTGTATTTATATTGGAATGGAATACTACATTACTAGTGGTCCTAGTAAGCATTTAAAGTTTTAAACCCCTTTGACCTGTCACAGTTTGCCTGACAGGAACATTCAATATTAGTTTTTTTTTTTCAGCTGGTCTACACTTCCAACCAGACTTAATATCAGAAAATATATTACTAGGGAGAGTGGCTGGGTAAAGACTCCATCCAACAGTTGTTGGCACTTATTTGTGCATACCTGGGTGTGACAACCCCACCTTTTAGAGGTGGCCACGTGAGGTCTAAGCACATGGAAAACCTCACAATGGAAAGCACCTTTACTCTAGCAAAAAAAAAATCTTCAATCTACCTTCCCCATGACTCCTTGTATATATCAAACTAAAGCTAGTTCAACCCATGTGAGAATGTGACTGTCTTCACCAATGACTAATCAATCAAATGCAGCACATGTGAGCATATTTACCAGCAGCAGAGGCTTTAACAGCCTCAGGACAGCTGTGTCTCCTTCCCTGATTCCTGCTAGGCTGTCACACTGGGTTGTCTTGATTTGTTGAGACATGCAGTTTTCTACCTTGTCTGACAACAAACTACTAAAATAAATTAATTCCACAGAGGATTTAGTTGGTTAAGTTTTGGCCTTATAAACAATTCCAAGCTCCCTGACTGTATCTGCAATCCAATGTCGTTTGTTGGACATTGCAATTGATTTCTAATAAAACCACAAGTCTTGCTGTAGCTACTGTAAGTGATAGACATTCCAGTAAACGTTTTATATGGCCACTGTGTTGCTGTGTTTTTATTATGTATCTTTGGAGGTCAAAAGGAAAGTATAAGCATCTACAAGTGAATTCAGCAGCTATCTGTTTCTTTTGCAAACTCTGTCTCATTTCATACAAAGGATAAATATTAAAACAAAATACCTTCTAGGATACTGATACTTGAAACCCACACTATTCGTACAACAAGTGCCACTCATGAATATTTGATTGTGAACCATGGCTGAATTGCACAGAACGTAGCTCTTTTGAGGTCAACGCAGGCACGGTGTTTGTGTCTATTCTTTTCAAAGAAACTTTCCATAAAAGCCCGTCTTTCTTCCGAGAAAGTGATATGTTCTAATAGGGTGAAAATGTTCTGCCCTGAGGTGTGATGAGACATCTTTTTTCTCTGGTCTTTCTTGATGACTGTGCTGTGAAAGTAAGTGGTTGCTAGGAAACCAAAGAGAAGCAGCAGGGGAAAAAGAACATTAGAGCAGCAAAGCACTTTGGGAGAAGTTGAAGATTTAGTGAAGGGCAGTTGCGACAAAACTATGGTGACTCCGGAATGCATTTAGTCTCTACGAAATTATTCTTTTTTAACCTTTAATTTTCCTTCCCATTCTGTACCTGTTCTGTTCTCACTCTTGAGGGAAAGTAGGAAACAGATTTTCATTAATCTCATTAACACAAATATATGTTCTACTTTCAACTTTTCAACTTTAAACAGTAATTAAGAGTAGTATATTACTTCATCTCAAGTCTCAAGTCTTCAGTGCAACTCTTGTATGAAAAGTATTCATTGACCTAACCTTTGAGTTTTAGGAGATTTGTTTTCCTTGTTACCTGAGGTTGTTTTAAACATTGTACTATGTACATTTTTTTAAATTATGATTGTTATCTACCACATACACCTACATTCTGTCAAAAAGAATATTTGTCTGCATGCCTAATGTAACTGCTGGCAAAAATAAATCCCAAATTGTACAAAGTCCCTTCTAGGCTAAGCTGGAAAGGATAGGATGGAAATGCAGTTTAAACAGGCTCTGGGAGTGTTAGTGTTCAGCATTGGCTGTAAACTGTGTCCCGGAGGCCAGACCTCTGTGGCTGTGATGTTTGGTGAAAAGCATCTGGACTTTTTTCATGATTAGCAGTTTCAGCGTTTCAGTGAATGGTAAGACTAAATGAATGTCATGTGAATAAACACAAATCGAAAGCCTCTTATTTTTAAAAAGCACCCTTGGTCTTCATTATTAATAATTAGAATAATGTTGGTATTTAATGCAAGCACACTCTTGCTGCTTGGGAGGGGGACATTAACAACTTTAAATTTACTGTCCCAAAATAGCTGTCTTAGTGATGCAGTGTAATAGGGTGTCACAAACCCAGCTCTTTTGCCAGAATGCAAAGCCAGGAGCAGTCCTGTCTGGTGGATCTCTCACCCTGATGTGGACGCTGATCTGTTTGCCACACACACATGGTTCATCTCTCCCCCTGCCTTCGACACCGGGAAGGCCCACTACCCTTCACTTTGTGTCAGTAATGCCAAGGTCATCACAACTCTGCTCCTGTGTCCCTGTGGAGTCCCAGGTTTCTTTGTTGGCAGCGATGCTCCAGTATGGTGAAGGAAGGAAACGTTAGTCGCGGCTCGGTTCATAAGAGCAGGGATGCTGACTCTGGTGCCCAGGCTAAATTCCACTCTGTGCTTGAGCAATCTGTTCAGGTTCTCTCCTAATGTAATGAGTGAAGTAATGTCTAACTAATAATGTCATAATGTCTGCCACACGACACCTAAGTGGGTGCAGCACTGCAGCTGGGAGAGATGTGGGACCCCTCCTATGTATTGTATATGGCCAATAAAGTGCTCTTATGTATAAACTAGACTGCGGCTGCTCGTCGGCCAGCAGGTAGCACTGTTCCAAGACCAGTGCTCCCGGTGCTGTGACTGGAGAAGCGGTACTGCAGCGCTGTGGGAGGTGCCATCTTTCAGATGAGAAGTTAATGGGAAGTCCTGATTTGAAGATCCTGTGGCACTTTTCAAAAGGGGAAGGTGTTAGCCCCGGTCTACTAGCTAAACTCCAGGCTGTGCTTGAACGGTCTGCCCTCCCTAAAGTTCCACCTGATATCAAAGAGTGAAGCAATTTCTCTCTTCGCCACCTGCTTGTCTTCCTCGTGTGGCTACTGGTGCTTCATGGTATCCATGTGAAAAAGACAGGTAACATCCTAAAAACCTGAACATGACCTGGACGTGGTTTTTGTTTTTCATGTTGCTAGAATGAATATGTCAGACTCTGCTAAAAACCACTTCAAAAGACAGTTTCAGAACTTTTTGCACTTCTAAGCCAGTGTAAAAAAGCATAATTATTGCAAAGCTGACTCTGCAAAGCAGAATTACTGAATTTAATAGTTTATTTCATAAAACCGGTACATTGCATCAGAATTGTATAATTCTATGTGAAGTTATACTCAGGGCCTTGTTTAAAAATTTATCTTAAGACCATTAAAATAAATCAGTAGATTTATTTTTGCTCTCACTATGATTCTTTTGATGACAATGTATGTCAAGGGTATCTTAGCCTACTTTTGAACTGGCTTCTGAAATTCCCAGCTTGAATGGGAATTCAATTTTAATCTGTTGGAGTGATATCACCATCTGGTGGTTAAAATGTCTGTTGCATGCTGTTTAGTAACAGCATGGCGAAAGCTGAAGTGCTTTGGGACTTTTCACAAAGAATTGTATACCTGCGTCTTTTCTGAGGCAATAGTATAGTCTCATTTACTAACCAATGTTCTCGTGTGTTAACTGTGGCTTATTTCCAAACAACGGTGTGTCGTATGTCACATAGTCACAGCAAAAAGAAGGAAATTATGCCAACCAGGGAAACATTACTTGTAAATCAGTGGACCAGACCCATTTGGAAGCTCTCTTGTGTGTAATTACAGTTTAAATAAATTCTGTTTCGAAACACGGGACTGTTGTTTTTATTGTTGTTCTGTGTCAAGTGCAGTTAAGCTTTGATGTGGTGAGGAGGGGGTCTGGACAGATGTATTTTGGAAACTTAAGAGCAGAGGGAACAGCGTGAAGGCAGAGTTCCCTCACTGGGAAAGAAGGAGAACAAAGAGCTGTTTCATCAGGCATGTTCTGGGGTAAGGGGAGCATGTGCTCATGAGACTGCCTGGGATAGGTGTATTTTCAGGTGCTGTAGGGAGTCCTGGAAGAGAGACTGGGATTTTTCGGGAGGTGTGAAAAAATGGTTAAAAACTGAAACATTCCAGCACAACCTAAAATATAACAGTTGTAATTTTTAATAACGAGAAATAAAATTATAATTTATAATCCTTGTGCTTTATTATGAAAAAAGAACTGTGTGTACCCTATGTTAGGGTGGATATTTCTCACTGATGGTAATTTGATGCTAATTGTTTAAGACTTAACTTTAAAATGTTTTAAAATATGTATTGTAAAAACCTACAGAACACATGTGGATTGCATTTCTTGCAGTTCAGTATTTAAAACTTCATTACTTATTAGGACCTTGTGTGCTTCTATGGCATTGTTTTTGTATAAATCACATACACTTTACTGTAAGTTTTATTATACCCAAGCTTCCTAACTAGAGAAAAAACATAGGAAACTGGTAAGCCTTTCCTCCAACACATGAGCTCTCTCTCTCATTTCTCCCCTAACTTAAGAAAGGAAATCAATTCTCTGCAGATGTCAAAACTGGAAATCAGAAAGAATGAGCAGGATTTCAAGTTTACAGACCGATTAATTTTTAGCTGATTGAAAGTGCTGAAATGTTGTAAAATAAAATAACTTGAATTTTCATTGATTGAAATGATTTGGAGAAACAGTTCTGGTTCACTTAATTCTTGGCTTTTTTATTTTAATTACATTTTCTTTCATGTGACCCACTAAGAATTTCCGCATATTAGCTGAAATTAGCAGTATTTTTAAGATACTCCACCACTTCATGAACGTAATCTACATAATCAAGGAACCAATTAATTTATGGAGTTAATTAATTAATTTAAAGTCCACACTTTGGACAGTGTATAGTAAACAGCTAATGGCTTTTCTCTTGAAAATGCATGAAGATTAATAACCAGCCTCATATGGAACATTTTACACACTTTTTATTTGCTTTCATTTAATCCCTGTTGTGACCAATCTCTTGGAGGTTACTGACTTGAACCGGCTCCCAACAGAGTGTGGTACAGTAAATGTTTGGCTGGCGCTGGATGGTGGTGTCGGATTGTGTTCGCAGGTGAACGATGTCAACATCGAAGGAATGAAGCACTCCGAAGTGGTGGCGTTCATCAAATCCAGCGGCACCGAGGCCCGACTGCTGGTGGTTGACGTGGAAACAGACGAGTATTTCAGGAAGCTGGGCGTCACTCCCACCGAGAACCATGTGAAAGGTACTGCGGCACACTGAACTTGCAAGCTATAGCTCGATTTCACGAATTCAGCCAGAACAGGGCACACGTTCATTAGACGTGCATTAGACATTCACCGGTCTCAGTTCAACTCCAATACAGGTCTAAAGGATGCAGCAACACAGTAATACAGATGGAGTCCACTACTTCTTCATTTTCTAATTGATGCTGTAAGTGTTATTGGCAGACAAGGTGTCCCCCTCCATCTGGACCAGAATTTCCAGATAAATACCCTACTGTGGTGACTGTAGACACTGCTGTCAGAGGTATTGTCTTCAGATGAGATGTTAACATTCCCTGCCACTATTTGTAAGAGCAGAGATATAAACAGTCTATGCTCTTTCTAAATTCTACTGCCTACATGAATCTCGTTTCTCTAAAGCTCCCCCTCAATTCTATTGGTGAAGCAATTTCTCACTTCTTCACTTAATCTGCTGTGCACTGAAGCTACTGGCACTTCAATCGTGGATGAAGTGTAATATCCTATATGTTATATCATTTAAATATTATAATAATGCAT
Source organism: Atractosteus spatula (assembly GCF_055471065.1). Classification (NCBI taxonomy): domain Eukaryota; kingdom Metazoa; phylum Chordata; class Actinopteri; order Semionotiformes; family Lepisosteidae; genus Atractosteus; species Atractosteus spatula. Next base: position 17,023,571 of record NC_142723.1, read on the forward strand.
TAAGTCAATGTGTTGCTTTGTTTTTACTGCTTTTTTTAAGAACACAGTTCTTAAAGTTCTTAAATACATACGTTCTGTGTGAGCTATAAATAGTACCCTTTCCTGTTATCATTTTCTTGTTAAGGGTTTCTCATTGTTCCTTTGTGGTTAACTTTAGTTGTGGGTGACCATAATAAATCCAAATCAGGGTTCCATAAATTCGGGCTGCAGGTATATACAGGACCTACAACCATTGGAAGGAATGATTCATATTTAGTGCAAATAATAATTTTTTAATAATTTTTTGATGATGTGCTTATATTAATGAACAGATCTAAAAAGTCTTAGTCTCAAATAATTCTGTAAATGTTGTAAAATACTGTAACTATAAGATATATGCATATTAGCAATAATCTGACATTTTTTCTTTGACATTTTTGTGTTTTTATTAGGCTTTGTGGCTCAGCCTATAACCAATGGATCCCCAAAGCCACAGGTTAGTGTCTTAATCATTACAGTGAGATATGACTCACTTACTCACACACTATCATGGTCTCTGAAACATTTTTTAGCAATAACCATTCTAAGATTTATCTTTTGCTGCTAAGAAAGTAAAACTACTATTATGCTGTTCAACATGTTACAATTTCTGAAATTTGTTCCAAATAACTGCATGCTGTGCTGAATAAATGAGGTTTTTTTTCTAAATGAGTGTTAAAACCTTGTCTGGTACTGTTACACACAGTGCTGAAATATTGAAAATTACCCTTTTTATTGTAATAATATCACGTTACTTCTGGATATCTTTCATTCTTGGGAAAAAAAGTGTGTTTTTTAACTAAACAAACTTACATGAGCAAAGAAAATAGAATGGCAATACTTTGGGACAAAGTGCTGCAGCTCCTGCTGTTCCTCTTCAGTCAATTTTGCCACCCAAGTTGTCACTGATGCTGGATTTGCCTTGTTCTGAGAGGAGCATGTTAGCAGCAGAATCAGACTGTTTGTTCCAAACAGCCAACTGCTGCATTCTGTTTTGTGTTTATTTCGACAGGGGCTTTCCAAGAGCTTGCTATACGCACAAGGCTTTTTAAAGTTAAATTGATTTCCCTTTAATCCTGGTTTTGCAAAAATGTGAAATATTTCCACCATAAACAAGGACACCGAGCTTCCTGTTCCTCAGCATGTAAACACAAATTAAAGCAGTTCCAGCAAAATGGAATTTTCATGCAGAGAACTACATAAAGTTGGTTCTCATCAAGGTTCTTGTTTATTGCGGTGATACTTTTTTCTAAATCTGTATATGAAATGTCATCTAGATATTACAGTAATAGCACTAAGTGTCCTTTATGTTTGCATGCAGAATATGTAGTTCATATATGTTTTTGGTTAGATAAATGGAAGCTCAACTGCAGACTCCTCCCAATCAGAACTCCAGAGCCCCGACAGAACCACTGAGTTAAAGCAGGTGAGTAAGACACCTCGTGCATTTTTTCTACAATTATGACGCACTGCTTCTTTTCCTTTAACAAGTCAGCGTTTCCTTTAACAGTCATTGGTAATATTCTAAAAATCCATGCCACTATACCTGGTTCATTCTTTTAAACAACATTAAATAAGAAATTGCAGCAAGGAATTAATCTTATTCTTATTGTATTTAATATGAAACTATAGTGTACCAAATATCACATTGTTTCTGAATAGTTTTAGAACAGTAACCTGATTAGTAGCTTGCGTGCTGAAAAATGCAATTCATAGAATAATCATTTATCTCCCCTTTATTTACAGTGTCTTCCACATTTATTCACACCCCTGTTGAAATTAAAACACTAAACATTAATTGGAAGACCTTCAGAATGGATATTGTTTCTTGCTTTCTGAATGTTATGCAGTAATTTCAAAAAGAATGTCACTGAGCAGACCAATATTTGTCCTATGCATTGACATAACTGTCATAAATTGCAAGGGGCGCATTTGTTCACACCCCTGTTCCCCTCTGGCAGGAAAGACACTCACTAGACACTTTGTGTCATGTACTGTGCTGTAAGATTGTGGCACCTCAGAGGGGAGATTTATGAACATTGCTTAATGCACAATTGCTCTTCTGTCCTTCAGACCCTACGGTTTCTGTTATTGTTCTGCCACCTGAGGTGGAATCAGAAATATTCAATGGGATTGGGGTCTGGAGATTGAGATGGCCAGTCAAGAACGTTTATTTTTGTGAGCAGTTAACCAGTCGCTTGTCGATTTGGATGTACGTTTTGGATCACTGTCATGCTTGGATGTTTGTTTTCAAGTTTGAACGTCTTGGCAGAGGAAACCAGTTGTCTGGCCAAAATGTCCAAATACGTAAGGATGTTCCCAGACGGGCACGAGGGTTTTCTCAACATCTTTTTTGCACCCCACATAAGGACGATGGGCATGTCCAAAAAGCGAGATTTCCAGGTCATTTGAAAATCGGAAGCTCTTCTATGATTGCCACCTTTGTGCAGGCCGTTTCAAGCGGTATTTTCTGACCCACTTTGTTTCCTGAAGATGCAAATATGTGTGGCAGATCTCCCGCTGTTGCCTTTGTATTTTTGGTTACCTTTCCAAGCCACTTGTCTCACCGCCTTACTAATCGCATCTTTGTGAGAATGTGGAATTTCACACTTCACCAAAAACAGCGATTAATGAAATGTACAGCAAAACTGAAACCCAGCTGTAGGGATGCAAGGAGTCACAGCACAGTCCAGTGAAGGTTTGAGATACATTGGCTGTTTCTGGAGAGCACTGAAGGAGACACACAGTAGGTGTATTTCCCACAGAGCTCTGAATTGCAACAGTGTTACAGAGGGTCTTATCGTCCTTGTCCAGCCATATTATCGCCTTGAATGGGGATTTATGAGTGACCATTCCCCTTGCAGTTCAGTGGCTGTTCCTGATGATGTCATCAGGTCTTTCCTCTATTCCTGAGATGTCATGTACAACCACAGGTGTCTGTTTAAAATTCCCTCAAGCCAGGTCAGGAGTAATGACCCCAGGCCAGAGTCAGATTTCTACACAGTCAGCCTTATTTACAAGAATAAGAGACCTTTTGACTGCCTCTAATGAAAGACTCTTTGTTACTGCAGTTCCTTCTAAGACCGACCTGCCAGAACTGGAAATTTCAATTTCCTTTTTTTAAAAAAAAATAAAGATACTCCCAAATTATTGTCAATTGTCAAAACAATCAGTCTGAGACAATTGGGGTGTCAAAGATCCAAAATAACTTCATCTGGCAAGGTTGTGGTGACTGAGATTCCCTTAGGAACTTGATCGTACTCATTTGAGAAGTATGACAAGGTTTCATTTGACCACTTCAAAAACTGTTTAAGCATCCCACATTTCCTTTTTGGTATGAAATCACATTCACTGGACATTCTCTCTTTGATGGTCTTTTATTTTGGAAAAGTGAAAAACTATTTTAAAAAGAGCAGCTCCACTTTTAGTGAAAATTCTAGTTTTGCCATCAGACACGCAAAACAAAGATTAAACACATCCATGAGAATTCAGCCATAGAAGCTAAAATTCCAAAGAATTGGTCATTAAGTGAGACACATATTCATGTCAGACTGTGATTTTAAGGCATCCAAAATGTAACTAAGTTCAGGCTTTTGTTTTTTTTTCTTTTTGGAGACTGCTAAGTTGGACTTTGCAGAGTCTATTTACTATTAATTTTGGAGTGAGGGATGAGATGCAATTTACAGTGAAAAGTTACTACATGCTCATCTAAAATCAGAGGATTGAACACAACTGACTTTGTTCTATCATGGCTGAACATGTATGCAAGATGATACTGGGAAACAGAAGCTGAAATTCTATACTTTTGCCCCATATATGGTTAATCTTTTGATGTGAAATACAAATTTGATTAATACACAGCAGAAATGCCAAATTTCCCCTCTTGATACTTAATACTTTTCACTGTAGGTGTACCTGTTTATTATTTACACAATTAACCGAGCACACTTGTCAGTATAAAGGAGCTTATTCTAGACCTGAAGCTCTTAACTACGCTGGAACACATTCAACAAACTGTTCACTCCTGAGACCGGCCATTCTAAAAGCTCTAGTCAAACCAATTAAGATCTAAAATAATCTAAAATAAAACCTCTGTGGAAATAAATAAGCTATTCAAGTGAAGTACCATTTCTTGTACTCTTTCAGTTGTTTATTTTAGAAGGAGACTGAATATTGCTTCATCATACTATACACTATACATATTACTTCACAGACATTCTAATTGATGGCTGTTTTAGAAACATAGAGTGACAAAAAGCAGGTGTTGGAGATCTATGTTTGCACGTGTGAGCTCAGTCCGCAGTGCAGTGGAGTGGGAAATTCATTAGCACGAGGAAAACCACCCTAGGTATTTAAAGGTAAGGAGTTATTATCCTACATATCTGGCTTATAGTGTCCGTCAGCATATCTGGGTTCTGAGATTGTACAGTTGTTGTCAAACTTAATCACCTGTTTGTATGGAAATTGCCATGCACAGGGACAGGCACAAATTTATAATTTTGGAACTGTTTTCTTGTTTGAGATGTAATTCTGTCTATGTCTATTAGATAGAAGCAGATACAACAACATTTATTTAGCATACAACTTTTCTGTGAAAGGCAGTGCGTTGAATCAGATCGGATCGACTGTTGGATGGAAGAGCTTAGTTGGCCAACAGGACAGGAAATGGCATGAGAGAATGGGAAGGAGCCCACTCAGTAGATCAGATCTATGATCCCAAGGCCCTCTCATAGCTCTGTGTTGGTTCTTCTTTCTTGCAGGTGGAGGAGCAGGACGAGGGGTACAAGGACCCGTTTGCAGAGAGTGGCCTCAGACTGAGCCCCACAGCAGCTGAAGCCAAAGAGAAGGCCCATGCCAAGCGGGCCAAGAAACGGGCTCCTCAGATGGACTGGAACAAGAAGCACGAAATTTTCAGCAACTTTTGAAAAGCCCCCCTTGCCTGACGCTGCATTTCAAGAAGAGGGAGAGAGGAAGAACGTGACAGAAAAGCATGTAAAAAAATGTTTACAGAGCCCGTGCAAGATGTTTATTTTTCCAAACTGCTGCAAGAAAAACCAGTTTCCTTGACAGAAAGTGTGACCAAATTTCCTCTCATGTGCATAGTGAGAAGAACAGATTTCTAGTTTAGGGAAATATATCTAGATTTGTTATTTTCTTTAATGGAATTATTTACAGGATAGCTGATGTATATTGCATTAAGTGTATACAGTTTTTTGTTTCATTTTTTTTAATTCATCATCAAAAACATCTAGGACGTTTTAATAAGCATGTCCTTCTCTTTAGATAATTCATAAATTGGTTAGTGTCTTTATTACATTCTCTAGAACTTCATTTTCACTTTAATTCAACTCAACACATGTGCAGGTATTAATTTTTGTCAAGGCAGTAATTCCAAAGCTCTTTCTGGTACATTCTTCCACTGGGAAGGTAAAAATAATTTAAAATAGTCAAATAAAGCACTACTGAGGATAAGGGATGGTGTTGAATTTAAATGTATCGAATTTTAGAGTCGTTCAACCACAGAAAGCCACGCGTAGATAATCCGGTACACTGTGGTTTAGAAACACAGGAGTCTTCAAGGGTTCCATTGTGCTTGCCAGGGTAGATCAGAAGTTAGCATCTTGGAATGTGTTGGTAACGGTGTTGATGGAGGTGACGTGGCTATCAGCCGAGGCACAGCTGCGTGAATTTTAACAAGACTAAATAACCATGGGTTGAAGAAATTAAGCTGGCAAAAATGAAGGCCTTTGATAACCTTAGCACAAGCATACTTTGAAATTTTATCAGTATTCCACCAATCTATAGACATTTAAAAGGATTGAACAAGTAATTAAAATAAACAATGCAGAATATTTCCTTGATAGTTTACTTAAAAGGGCACATTCAAATGCTTTATTTGTGTTTCTTCCTGGAATATAAGGGCTTAGGGGCATCAGTAAGTAGGCAGCTGTGGCATCTATTCTAGCTTCATTCTGCCCTGCTTGGCTGAGATGAGCATGAATTACAGAGGAGTGAGTAGTTTTGGGAGGGGGCTGCACGGTCACATGGGTCTGCTCTTGGGTCCTGGGTTCAATTGCAGACTGGGATGCCATTTTTACCAGGAGTTTCCATGTTGTTCCTGTACGCATGTGGGTTTTCTTTAAGGGCTCAAGTTGACTTACATTTTCCAAAGACACGCTGGCTGGGTCAATTAGTTTCTCTAGCAAATAATTGTCCCTGTGAGTTTCTTTGCGTGTCCCCTGCCTGCCTGCCACCATGAGACTTACAATTTGAGGGTAAGCAACTTTCCGATAATGCATGGGTGCACATCAATGCATGGTTGAGGAGAACTAAGCGAAAAGAAGAGACTTAAAATGAGAACTTGTCTACCACTAGGAGACAATATTGTGTGATTTGCTTGAGCGATAAGCAGACACAGCTGTCGTTTTTTTTGCGACTGAGGTGTTTTGGTTAGAATCGCAATGAGCCAGAAGAACTGGAATCTATATTATGAGTGGGTTTAGTAGTTTGTTACAGTAAAGGTGAACCACTCTGAGCAGTATTATTTTTGTGTACTGTGGGTGCACTGTGAGCTCTGGAGTAGAGCACCCCCTGTGTGGAGTTTGCATGGTCTGGCTGGGTTTTCATGGGTTTTATCCAGATGCTCCGGCTACCTTCCACTTCCCGAAGGTTCGACTGCTTGATTAAATTGTCCCTTTCTCCCTGGCCTTGCTATGGACTAATGTAGGAGTAGTCATGCCTTGCGCCTTAAGATTCAACAATTCGCATTGTTCTGATAATGGAGGAATTTGTGTGTAATGAAACCATTGACAACTCTACCAATGTGTTTGCTGGAAGGTAATAACAAGATTTTCCTATTACGATGGATCTCGTACTGCAGAATGTGACTGTTGTAATAATAGCAGTCTCCAGGTCTCTCCAGAGTGCTGAAACCTCCTGTGGAAATGTGATTTGGGGCTGCTGGTGTAGCTCTTGTCTGTGCTCTTTGTGTTGGAAATGTGGAGACAAACCATCGCTAACCAAACACATTACATGAACGTATTTTATAAACAAGCATCGACGTGCATTTGAAGTGGATTTCTTTTGCAGAGAAAACTGGAGCTCAAAGCTGTCAAATAGCCTCCTCTTCCACGTGTAGTATCCCAGCTCTGAACTAGATTTGGAGCTACTTTTCAACATTTCTCTCGCTTATAATAAGATAAGGAATGAGTTATAGTTATATAATAGCATCATAAAAGGTACAACCTTAAGAATCTTTGCCATTTTGAGTCCTAAGTTTATTTTAGGGTTTTTCCAGTTTCTCAATCACATTGTCAGTTTTAACAAAGGAAATCTCTGATGGCTTTAAGTCAAACTTACAGCTGAGCCAATGCGTCATGCTTGTTTGTACTGTAAGTTTTTAAAGGATTTGGGAAATACTTGCTTCCTTCTCATAGGCCTTTGAAAATAGGGGCTCAAGAGTAACACTTACAGTAGAAATTCTGGTTGGAATTATTAAGCCACATATGGAGACACTGCATTTTATGTGCCCGTGACTGTATTTTAAAGAGCTGGTATCTACATAATTAGGGAAAAAATCACTTTGTGTATTAAATGTATTTTTAAAATGCTTTTTTGTAACTGCAACTGGATATAGTATTAGAATTATCTTGTTCCCATTTACATTTATGAAGGTGTTCTCTTATTACCTGGTATAATTATGCTGATTTACTCTATTCCAGTTTCCAATATTTCACAATGTATCGGCAACATTAGGGAATACTCAGTGAGCTTTGATGTGTATTTTTATAAAGTAAGACACTATAGCCTGTCCAGGAATATTCATAGATTTTCTTTTATTAATCAGGTTTGTTTTCTCTCATTTTTCAGGCTTTTGCTTTTGTTCAAAAACTACAGTAGTAACACGTTGTTTCTAATACAATGCTGCAATCAGCAGTGTATCACTTAAATTGTACGAGGCAGAACAGCACTCATTAAGGATTGAGTGTACTTTTAAAAAAAGTAAAAGGATTTTTTCAAACAAAAACTCTTCTTCAAAGCTGTTAATGTTGTTGAAAGACATTAGGTCTAAACTTTACTCTGACTGGCTAGATAGACCTACCACTGGAAAATAAGCAATAGCTAGAGCAATTTATGCTACTTATTGCAGTATTTCTTTCTTCTACACTGCAGAGATGAATTTTTAAATACTAGCATGAAATACAGTTTTCCTTTAGCCATTCTATACTAAGTCTTTCCGTACCCCTGTAACATCTTGTGTTGTCTAAGACTACCGATGCATTTCAAGTACAGGTATAATTAATGGTGTCTGATTTCTACATTGTTAACAATAAACTTATTACAAAACGAGGAATCTTCACACTGTGTTCAAGCATATTTATTCTCGTTCAATGTCGTAATGTTATTTTATCAAAAACAAATGGTGCACCAGACATGTCTTGACGGTCTCCTGTATAAGAGAGCAGGTCAATTTGCTTCATTCAGGATTCAGAAGTTTTAATTTGAGCAGACAAAATGAGTTATGCTGAACGTGGATTGTATCTGCAGCTGTTACAGTGTTGTCCTGTTTGTGATTATATGGATATTGCATATAAAATATAAGTTATGACACGGTATTCCTTTTGGTAAATATATCTCTATTTTTCTTCTCAGGTAAAATTAGATCCTTGAAATCTTATTTGCCAAACTGTATTTAATGCTTCTGAAGTGGACTGGTGTCCCATCCAGTTAGTATCTCACCTTGAGCCAGTGCTTCCTAGGTTAGGCTCTGGGGCCACTGTAACCCTGAATTGGAAAAGCAGTTATTGAAAGTGAATGACTGTGAATTTAAGGCTCCTATCAACTTCATACCTCTGAGTAACTGTTCCCTGACACTAAGTGCTCCACACCTGGCGTGATATTGTCCCACAGGACCTTGATGTAGCTGTCTCTGTCGCTCCGGTTGTGCTCATGGATGAAGCCCAGGGCATGTATCACCTCATGGCTGATGATGTTTTTCTGCATGCAGCCAGTCCTGGACAGTGAGATGTCCTGTTGCACTCCTCCACGGCCAAAGAAAGACCAGCAGCTTCAAGACCAAGAACACAAACCAGGCAGCAATAAGTGCTGTGCAACAAGAAATGAATAAGAAAGCCCTGCTAATCATCTGGTGCAAGGGTAGACACTCAAAGAAGTTCCATTCATCCCTAACATCCCTTAAAATAAAGGCCAGGCTGACTTGGATTACTTCCAGGAGAGAGACTGAGACATGGGGAAGTTACAGGAGTTGTTACAGGTGTTTCTCTTGCAAGAGAAACAGTGCAATTTTTCTTTGGCACTGCTGAGGACTCTAGTGAGGACTTTCACACCTTTTCCTGACCTTAAGATCTACATAAACTGGTGTTTTGGTTTGCTGCTGGGGAATGAGCTGTTGGATCAGAGTGGATGTTGCACACTGCCTCAGACTAGTAAGCAGGTAGGATCATCTTAAAAAAAGGGACATACAAGGATACAATTTTACCTCAGGAGCATAACCCAGCTGATTCAGTCTGTGTCACTGAATGACACAAGGCAGCTCAGAACAATTGATGTTCTAGCATAAAGTCAGGCAGAAGGCAGTGAGAAATTGGTAAGGCCGGTCATTTCTGAGAAATGCAATCTTTTTCTGAAGAAAAGAATAGCAGAATGGTATGTACAGCAGCTTTTTTCCTGATGTTCCAGAAGAAATAAGAGCCAAGCTGTACCATTGATGTGTGCTCAACAGCACTGAAAGACTGTGAAGAGGGCAGTTTGCTTGCTGTGGAGTGGTGATAGAGAGAACTTGCATTTCCTGCTAGAAATTGTGCCTCATCTCTCAAGGCTTTCTTGCTATCTCCCACTCTAAACTGGCTGAGCGGTTCCACTTTTCAAACGTGTGAACATCACTGCAAGCTCAGCCAGTGTGGAGGCAGATTTCAAGAGCCTCAGGCACTCAGTGTGATTTTGCCAATGACAGTTTAGACAGTTTCCTTATGCCAACAGGCGAGAGATGAAAGTAATACTTCAGAGGTCGTGCGTCTTTCTAACAATGGCTAGTGTGGCAGCGAAGAGTTGGTGCTCATAACCAAATTACGCCAGCTTATCCCGTTTGTGTCTGTGGATTTAAATACACTGAAGGTAGGAGGAGTGGCAGAGCAGTCTGAAGTTGCCCCTCGCCCATAAACGGCTCAAACGATGAAACACATCGCATTCGCTGAAAGTAGCTTTTGTGCTGCTTTGGTTTCTGAGATATACAGTAACGCCTTATTTCTATGGGGTCGTGACGTCGCACTGCCCACCTGCAACGTCGCGGGAGAACCAAACCGGTCTGATTCGTTTGTGCCGGTTTGTGCTGTTAAAAATTGCTTTCCAGCTGCTTTCGTTCCTGAGATATAGATCCTTCTTTTTCGGGCAATTATGTGACTCTCTACAGCGACATTGACCGCTAGTATCCCCTGAGAAAATTGAAGCACTCTATTGCTGCTGCAAGGATAAGTATATGTGCAATTTTGTTTCTCTGTTTCCAGGGGGACGGCGGTTTTTTTTATTTTCTGTGCGTTTGTGTGAACAGGAAAATTAAGTTTGTCTCCAATCCCATACCGTAATCACAAGAGTTGTGGGTTTAGCCTTAGAAAACGAACATTAGCAAACAGTTGCATGTTCTTAAAAAAGGCTTTAACCAGCACATCTTAATGCTTCGTAGCTGTGTCAATATTTTTTCAATCTTAAGGATTAATTAGTTTCTCATTGTGATACGAATCACTGGAAGTTTGAAGATGCGATCCTTCTTTAGAGCAACATATTTAAAAATACTAGAATTAGCAACTTCTAGTAGTACAAGACCATTGCTGAATTATATATTTTACTCAAGCAAATTCGGAAACATTAAAAAGAACCAGGATTTGTTTTTTAAGGGGCACTATGTAAGTTGTTCTAGGTACAGTAGTTCATGACACATCTGCAAAGCAACATTGGAAACTCTTGCTGTCTCACAAATGCAGACCTCGGAAATATGCGAAAATAGTTTTATTTTCACAAAAATTATTGAACATATATTTAAGTTTGTTTAAAAAAAAACGTGGTTATCCATGTCTTTTTTATTGTGTTGGTGGAGTAACCTTACTGGAACTTAAATTGAACATTTACGATTTTATTTTTCAATTCAATTCAAAATACTTTATCCCCGGGGATTCAGATCATCAACAGTAAAAAGTCAGAAATTAGCCAAACTTGCGCCAGAAACACCGTTTCTGAATTCCTGTTTTTTAACTTTGGACCAAGCAGTAAGAATTATGCTGTTAGTTTTTGATAGTCTCACATGTGATTCCTGTACTGTACATCACATATTGAAAGTGGTTCCCCAACACTTTTCACTGTATAACGAATAATGTATACAGCGTATAACACTATATAGAATTTTAATGAATTTTTAAATTAATCAAAATTAATTTGCATCTTCCACTAGTTCTTTGCCAGCCGACTGTTATTCGGAGATAACATTTTTACCACCTGCACTCTTTGCATTTGACTACATTTTGACTATAATAACTGTCATATCTCATAGCATATTAAATAATAGCATTTCTAATGTAATAAAGAGCGATGTGATGCTCCACTGATTGCAAAAATTACATCCTAATCACTATTCTGTTTTCTGTGCATACACCAGGTTACGTTCTATTTAAATGCATTGATTTTGATATGCACAGTTTTAATCTGAAGGATTAAACGTCTGTGTGTGAACCTTGTCACACGACTGACCACTATCATTCGAAAAATAAGAGATGTACATGGCCCGTATTTCGCGTGGCCGGCCTGGTGGCTCCGCGGGCTGAACCATCGGACACTTCTAAAGTTCAGAGAGCAGATCGACTCCCGGAGAGTCGTGTGAGTTGAAGTCGAGCCCCGAGCCTCCCCGTCAGTCTGAGATCTAAGCCCCGGGTGAAGCTCTCGTGCTTTCGGGGTGAGTTTGTAAAGGGGCTGTTCTCTACCACGCCGGCCGTTTTGGGGGGCTCCATTTTCGGGGCCTTCCAAAACAGGGAAAATGGGGGGTTTAAGTCCTTTATAAATACCTAGCTCGGAATTCAATTCAAAAAAGCAGCCCCTTATACCACTGAGACACCTTCAGGACAGGTGTGGCACTAGCAGTGAAAGAGAGGTGCAGTCCTAACTAGGAGCGACAGGGGTCTCTCTCCAGCACATTTCTCTTGATTCGATCAACCAGCCGCAAGCTAAAACAGTCCAGAAACAGCTTCGTAGGGGAATTTTGTTGTATTAGGTTGTCGGAAAATCCTTAGCCGTTAAACGTTAAATGCTTTGTTAAAATTGACTATTTATCTTCAGTACCGTGAGTGTTGAGCCCTTGTAACCGAGTGCCCAGCTGTCATTCAGGAGCCGAGCCCGCCCCCAGAGTGACCTTCCTCAGCGGACACGCCCCGTCCACCTGTTCCACAGGTGCGCCCGGCAAGATGGCGGCGGGGTGAGTTTCTGCGGCGTGAGGTGCGTTTGCGTTTTATTCCTAATTTTCTTCTTTTAAATGTAAAAAATGAAATTTCACTTTGAGGACAGTTAGACATAAATGTATTGTTGTTGCAACTTTCGTTAATTGCGTTTGTTTCTCTTTTATTTGTGTTTTAGGACGCCGAAAAGAGCCTCCTGCTCGTTTGAGCGTGCTCTCGAAGTTTTAAAAGTCTGCATTCAGCGTTCTTGTACTACCTTTCATGTAAGTATACATCTTTTTTAAGATATGGTATACCTAGCTCTTCTTTTAACGAAAAAACCTGTAATTTATCTTCAAACATGTGCTGTATAAAGTTAGTAGCTGTGTAACCTCTGCTTTTCGGATTCGGGCTATAATAACGCTTACCGCTCAGAAATGATAAAATGTTGTAAAGATGAAATTGACTAATTCGTAAGTTTTTCTTTATTTCTCCAGGTAACAAAAGGATTTGAAGAACTCATCTCCACTTATGAAAGTGTTTTTCCAAGGTGAATTCTGTTCCTACCTTCCGCTACACTATTTGGGTAACTCGATAAAACAACACGTATTTCCCAGCATTTTAACAAAAGAACAGTTTTAAACTAACTTGATAACTTCTTTTCGTTTCATGGTGCTTTTCTGGAGTAAACTCTAAGGCACTGGTTCTTTTTTATGATACTTTTATTCATCTATTGAATTAATTGTGTAAAGATGGATAATACCAACAAATTTTATCAATGGTTTTCAAAACCGAGTTTATTTGAATATTATACACGCTGTAAGTGTACCTGGTCTTGTATTTACAAGTAGCATTGGATTTCTATGTGACCGAACGTATTTTCTAAATATTGGAGTAGTGGGACTGAGATGTATTGGTGATTTCCCGTGGTTTGTTGTTCAATTTGAGTGTTTTTATATTTTTTTATTTAGGTAGCGTATTTAAGAAGTTAAAAGACTTCAGAACTTCAAGTGAATCGATTCTGCTAGTCCGATATCTTGTTAACTTGATCCTTTTTCTTTTGCCTTCAGTTCTGCGGCTCCTGCTTCTCTGCGCCCCGACGATCTCCTTTCCAGCTCCACTCCAGCAACTCAACGAGCGTTGGCAAGTTCTTCTCGACAATGTGTGCTTTTCCTTGAATTTTATTTTGATACCCGTGGCTTGATCTGTAGTGTACCCTTTATGTACCGATTTATCTTGTTCTTAACCTGCATGTTTGCTGTTGACTGCTGCTATTGTATGTGCTGCGGCTCCTGGTTCTCTGCACTCCGACGATCTCCGGCAATTTATTCTTGACAATGTGTGCTTTTTGTTACATTTGATTTTTGTTACCAGTGGCTTGATCTGTAATGTCCCGATTCAGTGCTGTATTTTATTCTTGACCTGCATGTTTTCTGTTGACTGCTGCTATTGTATGTGCTGCGGCTCCTGGTTCTCTGCACTCCGACGATCTCCGGCAATTTTTTCTTGACAATGTGTGCTTTTTGTTACATTTGATTTTTGTTACCAGTGGCTTGATCTGTAAAGTCCCGATTCAGTGCTGTATTTTATTCTTGACCTGCGCGTTTTCTGTTGACTGCTGCTATTGTATTTGCTGTGAATTCTGCAATAAAAACTCTCATTTCATTGTCTGCATTGTCCTGTATTTTCGAAGGTGCGAAGGGTTGTCTTGCAGTGTGCGCCACGCACCGCACTACTTTGACTTGGAAAAGTGCGAAGACTCCCGCCTTTTTAGATGGTCTCTGGGGGGAAAGGGTCCCTAGGAGGGAGCGTGGGTATAGCCCTGGGGGGAGGAGAACTGAGGATAGCTCTAGCCAAGCCCCCTCACTCCCACCAGGAGGGGAAGGCAGGCTGGAGATGGCCTCGGCCCGAGAGAGAGGAGGCACCCAGGGCGGACTCAGCCTATCAGTCACAGCTTGCAACTGACAGCTTTGTAAGTCCACACCCCAGGAGACCTGCCTCTCTGCAGGGACCAAAGCCACCACCAGCCTGCCATCCTCTCCTGCCGGGAGCGAGTGGGCTTGGCTAGAGCTGCGGTCAATCAGCCAGCCCCCGCCTACCCCTCTCCAATGAGGGGGGGTGGGCGAGGCTCGGCTTGATTGCTACCACACCCCGAAGAAGACCCCAGATACTAAGTTTTTTGGCGGGAAAATCTGGACACGCTTAAAAAGGGGGTAGCCTTTGACCTTTTCAAGTCAAAAAGCGATAGGGGGTCCCCTTGCGGCCACAAGCTGTTAGCAAAATCTCTCCGCCAAAAAACTCACCAACATCGGGGGTTTTCAGGGACAAGGGGTACAGAACTCTGCACAAAAAATCAAAGAACAAAATCAAGGTTCAATCAACAATTTATTGAGCGAAAATTGCATACAAAACAAAGCATTACAATACGTCGGATGCACAGGATTCGAAGTGAAAATGAACATGCATTTCAATTACAAAGTGTCAAAGCACGGCTACATTAACGCTAAATTCCGTAACAAGTCAACAGAGTAAAAAAATATTTGCATGCAACTACAAGGAAAAACACAAACATACAGCACGTTACTGTTTCTCCGAGTTAACAGTCGAGGCAGCGACCGGAATGAAGACTGAAACTTCGTTGCAATTCCTGCAAAACAACAGAAATCAGAATTAACCTTCGGTTACAAACAATCTAGAAATGATCCCAGCTAGTTAGACCGAGCTTCTGTATTGACTGGCATGTTCAGAATATTTACAAGAATAAAGCGCTTAGTCTGGTGTAACAGAAAATGCTCCTGTTCGAAGAGGGTATTGAAGCAGTTGCATTTAAAGATTACATTTCAAGTGTGAATACCCAAAGCACAATACAGCTACGGGGTGTCGATTGCAGAGTAACATTCTTTTTAGCATTCTTTTTCTGAAACAATTTAGTCAGCACAAATTATTCATCCATATCTTCATAGGCTCCGTTGTTTTAATTGTTGTGACGCAATTCGAAAGCCTAAACGGTTTCTGAATATTCTATTAGGTGCATAAAAAACGAAATGTATCGTTTAGTTTAGCAGAAAACGATTTCTATAAACAGCAGGCCTACAATGTTGTCGAGTGAAAACCATTTCTGCCCGGGAGAAATCTAGTATCTCCTAGTCTGAGTCTTTTTTTGACAAGGTGCATCACATTTCCAACAACAATTCTCAGGAGATACTTCAAAATGATACGTGTAAACGAATAAAAAGGTTTATACTTACATCGGTAATTCCAGCAGCTGAGCCAAGCATGTCCTGCCCGCAGACACCAAACTGGAAACACAAGAACACAAGTATTTAGACGATTATTTAAAGATAATTTAAACCAAAGTTTATAAGTAGCAAACGGCGTTTTAACTAGGGCAGATAGCGTAAAATATATTTTAATGAGATACTTGTAAAGAAATGAATAAAATGTTTAAACTTACGTTTAAACTCCCAAGTGTGAATCATGTCCTTCCCGAAGACACTAAATTGAAAACACCAAAAAGTCGAATTTACAATTTAAAGCCCATTAAAAGGTTAGTTGCAAGCGACAATTTTACCACGAATATAAGAGCAAACTCTGGAAAATAACGAAAATCTTTACAAAGCTACTTTTCAAAGCACTTTCCAAACGAAGGTTTGGATGAATGCAAACGCTTAAGTTTGTGAACAAAGGCGCATTAAAAATGCTATTTAGCTCCCAACAAAATTACGTGTTTTACCCTTTTCTCATATAAGGTTTAGACTACATAATTACATGATTTAAATTTTATCTATATTTAAATAAAGGAAAAATAAAAAATAACCATAAAAGCCGCGGAACAAACTCACTCAGCTCCGCTCTCTCCAGCAGAACCTGGCGCACAGGTGCGCGGGGCGTGGCCTGCGAGAGATGTCATTCGAGTGGGCGTGGCTACAGACTGACGGTGCAGGCAGCTTTTTTTCTTGGCTCCACCTGGAAACTTGTTAAAGATATCGAGCCTGTTTACAGAAGCCCCCATGAGTTACAAGTTTCAAAATCTTTTTTTCCCATGGCTATCTGAGTAATCATAGTTAGTGCATTTAATACCTATTAGTGTTTGAGAGCCACAGGAATGTGAATGAAAGGATTTAGAAACACGCAGGCGAGCTCTGGGGTCTAAAGTTCTTTGCAGGACACTTACTGTTCTATAACCTGATCTACAGTATCTTAACTCTGCACCAAGAAGTCAGATTTTTCATGTGTAAACATTTATCATGCACTCAGTTTGCCACCTTTCTACTTCTTATTAGTCATGCAGCTGATGTGTCCATGTAATAAGTTAAAAGAACATGAGAAAGTTCAAATGAGAGGACAGTATTTCATCCATGTAGCCCTTTTGACAAAATGACAAAATGTCTGGATTGCCTGTGCCACTCTCCCACAACTCTTTGCGTAAAGAACTTATAAATACACTTCCCCATGACATCCTTTCACATTTCACTTGGTTCATGTCAAAGTAGTCCATGCTGTATTACTGCAAATTAAATTTATTTTAATTGGTTAACTGCAGCAACTACTTAACTCATTAGCATAACACTAGTGCACTGTACTGAAGTACATGTTATATTCAAATAAACTCAAATTTCTCAGCCTCAGTGCATCCCCAATTCTAAACTTTAGACCATTCCCTAAGCATTATATATGGCTAAAAGATTATACTGCAACCCCAGACACCAGGAGGAGCTGGAGACCATGGCTACGCTCGTTAAACCAGACAGACCCACCAGTGCTTTTGAAGAGTCGGAGCCTACCTGGCAGGAGATTAACCATTTCCTAAAAAGCTCTGGAGCAGGATCAACGCCAGAGCCAAATGGTGTCCAGTAGAAGACTCCCAAGTACTGCGAGAGGCTCAGGCGCAGACTCTGGGAGCTGGTGAAAGCAGCAGGGAGGAAGAACTCAGTCAAGAAAAGCTGGCTGATTGCAAAGAGGTGTGTGAGGCCATGAGGGTAGTGGCTGCCACTATGGACAACTCAGGCTCAGAGTCTACAATTCCCTGATGCCTCTGTCCTCTCTGATCTCCTCTGAGATCAAGCCCTAGGTCCCTCACAATGCTGAGCTCTTCACTCGTGGTGTCCTGAGCTCAATGAGCTTCACCTCCAGCTCTCACCCTCTGGCTAGTCCTTGTCAGGGAGAAGCAGTGGAACGCCCTCAAATAGATCAATCCAGTTTCACCAGAGCTGCTCTATCGCCTTCTTTGCCTTACTGGCAGGCCGACTCGGCAGCAACCGAGGCTGCTACTCCTCCAGACCTTCCTTGCACCTCAATGACACTTCTCAATCTCTCCAGGAGCCTCCCTGATCCTCGCCACCCCTCCAGGAGCCTCCTTCTCCTCCCTGTAGCCACTGGTCCTCTCATGACCAGCCAGCCCTCGGGCTTCCAGGTCCTCCTCCAGCCACTGACATCATCTCCTGACACTTCCGGGCTAACCAGAGTCTCCTGAGTCTCACTCTCACACTCAGACTCAGCACACTCATTACACTCAGTCTCCAGCTCCTCACTGTCAGGCTGAGACTTGACACACTCATGTTAGAACCACACAACCTCTCAGTGCCTCACTCTCGTGTCCTACAGTAGGCTGTGCACACACAGCTGACAGCACACCATTCCTGTGCCCAGTCACCAATGCTAACTACCTCCACCCTCAGTGGAGCTTATCTTTCTCTACTCAACGATTTCTGAAACAGGTTGAGGTACGGTGAAATGTTTAGGAACCAATAACTTTCAAGGAAAATTGATTTGAGCAATGTCGTAGTGTCCCTAGAAGGCTTCTATAGGCACCTTGCATTTTGGCTCAAGCCCAGGCTGTGGTGTTTCTGTGAGCCAAGATGGCTTCTGAGCAGGTAGCGATCTGGAAGCAGGTGTGCGTTATTGAACTGGACACACCTGGCCATTCCACATGAAGAGTTTAGGGCTTTTGGGATAGGTTCCTATGGAATTAGCCAAGCCCCTGTAATTAATGAAGAGGCTTATAAAAGTGAAGTTTGGGAGGAAAGCATTTATATTGTGCTTTGAATTGGAGAGGAACATGAGAATTATTCAGTGTGAGTTTTGTCAATGTTCCTGTGGCTCTGGGATACTGGGATATGTTTGGTGAGAAGAGCAAGATGTCGGTGGTTTGAAAAATTCAACCAGAACTTTTCCTGAAGCCAGCTGATCCTCTGTGGGACTTGTCAAGCTGTGCTGTGGCTTGGAAAAGTCAGTAAGTGATGCTGTCCAGTGGGAGTACCACATGTGCTGGGATTTTGTGTAAAGGAAGTGTGTGTGCCAGCTCGTGGATAATCTATGTTGGGGTGAGCTGAAGCTGTGGAGTAAACTGGCATTGTAGAACTACATTCAGCAGCACTGACCAGGAGCTGTTCAGGGTGTTGCATGCAAAAACCAGCTGGGCTTGTCCACATTGGTGTTTCTGTATCTTCTAGATGAGGGTTAGCTGGCTGCACTGTTGTACTGCCTCTGGAGGCAGTAGGTCCTTCAGCACAGGACTGACAGTCTGCACAATTGAGTCTTCATGGATATGTACAGTACCTTGCATTGATCTATCCTGTATGTCTTGGCAGCATGCTGTTATGGAATTTGTCACTGAGAACCCCATTCCAAGGGACAAGGACAGCTGTATTGGGAAGAACCCAGTGTGCTCCTGACTTGGGGGATCCAGAAACCCAGTTTGACCCTGCTGAACAGCCAGTGGGGAGAGATCCTTCCACTGAAATACAGGTAGGGCACTGTGGTACTTGGATCAGCGTTTGAAATGAGTAGAAAATGAAGGTACTCTGGATAAAAGCATCAGCCTAACAACCTAGTCCTTTTGTGCTAAAGGCTGCTTCCTCACAGCGGTATTTCCACTGGTCAGTGACGGAAACCGTCCTTCAGTGATGGCTCATGATCTGGGTGAGGTTGAGCCATGCTTGGGAGTCCAATGTGTGACTGGCCTGGGTACGAGTGTTCAGTGTGTGGTGTCAGGACTTGGTCATGTAATCTTTCCTTTCAAGAGGTGCAGGAGAGGTGTGCTCTTGGTATTTTATTTTTTTTATGTAAAGAGGTGTACCTTTACATTTCAGGATCTTAGTCTCTTGTGTTCAGAAGGGTTTCATCCTACTGCAGTTATTTCACTACTGCACAAGGCTCAGTCTTTTGTAGGTGGTATTTGACATATTGGCAGGGATTCACTTTATCCATCACGAAAATGCAGCAGTAAACGGTGACATGCACCAGCAGACCCTCTACCAGTTAGAGGAAAAGAGAAATTAAATTAATGGAAAACAAGCCTAGGTTGTCTAGACAGCCATGAATTTAGCCAGGACTCTGGGGTTAACATCCCTACACTGTAATCTTTATAGACCTTTCTTAAACATCATCCAAATGATTGAACCTCTTTGAGCAAGGCATAAGATGGAAGAGCACTTCTTACAGGTCTCTCCCACCCCACACCCAACCTGCAGTGACAGTCTGGATTTCCAGATCTGCTTCCTGACTGAAGAGCTGAGGAGTTTCTATATAAGTGTAGAAACCAGAGCCATGCTCCATTGTCAAATGGGGGCTGGAGTACCTCTATCTCCTATTGGTCAGCTGTTCATATACTAGGGAGCTGTTTCAATTGTAAGCTTTTATTATTGGTCAATAAGGGGAGGCATCTATTCAATTCCTATTGGCCAGAGGTGGGGAGCTGAGAAGCCAATCAGATCGTATTCTAGATGACGATCTTCATACACTCCTCTCTGAAACCGGATATGTTTAAAGTTCTTAAAAGTACAGAACTGGTAGGATTACAGGAAGACACAATTGTATAAATTAAATAGAAGGCAATTTTCTATCCTCTGAATCATATTTCCATCTTCATTAATATTCTTTGGATTATAATGACCACAAATGAGTTAGAGCAGAGCTCTTATTATAAGTATCATGTTTGACAACAGAATCCACCTACAGTATAACAAATGTTGTGTGTGTAGGCATGTAGATGTATATAAGTTTGCTGTATGTACTGTATATTGTATAGTGTTTATTCAGACTGCTGCGGGTTTTTTATGCAAACTCCTCGGTTGTGGTTTGACTGCTAAAAGAGCCTTGAGCTGTGTGTTACAGTGACCAGGAGGTGTGGCCACCATACTGTGTCCATATAGCGCTTTATTTAAACAGTTTGGGACACAGTGTAACTGTGGTCACTGAAGCAGGAGATGATTTTTATTGACTAACTATAAATCAAGTAAATACAGTGAAATCTAAGTCAAAAGTATATCAGTTAAAAGTTATTTAATGTTTAAAAGGAATACAATTTGAATGCATATTTATTCAAGTGCTGTTATAATTAAACACAATTTAATGTTGTCAGCTACAGTATTGCCTACACTTGAGGCAGGCTTTGACAATCATGTACAATTCTTACAATTGGAACAGTCTAGTAGTCAACCTGTAGGGATGGCACAGCCACCATTCAAACACACAACACAAAATGAAGAAAACCCAGACTGATACAGGGGAGTATCAGGCAGAATGCCAAGTTTGCACCATGAGTGTGTGAGATGAGAGATTAAGGAATTTAGGAATCCCTATTTCTGTGACAGTGCTGACTTTCTGATGAGAGAAACTGAAACACATTGGTGTTCACTTGCTAATGAGAGGACTCTCTCCAGTTTTAATCGAGAGTGTGTGCATTGTGGATTATTTCAGACCTGAAGGCTTCTTCTTCTGGGAAGGAGAGTTCCTGCACACTGAGGTCATTGGAGGACACAGCTGCCACAATGCAGGTAGGAGTATCTCTGCTCTGCCAGCACACAGCCTGTTTTACAGTCCTGGTTCTTTTGCACAAAGCACCTGTCAAATGTAAAGAGCATTGTAAAATACCAGCTCTTCCCTCGTGTATTCTTGTGTCTGTCAGTATCATATGTGCCACTGTTCTTCTCCAGCAGTGTCTGGACATGAACTGGATTCTCTAGCTATCAATCTGTCCACCTGCTTCACTGGAAGAATGTGTGAATGTTCTCTCTAAAATATTTATTCATGGAAGATAAACTTTTGATGTTCATTTTCACATCACTGTGTTTTGAACTATGAATTTCTGTTTGTAGAACTTTTGTGATGCCACCGCAGGCACTGCACTGAATGGGAGGTACTTTTAAGAAGATTTCGCTCAGACTTTTGATCTCATTAAGATGGCGGAACTGAAGTACTGCAACATAAAACACCACAATGATGATCGAATTGGAACGAAACAGAGGAGCACTCATACCTGCAGGACACATAAATCAAACCCAGAGATGACAGAGAGTAGAAACTGAAGCCAAGTTGCACACAAACTACAGCTGACTGGATTTGGTGAGTACATGATTTCCCATTTGGAAAAGGATATAGAGAATGTGTTGGAAGACAACAGGAAAACAAAGACTTTCTATTAAATAAACCATACTGTAGCAAAACAAAGAAAGGGCAAGGGAAGAAGAGAGAAGAAGAACAAAGAAAAGGGTAAAGAAAAAATCAAGAGCAGACAGTATAAGATAAAAGATGTAAAAAATAGACCTTTTGAACTGACATGCCTTTAACTCACCAGATCTGGGACTCCTGTCTGTTACTTTATGACCTCGCTACCTGCCATGGGAGTTTGGACAGGCGTTTGCAACTCTTCTGTATATTTCTCCTGATGCCGATTATAAAACTGCCTCAGAAATTAATTTGGGAGATTTCAATGGCTGTTTGCTTAAGTGAGTTCTCCCTAATGATCATCAGTCTGTAAAAGGCTACACAAGAGGTTCTAGAACGTTAGATCCCTGTTATGGTAACATTAAGAGCACCTGTAAAGTTCATACAAAACCACCGACATTCAAAAAGAAAGAGCAGGAATTCAAAGCTGTGATAGTTTGAGAGGGGAAAGTGATTCAGAGGAAGATATAGGAAGAATTGAAACAGGCTAAAAGAGATTATAAATCCAAGGTGGAGAAACTAATGAATAGAAATAATGTACAGGAGGCGTGGCGTAGGATCTAAACCATGATTGGACAGGTAGCCCTTAGTAATGGGAACTGGCTTGAGCACACACCCCACTATGTAAATGAACTGATTTTTTGTTTTGCTCTGTTCAAGAGTAGAGAACCAGGAGAACCTATTTTTAACAATGTGATTGGCCCCACTGGTGTGTCTCCCTTTACTGTAACATCGAAACAAGTGGAGTGCCTGTTTTTTGTGTTTTAAGGACTCGAAAATGAATGTGCCTGGAAAATCTGGAAGGCAATACTTTGCACAAATGAACAAGTCTTGAAGAGCTTAGTCCTGTATTTTATAACTTATTCTAAAAGTCACTAGACATATATCTACAACCTGGTAAGTTAAAATATTTCTGTCCAGTTACATTAACTTCAGTCACAATGAAATTATTTGAACGAATGGTTTTGTTACATCTTCATTCGGCAGCCAGTACACTCAGGGACCCCTGTCGACTTGTGTCACAGAGCGAAAAGAGGAGTGGAAGAAGAGTTGCCCTCTTAAAAAAAGAGTACAAGCATTTAGAAATTCTATCATCCTACAGTATGTGTGTGTACTTCTTGTTGACTTTTCATCTGCATTTAACGGTATTCATCCAAACAGGTTGCTAGGGAAGATTTTGGATATGGGAGTTCATCGCACAACTACTCAGTGGATATACAATGTTCTTCCTGGTCAGGGACAGTATTCGTGAGTGAGCCTGGGGAAGACTCTCACCATCAGCACCAGCACAGTGGTACCCCAAGGCTGTGTGCTGTCCCCATGGCTTTTCAAACTGTACACTAGTGATTGTGTAAGCCACTATTACCAACTTTATGGATGATGTTGCTTTGATTGGACATTTGAATGATGATGAGTAGAATTACAGACGGGTGATCAATATTTTGTGTAATATTTGGTGTCAGGATAATTCACTGTTTTTAAACACAAAACAAAGGAAATGATGATTGAGTTAAAAAATTAATGTTCTATTCCTTTGAACTTTTTAACTGTGAAAGTAAAAGATATTGAAACAGTAAAAGAATATAAATGCCTTGAAGTTGAGTGTAAATTCACTTGGACCATCGAAACAGAGGCAAGGTATTTGAAGGTGCAACAAAGGCAGTATTTCCTAAGGAACTCAAGGACTTTTAATGTTGAAAGCACAATGTTGACACTTTTTATTAAGAGTTTTGTTCAGAGCATGTTATCCTTTTGTATTCAGAGCTGGGGTGGTGTCTTGTCCTTGCAGAACAAAAACAAGTTGAGCAAAGTGATCAGGACTGGTAACACGTCTGACAGAACAAAATATTATTCATCCCGCACATCAGATCTTAGATGACTCCGCTCATCCACTCTTTTTAGAATAGATTCTCCTGCCCTCTGGGTGGAGGTACCAGATCCCCTGTAGGAAGAGTAAGAGGGCATAAAAGCATTCAGGTGTTGAATAACGAAAAGACTGTCTAGAGGTAGGGATCTTACTACTGTTATCGTCTTAGACACTTTACTAGCTAATTGTCTGTTTTTAATCTTATGATAGTGGATTGAGTTCTGACAGAGCAATCATGGAATTGTACTGTTGTTGCTGTGTTTATTATTGTCAAATATGTTATAGGTTTATGAGCTCTTGATGTGCAAGACAAATTCTCTTAGAGGCAATAAAGGTTAATTCATTCAGTCAAATCATAGTACTCTTTAGAAAAATCTGAAAGTGGATGAAAATAAGGGAAAGTTTAAAATGGGTTTAACAAGCACACATAGTTTACTTTTTGAATTCAAGGAGGGAGGTTTGTTTTGTATGGGTAGGAAGACATGATTGGATCTATTTTTGAGGGAGAAATTGGAAAGATTTATCATTCTTCCTTTGAGAAGAAATGTAGTTTTTCATATGGGTACATTATTTCTTTTCCAGAGTGTTTTGGAGACAAGTTGCTCTGTGTTTGTTTGTTTTATTTTATCAGGGTAGACCTGTGTTTTTAACTGTTATTTGCCTCAGGTGTGTTCTGGTCTTGGGTTCTATCTACTGATCGACCTGACAGATGACTGTAACCCCCGCGGCATCACACTTTCATTTAGTTTACATGGAATACTTACAACCTAAGAGCAACATGTTTCAATCTGAGATTTATCTTTTTTCAATTTTGAATAGAAAGCCTGACATTACTTTCACTTTCCTATTTTGACAGCAAGTCCGGCCTCCTGGAGTCTCCTGTTGAATTCGCTCTCTGCCTGTTCAGGGCCACTTTGTCCTAGCAGAAACCCATCACTGACACTTGTACTGTTATTTTAGACCGCTTAAATTGGGTTAGGTTTATCTGGCAATTTGTTTTTATCACAGTTATTTAAGATAATATTTTACATACAGCTATATAATTAATCATAGATAATGATTGAACAATAGCCTTTGTACTGATTATATTTTCCTCTGGGCTTGAGCAACTGTCCCTCCCTGCTGCTGACAACCCAATTCTACAGAAAACCTGTCATGACTTGTTTTGTACTGTGGGAATTATATTTGTATCTGCAGCTAAATGTGGGTGTCTGTATGTATACAGTATATATTAGTGCTCTGGGGCAGTGTAAAACTAGCTTGGGGAAGGCCAGTAACTATCTAAATATTACAAAGGGACATTGGGCAGATTAACCTTTACGTGTGTGAAACAGACTGATTTTTAGGCTCATAATGATTTTCAATATCAATTAGATATTCACGAAACAGACATGAAATGGTTACATAGCAGTTTGGTTCTACAGTAAGTAGCCTTGTATCATACTGAAATCTGTTTTCATATTTGTTGATGGAGGAATGATTATATCTCCAGTGATTTCTGATTGTATTTCTCAACTCCCAACAGTGCTGACAATCACAGGCCTTTCCCCCGAGTCCCTGAGCTGGGGGGATCATGAGGACCACCTGGACACTCAACACAGTCTGCAGCCTCACCTGCACGAGAGGTCATTCTGAACAACAGGTTCTTACGTCATTAAGAGAGAGTTATGATGCAGGGTTTTGTCATTCAGGGGTTTAAAAGATATCACATTCCAAATTCTTTTAAGAAATGTTGATATGAAAACATAAAATAATGGAGTGATCATTTTATCACTTGATACACATTCTCTGTTTTGCAAATAGCTCTGCACCTGGAGTAACAAATGTTGAAAGTTGTATCTCTTCATGTCTCGTTTTTCAAAGAAGCAGTTGATCGTTTAGCGTTTCATGTTTTGTGAAAAAGTTAATGTAAACTAACTTTGTAAGCAAACAAAGAATGGTTTACCTTATGAAATGTCTTTTTCCGAGTAAACTTCCAGTTTCTTTCATTATGTCTACACTGTGGAGACTAGACAGATCTCTCAGAGACCTGGATAGACATTAAGATTGATTTACATTTGATATGTTTTTGTCCTTAAGTAGTAAACAGTAAATATTTTAAAGAAGAGTTGTCAAGGTGGATTCTGCTTCCTGCAGATTTAAAGTTAATTCCTTGAATGTTCAAAATGTTTATTTTTTCTGTCACTGACTGATAATTAAACATCTGAAGAGTTTAAGTGTTTCTTCTTTTCACACACACCCCATAAGCCTTGGTTGTTAAATCGCTTTAGTTCATTCTCAAAATGCCTCCTTAAATGTGGAATGGTGTCCAGAGCGGTTGTGAAGCAGATTGTGGGTGTGTGTGTTATAGCACCAGACAGGTGCTAATTAACCCTGCCCTGCAGTGCTCTTTCAGAGGACAGGCTGCTCTGCTCATACAGGACTGTGATCACTTTTCTCATTGTGTGCTCAGCCACTGAAAAAGCACATTAAACCTCTCTGATGGGTTTACATTCTCTCTCAAGTTTTTGCCAATTACATGAAAATTCTACACAAAACACTTTGCAATTAGAATTGGATCCTCTCAAGTCTTCAGTTTCTCAGGAGTCAACCTGCAAGCAGGACTAGACTGAGCTGAACCTGCCAGGACTAGAGCTGCTCTATCAGATCTTATTGCCAGAACCAGTCTGGACAAGAGCAATAGTCACGTAGAGGGGGGCTGGGATATTAAGCAAATGCAAGCATCGCTAAATTATTTTACCGGTAAGAATTGTGCCATCAAGTATTCACTTGTCCAGAGGGTGCATGTGTACATTCAAGCAACAGCTGGAGTTGTGCAAGCTTTTTGCCTGTAAAACAACTGGCATGGATGAAGATGAAGCACCCTAAATTCATGACTGACAGGCACTCTGAGCCGTCTGCAGGGGCAGAGGAAACATGTAGGTTCATTAAAGAAACAGGAGGAGAATGATCCCCTGTGGAGATGCACTCTTACTACATAAAAGGTGAGCGCACCAAAATACCCAAACAAATTGGTTTAAGAAAATCCAAAGACACTAGTTTATTGCAAAAATTGAACAAAAAGAAACCGTACAGGCGTAACCCGGCCGGCTGTTATCCAGACGCTCCGGCGGTCCGCAGTCTGGAGCCCCGGGAGAGGAAACGCTCCAGTCAGGACAGCCGGCCGGAGAGACGGTGGGCACCTGGGACCGCGAGGCGAGTCCGGCTGCTCTCCGGGATCAGCTGCTGCTCGAACAGGGGAGAAAAAGCGTTTCTAATACATACAGTCGCAAGTTCTGGCCTCTCGCCTTAGCCTATACAAAGTTAACAGCACTTTTGGAAAGCAAAAATAAGCTGTTTAGTCGTAGAGACGTGTTCAACGGAGCGAAACAGTGTTTTACCCGTACTAACCATTTCCCCGTGGTATTCCCCCCACCCCCCTCAGATTAAGTTAGCGCAGCTGTGGGCTTCTTCTTCGCAATCTGCTTTGCCATACTGAAAAGCAAGTTGGTCCTGGGATTTCTCCGACTATAAACACAAAGCTCTTTCTTTAAACCTGAAAGCAAGAGGCTCTGCAAGCAGAGTGCAGACCGGTTGGATTCTCACCTTCGAACTGACCGCTCATCTGTCCAGTTTCACGCCACACGGGAGCTCTGCGCTTCAGCGTCCAGGCTGTTGTAGAGGACAGGAAGGCCGGGGAGCTGGAGAGGAGGAACTAGGGAATAAGACACCTGCTGAAACACCACTAACAGACCTGAGCAAGCACTAAAAATACAGGTAGCCATTTTAAATCGTAGCAACAACGATCCGTTCCATTTCGCCTGTTGATACGAAAGTTGTTGGTTTAGTTTGAGTTCAACGTCTTTTTGAAAGCCAAAAATCCTTTTCTAAAATCCAGTTAATGGTCGTCTTTTTAATTATTCTGAAGTTCTGATGCCTTCTCTCGTTTCATTTTGAATTATTCCCATCTAAATAGGAAGAAAACTTGTCCGAAATTCTACTACCCACATAAAGCAAAACATCCCGGGATTATTTTCATGTCACTGCAGAGCCGCTCTTTAAGGACAAAGACGCAATACTGCTGCCAGAACAATTTTTAAAGGAAACTAATTGAAGGCGGATATAGATTAATCACACCTGGCTTCGGACTGTTAATTAATTAAACATGTGTAAAACACGGATTGGATTCTGGAGTTGGCATGGATCCCTCAGTCTTTCCGACACAAGTAATTGGAATGAATCCCATTCCATAATTTTAACTACACCGCTGATGAAATAACCTTATTAAAACTTTAATTGAGGATTTACGATTTGTTTACAGTTTAATTCAAAATACAATATTCATCCCCATCTATCATCAATAGTAAAAGGTTAGAAGTTAGCGACACCCTTGCGCCAGAAACAGTGTTTCAGAATTCCGTCTTTAGCTTTGGGTCAAGCAGTAAGAATTATACTGTTAGTGTTTGACAGTCAGTCTCACCTGTGATTACTGTACTGTACGTCACTCATTGACCGTGGTTCCCTTTCACTGTAGAACGTGTGTATACAGTGTAGAACACGATATGGACTCTTAATGACTTGTTAAAGTAATCCAAATGAATTTGTATCTCTTAGAGAAGACACTTACAGGTATGAGTTAATACAAATCACCTAAACACCTGTCTCACACTGCATCCACTAGTTCATTGCCAGTGGTCTGATATTCATAAACAACACTTTCACCACCTACACTGTGCACTTGACTACAATAACTTTCACATATTATAGTATATGAAATAATAGCGTCTCTCATAGTAACAATAAGAAGCGATGTGATGCCCCATTTATTGCAAAACTAACTTTTACATCCTTGTCACTGTTCTGTTTTCAATGAATACACCAGTCCACTTTCTATTTACATGCGTGGCTTTTGTTTTTAAATCTTTAATCTTTAAACTTTTATGTGGAACCTTGTCAAACGCCCATGGAAATATAAATATACTGTCGTGACACCTACTGTTCTTAAGGAACTAAAGGGATATTCTGCCCGGACACCAACTGGAGTACAAAACATTTAGACCATTTTAATCGTCCATGTAGTTTTTTTTTTTAAGTTGTCTTCACAATCATTAAAGACATTTTGTTTAAAAAATAAATTAATGCTTGATGAGAGAGAAAACAGGGGAACCGCCTCGTCTTGGAACTGTGACTTGGCTTTAATCTGAATAAGAGATGTACATGGCCGCTATTTTGCGTGGCCGGCCTGGTGGCTCCGCGGGTTGAACCATCGGACACGTCTAAAGTTCAGAGAGCAGATCGACTCCCGGAGAGTCGTGTGAGTTGAAGTCGAGCCCCGAGCCTCCCCGTCAGTCTGAGATCTAAGCCCCGGGTGAAGCTCTCGTGCTGTCGGGGTGAGTTTGTAGAAGGGGCTGTTCTCTACCACGCCGGCCGTTTTGGGGGGCTCCATTTTCGGGGCCTTCCAAAACAGGGAAAATGGGGGGTTTAAGTCCTTTATAAATGCGTAGTTCGGAATTCAATTCTAAAAAGCAGCCCCTTATACCACTGAGACACCTTCAGGACAGGTGTGGCACTAGCAGTGAAAGAGAGGTGCAGTCCTAACTAGGAGCGACAGGGGTCTCTCTCCAGCACATTTCTCTTGATTCGACCAGCTGGCCGCAAGCTAAACGTGTCTGGCGAACGACTTCGTAGGAGAATATTACTGTATTCGGTTATCTGAAAATCCTCAGCCGTTAAATACTTTATGTATGATTTGGTGAGTTAAAATTGACTATTTATCTTCAGTAGCGTGAGTGTTGAGCCCTTGTAACCGAGTGCCCAGCTGTCATTCAGGAGCCGAACCCGCCCCCAGAGTGACCTTCCTCAGCGGACACGCCCCGTCCACCTGTTCCACAGGTGCGCCCGGCAAGATGGCGGCGGGGTGAGTTTCTGCGACGTGAGGTGCGTTTGCGTTTTATTTCTAATTTTCTTCTTTTATGTGCTAAAACTCAAATTTCTCTTAGAGGAAGGCTTGACAAAAATGTGTTGTTCTTGCATCTTTTGTTAATTGCGTTTGTTCTTGTTTAATTTGTGTTTTAGGACGCCGAAATGAGTCTTCTGTCCGTTTGAGCGTGCTCTCGAAGTTTTAAAAGTCTGCATTCAGCGTTCTTGTACTACCTTTCATGTAAGTATGTTTTGTAAGACAATGTCTGTTTCTTTTAACGAAAAAGGGCTTTATTTAACCTTCAAATATTTGCTTTCTCAAGTCAGTAGCTGTGAAATCTCCGCTTTTCGGCTTCGGGCTATAATAACGCTTTCCACTCCGAAATGATAAAATATTGTAAAGGTTTAATTGACTAATTCGTATGTTTTTTATTTCTCCAGGTGACAAAAGGATTTCAGGAACGGGGCTTCAGTTATGAAAAAGTGTTTTTTCCAAGGTAAGTTCTTTTCCTGCTTTGCACTATACTATTTAAATAGTATATAAAAGACAATGCGTATTCGCAACATTTTAACTATACTATACTAACTAGAGAACTTTTTTTCGTTTTGTTGTGCTTTTGAGTAGAAAAAGAAACGCTAAGACACTGGTTCTTTTTTATGATACTTTTATTCATTTATTGATTTCATTGGGTAAAGACAGATAATACCAGAGAGCAGAGTTATTCGAATATTATACACGCTGTGTTACCTGGTCTTGTATTTACAAGTAGCTTTCAATTTCTATGTGACCGAACGTATTTTCTAAGTATTGAAATAGTTGGACTGAGATGTATTGGTGATTTTCCATGGTTTATTGTTCAATTTGAGTGTTTTATTTAAACAGTTAATAGACTTCAGAACTTCAAGTGAATTGATTCTACAAGTCCGATATCTTTTTAAATTGACCCTTTTCCTTTTAGATTCAGTTCTGCGGCTCCTGGTTCTCTGCACTCCGACGATCTCCGGCAATTTTTTCTTGACGATGTGTGCTTTTTGTTACATTTGATTTTTGTTACCAGTGGCTTGATCTGTAAAGTCCCATTTCAGTGCTGTATTTTATTCTTGACCTGCGTGTTTTCTGTTGACTGCTGCTATTGTATTTGCTGTGAATTCTGCAATAAAAACTCTCATTTCATTGTCTGCATTGTCCTGTATTTTCGAAGGTGCGAAGGGTTGTCTTGCAGTGTGCGCCACGCACCGCAAGGCGACACCCTGTATCGCACTACTTTGACTTGGAAAAGTGCGAAGACTCCCGCCTTTTTAGATAGTCTATGGGGGGGGAAAGGGTCCCTAGGAGGGAGCGTGGGTATAGCCCTGGGGGGAGGAGAACTGAGGATAGCTCTAGCCAAGCCCCCTCACTCCCAGCAAGAGGGGAAGGCAGGCTGGAGATGGCCTCAGCCCGAGAGAGAGGAGGCACCCAGGGCGGACTCAGCCTATCAGTCACAGCTTGCAACTGACAGCTTTCTAAGTCCACACACCAGGAGACCTGCCTCTCTGCAGGGACCAAAGCCACCACCAGCCTGCCATCCTCTCCTGCCGGGAGCGAGTGGGCTTGGCTAGAGCTGCGGTCAATCAGCCAGCCCCCGCCTACCCCTCTCCAATGAGGGGGGTGGGCGAGGCTCGGCTTGATTGCTACCACACCCCGAAGAAGACCCCAGATACTAAGTTTTTTGGCGGGAAAATCTGGACACGCTTAAAAAGGGGGTAGCCTTTGACCTTTTCAAGTCAAAAAGCGATAGGGGGTCCCCTTGCGGCCACAAGCTGTTAGCAAAATCTCTCCGCCAAAAAACTCACCAACATCGGGGTTTTTCAGGGCCAAGGGGGTACAGAACTCTGCACAAGAAATGAAAGAACAAATTCAAGGTTCAATCAACAATTTATTGAGCGAAAATTGCATACAAAATAAAGCATTACAATACGTCGGATGCACAGGATTCGAAGTGAAAATGAACATGCATTTCAATTACAAAGTGTCAAAGCACGGCTACATTAACGCTAAATACTGTTACAAGTCAACAGAGTAAGAAAATATTTGCATGCAACTACAAGGAAAAACACAGAAACATACAGCACGTTACTGTTTCTCCGAGTTAACAGTCGAGGCAGCGACCGGAATGAAGACTGAAACTTCGTTGCAATTCCTGCAAAACAACAGAAATCAGAATTAACCTTCGGTTACAAACAATCTAGAAATGATCCTAGCTAGTTAGACCGAGCTTCTGTATTGACTGGCATGTTCAGAAGATTTACAAGAATAAAGCGCTTAGTCTGGTGTAACAGAAAATGCTCCTGTTCGAAGAGGGTATTGAAGCAGTTGCATTTAAAGATTACATTTCAAGTGTGAATACCCAAAGCACAATACAGCTACGGGGTGTCGATTGCAGACTAATGTTCTTTTTAGCATTCTTTTTCTGAAACAATTTAGTCAGCACAAATTATTCATCCATATCTTTATAGGCTCCGTTGTTTTAATTGTGATGCAATTCGAAAGCCAAAGCGGTTTCTGAATATTCTATTAGACGCATAAAAAAACGAAATTTATCGTTTAGTTTAGCAAAAAACGATTTCTATAAACAGCAGGCCTACAATGTTGTCGGGTGAAAACCATTTCTGCCCGGGAGAAATCTAGTATCTCCTAGTCTGAGTCTTTTTTTGATAACAATTCTCGGGAGGTACATTATGTACTTCAAAATGATACGTGTAAACGAATAAAAAGGTTTATACTTACATCGGTAATTCCAGCAGCTGAGCCAAGCATGTCCTGCCCGCAGACACCAAACTGGAAACACAAGAACACAAGTATTTAGACGATTATTTAAAGATAATTTAAACCAAGGTTTCTTAGTAGCAAACGGCGTTTTCACCAGGGTAGATAGCGCCGAAAATATTTTAATGCGATATATGTAAAGAAAAGAATAAAACGTTTATACTTACTTGGATAATTACAGCAGCTGAGCCAAGCATGTCCTTCCCGAAGACACTAAACTGAAAACACAGAAATGCAGAATTTAGAATTTAAAAACCATTTAAAGTAATACGTATTTGTTGCAAGCTATTTTTTACCACAAATATAAGAGCACAAACACACAAAATGCTCTGGAAAGTAATGAAAAAAACTTTACAAATCTATGTAAGCTATTTCGGTTTGGAAACATGCACACCCTTGATTTTGTGAACAAAGACTTAAAAATTAAAAATGCTATTTAGCTCCCAACGTAAATACTTGTTTTAACACTTTCTTCTTTGAGGTTAAGACTACATAATTACATGAGTTAAATTTTATCTATATTTAAATAAAGGAAAAATAAAAAATAACCATAAAAGCCGCGGAACAAACTCACTCAGCTCCGCTCTCTCCAGCAGAACCTGGCGCACAGGTGCGCGGGGCGTGGCCTGCGAGAGATGTCATTCGAGTGGGCGTGGCTACAGTCTGACGGTGCAGGCAGCTTTTTTTCTTGGCTCCACCTGAAAACACGTTAAAGAAATCGAGCCTGTTTACAGAAGCCCCCATGAGTTACAAGTTTCAAAATCTTTTTTTCCCATGGCCATCTGAGTAATCACAGTTAGTGCATTTAATCCTTATGAGTGTTTGAGAGCCACAGGAATGTGGATGAAAGGATTTAGAAACATGCAGGCGAGCTGTGGGGTCTAAAGTTCTTTGCAGGACACTTACTGTTCTATAACCTGATCTATCTTAACTCTGCACCAAGAAGTCAGATTTTTCATCTGTAAACGTTTATCATGCACTCAATTTACCACTTTTCTACTTCTTATTAGTCATGCAGCTGATGTGTTCATGTAATAAGTTACAAGAACATGAGAAAGTTCAAACGAGAGGACAGTATTTGATCCATGTAGCCCTTTTGGTTACTGATATCAGTTTGATTGGATAGTCTCATGCAGCCGTTGCTCGAAAGAAAACAGGCTGTTGATTTAAAAAAATGTCTGGATCGCCTGTGCCATTCTCCCACAACTCTTTGGGTAAAGAACTTTTAAGTACAGTTCCCCATGACATCCTTTCACGTTTCCCTTGGGTCATGTCAAAGTTGTAAATACTGCTTTACTTGCAATTTTTTTAACTACTTAACTCATTAGCATAACACTAGTGCACTGTACTGAGGTACATGTAATATTCCAATGAACTCAAATTTCTCAGCCTCAGAGTAACCCCACCAGTGCTTTTGAAGAGTCAGAACCTACCTGGTGGGAGATGAACCATTTCCTAAGGAGGTCTAGAGCAGTATCAGCACCAGAGCCAAATGCTGTCCAGTAGAAGACTCCCAAGTACTGCGAGAGGCTCGGGCGCAGACTCTGGGAGCTGGTGAAAGCAGCAGGGAGGAAGAGATCAGTCAAGGAAAGCTGGCTGATTTCAAAGAAGTGTGTGAGGCCATGAGGATAGTGCCTGCCACTATGGGCACGAACAGGCGTACCAATGCTCCTGACACAACCCTCACAGCCTGCTGGGGAAGGTTTTTCCCAGTTTTTCTTACTTTACACACACCCTCCTCCAAGAGTGGTGATGATCACAGCCCACTCATCTGGGGAACATGTGGAGGACATGTCTGGACCTCCAGCCCCTGGACTCTCGGTCCTCCCTGATCTGCTCTGAGGCCATGCCTTAGGCTCGTCATATCGTCACACCTCTCATGACCAGCCAAACCCTTGGACTTCCAGGTGCCTAAGAAGGGAGGACCAGGAGGAAGCAGTGGTGACGCCACATTTATAGGGGAAAAGAGGGGTTTACAGAAATCATGGGAGTGAAGTGAGAAACTCATAGACGGGGTTGTTTGAGTACATGAGGAAACTGTAAGCATAAACAAATAAAATGTTATTTCAGGCTCAGCTGATGATTGAAAAAAGTCACCCTGCTAGTTTGTTTAAATGTCGACTTACCAAAGCACCAGCCCAGTTCTCAGTGAAAACAGAAGGAGGCTGTTCAACATGAAAAATCAGTTAATAAAACAACAGCCAATACAGGGCATCTAAAATACTGGAAGGAATTCTGTCTCTCAAAGTAATGCCTCAATCTCCTTAGTTAACTAAAATTACAACACTCTCATCAAACATTGTTATTGTTTTAAACACAGGGGATTCTATTAGCAAAGCATGCTTTTATAATGGGTCTGGGGCACTGACTTTCTCCTTTGTGATACATCGACTGAGAGCACCATTCCAATCATAGCAAGCATCCACAAGTGTTCTGACATAGGAAGAGAAATAATATTGGGCACTGAAAGAAATGTTTAAGGGTTATAAATCACAAATCTGTATATGTATAAAGGTAAAAACTGTATAAACTATAATCAAATCATTTTCTTTCTCTCTTAATCTATTTCTGAAATAGATTGAGGTATTCTGTGCTGAAGAGTTTAAAAAGAACACACTGAATGTTCAGGGGAAATGTATTAAAGCAACATCATAGTGTCCCTAGAAGGCTTCTGTAGGCACCTTCCATTTTGGCTCAAGCCCAGGCTGTGGTGTTTCTCTGAGCCAAGATGGCTTCTGAGCAGGCAGGGATCTGGAAGCAGGTGTGCACTATCGAGCTGGACACACCTGGCCACTCCACATGAGGATTTTAGGGCTTTTGGGATTGGTTCCCATGGAATTAGCCAAACCCCTGTAATTAACGAAGAGGCTTATAAAAGTGAAGCCTGGGAGAAACACTTCTACATTGTGTCTTCAGTGAAAAAGGAACATGAGACTCTTCATTGTGAGCTGTGTTGCTAATGTTCCTGTTTCTAGAATACTGGGAGCTGTTTGGTGAGAAGAGCAAGATATCAGTGGCTTGGAAAATTCGACCTGTTCCTGAAGCCAGCTAGTTGATCCTCTTTGGGACTTGACAACCTGAGCTGTGGCTTGGAAATGCAGTAAGTGATGCTGTCCAGTAGGGAGAACTACATGTGAGGAGATGGTGTATGAAAAGGATGTTTGAGCCAGCTCATGGGTGAGTTGAAGTTTAGTGAATTACCACTGTGGAATTCCTAGTTGGTGATGCTGAATGTAGGACATGTTCAGGGTATTACCTATGACAAGTGCAGTTTGTCCTCATTGCTTGATGAGGGGTTAGCTGACCGCTCTTTACTTCCTCTGGAGGCTGTGTTCATAAGCACAGGACTATGAAACCCTCTGCACAACTGAAGTTTATTGACCTGTCTTAAAGGCAGGATGCCTGGAAAATCCATCCCATCTTGATGGCATGCTGTTGTGGCAAAGTGCGATTCCAAAGGACTGTCTTTCAGCTCTTGTAGTAAGCTGTATACCAGCAACAGCCCAGTGTTTCTTTGGGACTCAAACCCAGCTTTATCCTGCTGCACAGCCAGTGAAGAGAGACCCCAGTTGGGGCACTGCTGTACTTGCCTCAGCTGTTGAAATTAGATGGTACTCTGGATAAAAATATCAGTCTAACAATCTAGTCTTGTTGCTTCTTTGCAGAAGTACCTTACCTGGACAAGTGGCAAGGTGTGGAGGACTTTCCATGATGCCTCATGATCTGGGTAACGTTGAGCAGCTCATGCTCCCCAAGCTTGGAGAAGGAGTCTGCGTGGCCTGAGGAGGAATGTTATTGAACTGTTATTCTGAGACCATGCTCCATGACCAACAAACTCAGGACTTCATGTATCCTTGGCTGAAGGAGTCCTGTTGATCACATGGGGAAGAATAGAGATGGGTGGCTGAAGCTCGCCAACAGGAATGGGACATGCTCCAGTAATGTGGAACAAAGATGTGGTGTGTATGGTGATCCTCTGACCTGTCATGGTTTTGTAACTATTGTCTGAGCAATAAAGTGAAGGTGTCACTGGAAGCCATTAATTTCTATGAACTGTGTTGTGGTGCCAGTGGATAAGGTTCAGTGGGATGACAGTCATTGATAACTATGCCTTCAGGAGTAGGATTTATTGGGCAACAATGCCATGTGGAGGAAAATTCTTTCCCCCCCATTTAATGAGGGGAACGTTGGGATGCATGTACAGGTAAGCAACCACCAAGGTGGTTTCTGTTCTGCTGTTGACATTGGTAATGCACAGGTGAAAATAGCCTTATCCTTACAACCTCAACCCTCTGAAGATGCCTTTTCTGCAAGACCAGAGTGGGCATCTCCAGACTTCATTCTGAAAAATGCCAAATGAGATGGGTTACACAGGTTACCTGGGAGCAGTAGGGTAAGCTGTTATTTTATTACTCACTGATGGGAGCTCCTTACCTTGAGGGTTTTGTTGCAATGGAGCATTAACGAGTCACAGCGGTTCAGTTCTCCTGCGCCGTTGGGGGGGGTTCTTCCGCAGAAATAAGGCGATACAGCTCGGAAACCTCAGCAGCACAAACACCACTTCCAGCCGCACTAACGAATACGATGCGTTTGTACAGTTTGAAGGGGGAGCAACTCCAATGAGCTCCATTAGGCTGTAAGGAAACTATAGTACACGCCTCGGTCCGTCATCGCTCAACATGCCTCCAACCGAGAACGTCCACAAACGCTAACTAACTCGTAAAGGGAAGTACAACAACTGTAGCCCCTGAAATTGCAACACGTACATTTCCACCATTGTGCGCAAATGTAACTTATACATAAAATCGGCGATCTGTTCGCTTACTAGTCAGAAGGCTCTCCTTATGAATTTATATAATTTATCCCAGGAAATAAATGCGTCTATTATAGGACACCCGTTCAAACGCCAACCTGCAGGCTAGTGACTATTTGCTATTATCGTATTAGTAGTTAAGTACCCTTCTCTGGTACATTTTTATCAAATGCCTCACTTCAGTTGTATACTTACACGAAACAAAGTAGTAATCACGGTCTACATATGAACTCACTGCTGGGATGAGTTGAAATGTTCTGATTCAGAGCTGCAGTTCGTGCTAATTAGATCAACGGCAGTGCTGAGCTCTCGGCGCCGCATTGAGCACAAGTCCAGCTGGGCTGCAGCTTCGTTCCGCACGTTTCTCGTTGCAACTGAGCTCAGAGCTGGAGATGAAATCCAGATTGTACCGTATTAACTAGCCCGCAACCACGTGCTAAAGCCGCAAATTCGTTGCATATGACTCCACACGATTAAACAACGTTTCCCAGAGATTTATACAGCCAACTACACTATACTTACTGTAGATCCTGTCGGCTATTTCTCCCCTCTCCCGCTAAAGGAACTGCCTCAAGAGGATGAGCTCCACCCCCTTCGGCACCTGCTGTACCAACGCTCCATCGAAATTATCCAGCTCCATATTTCACCATTAATGGATTATTCCCCCCTAACAATTTACTTATACTAATAATTATAATTAAGTTTAATTTTAGGGTAAAAGTAAAACCTTCAATTATAGGATTGAACTGAAATAACAAGCCTGATGTAAAATGAGCATTGCTATTTATGCTGTAAGATATTCACACTCTGCAATATAATGACAATGTTAGTACTTCAGTGCACCTGCATCCTCCTGTGGGGTTCTAGAGTGTGAGGAATTGAAAGTACGGTAAAATGAAAGATACTTGATTTGTGCATGGTTAATGTTTATTTCACAACAAGGAATATTTACACCCTACAAATATCTTTAATTCTTGGCGGTGAGTGCTGCCTGTTGTCCTGAAGCTGAGTGTGGAGCGGGGTCCTCTTCATAAGAGAGCAGGTCATTTTCTGTTCATTTCCCCAGGCTGAGCTGAAAAAGGGAACAAGAGTGAAGTAAAAACCTGGAGTTTGTCAGTCAGAGCCACTGGGTTTCACACTGAATTGACAGTGAAAGATACAAATCATGAAATGACAGAACTGTATGCATTGGTACACAGTTCCTATTGTCACAATATCATTTTCTATAGAGTGAAGATAACCTTCAGAAGTAATATCCTTTCATTTTCATATTCTGCTGAACTATCTAAACATGTGGCAATTCTTCCATTCAACTGTCAGATTCTCCTGCTGTACCCTGGGAACATGCAAATTTAATTCAGGTGTATAATCTTCAGATTTTCATCTGCTCTGATTTCATTTGAAATTATTTTTTTTGTATTACTTAAATTTCCAATGGCTATTTAAAGCATGAGCTCTACCTCCTGACCCCTGAGCCAGTACTGGGCACCCCTTAGAAATGCCCACTGTCAAGCTGGTGGACATTTGCTGTGTGCTGAGTCCACTGTGCCTTTAAGAAGCTTCAAGTCTACTGCGGGAGAAACACTGTTCCTGCACCCTGAAAGGCTCCCAGCAAGCCTATTGTCTGGTTCACACAGTTGTCTACCAGCCCACTGATTCTATGTCTAACTGCTATGCACCTTGTGTCACAGATCCCTGATAACTTCACTCTAAAGTGATAATGAAATATATGGATTTGGGGAATAATGAAATCTGTTTCAATGCCAAAAAGGTGACTAGTGTAACTGAGTATTAGAAAGCGGGCTGTGAATTCTACTGCCAAGCGTTCAGAAGAAGCAGATCTACCTGTTCCTGTGGGGGTGTTGGGCTCAATGGTGGGGCCAACAACAGGACGAGTGGCTCTTCTGGTTGTTCCAGTTGTCCTGGTTGTAGGGGTTTGGGTGGAAGCCCAGCTCTTAGATTCTCCTTCTGATGAAATGGGGGAAAAGGAACAGATTAAGCCTTGAAGGAGACAAATCCTGAAGCCCTGGTTCGGGAACTGGTATGTGAAAGGAAGGGAAACCAGTGAATGGAGTCTGAAAGGAGACTTACTGCACTCATAAAGTCTGTTGATCTTCAGGATATCCGTAGTGGTCAGCCAACTGCCCTGACCTATTTTCCTGTTGCTGTCCGGAATGGGTACCAGTGTTTTCAAACCACTGTGTTTAGCAAAAAATCCCCTGAAATGAAAAAAGTCTTTATGAGGTTTTCAGCTTTATCATGGATCAATGTTTTTGATTGTAAACAGCTCAATGTAACACTAGTGGAACAAGTGGAACCATGTTTTCCTTTCTGAGAAATACCCAAAAGACGAGAATATTCAAATCAGTTGAGATTATTTTTTAGAGACTGTGTGCATGTAAAGTACTTACTGTTACACTGTGGAAGAGAATATGCTGGTCTCCTTTCAGAAAAGGATCATAAGATCTAAACATACAAAACAAAGGAAAACTCTCCCTATAGAAAGAATGCAAGATCAGTAAAGGCTCCTGGTGAATATGACAGATGTTGTAAAGACATTTAATCATTGATCACATTCAGCTTTTACGCTGCCTGTTTTCTTCAACACAGGAAGCTTTCTGCACATTCTGAATAACATGCGAGATTCCTTCATCTCGTTTCCCGATGAGAAGATACTGAACATTTCACTCACGGTTTGTAATGAAGAATTGAGTCATAGTCATAAGGAGTGCCCAGGTTATTGGTGACTCTTTTTACAAACTGATCTTCGAAACCTTGTAAAACAGAAAAGCATTTAG
This sequence comes from Atractosteus spatula, assembly GCF_055471065.1. Taxonomy (NCBI): domain Eukaryota; kingdom Metazoa; phylum Chordata; class Actinopteri; order Semionotiformes; family Lepisosteidae; genus Atractosteus; species Atractosteus spatula. The sequence continues at coordinate 17,063,652 of NC_142723.1, forward strand.
TTTGCAGTAGGTTACAGCCACTCAACGGGTCAGGGTTTTATTTGGTTTGAAGTCTAAGGCTCCACAGGTCCAAAGAGAAAACTGGTCAGAGGACAGCAGATTTGAATGTTGCTCCTTTGTTTCAAGACACAGCTTTGTTTTCATCCTCACTAGTCAAGATTATGTTGCCAACAGACAACAGTTTCAGTTTTCCAACTCAAGAAAACAAGAACCAGAGAGGGATGTGTCTGCAAATATATCTGGATTCAGAGGTTTATATCAAAATTACAACATGAATTAAAAGAGAAGCTCAAAATTATGTTCAACCTCAATATGTCTGGTCCAATCCAATACCAAGCCAATATAATCTGGGTACAGTCTTTGTAGTGCTGCAGAAAGCATATGTCATAACATGTTTTTCCTGAGTAAATTCTAAAGTAGCTAGGCTAGCTAACTTTACTTAAGGAATATTGCTCCTATTACATCTTTTATGCACAAATTAGCTTCTTCAATTATCTTCCTGAGTAACTGTTCCCTGACAGTAAGTGCTCCACACCTGGCTTGATATTATCCCACAGGACCTTGATGTAGCTGTCTCTGTCGCCCCGGTTGTGCTCATGGTGGAAGCCCAGGGCGTGCATCACCTCATGGCTGATGATGTTTTTCTGCACACAGCCAGTCCTGGACAGTGAGATGTCCTGTTTCCCTCCTTTGCGGCCAAAGAAAGACCAACAGCTTCCAAACCAAAGACACACAGCAGACCAGAAATCAGTGTTTTGCAACATGAAAAGAGCACGTAAGCTCCTGTGCCCATCTGGATCCTCTGTTAGATCACTGGTCCCACAGCGGTGACACAAAATAGCAGCAGATCTCATTTGATAGTAACGTACCAGAAAAACATGTTTATTAAATGACTTCTTAGAAATTTCCAGAAATAGATGCTCTGAATATTTGTATCCTTGCACTTCCTGAAGATAAGATTCTACACCACTTTTTGGGTTTTGTGGTCTCAGGACAATAGTTAGACTTTTATATTATAATGGATTTTGTTCAATACTCTGCAGTGCAAGAACCTTCAACCTCTTATACAGGTTATTGTATATTATGAGCATCATCAGTTTTATCAATACCTTTACTTAGTTTTGGGGAGAAGACACCAAGCTTGTCATTCAACAATCTCTAATTCACATTGATCAGAATCATTAAAAAAATCATGGTACTCTACATCAGTTTATCAATCATGAAACACTACACTGGCCGATCCACTACATCTTCCGTAACATATTGAAGTCTTTTTCAGGTGTTAACATTTATCGCTTACTACAGCTCAAGATTTGTATTACAAAATACAGACCATCCAGAATCAACATTTAGCTTAAAAAGAAATAGCTACAAAATCACTATATGCATAAAAAATTAAATCAAGAACTAACTGAAAATAATTTAAACAGTTTAAAAAGTACATTTATCCTGCAGATAAACATTTTGTGTCTAGAGGTATAGCTGAATTTATAGGTTTAGATCATTACTTGTGTATGAACCACAAAGGACTTTGCTAAGAAAATGCCTGAAATTGCACTGTCTTAACGAACAGAGTGAAGGCTATATGCATTTTCCCACTTGTAGGGATATTTCCCTGTTCAGAAAGGTTGGGCAAATGTTTTTTTTAAAAACGTCTGAAGTAAATTTTGGAGTTCCAACCTCAGAACCACCTTCTCTGCTCTGCTGTGAGTTTGACTAAAGGATTCTGTATAATATTGAACTCACCCATCGAGGGAGCGGAAGTTTAAGTAATCTCTCTCTCTGGATCGGGGAGTGAAGATGATACAGGTGACAGTGGAGATCGCAGACAGGGCTCGATCGATCTGTACTCTTTGCGGAACAGCTGGAGAATAAAAGGAAAAAACTATTCCCGGTCATAATTTTGCCTTTGCAAGAATCAAAAGATGTTTGATTGATGTTTGACTGTACTAATGTCACTCTACATAGTCATATTTCAGATTAATAACTAACACAAAAAGGTGTAAAGCTCTTTTGAAACAGGATTCAAACTTGACAGCACATGTGGTGGAAGTTTTTGTTTACTTTTGTGTTGTGCACTTTCTGTTTATTTTGAATCCAACATAACAAACCCTCAATTTTCTGTAACATACTACAAGGAAGAGCTTGGGATTGACATATACAGAGGTGAAGGTGTACTCACAGAATTCTGGGTCTATTACGTATGGTATGTACACAGCTCCATCAGAGGACTTGGGCCAGAAGCACTGTCGACCCCTGGGACAGATCAGAGCGCTCCTCTGGTTGGAGTAGGCAATATCTGTAAATCTGATGGAGTGGCTTGATGTGAAGGGCATTGCTGGAACAAAAACAGAAGGAAGAGTCCATTAAATTCTCTCAATTTAATTAGAGACTGAGGTTTCCTGTCATGAGACATGTAGACCGTTCCTTTGAAGCTGAAGAAAGTGAGCTATAATATGATCATTTATACACAACTGAAGTGCTACCAGACTGAGTCTAAGTAAAAGTACCCAAGATGAGATGCTCGTACTGAAGGTTAACCAGTAAATTTAAATGTGCATAATAATCTGTGGCAGGTGTTTTAAAGTCACATATCCCTGAACGTCTACCATCTAAAGTATCATTTAATTAGTACATCCAATAAATCACTTTAGCATTGACATGAAGTTTTTCACTTCATCTTAAGTTATGGGGCAGCATTAAAAACTTCTTTCTTATTAAGTGGACAATATTCTAAAGTGGAGACTGTCTCTTAAAACTACTTGCTTCATCCTGTCCTTCTGGGAGGCCAGCTGACACTTGAATAATGAATGACACTTACTTTCCACAGAGTTGACATTAATAATCACTTCCATGGCAGAAACTTCATCACCTGAGACAACAGGGCACAAAAACATTAGTTTATTCCGAAGAGGTGGAGTGTAGAGAAATTGTTTGGAGTAAAGTGCAATACGCTTGAGAATACCAGCTTGAATGCTGTAGGTTAAGTCAGCTCAGACATGATCTTGTCAGTCTGTTATACAGTGTGAACCATCACAACAAGAGCGACAAAACCCACCAGGCAGAGAGGGGAGAATTTGTCACTTTTTAGTATGTATTACTTTAATCAATATGTCATTTTTTTTCTTTCTATTTATGGACCCCAAACTGGAAACAATTTTGATCAATCCAGGTCAGCACTGCTATCCTCATCACTAACAAAGGTTTATACTGTACATGGTTTCTCTTTTATTGAAACGTACTGTACATTTGGGCAGTTTTCACACTAACCTAGTGTGAACACAAGAGCTCACAGATGCAGATTCCTAACACTAACAGTACACAACCCTATCACATACCCTAATATACCCTTGATACTCAATTAATGAATGTTCCCCAACTTATGCAAGGACAGCGGCAATAGACTATTTTATGTGTTTAAGTATGTTTAGCTCATCACAGGCCTGTAGTTCACTTATCTTTGTTGTTTTTTTCTCATTTGTCCTCTTTCTCTAAGACATTGTCACTCACCACCTTTATCCTCTGTTGTTTGGACTCTCTCTGTAACCTAAAAGACATTACAAAACAAATAAGAGATGAGTATCATGTCTTTTACAAAGTCTCCAATATCCCAATAACAGGAGCAATACTTCAACATGATTGGGGAAGGACTTACATTTAAAATTCCCAAGTAGCACCACTTACCAGCACTGGAGAGGCAGAAATCTGGAAAACTGGGAGAAGGACAATGATCCAGGCGAGGAGCTCCATGTCTGAGCGGATCTGAGCAGCAGTGAAGGTGCTGGGATGAGAGTTCAGCAGCAGTCTGGCTGGAGGTGAAAGCTGGAGGTGTCCAGTGTCCCAGGGTGAGAAGTGAAAGCCCTTATATAACCTCAGAGAGCCCCAGTTGCGTCACCTCTGGCTTTTGTGCCTGGGAATGGGAATACTGACCTGGTAGGAAAAACAGGAATGGTTAAAACATGTAGGAATGCAGGCAGGCGACAAGAGCAAGAGTGTCAATTCTGAATTCGCACCACAGTCCGCCACCCAGTTCTGAAAGATCGACCATGGATCCTTTCACAGCTCTGGAGAAATGTGATTTGGGTTCCATCTCCAAATATGAAGCCTGTAAAAAATACAGTGGTGGCTACAACAAACTTCTCAATGTGCAGGATTTGATGTCCATTTAATGTGGAATCCGTAATATTCCACTGTAATCCATGTAGATTTACTTTCATGTCAATGATAACTCAAGTATTCGCAAGCATTTTATTAGAAGAATAGTTAAGAATCTTAAATGGAAACAAGTACAAAAACATAATGTTCCATATATTCTATTCAGATATTTAGATTTAAATATTTTCTATTTTAAAAACTAAACAAGACATCTCTCCTTAAAAGGCAGTTATCACCTATAACATCTTTACCAGATGCCAGACTGGTTAATAGTGTACTTTCCCTCTTGGTACAGTATGATATTTAATATTGATGCAATACAACACAACAATTCTAACAAATTCCAAGGAATTACAATGATCACAAGCACATTTTTCATGCAGAATTAAGACTTCACCTATGAAGACAATGGTGGTATATTACAGAGCATAATAAATAATGTAGGACATCAAAATGGCCAACAAAGCACATGGAAAAGTAAGGGGGGAGGAAAAAGAGGAAACTGTGGCTTCATTTACTTCACACATTCAGTATCTGAATGGCCTCTCAATATCTGCCCTTCCATGTGCGTATCACTGAGTGTGAGATTCCTCAGTTATTTTTTACTTGTGTCTATTACTAAACTGCCAACAAGAAGTGGCACAACATGGTCCTCTTTTAATCTTAGCCTTTCTTATTTTTTGGACAGAGATCTTGTGAGCAAGGTGCAATATACACCTAAGAGCCTTAATATCACTCTTCCTGGAGAGCCATGGGGAAGAGCAGTGCGTGGGAAGAGAATGAGCTGTAGTGTCGCCACTGTTTTCTCTTTATCCTCCAGATCCAGCTGTAATAACCAGCCGAGCTGTAACTGTGGATGAAGAGACCAGATTCAAACCCTCCTGTGCAGTTTGACCTCCATCAGATAGTACCTGGGAGCAGTTGGGCGGTGCAGTCAGTGTAAACAGTCTTCTTCAAAAGAGCTGTTTGTAAACCTCAATTATAGACAATCACAAAGCTCCAGCTGGAGAGACCTGTCCCACTGTACACAAAGCATTCTTATGTGAAAGAAAATACCATCTTTATCACAATGTGTTTTTGTGTTGTAGGAAAAACAATTTATTATTCTGAAGATCTGAGCTCCCACTGTGCAAGTTAATTAACATAACGGTTACGAAACTGTTGTGAAGTTCCGTGAAAAAATTGTTTTGAACCGCGCACCTGGTCCTCCTTCCTGCAAAGGAGGGAGTTCTCATCTATTGCGTGTGGGACATGTCTGAAACTCTCAAGACTACACTCTGATCCTCCTAGAAGACAACTTCTCTAATGGGTTTCAGACAAGATGTCTATTCTGTAAGGTTTGTCAGGCAGGAAATCACCATGTTAGAAGTTGCAGTCTATGTAAACTGATGGTAATTCTCCTCAAAACAAAATCATTCACATCTCAACTACAGTGGGTCAAAATCTTACATTTGTGTTAATTTTCAGCAGCCTACTTGAGAGAAGTCCCAAAGCCTGTGCTAGATCCCAAAAATAAAATAATCATTGTTCTCTGAGTGAGGTTTTTTTTGTTCAATACAATTTTTAAACATTGAGTTAATCGGTTTTGTATGTTGCTCACATCGATTTGTAAAAACAACCTTCTGGCATAAATGAGTACACAAATAAGTAACTTTTGAAAAATGCATTAGCCAAAAAACGTAATGCTTAAATAGTATCCTTTCATATGTTGCTGGAAGATCAAATGTTGAGTTCAGAGTCTGAGTCTGAATCTGAGTTCAGTAATCTTGGAAAATGAACATGAGTCCTTATTACTTGATCACAACAATTTCATGTCTTTGTGTGCAAAAATATCAAACTAAGTTGATCTAGTTTTACTAACTTTGCATAATGCTTTCCCTGAAATATAGTTTTATATATGAAGTATAACCATGTTACTGAAAAAAGTGTTTACTGTTCTGGTATAAATCAACATCTTTTATTGACTGAAATGAGTCTCTAATATGGTTTCGCCCACAAACATCATAAGTGTTGTAAACGTCTCCTCATGTCCTGCTCTTTAACTGTTCAAGCAAGGTGGATTAACTTGTTTGAGAGAAGATAAAAGTTAGGCCTTAGTTTAGACAGATTCTCTACCGTCACTGATGTTCATGCTATCAAACTGATTAAATAACTGAGAAGATTTGCACAAATGATTTGCCAGGCTCATTAGTCATTTAAATGCAGGAAACTAAAACAAACTGACACAAAAAATGAGGATGGATTCTTTTTGTTGGTTTTAACTAAAGGGTATGTAATTTCATCACAATCTCAATACAAACACAATATTTTAAAAATTATTTCCCAGTCAGTTTTAGCCTTTACCTGAAGTTATAGAGAACCTTTAAAGTCCTGTTCTCTCTGAATGCTGTGGAACTATGTGTCCAAGTGGCTGCCTTGCTTTCTCACTGCATGAGGACTGACCCTGAAACAACCCCATGCTTAGACCAGGTGCAGCCAATTAGCCATTTGACACCTGAGAAGAATTAACGACTGTCCTCAGCACTGAGTTCAATGATTCCTCAAGGCAGCTCCTTCATCAGCATTGAGATGTAGAAATCCATCCTAGTTTCGTAAATTGAGAGCTAAATGTAAAAAAAATCTAATAACCAAGTATGTAAGGAGAAGATACAGTATTTGTTTTGAGTGAAATACTTTAAATTTCAGCAGCATCATAAAGAGGCATGTAGCTCATCCTTAGGTCCAGAAGAGGGCGCCATTCTCTACTCAGGTTTTCCTCTCTGTTTTAGTCAGCCCTGGCTTTCATTTGCAGTATCAAGCGAGCAATGGCTCTTTGGGAAGTCCTAACCCTACACAGGCCATGTTCATTCCTGAAGGATTATACATTTGCAGGTCAGGAAGAGGAGCTCTAGCCTACATTTTGATTCAATAAGGGAAGGAAGATATTAATAGCCTGTTCAAAATGGTTCCAAAAGACGCAGACTAGGGTCTGTCAGACTAAGACACAGCCAGGCTTTCACTTCCCTTTGTTAGGAGAGTGTAGTAAGTGTAACTGTGGAGCTGATTGAGTTAGGAGCTGCAGATCAGTGACAGGTGAACAGAGTAGCCTTTGGGGACACAGGGAAGAGTCTCTCCAGTGAGCACAGAGTATGTGATGGCTGTGCCAGTGTGTAAGTGTTCTGGGTGTGTCTGGTACTCTTGGAGAGAAACTGTCTGGATGACAGGTGAAGTACTGGACAGGGCACTCGAGAGGCTTGGCTTTAGTCCTGAAAACCTCACCAGATCTAGGAAGGAATCTTTATATTTCACAAACATCTGCCCACAGATTCTACTTCTTTATCCCTTGGTGGTGAATATTTGAATATGGAGTTTGCTGAAGAAAGGGTAGATTAAAATCATGTAGCAACCAATTGAGGTGCTGATGCTTTAAATATCTCCAGTGCTGGAAAATTGTAGCACGACTGTACAAAACCATTGATAATCATAAAAATGTACTTTGACACTCACATTTCTGCACCAATGTGAAAGTATTCAAAAATTTAGAACAGGTCGTCACATAACTCACAGAGGAATATTCTACATTGATGTTTCTTGGCCTAAACATACTGTATTCGTTTATCCCAGTAACATTTACGCACAGATGCATCATTCAGCACTTCGCTCAGCAGTTCTCCAGCTGCACCAGCGAGATTAAAGACGGCATGAATTCCAGTGGAGAGCTTTGAGTGTCCTCACACAGCTACTGTCCTGGGTGTTTGATTCCTGACGGGGTCGCCTTCTTTAGCAGGAGGATTTGTTTGCCATTTTAAATGTACTTTATAGCCAATAGCGTAGTCAGGGGAGACTCCATTAATTAAACCATATTTTCCCTTTCAAAAATAAATGTTTTGAAACAGTTCATGTAAAGCTTTAAGTGTGTATATAGAGAGAGTTTATAAGGACCTCTAGGTCTATGAGGGGTGTTTCTTCCAGGGTCAGGCACTCAGAACAAATAAATGTTGAATGAGCTCCATACCTAATTCTCACCAGTAGGTGGTGTACTCACAGCCAGTGCCGTTAGAAGCCTTTAGACTGTATGCTCTCAGATGATCGCACCGTGTGCAGCTCATTCATACTCACACCCATGATGGAGGCTAACAATCAAGACCTGCTGCTGTGTTTCTACCATCGTGTGACAGGACCGCTGGACAGGGAGCGCCAAGAATGGAAGTTGTTCAAGACTACAAGTGCAGGAATTATTTTGTTTTTATTGCAAAACATGACATTTTCACAGTGTTCAAACTGGTCTGTAATCTTCAATGTTGCACCACAGTGGGCTGTGTAAGAGTCCTCTTCATAGAAGAGCTGGCCGCTTCGTATTCACTTCACCAAAGTGACCTGAAAGAAGCCCCAGAGGCACAATTAGAGCCTGAACAACTGAACACCTTGATTCACGTACAACTCATTTAAAAGAAGGGACAGAATTTGAGCTTCTATAGAGTGATGGTAAAACATTGTTCTTTTGGGTCGTGAGCAAGTCTTTTGGAACTTTTTCATAGTTTTGGTATTTTTTCATGTTTCCATTATATCTTCATTTTACTGACGGATCAATAATCTAGGTTAATAACATCATAGATTCCTATCTATAGAGAATTTGTCTCTATAGATTTTCATTGTAGTTGAATCGTTTTGGTCAAAATATTTATTTAGAATTGTTAATTGCTGGCTCAGGGGTTACGAGTAGAGACCCAGTGGCTCAGAGGGGTTGTGTCCGACTCCTCTGAGAGTCCCACTGTCAGGCTGCTGTACTATTTGACATGTGGAGAGTCCGCAGTGCCTCAGAAGATCTTCCAGTCCACTGACTAAAGCAGAAATGGTCCTGTGTGCTAAAAGGCAGATGGCAAGCTGTAGAGGGTTCTGATTAGTAGCAGGCTGAGGCTACTCAAGTGATTCAAGCCAAGAGATGCCTCAGAGACATGTGACCAGTTGTGGATCACTGCATATACAGCCCCGCTAATTGTCTGGAGTGAAGTGGTCAAAATCTATTCTAACAGCCTCTATTATACAAGCTGATCAGAGCTATCTACCTGAACTCTTCACTGCTTCATCTTCTCTGTTCCCAGCTCAATTAGTCAAACTTGCCATCAGGTGAAGATTAGGCATATAAAAGATGCATGTCCATGATCTTTAAGGCCCATGACTCAGATTCACAGTATATTTTACACTTCTATGGCTCTTTCTTGTGATTTGCCTTACCTGAATGACATGCTGAAGCCCCTGTTGTTGACAGACCCATCGGTATGGAACTCGATCACAAGAATGGGGCCGAAAGACAGGATAGGAGCAGGTGTACTGGAGCCACAGAGCTTTGGCCCAATAAAGGTTTTAAACTTGACATCGTATATAGAAATGTAGTCAGATGTGCAGCTCTCAGAGTCTTGTATGTCCATCATCTCAAAGGATAATGAGATCTAGATTTATAAATAAAAAGGAAAAGAAATCTCATTTTTTTGTGCTGAGAGTCTTGTTAAAGGGAAAAAAACACACAGTACAGACATTTCACTGGAAAGAATCACAAGCTCTTTTCAGGACGTGGAAAACGGTAGTTAAGGTTTATCCTAAATATTAAAGTGGGTTAGGATGAAAGCACAATTAGTCCAGCAAGAGTCTAATAACCCCATTCCATGAAATGTTCTTACATTTACAGCCTTAATAATAGTTTACTTGTTGAATTTGAATAAATTTGAGTTTTTCCAGGTTTTATGAATGAAATGAAGACCAAACAGGCAGAATACATCAGGTTTTATTAACGGTATAAAACTCACATACTAAAGAGTAACACTTACCGGTGACTCTGCTTCTATGCGCCACAGGCAGTTTTCGTTGTTGGGGTACACATTAGGGTAGTTAGTAGAATAAATCTTCCCTGTGTCTTCTGATGAGACCCTGACAGTCATTCCACAACCTGAAAAAAGTTCAAATGAACAAAGAATCAGAGTGGAGACAGAACTGTATTGATTTAAAAACCTTGTTACCTAGCAGGTAAGTCATGATGGGCTTCTGGGAAAAAAGATGACTAGAAAGAGAGCTCATTCAGTCTAACAACTTCACATTCACCACAGATGCTAAAACAAACATACTGGTCAGGCTTGGGGACTCATTCCTGCCCGGATATGACTTGAGGGGGGAATGGGTCCTGTGTCTTTTTGTTGGAATTCCTCTGAATAAATGAATTTACCTATCCTTGTGTCCTTGTTAGGATCAAAGATAGGACCAACAACAGGAGGAGGGACTCCTCTGGTCGTTGTAGTTGTTGCCGTAGTCGTAGTTGTAGGTGTTTTAGTCAATGTCTGCTTCTTCGATTCTCCATCTAATCAAATGGAATAAAAGAACAGTAAACCACAGCCTGATTGCTCAGAAAAGACATGTTTACGCTGATGTGGAAGAATCTCGGAGACTTGCAGGTCTAGAGCAGTATTAGTGTGGCAGGTCAAAGGCAGAGAGAGTACAGCATGAGTCTGAAAGAGGCTCACTGCAGTCGTAGAGTCTGTTGATCTTCAGGACGTCGATGCCAGTCAGCCAGCTGCCCATCCCGATTTGTCTTGTGCTGTCAGGAAAGGGCACCAGTGTTTGCAGACCATATTGTTTAGCAAAAGCATTCCTGCAAAGAAAAATAATTCAGTTGTTTGTCTATACATTGATCACATTTTTAAATTCTGATGAGGAAATATCAATAATCAATACTAATGTTAGTGGCAAATTAACCACATGCTTTTACAAGCAATACCCCAAAATAAGAAATGACAAGGTAATTCCATTAAATTGTTATTTATCCAATAGTTTATACCTCTTTATGAGCTTATTAAAGAAAAGAGTTTTGGATTTCTAAAACAAAATAGGACCAGTAATACTAACTCAAATGGCTCTGGGTGTAGTGCTTACAGCCACATTATGAAAAATGTAAGACAGGACAGTTTAATTTGTGAAACTAAACGGATGATGTCAACACACATGAAATGAAAAGGAAAGAAGTGACGATACTATCAATAAAGACACGCCTGGTGTTACGACCCCAAGTGTCTTGGGTAAAGGGGTGTAACATTTAGGATAATTCTTTTGGAAGCAGGGGGGGCTTTGGTGAGGGACTAGGAAGTGTGAAAACAAGGGTAAGGAACTAGAGTGGTGCCAAAGGAAAGAAAATAACAAACAAAATGGAGCTGGCTAGGACAGTGAGGGAAAGCTAATCTGACTACAAAAGAAAACCCGAAACACATGGTCTTCGGCATCTTCAACACCCTAGCTAACCTGCAATGACTACCCAAAACCATACAAGACAAATGTCACTCACCCGTACTGAACTGGTGTTACTAATACAAAGTCAATTAAGTGTGTAAAGTGTACCCAACAACCTAAACTAACCTTATACACAAAAGTTCACACAAAACCACAAATGAACTGGGAATACAAATAAGGGAGAACAAGAGTAATCAACAGGAACAGGGTACAAAAGAACACAAAAGTTGAACATGTGACACGTTAGGGCAAAGTAATGGCAAAACAAGGATAAACACACAAACAAACGAAAGTACAAAGAAACTAACAGAATCCAACAAAACAAAGCCGAAGCTATACAAAAATACACACACACAAAGCAAACCGCCGAAGCAAAATGAAGCAAAATGAAGCAAAATGAAGCAAAATGAAGCAAAATGAAGCAAAATGAAGCAAAATGAAGCAAAGCAAAACCAAACAGGACCGAAGTCAAACAAAAGGCCTCTCCTTCAAGAAAACCTCCATGTTTTATAGTAAATAAGATGCACTCTGATTGGCTGAGAAGCTGATTGATCATGATGTCATACGGAACAGTGGTGTAATGGTGGGCCAATGGGGGAGGGAGAACAATCAAGGGTCAGCAGTGTGGAACATAAAAAAAACACACAGACCACACACTGGGACGTAACACCTGGTAAAAGATTCTCTAAAGACTACCACACTCAGCTCTAGAGCTGCTTTTGCATATTCATATTCCTTGATCTTACTTATGACAGATAATACTGAAATATGTATCTTACTTATTGTAGTGAAGAATTGAATTGTAGTCATACAGAGTACCAAGGTTGTTGGTGTCAGTTTTTACAAACTGGTCTTCTTCACCTATAGGAACAGCAAAAAATAATTAATTTAAATTAAAATATTTCCATATTTTATCCTATATTATGGGAACAAATTCACTCAAAGTTCTCCTTTTGACTTCTGTCTCTGAGTAACTGTTCCCTGACAGTAAGTGCTCCACACCTGGCTTGATATTATCCCACAGGACCTTGATGTAGCTGTCTCTGTCGCTCCGGTTGTGCTCATGGATGAAGCCTAGGGCGTGCATCACCTCATGGCTGATGATGTTTTTCTGCATGCAGCCAGTCCTGGACAGTGAGATGTCCTGTTGCCCTCCTCCACGGCCAAAGAAAGACCAGCAGCTTCAAGACCAAGAACACAAACCAGGCAGAAATAAATGCTGTGCAACAAGAACAGATCAAGTACAACTGATGTGAGCGTCTGTGTCCTCTGATAGACTGGCATCTCGTCCAAGGTGTACCCTGCCTTGCCCCACCGCTGGCCAGGACAGGCTTCGGCTCCCCTGTGACACTGAATTGGATCAAGCTTTAGAAAATGGACGGACAGATAAACTAAAAGCCGGATGAATGTAGTGCAACAAATGTCGGTTTTGCACAGTTGTGACTGACTGTAAGCAATGTACTGTATGTTGTAAAAAGTATTCGCACTGCAGTGCTTCTAAAGGTGTAGTTTGTTGCAGATAAATGGAAGTAGATTAAAGTAGGTTAATGTACGAAATGTACAAAGCTGATTGTTTCGCACTTTCAGGTGTTTTACTAAACTCTTGCCATTTCTTGGTTTAAATGAGGGTTCTTAATTAATGGTTCAAACATGACTTAAGCGAGCATTTCTGGATTAAATGCTGGCACTCAGCTCTCAAAGCAAAGTTCCCTGCAGGGATCCTGGAGTTAAATTCAGTATAATATTGAACTCACCCATCGAGAGAGCGGAAGTTTAAGTAATCTGTCTCACTGGATCGGGGAGTGAAGACGATACAGCTGACAGTGGAGATCGCAGACAGGGCTTGAATGATCTGAACTCTTTCGGGATCAGCTATAGATGAGAAAAAAACATCCAATTACATTTCTGATTCAGAAGGAGACAATTTCTTCTTTGATTCTATGTCATTGTACGTGCTCATACATCAGACGTACTCAAACAAAACATCAGCGTACTCTAAGTTTGAAACTTAGTAGGAGAGCTTATATCTTTCTGCAGCTTCAGAATGGAAAGGTTAATAGAGATTAATATGCACTAAAGTAAAAGATTTACTCACAGTATTCGTAGCCTATCACATATGGTATGTACACCACACCATCGGAGGACTTGGGCCAGAAGCACTGTCCACTGCCAGGACAGATCAGACCGTTCCTCTGGTTGGAGTAGGCCATATCCGTAAATCTGATGGAGCGGCTTGTTGTAAAAGGTATTGCTGGAACAAACAAGGAAAATTAAGAAACTATTGCTCAAATCCTTTCAATTCAGTCATCAGAAATAAAGCGTTATTCTTTTCACCAACAGAAATGTTGTTACTCTAAGGGATTAAGCATTCACAATTCCACTACACTTTCAGACAGAAGGACTTTTTAATTATGATGCTCGATTGGAATATACAGTTAGAAGGCATCGGAACCACTTATTTATATATTTTAATTGTTGAGGTTCACTCTATTAAATGTTATCATTCTGATTATCACAAACTTTTCTCTTGTCTTGAGACATTGACTCTAACTCAAATTTAAGTTTTATTGTAGGATTGTTTCAATTATTATATTATACTTTTTATAGTGCAGCTATCATGTGACTTTAGCATAGGTTTGATTTTCATTTTAAACTTTTGCAATCTCTACTCTACCGAGTCCAGGTGTCAGTCCTCGACAAACATAAAGTTAAAGTAAACCAACTGCTTCGTCCAGTTCATTCAGGAGACACTTACTTTCCACAGCATTGACGTTGATGATGGCTTCCAATGCAGATCCTTCACCAGCTGGAAAAAGGCCACAAACAACTTATTCCAGCTACCAAATATTGGATTACATAGAAAATAACGATGTGTAAATGGAAATGATAATACATCAACCAGTTCTTGTATTAAGTACTGGAACACACCCCAGAATATCAGTTTGAACAATTTTATCTCAGCTTCAGAAGTTACGAATTGGAAGAACACTTAAATGCCCAGAGGTATTTGTTTGGTTTTTGTTCTCAATTTTTTAAATTTTCATCGACATCTACTGTAGATGCCATTATTAATCCCAATCACAGTAAAAGGTGGGTCATCTTTCACACTGTGAACCTACGGCCGTTCTGCTCACAGTCAGCCAGTGTCGCTGCTCACAGTGAACCCAGACAACTGACTCCCTGCTCACCAGGACTCAGCATGAGCTCCTGCAAACCCAGGACACTCTTTTCAACAAGGCGCTTTCCTTGCTTATGCAAAGACTGCAGCAGCAGAATAGGATCACATTTTGTTTCAGACAAATTTTAAATAGTTTTTGCTCACATTGGCCTGTCTCACTTGTCTTTTAATTTATTTGCCCATTCTCTCACAAACAGACTGGGTCACTCACCAGTTTTATCACTTATTGCTTCTGCTCTGTCTGTAACCTGAGAGAGAATACACATTCACAACCGTGAATTACTCATGAATATCATTTTCATAATCAAGAACATTCGTCAGATAGATATTTGTAAATTGCAGCACCTCTGTTTGGCTTCACAAGCTCAACGGTGTTTTAGTTTGATTTTATTTTACAGCTGTAATCTCACAAACAATCACTTTTTAGACAATAAGCCTTCATGAAGTACTTACAATAATTCCAGTTTTAGAATTTGTTTTACTGTAAATACTGAAGTTCACCATTTCAGTTGCCACAATTACCACGGAGCTTAATAATTCAGTATGTGTGGTTTTCAAACATCAATGTACTGTAGATGGTATCATAATAGAAGCCATAATAAAACTTGAAAAATGAAAAGGTTTTACTTATTTCAAGAGCAACTGAGCTTACTGGCAGTGGAGAGGCAGAAATCTGGAAAACTGGGAGAATGACAATGATCCAGGCGAGGAGCTCCATGTCTGAGCGGATCTGAGCAGCAGTGAAGGTGCTGGGATGAGAGTTCAGCAGCAGTCTGGCTGGAGGTGAGAGCTGGAGGTGTCCAGTGTCCCAGGGTGAGAAGTGAAAGCCCTTATAGAGCCCCAGAGAGCCCCAGTTGCGTCACCTCTGGCTTTTGTGCCTGGGAATGGGAATACTGACCTGGTAGGAAAAACAGGAATGGTTAATTGATGAGATGCAGGAATGCAGGCTTGTCACTTTGTAATGCCAGTCCAGAATGCAAGCTCTTCCCTATCCAAATCACAACCCAACTCATCCTTTACCATTACTATGTAAAGTTCCAAATCAATTAATGTTTTAGACTTGGGTATCAGCATACTAATGTACAGATAGCAACACACAAGTGCAAGATGGCTGCCTTATTTTGAAAAATATTGTAGTAATACTGAAAAAATGTTTTTTTAGAAATCTTTGTGAGTCTGAGAACTTGAAGAAGGGACATGGTTGGTGGGCTTGATGTTAAAGCTGCAAGAAAATTGAACATCCTTTACTGTGTTGACTTACCCATAAACATTCACAAGCACTTTATCCCAAGACACCAATATCACACTGACAACATGACACCATGTATATCCACAGCCACACACCTCCATTAAAAGGCAATCAGCAGTTACTGCACTAAAAACCACATTAGCAAAAAATGTTCATAGCTGTCTCCGTATGGGATAATTTATTACTGTTGGCATGTTTTTTAAATGTTGTGAATTTTATATAGCATATAAATCTCCTATCTGTTAAATACAGAATTATCATTATGTCACCATAACAATTTGAAGATTGGTAAACACTAGTAATAGAGCATTATACAATCTTGGTCTCCAGGCTTAAAACTGCAGCTCTGTATTCAGTCAAGAGAAGAGGAGCCAGATAAATACCGGGCTTAAAGCAGTGTCCTATGCTGACTAAGAGCTGACTTGGTCTTTAACAGGGATTACGAGGGACCTGATAGACATTCAGACTCCTCAAAGGAACTGACCGTCACAAGTACACTTACACCTGAGAACAGATAGACCTTCTTCTTTCTTTCTGCTTTTCTTCTTTTTATTCTTCTTTGGTTTTGGATCACTGTCTTGCTGCCCAGTGAGTTCGGAGGCCTGCTTTTTGACCTGGGCAGACAAGACGTTCCTGTGTCTTTCAGGAGTTCTGCTGCTGCCATCATCAGTGACACCACTGACAGACCAGTAAGCCAGTTCCAGAGGCTCAGGCCATGACTCTCCCTCCCTCCCGCTTAACACATGGGCTCACGGTCACTTGCACTTCCTCTTTCCCCACATTTTTAACTTCCTGTCAGTTTGATCCAGGTTTTTCCTTCTCGTCCGTCCTTAAAACCTTCCAAAAGAGTTAGACTTCCTGGCAAATTCTAATCTGGTCATTTAGTTTTTAGTGCTGATGAGAGACTTACATCTTGCAGTGCACAGTAAATTAAAATACTTTCACCCCTGAACTTTGGAGATTGTCTACAACCTATTTGCCTGTTATTTTAGGGTTTTTTTTCCTTCACAGTTCTAATGATTATTCTTTCATCAACGTCCTTGGATGACCTGGTCTTTACTGATTGATGACTCCTCCAGTAGTTTTTCTTTTTCAAAATGTTCAGTATCATTGACCTTCTTTGTGATGGACAACTCTCTAGTTGTCATCTTGTCTTCTCTTATGCCTGAAGTCAAGAGGCAGGTTCAAAAATTATCTTCAAGGACTGAAACCAAGACTACATATTCACAGCTCTTTAAACTTTTATCACAGCCATTTGTCCCAGTACTCATGCTCACCTGACTGAACACAACACATGACATTGTTTTAACATGGATTAACATGTATGCAAAATAATATGTAGAAGGAAATTCCTATACTTTTGCCTCACATTCACCTTTTTTCTTAAATATTTAATTGAAAAAGATTTCATTAGTATACAGCAAAAATGTGAAATTTCACTTTACTGTCCCAATATTTTTACTTGTCACTGTATGTTTTTTACCTTGTGCAGAAGAAACAGTGAAAGCATACGAGTCAAATACTGTGAAAAATGTATTATGTAAATTATAATAAAACAAAATGGTCCCATTTTCTACTTAATCTTTGTTTTTTATTGTCATAGTCAGAATAAATACTTACACCCCTGAACTATTTGCCTAGTATTTCAGTTTTTTCTTCACAGTCCAAATTATTATTCTGTCATCAACTGTTGTCATCTTCCTTGGATGATCTGCTCTTTACTAATTGTTCACTGCTTCAGCAGTTCTTAATTTTCAAAATGTTGTGTATCACTGATTTTGCAATGCCCAATCTCTCTGCAAATGGTTCTAATTGGAATTTACTTGGTCTGATCTTCACGTTTGCTAGATCTTTCATCACGGACAGCTCTTCTCTTCTTATATTCTGCCTTAACTCAAGGGGTAGATTCAAAAATAAACTCCAAATCTTGAAACCAAGACTATATACTCACAGCTCTTCCAAAGTTAGCCAAATCATGCAATATTAAACCCCTGAGTTATTAGAAACAGCTGACAGCCATTTGTCCTAGTAATTATGCTCACCTGACTGAACATAACAAATAACATTGTTCTAACATGGATTAACATGTATACAAAATAATACCTAGAACTACAATTTTGTACTTTTGCTTCACATTAATCTTTTTTTCTTAAACTTTTCATTAGTGTATGGCAAATTGCCAAATTTTACCTCACTGTCCCAATATTTTCACAGTATGTTTTTCACCTCGTGCAAAAGAAACAGTGAAAGCATTTGAGTCAAATACTCTGAAAGATTTATGTAAATCTGGACAAAATGGTCCCATTTTCTGCTTCATCTTTGTGAGAGAGCTTTTGGGGGAGTTTTGAATCTATTTATAATATATGCTGTACCTCTAAATTAGAAACCCTCAATGCGGTTTGACCTCTAACACATATTGCCTTGGCAGCGATAATACAATATAATCAATTCACTCAGATTGTACTGCATTAGTGCAGGACAGTGGGACCTGTTTAAAAGTGTCAATTGTAAAGAGCTTTGGCAGGTGTGACCAGTCCTGAGGTAATCAGGACATTCCAGTAACAGCACAGGATGCAGGTTTGAGATACAGCAGAATGTACAGCCTGAGTGAAGGGCTGTGGTCACTCTCTGTGTAAATTGACCATTTTTGAATAGTAGTTTAGAAACAATGACCTGACGGATAAGGTCAGGAGGCCATTGTTCCTCTTGTGTAGAAGTTGGGCTATAATTACTGTAGTTGGGTAGCTGGTTAATTACAGTTTGTTACTGTAAAGAGCTCAGGGCACAATCTCGCAGACTGCTCTCAGTTTTAAGTCTTGGAACCCTCACACCTGCTGATTTCTATTCCTGATGACCTCTGATGCATATCTGAACTAATCACTTAACAATATAAACAGTGACACTGTAGCTAAACAAGAGCTTCAGCAGGTGTGACCCCCTACTGCAGTTCTCCCGTCATTTCAGTATGAAAGAAAAGACCAGATTACAATGTGCTGCTGTGGTGAAGTGGACAGGACCTTCACACCTAAACCTCTGATCTGCTGGTCGGCTGGTTGGTTACATAATGAGGCTCGAACTGATGTGAAAAGCCTTCAAAAATATAAAGTAGCATTTTATACTGCCATCCCTTTTAGTTCCCACTTACTAGAGAGCTGGAACTCTTTCATGTGTTCTGTGTGTGAGTGAAACAGACTTAAATAGAGTTTTCTAGGTATTTAAAAATTAATGTACGGGAGACCGTGCCTGTATCTGGCCTGGAGGAAGCTTGTGTAGCTGCAGCTGTAGAGCACTGGTCTGGTTCTGCTCTGGACACAAGGCCACTCATATGGGCCTTTGTGCTTTCTCTGTATCCAATTTCTTTTCTGATCCAAGCAAGCATGAGCTGCACAGTCACAGCTGTTTCTTTAAGGGGAGAGGTCTGTTGAGACAGATTGGCCAGTTGTCCCAGGTTCGAGGGTATCCACAATCCTTCTGGTGCCTGTCACCAATAAGCCTCTACAGCAAGCCCAATACATGAGAGCCTACTCAGTTCATGGAATCAGATACAGAATGTGTTTCCATTTGAAAACGACTACAATTGGAAACCAGATAGAAGTATCATAAGACAGACGCAGCTCTGCTACACAATTGTGTACGTTTTATTCCTCAAACTTTAAATACCAGAATCAGATCAGTAGTCAGAAACCTCATATCCTTTTTTAGCCAGGCTTTCACGAGCTGTATCACAGACAATATCGTGAAGTCAGTCCTGTCCTTCAGAAGTGAGGAGTTACTTTCTCAGCTCCACACCTTATATTTCATCACCTCAGCCAGAGGCCCTTGTAATTCTACAGCCTCGACTTCTCGCCTTGGTGCTGTATTGATTTCACTTTCCTGAGATCTAACATTTATATTGATTGACTGGGCCAGTTAGAGTTTGCCTGGACTGACACTAAAACGGACAACAGAGAAGAGAAGAAAAACCTCTCTGGAGAGAACTCAAGCCTGCCTTGAGAGTAGAGAGATGTTTTGCTCAGAAAATTGTGTAAGACCTCTAATTACGACAAAGACAAACGTTTGCCTTTTTCTTTGAACTTTTCAATCAGTCCAAAATTTGAACATTTCTTTCAGGAAACAGTTACTAATAAAATAATGGTCAAAACTGTCCTTGGTTTCTCAATAACTGGCACGAGGGGCTACTGTTTGTTTAGGAGATAATGTGTACACATGGGGAATTTTTCTTTTGAAGACACTCTGGTGCTTGTTTTAAAACTTTCTCAAAACAGCACTCCCAAAGTGAGTTCACATTGGAATTTATCATAAGATCCAGTTTCTGGTAAAAAATGAGGATTGCAGCAACAAGGAATTTCTGGAACCACTTGCAACACCTTGAAACAAGAGTAGAAAAGGGTTTCCTACGTCCGTTTCCAGCACCACAACGGAGACTACTCACTCTCTAAGCCATGGTGTTGCTGTACTTTGCTGCTGTTTTCAGCATAGCGGCTCTGAGCTCTGCAGCCCTTCTGCAGTGTGACAGAACAGTGAAGCCCTTGATAAATCGAGGATCCCAGTGGGGTGAGCTGCTGAAGCAGCAGAAGTGATAGCTGAAGCAGATGTAGAGATACTGAAGTTAAATGGAACAATGTTGTGAGCTTGAGCTTTGAACAGTAAATATGTGCAATACTAAATTTTCAACTGGTAATTTTTTAGGCATTTTAATTAAGCAGTATACAGTAGACTGAGGTTTAGACTGAGTGCAAAACTCAATTTAAAACACCTTCTCTAATGCTTTGTTCAAATTTATAATTCTTTCCTCTAATTACAGGTTTTACTTAAAGCTTCAATTCCAAATGTGTTTAGGGAAGTGTGTCTTTCGTGTAGCACGAAGCAGGTATCTCTTGGTAAAGCTCTCGTGGTAACACTGCTTCAACGAGGAAATGACCTCACACAGCGCAGTTAAGAGAACAGGTTTGCTGATATGTAAATGTTAAATGGCATGAAAAGGATCACCCATCACTTACAAAACATTAGCAGATGAGACCTATTTGTATTGTTTATTTGTGTAGCTAGGAAGGTTTTACAGAGTTTAAGTTAGTCTTTGTCCAGTTTTGAGACATCCGTGGATGAAGCGTTTTTCTTGTCAGGACATAGCTCTGGGGAAGAGAATAAAAGGTGGTCACTTCAGTTAGCAAAGTGAACTCAACAAAATTACATTCATCTGTGTGAGTAACAGCTTACTAAAGACAGGTGGCTGTGAAAGAAGCACTATACTACTAAAATACTGTCTGTAGTTGTATACTGAGTGAGAATGAACATATTGTATGATGATGATGGGGAATAGTACACCATATTAGTATCCCTTAGATTGAGGTACTTGAGGGTTTCAGTGCCTTCTGGTCCAGTAGGGGTTACAAATCACTAGCACCTTGTTTGAGAGCATCACCAAGGTCTGACTCAGTCCCTGCTTTTGCAAGAGATGAAAAATAATTCTCAAGGGAATGTTGTCCCTGTAAGGACAGTTCACAGGGCTGTAACTCAAATTCTATCCATTATACAGTATGTACTTCTCAACTATACTATAATTGTACCAAGTAGTGTATAATTTTTCCAATTCTAGGTTGCAGGGAACTAGAGCCTCGCTCAACAAACAGGATACACTATGGACAGAACACCAGTCCCTTGCAAGTTAGACACAGAAATGCATGCATTCATACTGTACATAGGGCCAATTTTTCCAGAGGCCAATTAGCCTACCAGGAAACTGGTAGAGACCAGAGCACCAAGAGGAAACCAGGGAGAACACACAAACTCCAAGCAGGTAACACCCCAGGTCTGGAATCGAACCTGGGGCCCCAGTGCTGCATGGCAACCATACTCACCACTGAGCCACCCTGCGTATAATAGTGCCCTGTAGTGTAGTGCCAGTACTGAAAACTCACCTTTGTCCAGGTCAAAGTAAGATGGAGGAGGCAATCCCAGGCAATACAACTGCTTCAGGTACTCTTCCCTGTATTCTAAACGAAGCTCTCGGGATCTAGCTAAAAACAAATATACATTATAAATATTTAACCATATTAACACAAAGCAAGCTTATGCAGAGGTAACCAGAAAATAATTTCACAACTCTGTAATTTGTAGGAGCATAACAAGAGCATTATAATGGCTCGTGTACATTTATGCCCAGCTTTGGTTTTAAATAAAATTGAAGTGGAGTTAAAACCCAAGAACATCTGCTATTTCTTTACCCAAAGAGTTACAACCTTTGAGCTGATATACTATAGTTCCTGGAAAGAAGGCAGGCTGAGATCATTGGACAAAACTAAATATCAGCCAGATGACGAGAGAGGAGGCCATTTGACCCATCTAGTCTTCTCCTGCACTAAAGGCACTTCCATGGTTTTGGCACTTTGTAGTTGTCAATGCCTACTTGGGCGTCATGAGGAGGCCTTCCAAAATTTCACTGCTGTCTTATTCTTGTCATGGTTTTGTACAGTAACACATTATCTGTGATGAAACGATAGGAGAACTTACCAAAAATATAGAAGGAGTGAGCCAGGTGCTCTCCCTCTCTGCTGGTGAAGTATAGCAGCAGGCATTCGGGGCAGGTCTCCATGACTGTGCCAGTGGTGTTGCCAAGCACTTCAACAAAATCAGAACAAAGGATTTTACTTTCCATTTCAGGTCCCCCCCATGAACAACCCGTCCTTTAACAATCACATAAAAAGCATTTTGAAACCTGGAGTCAAGTGAGAAGATTACTCTGGTATTCCAGAGTAGAAACTCAAAACAACAAACTATATTCATTTATTTGGGAGGAGAGGGAGCTGTAAGTTTTTCCAACAGGCTTATTTGGCATGAAATGACAGGCATAATGAGGGCCATGACTAGGAATCCCTACTATTCTCTTTCCCTAAAGAGAATCATTTAATTCGGCCCCTTGTTACTGATGCTTGCTGTTGGTTTCTTTGGAAATCCTATGATTTATGTTAAAGATGGTGAACGCCTCCAGGGAGATAAGTGAAGAAGCTGCAACATACTTTAGAAGACCACTTTTTATTTATATATATACACACTCTGACCTCTCTTCTCTACTATTAGAATATTGATATTTTGAAGTGTACAGTTTGTAAAGAACTGTAGTGGGATAGAAGTAATTATGTTAACTAGGACTTAATGCTTAATACCTCCTCTCCCCCCAGAATATTTGCAAACAGGTAGTACATACATTCGAAGGTTAGAACCCCACTGTTGTTTATCATGTTCATAACTGTAGATGTCCAAATGCACGTGTTCCTGTAATCAGAAAATAAGAACTGTTTAGATTGAACAGCATACACCTGTGCAGAGCATGCATAGAACACCTGTGCTCCTTTATTCCTCTAGAGCCTGCTTGTACTAGGAAAAACCCACTATACTCTGCTTGAACCTCCTTCTGGAGAGGGAGGGAAATTTTGAACAGCTAATCAAGTCTAACCTGCACGTCTCTGGGGGGTGGAAAAGAGTTCACTCAGGACAGCCATGCCAACATGAGGCACATGTATAAAGTTACACAGACTCCCCAAAATGGAATCAAACCCAGAACTCTAGAGTTGTAGAGTGACATACTATGCCATATGAATATAGCCCAGCCTGTGCCTCTGGCAAGTCATCACAAAACATTTACAGTGGACAGTGCAAACCTACTTACATCTTGTAACCCTGATTCAAAACCGTTGTATTGGCAGTTAAAGGTGAGAGCTCTATCCAGGAGCTCTGCAGGTCCTTCAGCATGTCCTGGTAGATCTTATAATCTGTAGCTGCTGCAAGCAGAAACCATTTTCCAAAGATCTATGTGCAGGCAAAAAAAAAAAAAAGAAATAGTACTTAGTATAAGACAGTCAATTCTAAATTACAACATTACACCCTGACCTACAAAGCATGTTATGTAAAACTTTATTTTAACAGTTGTCCAGCGAGTCTCTGTGATTTTTTTTCCCAATATTCAGTATGATTTCCTTTGAGGCCTGACTTGTGAATTAATGTTCTGCTGTAGTTGGGACATTATCCTTTTTTCAGCCCCCAAAACATTGACTGAAACATCAGCCTAAATAAAACAATAAGTCATATGTTTCATATTTGGATTTAAAGCACTCTAAATAAAACCTATTATTGGAGAAAAGAATGTTATAAAATTTAACAAAGCGTTAGAGAGGGTATTTTAAATTGAGGTTCGCATTCAGGTCTACAGCTCATCAAAATGTACTGTATTCTGCTTTCATTCAAAGTTTTTAAATTACCAGTTGAAAATTGATATCCCACAATTATTGTTCAAAGCTTGAGTTAATAGCATTATTTGTTCCGTTAATCCCAAGCAACAGGTCTAATATGATGGAACATTTCAGTCTCTCTATATCTACTCCAGCTTCAGCAGCTCACCTCAGTGGGATCCTCGATTATCAAGGGCTTCACTGTTCCGTTACACTGCAGAGGAGCTGCAGAGCTCAGAGCCGCTATGCTGAAAACAGCAGCAAAGTACAGCAACACCATGGCTTAGAGAGTGAGTAGTCTCCGTTGTGGTGCTGGAAACGGACGTAGGAAACCCTTTTATACTCTCGTTTCAAGGTGTTGCAAGTGGTTCCAGAAATTCCTTGTTGCTGCAATCCTCATTTTTTACCAGAAACTGGATCTTATGATAGAAAATTCCAATGTGAACTCACTTTGGGAGTGCCGTTTTGAGAAAGTTTTAAAACAAGCACCAGAGTGTGTCCAAAAAAAAAATTCCCCATGTGTACACATTATCTCCTAAACAAACAGTAGCCCTTCGTGCCAGTTATTGAGAAACCAAGGACAGTTTTGACCATTATTTTATTAGTAACTGTCTCCTGAAAGAAATGTTCAAATTTTGGACTGATTGAAAAGTTCAAAGAAAAAGGCAAACGTTTGTCTTTGTCGTAATTAGAGGTCTTACACAATTTCCTGAGCAAAACATCTCTTCTCTACTCTCAAGGCAGGCTTGAGTTCTCTCCAGAGAGGTTTTTCTTCTCTCTTCTCTCTCAATTTACGAAACTAGGATGCATTTCTACATTTCAAAGCTGTTAAAGAAGCTGCCTTGAGGAATCATTGAACCCAGTGCTGAGGACACAGTTATTCTTCTCAGGTGTCAATACAATGGCTAATTGGCTGCACCTGGTCTAAGCATGGGGTTGTTTCAGGGTCAGTCCTCATGCAGTGAGAAAGCAAGGCAGCCACTTGGACACATAGTTCCACAGCATTGAGAGAGAACAGGATTTTAAAGGTTCTCTATAAGTGCAGGTAAATGCTAAAACTGACTGGAAGATCATTTAAAAAATATTGTGTTAGTATTGAGATTGTGATGAATTTAACTAAAGGGTATAATTTCAACAATAAGAATACATTGTCAATTATGTCAGTTGTTTTAAGTTACCTGCATTTAAATGAATAATGAGCCTTCCAAAGATTTGCACAAATGATTTAATCAGTTTGATAGCATGAACATCAGTGAGTATTAATGAAATGACAGTAGAGAATCTGTCTAAACTAAGGCCTAACTTTTATCTTCTCTCAAACAAGTTTATCCACCTTGCTTGAACAGTTAAAGAGCAGGACATGAGGAGACGTTTACAACACGTTTGTGGGGGAAGCCATATTAGAGACTCATTTCAGTCAATTAAAGATGTTCATTTATACCAAAAAAAGTCTAACTTCTTTCAGTAAAACTATTTCAGGGAAAGCATCACACAAAGTTGGTTTTACAAACTTTGTTTGATATTTTTTCCACAGACATGAAATATCTGCACTTTGAGAAGTTTGTTGAAGTAGTGGGCAGTAGCCACCACTGTATTTTTTTATTTATTTTATTTATTTATTTATTTTTTTTTTTTTTACAGGCTTCATATTAGATGGAACCCAAATCACATTTCTCCAGAGCTATGAAAGGATCCATGGTCAATCTTTCAGAACTGGGTGGGGGACTGTGGTGCGAATTCAGAATTGACACTCTTGCTCTTGTCGCCTGCCTGCATTCCTACATGTTTTAACCATTCCTGTTTTTCCTACCAGGTCAGTATTCCCATTCCCAGGCCCAAAAGCCAGAGGTGACGCAACTGGGGCTCTCTGAGGTTATATAAGGGCTTTCACTTCTCACCCTGGGACACTGTACACCTCCAGCTCTCACCTCCAGCCAGACTGCTGCTGAACTCCCATCCCAGCACCTTCACTGCTGCTCAGATCCGCTCAGACATGGAGCTCCTCGTCTGGATCATTGTCCTCCTCCCAGTTTTCCAGATTTCTGCCTCTCCAGTGCCCGTAAGTGGTGCTACTTGGGGAATTTTATCAATCAAGCTGAAGTATTGATCCTGTCTTTTAGGTTACAGAGACTGTCCAAACAGAGGATAAAGGCAGTGATTGACTGTCTTCGAGAAAGAGGACAAATGAGAAAAAAAAAACAAAGACAAGTGAACTACAGGCCTGTGATGAGCTAAACATACTAAAACACATAACATATTAGTCTATTGCAGCTGTCCTTTTT
Organism: Atractosteus spatula; assembly: GCF_055471065.1. Taxonomy (NCBI): domain Eukaryota; kingdom Metazoa; phylum Chordata; class Actinopteri; order Semionotiformes; family Lepisosteidae; genus Atractosteus; species Atractosteus spatula. The sequence continues at coordinate 17,089,992 of NC_142723.1, forward strand.
ATAAGTTGGGGAACATTCATTAATTGAGTATCATGGGTATATTAGGGTATGTGATAGGGTTGTGTACTGTTAGTGTTAGGAATCTGCATCTGTGAGCTCTTGTGTTCACACTAGGTTAGTGTGAAAACTGCCCAAATGTACAGTACATGTTTCAATAAAGGAGAAACCATGTACAGTATAAACCTTTGTTAGTGATGAGGATAGCAGTGCTGACCTGGATTGATCAAAATTGTTTCCAGTTTGGGGTCCATAAATAGAAAGAAAAAAATTGACACATTGATTAAAGTAATACATACTAAAAAGTGACAAATTCTCCCCTCTCTGCCTGGTGGGTTTTGTAGCTCCTGTTGTGATGGTTCACACTGTATAACAGACTGATAAGACGGAGCCGTCAAGCTTGTGACGCCCCCACTCCCTCCCATCATACTATGATCTCTCCTCACTTCTTCCTGTACCCACAATGACTGTACTCCAACACCACTACATACACGACCACTGAATGTAAGCCAAAATTGTACTTGTAATATTTATCAATCACCATATTATTTTTGCACTGTTTTTGTCCTGTTGTATTCTTTTTTTCTGTTTGCATATTTGCACAGTTTTGATTACACTGTTATTACACTATTATTGTGTTACTATTGTCTTGTCTTCTGTTCTATTTATATACTGCACCGGAGTGACTAATGAGAAACACTTTTCACTATACTATGCACCTGTGTAAGTATGACAAATAAAGTTGAATTGACAAGATAATGTCTGAGCTGAATTAACCTACAGCATTCAAGCTGGTATTCTCAAGTGTATTGCACTTTACTCCAAACAATTTCTCTGCACTCCATCTCTTGGGATTTGGAATAAACTAATATGTTCTTGTGCCCTGTTGTCTCAGGTGATGAAGTTTCTGCCATGGAAGTGATTATTAATGTCAACTCTGTCTCAAGTGATTTAATGGATGTATTAATTAAATGGCATTTTAGATGGTAGACTTACAGGGATATGCGACTTTAAAGCACCTCATATAGGGTACTTTTACTTACTCAGTCTGGTGGCACTTAATTGCTTAAATGTGACTTAAATGGCAAAAACTAGTGCATGTTAAAATGCTCTCATGAAGAGAAGACCACCAATATTGAAAAAGTAAAGACAAACAAATTAAAATTTAACAACTGGTTCTGATGTCTGTAGCAAATACACAGCAGTTTCAGTTGTGTAAAAATGCACATTATAGCTCATTTCTTCAACTTCAAAGGAACGGTCTACATGTCTCATGACAGGAAACCTCAGTCTCTAATTAAATTGAGAGAATTTAATGGACTCTTCCTTCTGTTTTTGTTCCAGCAATGCCCTTCACATCAAGCCACTCCATCAGATTTACAGATATTGCCTACTCCAACCAGAGGAGCGCTCTGATCTGTCCCAGGGGTCCACAGTGCTTCTGGCCCAAGTCCTCTGATGGAGCTGTGTACATACCATACGTAATAGACCCAGAATTCTGTGAGTACCCCTTTACATATCAGTTTCAAACTTTTCATTCAGACAAGGTACAGTCCAGTCTTACACAGTACCTCATCTCCTGTAAGGAATTTAAATCCCATTTCCAAATAGCTTTGTGCCCTTGTGTTAGTTATGAATCTGAAATAATTATACACAGTGATACATTAGCATAATCAGTCTTATGTTTCTTTCAAGGAAAAGTTACCAGAAATTATTTTTCCCCTTTTATTCCACAGCTGTTCCTCGAAGAGGAGGATCATTCAAGCCCTGTCTGCGATCTCCACGGTCACCTGTATTGTCTTCACTCCCCAATCCAGAGAGAGAGATTTAAACTTCCGCTCCCTCAATGGGCAAGTTCAGTATTATACAGAATCCTTTAGTCGAATTCACAGCAGTGAATGTGGAGCCTTGACCTTCATACCAAATAAAACCTGGCCCACTGAGAGGCTGTAACTTACAGCAGACTAAGTTTTCTGTTCCACAAGGTTTTGGAGATCAGTTTGTAAAGAGAGTCCCCACTAGCTGCCAGCTGTGGACTCCCAGAGGGTTCCTGCAGTTCAAAGACATTTTCTCCCTCCCCCCTGTGCAGCATTTGTACCCAAAGGGTAATACCCTAGATATGCAGGGCAGCAGTAGATGATGTTTGAGTAATTGTCTGTTGAAAAGTTGATCTGAATAAAGAGAATAGCAGTTTGTGATGTAAAGACACCAGTAATGTATTTTCACTTCCCAATTATCAGAACAGGGGTGAGCGAGTTTACCCCCCTGTCCGGCATGGCCCAGGGAGGTGGCAGTCGGGCAACAGGAGGTGATCCGCAAACACCAGCAACATTTGTAAAGACACAAATCCAATTAAACCAAGGCGACTTACTACAGACCCATGGCTAATAGATGAGATTTTGCCTATTTTGGGGGGAGAAGCACAAGTTTGTTTAATGATAAATAAGGCTCCCCCTGTACAGCACTGACAAATCTGCTAGTGTCAGAAGGGATATAAAAGAAAACCTGTTAGCAAGGATGCAAAACTGAATGAGAGCAGTAGTTTGCTTTGCTGTGGGTGTTAATAGTGCAATCCACCCACTCTTGAGGATGCACAAGTTGTTTTGCCAAAAATGTAACCATACCCTGTCCAGCATTTTCCCCTGTAATATGTTTTGGGGCACTTTTATTTTTAAAAGGAACCACAAATAAGAAGCCTGTCCCTGCTCTCCAGTTATTTAATTATCTAAAGAAGCACTAGAAAACAGAACTACGAGTAGTTCAACAGGAGGAAAAAAAAAAGCTGGTTTAAATGTCGTTTGTTTTAAGCTTCTACAGAGCGCGTCTCCCCAAAATGGGAACGCAAAATCACTGCATAAACGCAAATCTGATTAAAGTCTTGGTTTTGTTTACTGGGAGGCTGTATATTCGATTCCAATCACTTTTAGAGACAAATTTGTTTGGTCCGACTTTTCCCCTCTCCAGCGCTTCACTGCAGTGAAGTCCAGGAGGGTCTCATGGCAAGGTCACCCCTCTTCTGAGGGTGCACAAATAGTGAAGCCGCATCCTTCACGCTTAGCTCTCCATTTACATCTTGAGCGCTTCACAGTTTAGGATTGTTAAATGTCTACTGGCGAAGAGTCGAATGCAATAACTATTCTCCAAGCTCTATAATAGAAGATAAGAGAGCCAACTCGTTTAATTGTACACCAAAACAAACTTTCTACGACCAGCGATACCCCCTATAATGAGGGTAGATCAAGCTCCTCTTGTTGGAAATTCGCATTAAAACGCTAGTCGAGATTGAAGAAAGATTCAAGCGTCGTTACATTATAAGATGATAGTAGCTTTTTTTTTTTTATATGCGTTTCTAGGCTTGACAGTTTAGAAATCCTAAAGAAATTGAGGAATCCTTCCTTTCGTCCTCCGAGCTCGGGAACAGCAAATCAGAACAACATGCCCGACTCGATCAGTCAAAAGGAAAGCTACTAGAATTGCTTTCTTTACTGAAGGCGTTTTTTAAAAAAAACCGCAGAGCCCATGAACTCCCCTACTGCTGGATCTCTCAGGGAGAGAACTCTGGCTTCAGTACACCGGGAGAGATTTCCGTCTCTCATTGGTCTGCGGTTTTCTCCTTATTCCTCATGCAATCGAGACCTCGATCTCACATGGTTTCCTAACGCAAACGAATGCATTGCTACTCGAACAACCCTATTTTATCCCGGCTGATCCCGTTTGGCCAGTAAGACGCAGCCGAGGAAGGAAAAAGAAACCTTCGGCTTTTTCAGCGTCGCTGACACGGCAGCAGTCGAGAAAGGGAACCTATTACCTTACCGAGCCTAAACGCAGGCTACTACTGCACGGCCTGATCTGTTTATTTATAGTCCTTCAGGAATGCCCGTCACCTGACTGCAGTTAGGATTGCCACACGAGTCATTTCCCACTGCTATCCACGTGAAATCCCGGGCTGACGAACCAACTGCTGAGCTGCAAGGACAACGGTGGCGCCAGCCCTATTAATGATTTAATTGTCTAAATATTTAAATATTATTGAATACAATAATAATAATAATAATATAATGGCATTTCCACAAAATGAATGTGTATAGAATGTGTATTTCTACTCTTTTAAATTATTTTTCCTTCTTTCTGCCGAAAAAAATAAACGGTTTAAAATTTAAAAGGGGCAAATAACAGAAGTGGCAGAAGTACACCACCCCATTCCAGTTCCCCCCTAGGGAGACCTCACAGGCCTGGAGGTGGACTGGACTGCCAGACTTCCTGGTTCTGCGGGAGCAGCTTGGACTTCTCTCTGCTTGGGCTTGATGGAGAGCCCCCCGACAACGCAGCTGGGCACAGCACACACCATAGCTGGTCTCACTCAACCTCAGCAACCTTCCGGTGGGGTCTGAAGACCAAGAGGTCCCCCTGAGCCTGGTGCTGGACCCCCTCTCCGTAAAGCACTCGACTCTGCTAAATCAAGCTGGAGATTTCTTTCTTGCTACAAGGATAGGAGGACAGATGTGGCTAGCAGCTCGCCTCTTGTTCATAGCAACAGGGTTTTATTCTCGAAGATGAGCAAGATTTTCACACAAAAACATACATTTATGATTGGTCAGGAACAGTTTCTTACCATACACGGTGTAAAGAGGCTCAGAAAGGTAGGCACTGAGGTTACCCTTGGGCAAATAACCAAGAATCCTAATTAGCCAAGACATTTATTCCCTTTGATGTTGCCGAATCAAGCGTAGGATACACGAGTTACACCTCCACTCGAGAGACCTCAGAGAAACGTAGGCCAGCTGGGAATGCACAAAACAATAACTTAATTCTGAACTCCTGACACACCCCAGCTGGTCTCATCCTGCACACACAACACAGGCACAGGTTCCTTCACTGGAAAGGCTGCCCTCTGGGCCGGACGTTGTAATTTGAGCGAGACCGCTGCCCTGAAGCTCTCGCCTGCCTTGCAGTGTGTATTTGTGAGCTGTATCAAGACAGTCTCGCAGTCTCCCAGCACACGTGAGCTCATTGGTCTTCGGGGTCTGGTCCGGGGGATTGCTGAAGGTCCCCCCTGCTGCTGGCTGGGGCTCTTGCTCAAGCACGGAAAGGCCAGGATTCAGTGAATCCACATTCGGTGGAATCCAGGTCCCGGGGTCTTCTGGTATTGTTGAAAAGTAAAAAAAAAATCTTGTCTGTACCTGAAAATGTTCCATATATGAACTTTCTGTTAGCTAAAGCGTGTACAGTGCCTGAGTCCCACTTCAGACTGGACGACTTCTCCTTCACTGCCTCAGCGTCTTCTCAAAATGCCAACGAAAAAGAATTGGTTCCGCTCAGCTTTGTGTTTCTTGAAGTAATTTGCTATGTATTCACATTAAAAAAACCTGCTCAAAGATCAATGTTTTCTCTTGATACTAAATGCATGAAAATAACGCCAGGTGTGCAAAACTGAGATGTATTTTTGTGGTTATTAGGATTCAACGTTTTGAAATCTTTGTATGCACATTTTTAAATAAATGGATAGCATAAATAAATGGCGCAGTGGTTAGCATTACTGTCTGCCACTGGGGTTCAATTACTGAGGCCCTGGGTTCAATTCTGGACATGGGGTGCTGTCTGTGTGGAGTTTATATGTTCTCCCTGTGTTCACATGAGTTTCCTCCAGGTGCTTTAGTGCTTCAGAAAATGGATGGATGTAATAAAATGATAATCCTCAGAAAAGTCATATTTCCATCTTTATTTTCCTTTTCTAAGGCTCTCAATTTTGCAGCACGTATATAAAACATAAGCACGAAAAAAATCTTTTGACAGTTTAGACAAAATAGGAGTTTAATAGAATATTAAACAACAAAAAAAAATGGATTTAAACGTAAGCCAGTTATAAATATGAACACTGCTTTTGAAAACATATAAAAGATTTCCTGTCACCTGTTCACGCCACACACTGGTTGGTATTACAGCAGATTAAAAAATAATTTAAGCCTAGTCCATGTTCAAAATACGATGGTCTGCTTTACAGAGTAAGTTCATTAACTAGTGTTTAAGAAAAAAGAACAATTCCTCTTGGAAAAACAAAAAAAAGTTTATATTGTTTAATCACGGTGTCTTCTGAAAGCAATAAAATAGCTGCAAGGCATAGGGCCAAATAAACATTATATTCAGGGGAAACTGAAACAGAACTTAAGTCTGAACTCATTACATTCTACATACTCACAGGGTATGTATTTGATTCTCTTAAAGATCAGCAGGAAAAGCTATGGCTGAGGCCGCCAGACAACAGGTGATGTGGAGTATCGATGTCTCATAGCAGTCAGACACTTGACTGTATTGCTCATCACACATGCACTGGCACATGTATCTTCGAAACTACTGCATGATGACATGATTCGCAAATATGACACTGGATAAGGAAGCACACAAAACAGACAATTATTTGAAATCTCTCCATAAGGTACGCATTTCACTTTTTGGGGGTACAGCATTAAACTGGAGTACGTCCTGTTTAGAAAACAATGTTCAAACTGGCTAGAAGATGCTTGACACTATCAAAAAAGGAGCACACTATCAGACAGGAGTAGCCCAGTTATCCTTTAAAATGGTCAAACACTATATCGTAACGCCTACGCAGTAGTAAAAGAAATATTTTATTTGACACCAATTATTGGAGCGTATGTCACTGGCACCTTGGGGGAGGTGAGAGGGTGAAATGAAATAGTTTTATCTTTGTTTCCAGTAACGAGAATGCGATGTAGTGTTATCAATAGTTTAAAAATAAAAAAAAAGTTTACCCTCCTTAAATGCAAACATGTAGTAACAGCATGTCAAGGCTCAATGTCAGTGATACTGTCACAGTAAGAATGGGAGATTCTTCAGCTCAGGGCTCCCTGCAGAGGACAGTGCTGTCGGCAGGGCCAGAGCCATTTCGTGTTCTAGACATTGTGAACGCTTGGTTGCAGACATGGCTCAAAAAGGGCCACCTTTTCAACAAAAATGGTCATTAAACTCATTGCAACGCATAGATTTGGGAACAGATCATTTTCGTGATCATTTTTAAACAACTCTAGTGTGTCTTTTGGCAGGCTTGGTTGTTTTAAGTCAATATAACACTGCGATCAGAAAGGGGCCCTCGATTTTCCCAACACTACACAGAATATTAGAACATTCAACATTTAATGCAACTTGTGTTTGACGCATTGTGACTCTATGACATACTTAAACTTACTGTACAACTTCTCAAACTCAGGTTCCATTTAAAAAAAAATAAAGCTTTCAAATGATTTCTTCTCAAAAGGAATGCCAGTAAGATACTTGACCTAAAGAAAAATCAATAATCCAAATGACCCTAACCAATTTCAATTAATTTGCAAGGAAGTTAGAAAGGCATTAGTAGGATCCAGCACATACTGTTAGTCACTCAAATGTGTTCAAAACGCTGTGGAGATATCCTAGATACCTGTATCTTTATGATTTATTATGCTTTTCAATAATGTTACACATTTTAACTTCTATTTGAAGTTAAAGGAGGCTTTTCTCATACGGTTTTAAAACTGATGTCAAGTGTGACATAATGGAGTCATGAACAGAACTGTCCAGTTAATAAAATTTCTTTTCTTTATAATCTTTCAAGATGTCAGCTTACAGTGATTGGATGCCATGCATGACAAATCAAAATAATGTGTGTAATGGAGTTTTCTAATAATTTTACCAGTGTGAAAATCCTGGCCCCAGTGCTTTTATACAAATATATTTTAGAGTAGTACATGCACACATTAACAGTGAAAAGGAAAATATACCTTTGATTTCAAACCAAAAGTTTTGGCAGTATTTTACACCTAACATATACAGTATAAGGCTACCACATCTTATAGACTAAAAAGTACTGCCAGTTTTGTAGCCTACATGAATGAATTATACATGTGAATTATCATTCAGGTGTCAGAGATCACCATGTAAAATGAAAGTGCAGAAATGTGTTGGATAAAGAAACATCACTGCTAAGCAACGTCATTGATGAATGTGAACTAAACAGTTTTTCTTTGTCACTGGGGCCCTGATCAACAAAGCTGCTTGCTCAGAGCACAGGTGGAGGACAACGACCCAGGCACTGCCAGCTCAAGCCTGGGTGAACTCGAGAGCCTTCTGTGGCACAGTAGGTATGGGTCAGAGTGGGTGTTAGCTGGGGCTGGAGAGGGCCATGTCAGCTTCCAGCAACACAGCCACCGCAGTGTCTACAAGAGACGTGCTGTGCCTCCAGTCGGGTGGATGGATCGTGTACAGTGTAATACCGGAGCAGCGCAGAATTACAGCCACAATTCCGACTACGAACTGGCTGGGTTTAGAAAAGACGGAATTTCCAAATTAAAGGAGCAAGACGAATGATTTATCTGTTGAAAACACAGACCTTTTCCTCACATCACGAGGACAGTGATTTTAAAAGAACAGTTATAAATAAAGACAAATCAGTATTGAAATTTCTGCTGTGCTGTCAGAATTTTTCAAAACCCCATTTCACTGGATCATCTACTAGAATAAACGTAATCAAAAAGATATATTTTTTTAAAGTAACCAAACATCTAGCAGTGCCACTAAGTTCAAGATAATTGTACTTTCACCACAATCACACCCAAACTCTTTATTGCAACAGAATAGTTTTTGCAAAACAAAGGCTGACTTCACAATCAGCCTGTGGATCTATGGGATTCCAAAAACATTTAAGCTTTTTCATATGAGCAAACCCCAACCGTAGATCAGTCCTAAAACAGAACTGCAGAAACGTCAGGTCTGTATGTGTACAGGTGTTCTCTTCCACACGCAAAATAACATAAACCGACAATTTTTTTTTCCAGATTGTGAAGGGAGACCCACCACCAACATCTCCCCCGATGATTTTTTATTTATGCAGTTTTCCTCTCATGTCAGGTGTCCAAGTCCCAGATACACTAACTGCCAGTCATTCAAGCCCACAAGCTAAAAAAACAAAAACACCAGTCCTTTCTTCCAGATGCAGTGAAGCCAGCCTGGAATGGCCTTGTTTTTATTAGAGTAACCTGTCTGATCCATGCAGCCTTAACCCCTCCAGCACAGCCCTGCTTTAGTCCAGCTCAATAGGGCTGCTGTCCTCCTGGGCTTCATCCCCTTCCTCCTCTCCAGCCCCCATCAAGCTGTTGAGCAGGTTACCTGGAAGAAGGGAAATGGAAGAATTTGAGGTCAATACTCAAGACTTTCGGTCAGTCGCACAATGTATTTCATTTCTGACTTCCTACACTCTCTATCGGCAGTCATATCTGGGACCCTCAGTCCTAAGTGTTTATTTATTAAGTGTCCATCCCGATTGATCAGCTGTAATCAATCATTAATTAGTCATCGTCGCTAAAGGGAAAACAAACATGAGAATCTTTGTGAACTTAAACTAATAAAAATGACTAAAGCGTGCCAATATCAATGGCTCTGCACAAATAATGACAACTGTCTAAGTGACTTTTCTTTAAAAGTTAACATTTGGATCTGTTGTCCCTTTTTTTCTTCATCATACTGTAACCTAAAAGGACTATTCAAGCTGTCATGTGAAAAACTGAAACCAAACAATAATTTTATGACAAATAAAACTAACACAAGCACATCATGTTACAGTACCAGTAATGAGATCCTTTTTTGATTATATGGATTATTTGCACATGCAATATACAAACTGTTTTATAAAGGTTTGAGAAAATGAACGAAGTTAAACGTTTCCTCACCACCTCTACCTAGCGCATCCCCAAATCCCATTCTACAGAGGGACTCCCTTACCTAACAATCCACCATATGATGACGACTGCTTGGGAGGAACTCCGAAGAAGAGCTGTCCTATTCGGTCAAGATACTGTAATAAAGGCAAGAAATTCAAAAACAAAATAAAGTTATTCAGTTGTCAAAAACAGCATGTTATTAATTGGAACTGCTGTTTTGCCCAGTTACAGTGTGATATGGATTGTAAAATGCTTCCCACTGATGTTTGATGCCAAAGATGGCTGTTCAAGTAAACACAAAATCCAGGGATAAAGACAATTAAACTGATTTAATTCCTTGACTGTGCAGGAATGGCAAGCAGGTCATTCCATTCTGGAAGACAGAGAAATGTAAAAATCACTATGGAAATCAGCCAGATTTTAAAGCAAGTACAGGGTGGCAGTAAATCCTTAAGAAACATCATTTAAATGGGCTTTTATATGTGAGAAAATAAAAAAGTATATTATACATTAAATTATAGACTTCTGTAGATTTATTTCAAAATAGCATTGTACTTTGCTTGTAGATGTTTGTCTTGTAAAAAGTTTAGAATTAGTATTTCATGGATGTATATGCCACACAAGCGATTATAACCCAACTGGTGAATTGTGCCATAAGCAGTGTTTCTTTTTATTTACATTTTTATACAAAATAGTATAAAGATCACCCTCTTACATACTGTATATAAGGTTTGTTAATTTACTTTTCTAACCTGTTTATCTTAAATGTGAGTGTTTAGCAATTTAGAATATCCTTCACCTTTTAAATCTAACAGCATACCATTCAGTTGTCTCATTAGGCATCATGTAATAATGATATATACTGCATATATCATAATAATGGTGATTTTAAATAACTGAAAGCAATATACATGTTTTTCAGGAACCATCCAGTGCCATACCTCATTGTACATAGGATCCCTTTTCAATGATGGCTGATACTGTTCACATAACACTGTAAAAACGGTTAGTTTACCCCTGGAACAGAGACAGAACACAAGCATTTGCAATGTAAATAATATCAAATCAATCTTCATACACTATAACTCTACAACCGACTTTCACCCCCAGTGAGAATCAGCATTCACTGTGAGAAAATATGCCATATTTGGCCGACCTTAGGGTCTTTTATGTTTAGATGCAAGACGGATGTGTTGCAGTGACAGCTCTGAAAACAGTTGATTCTTAACAGAGAAGACAATAAAAGCAAACTGCAAACCCAAACAGCTCTTCCAAAATTCGTCGCTGCTTATGTAGGGGGATTCATATCTGGCATATAAGAAGCAGATTACATTACTGGTCTTATGTTTTATATTATTGTAAAAGAGGGCTCATTTCAGAGTGGACTTACCCATCCACTGCAAGTAACAGGAACCAGATGAAATTTAACAAGGGCTGTACAAAGGGAGGGCCCCTCTCTATTGAAGGGTGTTTCTGTGTGTATGTGGTGAAGACCACGGAGGCGCTGCTTTTATTTTTTAAACACAAAAACCTAGGGGGTACATAAAAACAGAACATTCAATTTTATAGTAATGTAATTAGAGCAAACAGCCATTTCTGTAAGGGTAAATATGTTCTTTAGCATGTTCCGTATCTAAGCTCTGCATGGTACTACCAAAATGTCAGATTCCCACCCTCTACCAACTTTAAATTTACTGCCAACAAAGTACCTGCTTTATTTTATTTGACTTTTTTCCCCATTTAGCTTTTCACGTTTAATTACATATAAAAAATATTAAAAAAGATTAACGCAGGTATATAAAAACTCCAGTAAACCCTGTCGGACATTTTAACAAACAAAATAGCTCCCTGCTTGAAACTGTGCTACCAATGCAATTCGAGACTTAAACTATTCCTCTGAATTACTGATAAGACCCTAATCCATGGTGAAAGCAGGCCTGAGGAGAAAGCAGTTTCCCACTTCGGGTTTAGAAGTCAATTAAACCCGACAGATCTCCAATCCCGACGCCACGGAGGCGCGGATGACGAGGCTCGGGGGAGGAGCTCACTGTAAGACGGCCTGGGCCACAAACATGTCCACCTCGCTGCGATACCCCCGCGACGCCGAGTACTCCACCAGCATCTTGGCACAGCCCTCGCCGTCAGAGGAGTGCAGGAAGTGGTAGCGGGATTCGCTGTAGTTTTGTTCTGCGCAGAAAAACAAAACGCATAAACCCCAAGACTAGTATTTATATAGTACAGTAGTTGCTGGTTGGGAATGCCGATTCAGACGGAACAATTAAGAAATGGAAAAAAAAACAACGACAGAGACCGTACGTATTCTGGGTGGCTTGCGAAGAAAAATGAAGACAGTGTTATTTCTTTAATGCTGTAAAACCTGATAATGCTATTGTGATAATTGTGATCAAGCTGTGGTTGGGTCGTGATGCAGTATCCTTTTTAAATATTGGCCTCTGAAATTTCAGTTAGAAATGGAAATAAATACCATCTTTAACTGGTATTTATTTCAAAGAAAGGAATGCAAAGTAATGAACCTGTGAATGATGTCTAGGAAAAATGCAATCACAAATGGAGTCTTTATTACCTTTAAATAATTTTCACAAAGAATTCTGACATTAGCAGCAGTACAGTGAATTCCACTTAAGAACTTAAGACATGACCTGCATACATGATCATTTGGGTAGTGAATTCAGAAAAGTATTATTGTACATATTATGCAAAACTTTCTTCAATAAAGTGCATTCTGGCTGCTATAAAGCCTGTGCCTTTACAGCCTACTGAAATCTGGAAGAGGATGTCTCTTTCAGAAGCCGGCGTCCAGTCTGTGTCTTGGCAATACCTTTCCACAGCGTGACAGCGAGCAGCTGGTGCAGCCTGGGATGCCCCAGCTTGCCAGACCCGCCACTGGACCACTTCAGGGCTCTGGACACAAACGCAACTCGCTCTGGGGAGTTCGGGTCCATCAGACTGAACAGCTTCGCCAAGTGCTCTGCAAAGCCAACACAATATTATGCCAATGTCCAGTGGGGAAACTGATACATCCCGAATCTCATTCTTGTGATTATTATATTACATTGCTACGATTGGAAAAATTAGCCGCTGACCCTGTCAGCTCATTGTGTCAGTCTTTATTCCTCGCAGGCTCACGCAGTATGAGAATAATGAAGAATACAGTCAAGCCATTCTGTACCTTAGCCACACAGCCCTCCTGGTTTCAACCTTTATTTCCTCTCTGGTTAATTCTAGCCACACTGAAAACGTGGCTGGTTGTTACTCTTAAACCAAGATTTGATCCTTCCTGACCAATCTCTACAGCTTTGGCTTTGGTCAGCCCTGACAGTGGCTCCTTCCTTGTGTGGGTGTATTGGCATGATACTCAATAAGATTTGCGCATTGGGTGCATGTTGATGATGTTGGTTTGTACAGTATCAACCAATGTTCCGGTTTCTTCTTAAACCAGTTAGTACATTAATCCAAGCATCAACCAAGGTATTCTCTAACTCCTATAGGTTTCAGACAGATTTTCTCCTGACAAAATCTCTGAATGATTCTCTATTAAATTATATTTGCTGAAGCTCATCCATTGCAAAGGGACACCTGTCTCTAAACACATTCGTATTGTTGATGAAGCCTTTACTAACAGGTAGAAATTAAACAATAATTAATCAAGATGTGACAAATGATAAGGGGTGAAAACTTTTACAAGGCTATGATGTAGTATAGTGTATGAGATTGCAGGTTAAATTGAATAAAATAGGCCACACACTAAAACACAGCAAAATAATTTTGGGCAACCACTGTGCTGAAGATAAAAGGTTGCAAATAGAATGTGCTTGAACAGCAAGAATGCAGAATAAGAAAAAAAGATGAGAGATCTTCGGCAGTGGGTGGAGTAGGAGTGTACAGCTGGAGGATACAAGGCTGACAGGCTGTTGGATCTGCATGCACAGTCTGAACAGGAGGCTTTGAGCTGCCAGAAAGTAAGCAAGGAGAGAACAGAAACAGACCCGAGACAAGGTCCCCAAGTAGAAGTTACACAGGAAAAGAAAGAAAACATATTATAATAGAAACCATGCTTTGTATTGAGCCTGGGAGGAGGAGCTAGGTGTACATATATACTGTATATATATATCTTATATAAACCTATTATCATCCACCATTAATTCTATTCATTTAAATGACATAGGTAGCCAAAGTGATTTTACAATATAATATTTTAATACAGATGGTAACCAATTCAATTTGTATAATTTGCTGAAGCAATCTGGGTAAAGGTCCTTGCTCACAGCTCTCCAAGCAGAGCCTTTATATCTAAAAAGATCTTAAAGCATTTTAGATACTGAACAGGAGAGAACCACTTCATCCTCCAGTGCCATACAGCACCTGTCTGTGCGACACACAGTAGCCATTATGTGCAGATCAGATCGGGATGCGAGTGATTGCTTATCTAGTTGAATTAATGGGGAATGTCAGGTATGCAAGACTGTGCAAATTATCAGAGTCTAATTTGGTGAGGACATGGGGTTAACAACCCTACTCTAGGTTTACCAACACCTCTTAGAGCAAAGTTTTCCTCAGCAGTCTCCCACCACAGTGCCTGCTTGTCCCCAGAGGTCTGACCAGATCAGGCTACTGTGTGGCAACAGTACTGTCAGACAGTTATACAGACAGTGAAGAGCATGTGAACTGTTCATCAGGGGAAAAAACATCAAGATGCCGGTGAAAGTCTTACACTGATAATAAACAAATATGTTCTATGCTTGAATACAAAACACATTGGGACTCTTAATTTCAGTTAATTTAATCAAGAAGTCAGACAAAACTAACTCCACTCACCTAAAATTTCATCTGCTACCTTTGTGTCTGATTTTTCCAGTGACTCCAACACCAGCATTGAGAGGTCTGCTGCGCTGTTCTGCTGTGGATGGAAAAAAAGAAATACAACTGCATGATCTTCCTGGAAATCTGCTACCCCCCCCCCCAGCTCCAGAACACAATGAAAAATTACAACTGGTTGGAGGATCCTCTGCAGCAGTGAGCCATTTTATTCCGAGGAACCTGGGACCACGCAGATGGTATAAACTGCTCATATTTGCACCTGCACTCCGGCCAAACTCACTTCCTTCTGAATGGCATGAAGCAGTAACCCACTATTTTACCATCTCCTATGTTCCCACTAGTTGACACAAATTCAGCTGTAATAAGAGACTTTGCATCAAAATAATTACTTTAAATTCCACAATTTACATGCATAGAGGTTAAAAACACATTTCTTTTGGAAAAAGCTACCCTTATTAGGTCACCGTTAAATCATTTCCAATACTTGGAACAATTTCAATTTACAGCTCATCTGGGATCAAGTACCCTTCAGTCCTCTAGGGGCTGGATTTATGTTGAGACATACAGTATGTGACTTGTGCTGGATTACAGCTCTCCTCAGTTAAAGATACTGGGACAAAATTTAAGACCCACCCTGCAAAACTAGAAAGCACTGCCCTGTAAGGACCAATTTTAAGGGGCATAAGAGCTGACTTTACCCTCAATTTCCAACAATCCCCAACCTCTTCTTCAGTCTGTCATCCAAGGGTCAATACAGAGCCCCGTAAAACAACACTGATCAAGAACCAATAACAGTGTAGCTTGGCACCTTTGGAAGCAGCAGGTGGATAGAATACTACAGGAGGTAAAGCAATGAACAAGAACTGAGCAAACCTCTGTAGCTAAGTACCTGGTTATAACTGAAGAAGAGCAAGGCTCCTGAATACATTAGCTCTCTCGCTTCTGCATGTTTGCCTTGTGACATATACCTGCATGGAGGAAAAATAAAATGAGTGTATCAGAAATATTTACATGATGCCAATCACCATAATTTAGTCTTAAATGTACAATATATGTAAACGGACAACATTTGTCAACATTTAGTCAGTTGCTCATTACCATGACACTGTTATCGTATATTGGACAGAGTCCTCCAGTGCCCAAGCCCAGGGCTCTGCCCTCCAGAGTATTAAGTAACAACCAGAGAAACATTCACTCATGAAGCTTGAGGATGTGAAGAAGTGCAGTCCTGTCATTATGTTCTCCATTTTTTTAGCCTAGCCCAACCTGTAGAGAGTTAAATAGATTGTGTACATTACAGATTTTTTTAATTGCTCTTCTTCCCCACATTCTGCAATGACTTAAAGTGCAGAATACAAATACTACATTTTTCAGATTACAATTTGGACCAAAAACTAAAAGCAGACAGATAAGGACACAATAGGCAAAAAGATGAACTACTTGACAACATGTCTGTGAGTGCTAGTCTGTTAAACAATGACCACTATCCTTAATCTAAAACCATAATGCAATCTGAATTGATGCAAAATGATGTTAATTATGCTGTCCTTCTGCCCGTTATTGTAGATGAGCACACTTTTTTGGTCTGATCTTAACCTACATAATCGAGCAGATGTATACTTTTGCATTTGTTGGAGAACTTCCAAAACAATGAACATCAGTAATTATGACAGGAATTCAGCATTAGACTAGGTTACCTAAGGCAGTCAAGATTCACAGACCACCTGTGCAAAACCACACAAAACCACCAAACACATGCACCAAGAGGAGGTGAATCTCACAGCTTCTGTAGGATAAAGATTCACATTAATTGACAACTCTGTCAGCCAAACTAGTAAAAATATGAAGGACGTCCTAATCAGCAGGGTTAAAATTAAGTTTCCAATTAGCGTGACAAATATTGAGTCCAATATTCTTGAGCACTTATTCTTAGGTACCAACATTGGAATCATACAGACTGCATGGCTGTATTAAAAAACAACAACAACAGCCATTTTACTAATATATAGCAAAATACTATTACTATAGTAGAGTAGAGGAGTTCACTGCTATATGTACATGTACATTGGAATTCTTAATCATGCTGATCTCTATAGTAAACTACTGTTATATATATATAACGGTGTACAATGAAAAAAGCCCCTTTCCTTTCACAGAGTAGATATCATACCAGTCTAATGAACTGTCAGGATGCACCTTGCAATGGTCTCCAACCCTGGTCCTGGAGAAACCCAAACCAGCAGATTTTATAGGTTATCAATTTCTAAAGGCTTGGAGCAATTTCAATGTGATCAGATAAGCAAGTGATTTGATTAACAATGCAATTTAAAGATCATCTGGGATCATTTGGGACCAGACTCTTGAGTGCCCTTCATCCCTTGATGACCAGAGATCTCTTTATTTATCGAAACTGAGTAGTTGCTTAACTGATCAATAACTTGCAGGCACCCTAAGTGGACTGAGGCTCTGCACCCTGGCTGGGCACCCCTGATCCACAGCATTGCAGTAGGATACAGTTACATAATTATTCAGGCTTGCTAATCCAGCCCTTCGCAGCGTTACAAGAAGCCTTTCGATTTTAACGTTCTGTCTGACAGAAGTCACAAACCTCGATCCTTAATTTCCTGCTAAATATGTTATCTTTGCAACTATAACTTTGTTGTTTTGCCTAATGCCTTCATTCCTCAGGTATATTGTGGGCCCGTTTTTAGTAACCGCACACAGGTGACTCGTTGGTGCCCGCAGTAATCTAGGATGAGCACTCAGAAAAGGGGGCTCTGTTTTCGGTGTTTTAATGTGTCAGAAGTGTCACTGTTACACTGAATACATCAATACCCCCTGTATTAGACCGAGCACAAGGGGATTACAGTGTTGCTTCTGCATCGCAATCTGCAGCTTGTCAGCATACGGTTTTTCTTTTAGTTTTGCCCGCTGATCATAATATTGATAGATCTAAAGATATATTCTCCTCTGTTTTCCTCGTTTATTATTTTTTATGTCTTTTGCAGTTTACGTTGCTGCTGGGGGGTCTTTTTCTCTCTCTGCTGAAGACTTGTGTGTCGGTCGCAATTCCGAGATCACTAGACAACCGAGCAAACCACAAGATTCAAAACGAAAGAAACAACAATAGCGTGCCTGCGATTTAAAAATATAATATGTGACTGCGGGACGATAATACAAAATAGTAGCGTTGACTTAAAAAAAAAGCCCTTTCCCTTACTTAATGTTAGTCTGTAAAACCAACCTAAATGACAGCTATCAGTTGATGAACATGAGTCTCGCCCAATCAGAGATCAGAACCGACCTCAAAAACCGGAACCGCACCCGCGACCAACCAATCACACGGGGAGGTAGGAGGAGCATAAAGGGGATTGTTAGGTTGAAAGAAAGATCTGGAAACCAAGGCCTTCAACGCTTGTCTGTATTGTATTTTACAACACTTTTTTATTTTTTGTGCACATGGCTGACACTTACCTAAAGAATAAAGTACGATACATTTGATGGGCTTCATAGTAATCCCCCTTTTCCACACTGGCCCGAAGTTTGCCTTCTACCCTCTGTACACCTCCTCGGTTTCGGGCACTTGAGCATTTCACAGCCTCCTGCTCAGACATCATTGTCGGTTCCCAGTCGGTTGGGCTGATCGCAGCAGCAACAAAAAAAAAACGACAAAACGGAACTGGCACATCCGGGCTTCCGTAGTGGGGAGTGAAGCTTGATACACGTGTAGGGTCAAAGTTAGGGAGGTGGGCGATAAATATTTTCGACCAGTGTGAATGTAGCGCTCTTTCCCAAGCGATTTAAAACCCATCTGCATCTTCGGTTTGGTACTTGAGCAACTAATGCTAGCGTTAACTGAAGTGATTTTTTTTTGCTCAACTGTTAGGCTGCACATAATGTTAAGGCACTTCAAAACCCCGAAGAAGTAAGCTATTGTGCATTTTTATGCAAAGACAACTATAATTTGTAATTGCACATCACTGGGGGTCTATTCTCAATTCTGTTATTTAGGGCTGTTATTTACTTACCCTAAACTAAGGGATTAGGATTACTAACGGAATTTAGTGGACCTTCAATGTCTTTAAAGCATTATCAGTTTAAGGATATGAATAAGGGATAGAGTCGTCTAGTTGCCGCGTAAATAGATCAATTACTTATCTCTGGCAACGAGCTCATTCCAACATAAAGAGACAGAAAAGACCTGCATGGATCGTATTGAGACACAGTAGCAGTATTTGGCTTCTCGTAATTTAATACGAATCCCACTAGTTTGTTACAAACCACAATATGTATTAGCACAAAAGAAGGCCTTGTTATTTGCTTACTGGTATTAGTTTTTCCTCTCAGTACAGCCTTGAAGGTTTTTCTCATGCTGATCCGATGAGGGTTATTCCTGGAGTCTCGTCAGCAAAAGAGATTTGATTCTGTTCAAATGTTCATTTAGTACATTATGGTGTGCGAGAATTAGCATTGCATCTATTGCTTTTTCACACTGAGTAGGAATAGGATCCACAATATAGTCCTAAATATAAGATATTCCATTTCTTTCTCTGCAGGATGAAGCTTGCAGACAGGACTGATTTTTTATATCGTCACATACAGTATATTAAACACCTTTAGCCTGTAACCCACTGGTGTATTAATAAAAATTAAAAAATAGAGAGTTTAGAATTTAAAATCCCTTGTTATGGCTTTTATCTGAGCCAATGGTCTTTTTTTCCATTCATTAAAGCCATCGCATTATTTATGAAATGAGAAGGTCAGTTTATTCATAAGTTTTAGTTAAATTAAAAGGAAGACGTTAAGAACTGGCAGCTAAACCCGAATGAAATCCATAGTACTGATTCAGAAGTACTGTGGTTTTGGGAGCTTTTCATTTCAAAGCATCTGCTTTGATTTGTACAGAAATCGCTCTACAAATCCGTCTCTTGTTTGAGCAAGACGTCCTCTCATTCAGACCATCAGTGTTTTAAGTAGCCACTAGGTGGAAGGAGAGAGTCTGTTTTTCTAAGACTGGCGATATTCCAGTCAGCAGTTATTCAGCGGAATCCAACTCATAAACAAGTATGGGACAAGCTGGAGCCAGAAACATTTAAAACATCTGTTACAGTTGCGCCACTTTTTGTGCTCTCAAAATTATCGTGCTTTTTGCGTACGGACATGGTGCTTGATCAAACTGTAGAACTTCAATGACCTTTAGAGAGAGGTACATTTTTAAATAAAGTTATGAAAATAGAAAATGTCTTTTTGTGTTTAAAAAGACAGAGTGTGTCTAAGGTATGCCCAAGGAATCCATTAACCAAAAGCTTTTGGGGTTTTGACGGTTTCAGGCCAGTGGTGATTTCTTCAGCATGAGGGTAATTTTCCATCATATATCCTTGTCCTGGAGGAGCGGCAGGCAATACCGCAGTCTCAATTCAGCAGTGCCAGAATTCAAGAGAAATAATCCCTTCAGCCAGTTTGCCTGTGGATGACGAGCACATGTGTGTATATGTACTGTACTTGATAATAGGGAAATCACCATCTTTGATGGGTGCCTTGATAGATACTCACATATGAACTTACAGAACACACCTGACGGATATTTTAAGTAATGTTAGCTATTATTTCAATCATCTCATCTTATATAGGCAAAAGATTCACAAGTGGTGCTTTCGTTTTGGTTGTGATTTTGCCAATTGATTGTGAATATACCATTGCCGTACCACATTCCAGAGGGGGGCTCCCGAGTGGTCCGACCGGCTATAGGATTACAGTACTGCATCGTTAGAACATCAGAGGAGCCATCGTTCATTGGCCAGTGGTTCAGATCACATGTCCTACTCCAGCCAGACCTCACCTGACCTGTCCTCACCTGCCCATACTTTTAGGAAGAGCTGAAGAGGTTGAGTACACTTGTGTGATAAGACATTACTGTGGCAGGGGCCATGTTGCTGATTATATTTTAGAGGCACACTATACTACAGTACAATCTATTACAACATGATGTATGTTAAATCAGGGTCTACCAACCCATTTCTATCATCCCATCTTTCTATTAACCACATGCAGTTAGTTCCTAGCTCACAAAGCTGAACTCAATGGTTGATGTACAGTCTGCCGGAGATTAAAAGAATACCCTACATTCACTTTAAAATATTACATGCATTAGCTCTCAAAAATTTAAATCCTTTATTTGAACATTTCCGTAGCTGTTTGTCCATGTTATAACAGCAAAGACAAATTTAAAAAAAAAATAAAACTGTCTCAAGACGATCCAAATAGATTGAAAAGCATTTACAAAAATACATTGCACAAAGTCCAATCTTTAACTCGTTATCTTTTAAAAAATAAATAGTGTTATTAACAGTTCCCATCCCTCCATAACCTGACTTTACTGGAGATATACAAGTGATGCATTTTAAAATACATTTTAGAATTTTATCCTGACAGGCCACTCTTAAGAGAGGATGCCTATGTGTTTGGTTTTTCCATTTTAAGATATTTCTACAAATTACAAGGACTTGTGCAATATACATTCTTATAACAAGTCAGAAGCGTGTCCTTCAACTTTTCCAGTAAAAAAAAAAATAAAAATGACAGGGTATAACTTTTAAAGCAACACTGATATAGCAGACTTTAAAGACAAACTATTAACAATAAAACATACAATTACATTCCTGCCCAGATGATGGATAACAATCGGATCAACATTTTAACTGTTCTGTCTTCGATATCGAATATCAACATTCGTGTACAGCCAGCTGGAGCAGGAAGTGTTGAGTTGTGGATGTTTCTTTCCCTGTAAGTTTTGAAAAATATATACTGCAGCTATTAGTGCATGAATAGTAAATAAACATCAGTAGTTTGTACAGCATGAACAGTGAGCTTGAATTTCCTATTATTTGATCCCCAGCATAAAATGTTTGAATGCATTTTGGGGAAAAAAAAGCCTCTCCAAATCCTTAAATAAAAAAAATTATAGCAGAATAACCATTACAGAAAACTAAATAAAGGTTACATTTAGATCTGATGCCGTTTTCACCAAACCAGTTTGTTCATCCCTGCTACAGACAAAACAGCCAATCCAGTGTACACCAGATTTCACCAAGGGAGAGAGCTTTGTTATATTCCTTTATATCCATCCATCCATTATAAAACTCGGGGTTATTAGCAGTTCAAAAGCGTTGCCTTTTACGAGATAGGGATAGTGGTCAAGACCGTAATTTTTCCAGCTGTATACCCTTAGGCTGACCACACGTCAGCATTCAGTGCAGGCGTCAAGTGCCAGAAACGCAAGGAGGTCAAATTGTTCTGCAGATGTCAGATTTAGCTATTCCTCTTTTTTAGAGTTTATGAGGTGTAGCTTCATGTTGGCCCAGACATGTTCCTCCATGTCCGTAAATAGTCCCAAGTCTTCCACTATATACAAAATAAACCACTGTACATTTGGAGGAGAAAGTCCGAGATGACTCATTTCTTGTAGGGCTCTCCGTGCACTCGGAATCGATAGAGACAGGTGTACTCCGGATGACCCCAGTTGGAAAGCACTCTGACTTCTATGATCTGGTAGGCTTTGTCATTTTCCTCCTAAAAAAAAGAAATAGTTTTCAACAACACGGAAATACATAATAGCACTACTGCACATGTAGACACAGATTAAAATGGCTTTGATGCTTTACATCTACTTTATAACGAAGTTTAACCGAACAGAATGCACACACAAGCATGCCAGACTGCTCCAGAACGCAGTACGTTGGGAAAGGAGTGGCAGAATGCATGTTTCAGAGATGCCTAGCTCTGCATTCAGAATGTGCTCCTGGTCCTCCAACGTGACTCTAAGTTCACTATTCGGAGCCGAGGGAAGTCGATCCAGCCGACCACTGGCTGGACATTTTGCACAGCTCAGAGGAGGATGTAGCAATGCATCCAAAACCAGTTCCCAGCCAAAGCGGGCATAATGACCACTGCATTATTCCTGTAACAATATTCATAAACACGAGATAAACCTTTCAAGAAAAAAAAAGATATTCAAAATACAGGAGTTCAGACAGGGGGCTACATGGATGATGATGTTTAGTCTGTGTGCCTTCTTTTCTAGTAAGCCTCATTAAGGTTGGCCTCACAATTAAAGTTTGCTGTTTGAATTTGGAAGAATAATTCAAGACGTAAAAATGGATTTAGGTGGAAAACGTACAGTTACAGGAAAGGTCTGGAAGGACTCTCCATCTTCTTCATAAGTGTAATGTCCCAGAAGCTTTCCCTCTTCCTGGTACTCATCCTCTAGACCCTGGGACAAACCACAACACATGGAGACAAGACTGTTACTCTTCCCCAACACAAATGGACTTGTCAGTTTGATTATCGGAGTAATTAAAGAACAGCCTTTATAAAATGTATGTTACACATGCATTTTAGAAGAAGCCACTATCAATTTTAGCCAATATGCTACACATTCCTTCCTATGTACTGTAAGCCAAAGAGCCCACAACTTTTTTGATAAAGGATTGTCCTGGCTTTAACTATTAGCAACATCTAGTTATGATTCAACAATCAAAATGGCAAACTTTCTGGATGAGCCAAGGTCTAATCCTATAGCTTACAATATTACATTTACCAGAAAAAATATTGATCAGATTTTAAACAATTTATCGTGTCTTTACAAAAAAAATAAAAAAGTCAGAAACTAGCACAACACAGTGTAACAGCAGGAACATACCAAGCACTGTGGCCAAACTTTTACCTATTTTTTTTTCCAGTAGCTGAACATCTGACTCAATCACAAAATTTGACTTTTGTTCTAAAAGCAATTAAATACAATAAATTATTTCAGAGGCTGTCCAATTCTTACACAGTTTAGAAATTGGAAAGATAGAATTTCCAACAAAAAACTGGACGTAATCTTGGTTTTACTAAGGTTTATTTTTTCCTTTAAAACCTTTCCCTTATTCCACAAAAATTCAAGTAAAAAGCTTACAGAATATTTTTACATTGCCAGCTTGCTATATACTGAAAATCCAAGCCTTACAACAGCACATCCACTGTAGTGAAAGTCTGTTGTGTAAAATGATCATGAGTAGTTATAAACAGCACACCATTAAAGGGGAACTGCAACTACTTATATATTATATATCAGCTTTGGAAGTGTGCATTTCAAACCACAATAAAAGAAATGTTCATAGAAAATTGGAGGTTTTACAAGTTACATCACAAAAACATTACATTAAATTACATCATGAAATTTCCAGGCATGCGCAGCACCATGTTCTGTTCAGTACGAGGCAACAAAACTTCTGGTGACGTGTTGCAGCCTTATTCCACTGCAAACCAGCAGGCTTGTGAGTAAGTCTCTTTTAATCCAATGGAAATACTGCTCTCGACTGCCGACAAATACGACCAACCTGTACTTTTTAACTCTGCATGCAGATCACGTTGGAACATTTCTGCGGTGAAATGTCTGCTGCGCACCCTGTTTTTATTTTCTCCTACATTGCATTACATTAGTCATTACAGAGACTACCGAGCAGGAAGGACTGCTTCACGTCACAATGCATGGGAACTCAAATGCGAGTTTGCAACAACAACTGTCACAAAGTTCACAGTTGATTTTGTGCTTAATTCAAAATTCGTAAACTTTTCCTCCAACACCTCAATGAACTGATTTGGTTGCCGAGCTTTGATAACCGGTCTGGAGATGGGGACTGCAGTTCCTCTTTAAGTCAGCAGGACTTCACAGAGCTCCGAACAAGGCAGATCGGTCTCCTGTAGCTGCACGCTGCCATGCAATCGAAAACATCGAGAAGCCAGGGAGCGTCGCTGACTTACATAGACGGTGAAATTGCGGGGGGCACTGCTGATGTTGCCCGTGGGCGAGAGGGCCTTGGGGATGTGCTCCAGGGTGAAGGAGGAGGGGACGATGGTCAGGGAAAGACGAATGACCAGGTAGCCCTGCGAGCCCTTGAAAGCCCAGCAGTTCCCAGGGTAAACATCCGGCTGGGGGAGGGAGGCAGAATTATTTTTCAAGTGGCAGACGAGTAGAAAAGTATCACTCAGAATGACTCTCCCCACCTTGGGGTGCTGTTACTTCGAAGATAAAAAGAGTTAATATGGGATTGTAACTAACAACTCTGAGATCCACTACTTTTTTAAAAAATGTATATACACATGCACTCAACAGAAGAATACACGGGAAGCAAATTTTTATCACGCAAAAGAATAATAAACATTACACTTTAACAACACCACCATTATTGCTCGCATAAAACCAATCTTTTCCAAATGCATTGGCTGGCATAACTGCAAAAAAAACTAAAACTACATCAGGTGCCAAATGCAATTTCATACGAATACAGACTGCACATTTTGTCTAAGATACCACCCGTTTTTACTTCTGAGAGACTAGGATCTCTACTTTGCTTTCTAAAGTGGATAAGGAGCTCTGACTCTATGCTTACAAGATGCATCAAACAGCGATTTCTCCGGGCTACAGTGTGCTGACTCACCTGTATGACGACCCGTGGAGACTGGGAGAAATACCAGAGAGGGACCCCAAACAGGCTCATCAGGGCCGTCTTGGTCTCGTAGGTCTCAGAGCACCGGGTGCTGAGGATGCTGCCGCCTACCAAGAACATGGCAATAATTAGCGTATCCGTGACCCGAGTCCTCGCACCCTGATCTCGAAGACACAGGTGCGGGGCAGCAGGAAGAAACTAAAATAGACTCACTGGCCGGCAGCTGTCCATCCAGGTAAATCAATTCATTCTCTATTGTTTCACAAGTGATTATACATAAGCGATTTATAAACTTGACGGTCATTAAATACAAAAAAAAAAAAGAAATGTGGTACTTCTGAAGATCGTAGATACTGTGACTTTGCATGCTACTTGTCAAAGTCCCTGTGAAATATCGACTGCCAATTTTCAAAGGAAGAGAATCTGCTCAAAGCCTGTGATCTAGATGAGCTGGAAGACTCACTGTGACGGTAGTGTAATGTTGGCACACAAATACTGCTAGTACTTCGTTAGTTAGGCTCAGGCCTAGTATTAACATGGGAATGTTAAAGCTCTGTGCAATAATGGGAGTTGCTTGCATCTGCTCCAGAAGGCTGGACTTTTCCTTCTAAAGTGTGCTGAGAACAGACTTATTTTGTGAGAATACTCACATAATAATCAACACTCATATTACACTGGTGACAGTATGAATTTATCATCCTTCATGAAAACAGTAACTCCTACAGCAGGACACATACAGACAGCTGGGGAATATTCATCAGTATCATATCTGTTTTAGACAGAATTTATTTCTTCCCCAACAGACAACAGTTTATTAGGGATACCATTTTCCATGTTTTAACACCACACATGTAATGAAGGAGCAAACAGGAATACTTAGCAGGGATAGTCTCCACCATGTGAATCTGAAGTCCCAGCATCAATAATATAAGTTCAGAAGGGACACAAAACTGCTTAAAACATATCTACATATGCTTAAAACATATATTTACATATATTTAACTGCTTAAAACATATATTTTTTCTTAATCTGCTACAGAAACCAAATGCAGAATATTTGATATAAATTCTTGATCTTACCAACACTGTTCATTGCTCTCACCAGTTCTAAATCATGTGTAAAATCAGCAAAAGTAGCAGCTACTGTACCTCCCGATTCTAATGCATAATCCACCAGGCCTGTTCGGTCTTGAGAGTAGAGCCTCAATGCATTGTTCACGATTGCATGTACCTGCTGTGTGAAGAAACAAGAGTCAGTTGTGCTCAGTCTGAAGGTAGGCTGGGCAAGTA
The DNA here is from genome assembly GCF_055471065.1 of Atractosteus spatula. Taxonomy (NCBI): domain Eukaryota; kingdom Metazoa; phylum Chordata; class Actinopteri; order Semionotiformes; family Lepisosteidae; genus Atractosteus; species Atractosteus spatula. The sequence goes on from NC_142723.1 coordinate 17,116,318, forward strand.
AATCCACTGAGAAGCAGGGTATGAAGGCGGAGAAAACACAATGACATTTGAAACCGTTTAGATCAGTGAAGCACATGGACGCAACATGGATTAATAGATTCATTCTGCCAAAACAAACAAGTCACAAAGTTAATTTAATTAAGTCAGTAAAAGATAATTCAAATTATTATATACATAGTACATCATTATTGTAATTGTGTATTATTTAATACATTTGGTTATCTTTTTCTATTGGATTCCCAGAAAATGGCCAACTGAAACACCTACAGGAACTCTATACAATGTTTATTGCCTCCTTCTGGGAGCTGTCAGATTTTTTTTTTTAAAAAGACATGTATATCAAATAATGGAACACCTATATACTTAACTGATGTGTTTTGATACAGTTTAATCAAATTTAGATCACTCTTTCCTTGTTGCAAGGCAGATATGTAACTTGCTTTTGATAGGCAGTTCAACAAACTTTAAATCAGTAGACAAAATAATGAATGTATAAAATAAATCAGAAACCAGCTTTCCAGACAGAGAAACTGGATGTTTCACCTGGATGCGAAATGTCACCCACCTCCTCCGTTATTCCTGTTACACCTGCACCGTTGACAGCACTGGTCACCACCTGAGCAGTGGGCATCTGCTTGGTCTGGGTTTTATAGCTGGTGATGTTCTTTAACACGCTTTGCTCCAGGGAAGCCAGCCGGCCCTGCAGGTCACCGTGCTTCACGTACTGCGAGGAAAGCCACTGCAGCAGGGACTCGGGCATCTCGGCCTCTCTGCTCCCGTAGATCAGCATCTTCACAGACTCCCTCACGCGCGCGTCCACCTTTCACACACATCAGGCCGTTACTCGCACCTCATCACTACCGCACAGCCTCATCACTGGCACGCCCACCCAAATATCGCTCACAATGCTTTTCATGCTGAATTCTAAGCAAGCAGCTATGACAGGTTAAAAGCACGGGTTCATATGTTTCCATCCACCGTACTGTACGATAAAGATCTCACGACTGTGTCCGGTGAATAAGGTTTAAGGAGGATGCTGCCTGGTGAAAAGAAATACTCAACAAAGCAGCAGGAGCCAAAATATGGCTCCTGGCTCACTCAACCATTCCCAGTAAAACACTGTGACCAAAGAAAAAACTAATGAACAAGAGTAAAAAAGTACAGACTATAAATCCTACCATAAATGTCAGTGATTCACTTCCTTCTTTCAACTGTTTACATTTTATGCACGTGCTTCTCTCTCAGCCCGAGTTTTGCACAAGGGCAGTCTGTGTGAATGATAACTGTGCTGAAGCAGCCAGTCAATTTTTGGATTACTATGCATGACAAGTGACTTATTTAAAAGAATATAACGGAAGTAATAGTCAAGACACATGAAAGAACAAGCAAGTATGATTCTATCTGCATGCGCAGAATGGACGTCTCCACAGTGCTGATGTTACAGTTCAGCTTGGCGTATTGGGTTCAAGCGGTAAATTTAACACTTGTAGAGTGTTATAAAACAGATTTTAATCTCGTTTTGCACTCATTTTTCAGGGTAGCAACATGCTTCTGGCTCTCATGTAAAACTGCCAACATGTTTACAGTAAAGAGGAGTGATACTAAAAAAACATATTTTGATCATACGTGGAAAAATGCTATAAAATATTTGCTTGATCACAGGTTAAGATGGTGTAGTTAACGTTTTCCTCCAACAAAATATAACAAAAGGCTCATTGCTATGCGGAGGCCTATTAAACACAGAACATAGTAAGCAGAAGTCACTAATAACTTTCTGCAGTCATCTGCCCCAGACCCTCAAGCACCCTTAATTCACTCATTAAGATCAAACAGGACCACCATTTCCTTTTTACTGTATGGAAAAAGGATTTTCAACAGATCTTCACTTAAACAACTTTCAAGGAATGCATCCCTTTCACAAACTGAGGAGTTGGTATCAATATCCACGTCCTCAATGGGTGGCTCACCAGACTCATCCAGTGTAAATCTGAAAATGGTGTTTGTTTGTGAATACAACAAATATTAAACATTGCACACAATCATGCAGGTTTTCATCCTGTGTAGAAAATCGCTCAACGTAGGCAGACCCGCTTTATGATTAACACCTAATGAGTCAGGCACTGCCTGAAGGAAAAGAACATCCTCTTGCTCAAGAGCATTCTGTTCACAGGGAGGCCGGCGTGTCGTGTCACTTACAGTGTCTTGGAGGGAGTCCAGAGCCTCGCACTTAGAATGGCAGGTCTTGACACCCAGCAAGTCCGCTTTTATCTGATTCAACTCCAGCTCCAATCGCTTCACTTCAGACAGAAGCAGGCTATGATCATCGCTCTCTTGACTGCAATAAGGTTAGGCACATGGACATTCGAGTAAAAACAGGAACTCCGGGTGATTTTCCATTCTTAGTCATTGTGTTCCAGTCATGTCAGCCCACCTTTCACCATGGCACAACAAGCTGAATGTTTACTATATTGACATCACGGTAAACAAGGAAGTGGTGAGAAATAACAGGAGTAAAGTCAAAAGACCTACCTTACGGCTGCTGGTGTGCTCGTTTCACGTTTTTGCCGAACCTCCTATAAACACAATGAATGCAATCATACTTCGCACAAGCTCCAACACCATAATGTGGTGCTGAAATCCAAGAAGCTTTTTCATGGAAATATTTTAAATTATAATTAATTGAGATCTACGTAAGCCAGCACAATTAACAGTAAATTTTACATTAAAATGTCTTGAAAGAATACAGTACAGTAATGCTACAGTAATCAGTCAGATCTGTACCTCTGTCTTGGCAGCAATAATTTGAAGCAGCCTCTCAAGGTCAGCAATACGAGACTCATGGCTCTGGTGCAAAGCCAAGTACTCATTCTGATTCTGCATAAGAAAAAAAAAACATGCAAATTACTCTCCATTGCTTGCCTTTAGAATGGACAGCACTCAGGTCCCCGTCACAATGAACCAGATGTACAAGCATTTAATAGGAAACCATAACACACAACCCATTAAAAAATTAAAGTTTTAATTTGGTCATTAAAATGTGTTTAACACTGTCAAATTAATATAAAAGGAATGAGAACTAAAGAACATTTTTTTTCCTCCAATGCAGCTGTGGACAAAGTTGGGGAAGCCAGCTGTTTTTGATCTGACAAAAGAGAAGTGAAGAGGTTTTACCAAACAAGAGTCCGGTACAGAAACATAATATGCAGTCAGACAGAGTCCACTATACTATCTTAAGCATACAGAGGATCTTCTCATCAGTGATGCATCACCCCTCGAGGGTACCTGTTCCTTCTCCTCCCAGCTCTGTTGGAGATCCTGCTTCAGGATGCTCATCCGCTGGTCAAAGAGGTTGGTGACCCACGCGGACACGCCCTCCTCGTCATGGGCACGCGCCAGCTGCTCCTGCAGTTTGCCGTAGAGGCCCAGGAGGTGGCGATGGCGCTCGTCGTACTGCTGGCTGGTCTTCTGGCAGCTGTCCGACAGCAGGGCCAGCCGTTTCTCCAGGCTGATCACGCGCTCAAAATCAAAAACACCAGAAACGCTCTGCACGACAAACAAAAACAAGAAGCACGGTGGGTTTCAGCTTCTCGATGGAGCACAATGTACGCGATACGTAATTTCTGGTGTGAAGCATGGGGGGGTTACACTGTCAAAGAACTCCATGTGTTGATGAGCAGTCACTTCAACAAACGCCCTGTGTAATTAACAATGCAGAAAAATAATGCCGTGAATTAGCCGTCAGCAATAGTTTGGTCACCATGAAATGATTAAATGTGAAAGTAGTCAGGTCTTCAATGTACTATTCTGCATTACTACATGTAATTTGCAACTTACTGTAAAATCCAACACCTTGCTGTTACTCAATGCCTTTTTTTATGCATTGATTCATCAGCTAACATTGTTAAATGCAGTTTTTGATGAAATTATACATCTGTAAGCAGGGAAGTGAATGTTCTCCTTAAAAACTGTGCATGCACTTATTAAACAAAAGACCCAGCAAGGTACAGGCTGAGTATCCCTCACATTCCGTAGGCCATAAATGTACACGTCCAAGAACAGAGGTCTGGTAAACCAATACAAGAGCTACGGCACTGTTCAATAAAAGCTCAATGAAAAGCAACAGTGTTAAAGAACCATCTCCTTGCCTCTGAAGATGGGTGAAGATGAGCCTCTGCTTGGTCTTGCTGCTCTGTAGCGACCTGATCCAATCCTGATGAAGGCGTCGGAGTGACGTCGCTTTCGACCTGCCTGTCTGACGAGCTCAGGCCAGGCAAGTTGGGCAACAAGCCAGACGGGCTCCAATACCACAGACCTGGGGTGAAAAGACACATGATCTTCCACTCATGCCTAAAGACATGATGGCCTCCCCGATGCAATGTCTGGGAAATGACTAAATTCTCAATTAGAGAACCAAATCCTACTACTAAATCCTATTGCAGTTTAGGTCTACTTGGAGACAGACTTGCAATGGAACCAGATGAAACGTGCCAGGGCTGTCAAGTCCCAATGTGGAGTTCCTCTTATCAGCTGTAATTGGTAGCTTTCATTTTCAGAGTGTACAGCAGCAGCCATGACGTGAAAACCAGTTAATTTATTCTCATGTTACAAGGACACGTCGTTGAAGCCTCAATTAACTTGTTTCAAAGATTCCAGAAGTGTAAAGCGTAAAGTGATTTTGTAATGGCCTGAAGGAAATCTGGTCATTTGGTTGCCCTGCTGTCTGTTGGTTATATAAAATGACAAACTTGACAAGAAAGATCACAGTTGGGTATTCCTGCCAAAATATTTGCAAACTACAGTTAAACGTAATTATTCAGGTAGTGGTTTAAATTGCTACTTTAAAAAAAGACAGCAGTCATTATAAACAAAAACCATTTTTATTACAATTTAAAAAACTACATTTACATGTCTGCACATCCCACCTGCATTAAAAATATTCAATATAACTTATAAGTTAATATGTATCAATAATTAGGTACTGGTCAATTCAACAGCAGATTCTCTAATGTTAACCTGTAAATACTTACCAAGTAAAAGCAAGAAAGGAATCAAAAGCAGCAGGAGTTTCAACAGTTTAGGGAGGCATCTGGAACAGAAAATGTAAAAAAAAAAGGTTCTGTGGTTTCAAACTTTGACATTTGGCTCTGTGCTGTAGTAATTCAAAAGAAAAAAATACTCCTGTACCAGATGTAAAACACTGGCAACAAGATGAAGAAGTGGCACTTCATCTTTTTCTTATTTTACACTATAACGGCAGGATCTGGCACAGTGAATCTCAAAACTGTACCTTGTATAGGTTTTTGGGTGCGCCCTTGCATGGAAAATAACTGTTACAACAATTAAAGAGAAGGGCAAAAAGGATAACATACTTCAAGGCTGATTAAATTGTCTGCCAAGAAATGTTTACTCTTCCTTGCCAATACAGCTACAAGAACAAGAAGATGGTGCCAAAGCATTTCAGCTGTGAATATCTTTTCAGAACCACATTTAAAAATGGATGGGATGGACAAATTTGCAGTTGGTTTATGTCAAATCAAATCAAGCCAAGGATTTGACTGGAGTTCTATACAGAAGTCAAAAACTTGAAAACCCCATTTGAGCAGAAACTTCTCTTTGTAAAGAACATGAGAACAACAGCTCACCTTGTTAGGATAAACACATTTAAGAGCGACATAAGTGTAACAAGGTGATACCATCCAGTCCCTAACCACCAGAACGCTCCTGTTGCTGCTTTGCCTGCAGTGAAAGGGGGGAAAAAAAAGAACGGTTGTTAGAGCCCTTTGGAGAGGAAATTCGAAGATCTGATCCAGGAGAGATGCATGCAGATCCTCAGGGATATTTGGTCTCACATGAAACACCAGCAGTAAGGCAGAAGGGAAAGAAAAGAGCTCGTCAAAGCCAAAGCAAAGAGTCTGCAACAGAGCCAAAGAAATCCAGTTGTTCAACCGTCTTAACCAAGAACATACTCCAGTGAACCCTCAGTTTACCAGACTGTGCTTTAATGGACAAAACCTGCTAAAGGGAAATCCTGTCAGTAAAATGAAAAATACCATTCCCCACGATACCAATGAATAAAGTAAAAACTATATGGGTTTAATATTCACGAGTATCAGTAGTACAAGGGTAGGTCAATTGCTTACGATGCATGTTTGTGTTTTGTATGCTTTAGTGAATTTTATACAGTATATTTACAATTCATTATATAGTTTGTATAATAATATAGAAAATAATACTGTATTGATCTTCAGTTGTCAAAAAAAAAGTCAAAAGACCCAGAAATCATTTATACAGAATATATTTTTCATACAAAAGTTTTTTGGGCTAAAAAAAAAGTCCTTTGTTTCTTAATGGACTTTCAGCAATAACAGACACCTCTTCCCCCTGTTAGTCAGTTAAAGTGCGGGTCTCCTGTACATAATGAGTGCTTGTTGCATTGAGTGGCGCATAAATCAGGTGTGGGTCAGTCAAAGCCTTGTTTTGCGTTGGAGTTTTCTATATAAGGGACTGCCTCTCAAAGAAGATTCACTGCACAAAAATAATGCCAGAATTATATGGCAACTTAAACTCTCCCTGACCAGTGCAACCTTCAATAGCTTTATATGGTGCAAGCTTTCCACTGGGTAGATGAAAGCAGCTATCAGCTGACCTGTCTAGAATTTGCTTTTGGTGCGTTAGGTTCTGATGTTTTCTTGACCTTAATCTGAATAATGCAGATTACATACAAGGAGACATCTGTCATCCATAAACACAGGACCAAGATAAAAACACCCTGAAAATGGAGATGGAAAGGACTAACTTTTTAACGCCGGTAAAGTAAACACCTCAGAAAATCAGAAAACGTTCAGCAACGAGGCCTGACAGGAAGACAGGCCAAGTGACACGAATAACTTTAACACAATACAGATAAAGGTACAAGGCAGTGCTGGCCAATCATGGCACAAGTCAGCCGAGATCTCCAAGCACTGCCCATGATTAATTTCACACAGAGACGCGCTGCTGTTAGTGGAAAGAGCCTACATTCTAAAAAGCAACCTCACAAACCACTCGCATTAGCCGACAGAAGGAAAGAGGTCATGCAGCTGTTAAAACATCAAGAACTAGAAGAATAACCTGGAGACACAACGGCCAACCACAGAAAAGACCACAGCTTCTTGGTAACAAACCAGCCAGCGGAGGCAACTGTCCGTACTGCTTGAAACAAATAGTAGCCTACAAACAATAAATAATGAAAAAAAAATTAAAAAGCAAACACTGGCGTTGATGAAGATTGAGTCTTTAATTGAACAAGCACCTGTCTTTCCTACTTGTTTACCTCTGCATCTGCTGGTTATAACGCCAACTTAATCTGAGGTTCGCACTGCGCACTGGTTCAATTACAAGGGTGACTCCATACAGAGCAGCCACTTATAACCAACCCTGTACAGTGCTTCTCATTTTTTTAATTAACATTAACATCTAATCTCTTTTGAAAACATCCATTGATCACAAACTTCAAACTATAGCCAATCATGTTTCTCATAATAAATCAAATCCCCTGTCAATAGTTTTAATGATATCAAACCAACATGGAAACGAACAGCTACAGCACTTAAGGTGCTGGTTTGTACAGTTCATTATAGCCATGCCACATGCGTGGCTTCATTAGCGCCTCCCCAGCGAGTACTGGCGTACTCTGGCTGCCATCGCATCATCCAGGTGGGGCTTCACATTGGTGGTGGAGGGGAGTCCCCATTACCTGTCAACCTTTTGAGTAGAGTGTCCAGAAAAGTGCTATATAAGTGTTGGGAATTAAGTACAGTCAGCATAGCTGAATATTACAAACTTTAATTTAGAAAATCAGTGGAAACTTGGAAACACCAACTATATTCTGCTTATTGCAGAACTTGCCGATTTTACAGATGGAATAACATGACATCTATCCACACGTATTATATTAACTCAGGCATTTGTTTCTTGGTCATGGACAAAACGGGAAATGAACAGTTAACACTGAACTTTCAACTTAAAGCTGAATGAACTGGTTTGATTTACACAGACGATCTCAGTCCATGACAAGCAAGAACACCATGAAATAAAATTATAACCAGAAGATGCAGACCATACTAAGCTGGATAACTTATTTTCAGACAAAACAGAGGAGAACATGTCAAAGAAACTCAAATACACTGCAGTAGAGATCAAATGCAGTCCTGGCTCAGATTTTCAGTCAATATTTAAGCAAATAGTAAGGGGATGGGGTTAACTTTCTTCTTTTATGGAAGATTATTAGGATTTATTGCAATAAGAAAAAAAGATTGCACCTGCTGTAAGCTTTCTACCTAATATGCTAAAGTAAAAAGCATAGCTATGTACAGTACTAGTCATTTTCAATAATAAAGATTTTTTAAATTATTTTTCTTCAAAAAGCATAAAAACAAAAAAGTAAATACTTGACATTAAGTGCTAAATTTAAGTCGTGCAGGTTTTCTCTACCAAAAAGAGGAGAATAAACCTAAGACCTCTCACAATGTACAATAGCTGAACTAATAATGAGGTTCTGGTGCAGGGCAATGGACACTGCGGCTGTGATGAAGGACGACAGAAGAGGTGAATCAACCTGTATAAGCAACGATGTGCCATAAGGTCCGTGTGACGGTTCTAAATCTTGAAGACCGCATGTGGACTGTTTGTGTCTCAAGGTGCTTCTTCCCTTTACAGTCGTCACCTGTTGGTGGTGGTAACATTGTAAAACATCACGAGTGCAGTGGAGCTGAAAAACATTATCTTCTAGACTGCAGTGCTCTCAATCCAGGTCATGGATATGGAGGATGAAAATAAAAATTCACATCAATGATGCAGTTGATCTGGGTGCACACTCATTTTCTCCCACGTCATCAGCATGACAGATCAAGCATTTTTACAGGTGTGTACTAGTGCAGGTTTCCAGCAAACTCAGTGTCTGTAGATGTACAGATAATGTGACTTGCACTCATCTTTGCACAAACTGCAAAAGCTCTGTAAAGGGCAAATTTGCTGGTTGTTCTAACACAAAACACCGTAACTTTATTGATTCACACGAATGACAGTACAGCCTGAAGCCACAATTGTTTAATACGTTAACAGACTGGTAGTGTAATTTTAACAAGCTGTACTAATAATGGGCACTGATGGATATTTTTTACCTTTCTCTCTTCCTGTAAATATAATTATAAATATATAATTACACTTTATTATGACATTTTGAATTAACTGCTGTTAACCTAAAAACACAAAAGGTTATTTGCCTGTAGTGAGATAAGTGATGTGGTATGTGATGACTCTCACTCCAGAAATCAAGGAATATAAATGGACAGAAATTAAACTCATAAGTGTCATAAGAATACTATCACTGTTAATATTAAATTAAACCATAGGTGTTCAACGAATATAAAAAAAAAGCTTTTTATGAACAGGTCAAGTCCACTCTCATAACTTTCTCCCATTCAGATGTAAAAACCATGCCTGTTAAAGAAACCAGGATCTCACATGGGCAACGATATCAAACATCTTGAATACAATCTGTAGCTTCCACCTCCTGGGCAACAGGAAATATTTCAGATTAAAAGAATAACATTTCACAGTTCAATTTTACTCCCTGAAGATGACATTCAGCACTTCAGTTCAGACAAGTGCTCTTCCTCTCCGAAGCAGTCCACATGACCAGCTCGCTGAATCAGGATGGAGAATCCTTATCACAACACTCAAACTCAACAATCGCAGACCGGCAATCCCTCGTCTCTCGTGGCTGATTACAATGACATTGAGAGCGATGTACCAAAAGAGCAGTACTTACACAAAGACCCATTTAAATTTAGCCGTCCGTCCCCAGTCATCAAACCTTTGACGTTCATGCTTCCGCAATAGCTTGAATGGGCTGCAACAGAAAAATCAGAATTATGCTTTTACTCCCCTGGTCCCTCCAGCCCCAGCGAATGAGCGCAAGTCGGAAAGCAAATTATTTGCATGTAGCCAGGGCAACAGCATCAAAGGGTGAGCCTATTTGCTTACTAGTAAAACGAGAAGTTACCGGAATAAACCCAGGAAAGGGATTACTCATACCCATGGAGAAAGGGGCAGCAAATCCAGCAGAGCAGCACTCAAGTGTCGCCTTAGCTTAGATCTTTTGGGGTTGTGCTGGGAGGGATGATGGTTGAGCTTCTTATGGGTGTTAGGGCAGATTGTAAAGATATGATGTACCTCGTAAGGCCTCGAAACTCCAAAATTTGAATAAACGTTAAGGCCAAAAGGGATTTCCGCCACCAATTTGCAGCACAACGCTATATCACAGGAAGAGTACCGAGAGTGAGCACTGCACTAATCCTCCCACTGCACAGGAAGAGAATTCGGAGGCCTATTACAATTCACTAGGGTGAATCTGTTTCTACTGCAATGTGATCTAACAGGGCAGAGTGGCAAAAACAAATTGCAAATTTACTTAAAATGCCACTGGATGTCTGGAAATGCAAAAGTAATGGAAGAGTCAGAAAATAAGAAAATGTTTCCAATAGGTGCAGCCTCTTCAGAATGAAACCCAGTGACATGCAAGCATGGCCCCTTCACCTTGCCCAGATTAACAGCTCAAGAGAGTGCAAAAGAGTGCTCTGCTTCATTCCACAGACAGCAGAGTGAAGGTCACCAGCGAAGCAAGACAGGTCAGGTATATGCTTTGTAACAGATACCTTTCCCTTCATAACCGATCTTCATGAGAATGTTTTGAAATAGCAGCATGACTGCAGAAAATACAGATGCTGCAGCACGCTTGCTGGTAAGGAGGCATTTATCTCTGATCGAATGAAGAATACCTATTGGGAGACCAAATCATTGAGGTGTTAAAGTACAGTATTTCAACAATACAAAAAAAAGGCCCGTTAGGTGTCTGAGTTTAATTTCTGTGCTTACAATTAGTGTCACTTATAAAGGCCATGTATTCTATATTCCTGCAAGAGAAACTGGCAACTCAAAATATCCACTGGAGCAAGAGCTTTAGAAGTTGAATCCAAAAACTGCATTTCGTTTTTTTTTTACTTTTTGTTAACATGTAAACTGCAGTCATGCTAGATGTCGCTCTGCAGTAGCAGCTGGACAAGGGGCTCACACTGCTCTGGCACTATACTGCTCTGCCTCACCATTACTGTGAAAGCAGGAGGCCCATGAGCAGACAGGGAAAAGATTAAAAAGATCAGACATGCCTGTGTTTGACTACCATGGACACGTATAAGTGACAGCACAGCAGCCACTGCATCAAAGGGAAATAGAAAAATCTTCAAGTGTTCATAAGATATAGCAAAATGCATTTTAAGCAACCAGGAGACAAAAATAGGGAGATACACAGTCGCTTTCTTAGTCGGAATACAATGACTCTAAAAGCAAGGATATTTAAAGTTGTGGGCTCCAGCCCCTGTATAACTCTCATATGCTAAAAACCTATATAAAATATTTTAGCCTCACATTATATTTATATTGTAGATCATCTAAAACAAAGTCAATAAAATTGTAAATAGTTGTATTGTGTAGGAAACTATTAAAAAATTGGCATTCACTAAACAAAGCAATTAAATAAGACAGTCTACAATTAGTAACCACCTAAAAATAGAAATAAGGGATATGATTTTTAATTGCTACACTTAACCAAAACGGCTCAGAGTAAAAGCACCAAAAATAACTGCTGTTCAGCTGTGTCCATTAGTCACGACATCTTCCACACTCTTCTTAACCTGTCGTTAACATGTCTTCCTTACTTTACATGACAAGATAAACATTTACATTTAGTTAAAAGAACATTCAGTGCAACTAAATGTCTTTTGTTCACCCATTTATCATTCCTTCTATTTATGCATTCGGTACTTTCCATGTTGCCACCAAAATTACAAAACCCTTATTGAAGAAAACGGTTTAACCTATCAAACGTTGTTTCATCAAATTTACACTTACTCTAGGAATACTACAGGCACAAAATTTCAGCGCAGAAAAAACACCATAATCTATGACAATTTTTGAAAGACATCACAATGAGTTTTGTTAAAGCTGTGTGAAGACATGTGGGGGTCAATAGTTACACGTCCCACAACCCAACAGCGCCAAAAGTCCAGGTGTGGAGGGGGTTCTGACCTGACTTGTGCCTTTTGGTCTTGTCATAGCTGTAGACGGTGGAGGAGGGGGTGGGGGAGTGGGAGTGAGAGGAGGACGAGTAGGTTGTCAGAACATCTTTCCTCTGAGACAGTATGCTGCAGTCGTTGCAGATGTAGCCATTCGCCATGCTGGTCTGGGTTTCTGCAGTGTTGAGGTCTCCATTTCCCTGAACTACAGTCGTATCACCACCTAAGAGGAAAAAAATGCATTGAAAAACAGCTCTGAAAGAATTTCAGTTAAAAAAAATTATTTGACTCAGTTTGCCTAAAAGCCAATTTCCCTCATTCTCCAGCTACCCTCTATGCCCATCAGTTATCGACCACACAAGGACTGACTGCAACTATGCTCTCCTATGTGCTACCAAATACACGCTCAGCCCACAATTATTTCATCTCATTGCTCAAATGTATTCATACTTTCCAATGCAGGACGTTCACTGCTTTTTACTTGTGCTTCACCGTTTTAAATATGTCACCTGTCAAGAGGTTTGTGAAACCACTCTAGTCTTGCACACAATCTTACAGCTACAGCAGGGTTTGATGTGGAGTGCGGAGTGAAGCAAGCAAAAATGTATAACCGCAGAACTCACCTTTAAGGTCTCTATCTTCATCCAGACCTGTTAAAACAAAAGGCAGGTTCTTGCAGTGATAATGCACAGATATGAAATGAATGGAGAATGTAATGAATAGTTATTAGGTATTTATCTAATTAAAGGAACAGATTTCCCTTGAGCATGCACATCAAATGGCAGGTGTCACCATGAACAAGTGTTTTTCTAACTTGATATCCAGATCTTGAAGCATGAACTACAGAAGAATCCTAATTAACTGCTGTTCACTCAACAAGACCCAGTTAGAGATTTTAGTGTATTACACAAAAAGGCACCCTGAACTGAAGTACCCCTAAAAACAAGAGTAGTACACCACCTCTTAGTTTAGAACTGGCTCTTCTTTCTCTCTCTTTCTTTATATCCAAGGTTGGACCAATGCAGCACACTCAATCAATTTTAGAAACAATGGTTACTTTTTCAGTCTATGAAAAATGAATCGCTAGAAAAGGGGTGAAAATACGCATTTTTGTTTAAAGATCACATCAGCTTGATGGAACCAGACCTACTGAGGTAGGAAAAGATGAGCAGCTGAAGAACAGCCTTTACAACATCTGAAGTAAATTATGCATGAAGATAAGAGTACAGACTATTCTGGTAGCCATTATAATGAAAAGTATGACATGGGGTCCCTAAATAAATGCAGGCTGCAACTTGAAATGAGAAGAGGGGACGGGAACTTAAGAGATTTTAACACCGTTGTATATAAATTATACTTTGTGTGTTACAGCTAAAATAAAATGCAGAAAAAATCTGATGCACAGGAAATGCAAATAAGATGCTCGAGTGCAAAACAGTGAGATTTTTAATTCAATGGATGAGACTACAGTACAACATTAAAACAAGAATAATGTTCATCAGTTCATCTTTTTAGACAGACCCAATTCATACAATTATTTATTTATATATAGGCATCATTAATTATTGCTGTTACTTTGAAAATGCAATACATTTCATTTACAAACAACAGACAGCAGTCTCTATAAAGGTCAGACAGAAGGAAAACTGAGGTTGATAGCTCAGTATTAGTGGACCAGTAGGTGGCACTCTTCCCTCAGGACAAGACCTCCCTACCAGTGGTCCATAAGCAACAGCAACACTATAAATGATTAAATCCTGCAGGTGAAGAATAAAAATGGCGATCATTAAATATCCTATGTTGGTATTTGTAAAATTAATTTAACACTAACACCTACCCCAAAAGCTGTCCACTAATGTCTTCTCTTGTATTGAGGACTCATCTAACAGCGTGGACATCAGGGACACGTCACTGGCACAGCTGCGGAAGCTGTTCTGGCTGAGGATGAGGGAACTGTCTGACTGAGTCTTGTAAGGAGTCTGTTGTGAAGTCAGTGCAGTCTGCTTGTGGGATGTTCTGTTTAGAGTCCTAGACACACACAAGGAGAATGTAGAATGGTTGACTGTTTATTGGCAATTACCTGGTTAGCTCTTAGATCATTTGGGTCCCAGGACCGGTGCTGTGCCGTGCCAGTCATTACAAGTGCAGCCCTGCAGTGAACGGACCAAGCCTGCCTGAGGTGCTGCTCCCAGCACATCTTTCTGCTGGGCCAGTGGTCACCTGACTGGCAAGTGACCCCTCTCATAGCCAAACAGCTATGAGTTACTGCGACCTGGCACTGCGATGAATAAACAATGCATCGCTTTGGAGTAATTCCACACAATGTTCAACCAGTCATTTCCAATGATCTTAAGACTGGAACATTCAATTTCAGAGCAATAACTACAGAAGCGCCACCAAGGAAAAAATATCAGTTTTCTTAGCACCACAGCGGTGCCAAGGGAAACACTCGCCTGGACTCTCTGTAGGCTCTGCCCCCCCCACTGTAGGACACTTTGCTGTGACCGGTGTCCAGGAAGCCTTCGTCCGAGAAGTGCCCTGTGGCCGCCAGGCGCAAGCTCCGCCGGGACATCCTGGGGGAGTCGAAGACCGGCTCGAGCGCGTGCTGGTTCTCAAAGTCGAGCGCTGCAGAAGAGTAGCTGGAGCTGCAAAATATTAAAGCAATGTACCGCTTTAAGGGCTTAAGGGGCTGGGTTATTAGGTGCTCAGGGTTAAAGGCAAAGACGAACGCAAAATAGAATGAATTAAAAGACACACTTAAAGATAATGAACACAGATGTTTGCTTGACAGCAATGAGTGACAGTGTCCTTGCGTAACCAAAATGCATTTTTCACATTTACACGCTGTAAACTCCTATTTTACACAGAAAGGGACCGATTCCATTGTTTTACTTAACGCATTGCCATATCTCATCACTGCAGGCACTATCAAGCACGTCACACCTGTAAAAATCCTAAAGAAAACACCCTCAGGTAAGACAGCACAGGCAGGCAGACACAGACCTAAGAGAAATTCAGATTGTATCTGGAGCCGAAATTAACATTGCACAGAAATACATTGTAGGCCAGCTACAAATTACTAACTTTGCTGGCCTTCTTTAATTTTTTGTCTTTCCCTATTTAGTTGCCAGGGTTATAGATTTGCATTCTTTCTATCACACCAGCTAAATTAACCTTTCCTCTTTTTTAGGCCCATGATGATTATAGATCGCCAAGATATTTTAAGATGAGCATCACACGAGAGGATCAAGAGAGGGGATCGCATGAGCCAAGCAGAAGAGTGGCGATTTTAAGGTTGTTTCTGTGATCCAGTTTCTTGTAGGCTTGGTCTGCACTTCTCTGTACTTCAGGTGCAAACCAAAAGAATCCTTGCTAGCAAACGAGATTCTTCGTTGTGCTGAAAATGTATGTATATCGAATAAATTTACATGCTTCACTGTAGCAAAAATAAGCAAGATGAGTGATGTGGGTGTAATGAAAAAAAAATCGGCCCCAGAAACATTCGCTAGAGATCTTCATCAAAGCAAAAGGAAGGCGATTCAGAGCCTACACAAGAAACAAACCCTGAACAATCGCAGTGCAACAATGTGAAGCAGATATGCATTCTCTCTGCTCTTCTAAAGGCTTTAAGAAAACACACATTTTCAAATGAAGCCAAAGATCTGCCTGCTTTGTGAAGTTGTGAATTATGCCAGGACACTAAGGATTACTGGTTTTGCCACCTTTATAATAAATACAAATGCAGACAGTCACAGAACACCGTCCTACCATGTACAACTCAAACACCAACAACTTCAATACTCATCACCAACAGTCTGAAAGATTTCTATTGCATTTTACTTCTTCCAAAACATGCTATGCTTTCTTATTAGGAAATTCCTTCTATTTCAATGGGCTAAACTATATTCACAGTAATTTACATTTCTATAAATTGCATACTGTTATACCAACATTTGTAGTTAACATTTATTGATAATCATTCAAGACTGTTTAGTTACCAATTACACATTAAGAATATTACAGTCAGCTTGTATAAAGAGTTTCCTAAAGTCAACTGCATTGGTATGAGCATATGAAATTAAAACTCATTTGACACCCCTCTTAGACAGAATTTACCCACTACAGAATTTCATGTAGGCCTAAACACTATATGCCCTGCTAGAAAGTGGAAAGAAAGAAAACTTGCCACTTTGCAAATTACCAGCAAATGCTTTGTTTTCAGTTTGAAATCGTTAATTCTTCCAAGATTTGGTTCAGTACAAAAAACTGAACTCAAACAGAACGCACTTTCAAACACTAGCCAACCAGTCTTATTTACAAAACTGGAAGCCGGTTCTTGCACAGTTTGGGAAAACCGCACCATCGCAAGACTTACCTGGATGTAGTCCCACAGCAAGAGAAAGACACAGCAACTCGCATGCACAAGGGCGTTTACTGCGAACTCGCTTGGCGCCTCGCTGCCCCAGTACGGCACCACTGCTCACAGAAGCAATGAAACAGCCTCTTCAGTGTGAAGAGACAGCTGTGGCAAAGGTCTGTGAAGCGCGCTCCACATGTCCACGCACAGCAGCTACACCCCGCGCGCCGCCCTGCCAGCCGACCCAGCGCTCAATAGCCCATTGTGTGCTTCCCAGGAGCTGCCCCCCAACTCGGCACACGCATCTGTCTCCCTCACACCCTGCCGCGCCAAGCAGCTGCGCCCCCCCGGACAGGCGAGGCACCGCAAGGCCGCCAGAGCTTCCCCCTCGCCACAAGAGGGGGCGTCAAAGCAAGGAGTAGAAATCAACACAGCCAGTGGTCCCTGGTCTAGAGCCGGGTCCGACTGGGGCAAGTACGCGATTAAAACAGGAGCTGGCCTGTGAATTGGATGCCTAACGCAGCAAAGCAAGACCACGGGGGTCTGTATTCATCTCCCACCCCCAGGCTGATGGTAAAAATAAACTCTGCAGGAGGAGAAAAGGAAAAATCTCATGTGTATTTGCACAAGATGGCATTCGAATCCAGTCCTCCCACACTACAGAACAGCCATGGTTACTGAGCTACAGACCAGCCAAGCCCGAGTACAAAACACTCCAGGCGGCCAGGTCTACTTTTACATCACTGCCTGGAATACTGTAAAGACTTCCAAAAGCACAAGTATTTCATCTTAATTAGGTTTACCTTTACCACTAACAATGAAATGCCGTATCCCATTTCACACACACCTATACAGTATAGAGCAGCTAATCTCAAATCTTACTGTATAATACAACGTAAAGGATATAAACCATATTGTTCAGAACAGTGAAGTTGCAATTTAACAGTACTAATGGGCAAGATTAAAATTTGTAAGGAAAAATTTCTGTTGAGAATTGAAAGATGTTTGAAAGAGCACAGCTTCATGCCAGTTATAAAGCTTTATAAAATGCACTGTATAAATCTACAGTATGTATCGGGGTCCTATGTTAAGATTTTTTCATATTAAGCTCAAAGCAAGAATTTGGTATTCTTTGCAGCAAAACCAATTTTTATATATTGCACGATTATAACTGATGTTTTAAATAATTACACTTAGAGGGTAATCACTAGATACCACATCAAAAATTACTGAAGATGCAGTGACTGTTAACTGCATTTTAAAAGGGAGGTATTTTGTTATAAAACACCAAAAATCATCATTCGCAATTTTTTGTGTTATTGTTATTGCATGACATGTTGATGGACTTGTAAATCAAATCTCTCTTTAGTTGATCTACTCGATCCAAAACCTTGTAGTTCCACAAGAAAAATCAATGTAAATGAATGTCAGAGACGACAGCAGAAGCCGATTTGAAGGTCTGATGGGAGACCATGAAGAAATGGCACAATCTAACATTAACTAGTTCAGCTTTGGGAGATGAAATGAAAATGACATTTAAAAAACAACAACAGATTAACGACTGTGTTAAACGAAACACTCCTTGTTTTTATTTCGGGAGACTTTTCTTGAACACACTAGATTAGAATGGATGCCTCAGTATAGAGAGCTTCTCTCCGCTCCCTGCACCAGCTCTGGGGAATTTTCAGAGGCCGGAAAAGCAGATGGCCCAACGGTTAACTGGTGTCACACGACCCCCCGGGACCGCCCTCTACATGTGCCCCTGCCCTCTGGAGGAGGAGGTCTGTATTAGACACACCAGCCCCTTCAAGGCTGCTTTCAAGCTACGGCCACTCGCTGGTAACCTTCCAAGATGCAGTCGGCAAACAGCAACTGCGAGGAAAGCACATGAGCTCCAAGAGCAACCGGCTCCCTTAAAAGAGCATCAGGGAATGCAGTATATCTAATAGGCAGACTGAACTAGTATCACTTTCATGGCTATTTAGAATTGGGGCAAAAGCAGCACTGAAATTGGAATCATTCATGCTACTAACTACATTGTGAGGAAATCGAGGTTGCTAAACCTAATGTTTCTGTTTCTTAATCAGGAATTAAAATGGTCAGTAGCTATACAATAGAAAAAAAATCAATTTTAATCAAGCTTTTTCTTGATTCTTCGATCTGAATTCCCCCAGAAGCAGTGGATTCCTGTTCACTTGGCAGGAACAGCCCAGGCAAAGGTCTTCCACACACCTAGACCTGCACACTCCCAAGTAAATCTATTACTGGGTCAAAGAAGAATGCCAGAATTAAGTTAAAAAAAATACACTGTAGACTACCCGCAGCAGAACAACAAATGTCAATGAACTGCTGAAATCTGTGCTTAAGCCTCCTCCAAGAAACTGTACAACAATTTAAGAACTGTGTTCAAGGTAGAGTACTGTGTTGCTTGAAACCCAAACCCTCATACCACTGAGAACAATGTCTCACACCTTTACCAAGACATCTGTAAATACCACACACTTGCACAGCAATGACACTTTTAAGCCCTTGCAAGCTACTCCAGTTCAATTACGAAATTTAATTTTTGTAGAGGTACAATACTCTTGCCTAATCAGAACCTTGGGGGAAAAAATGGTTTGAGCATGCAAACATTCACAAGGTGTGAACGCACAAGGTTCAGAAAATGACTTATTTTATGGATTAAACAGATCTCCTGATTGGTCACCAAGAAACATATTGCATCAAAACGGGCAGTTTAGATAATCTCAGCAAATGACAACTACAGGTATGAACTTAATGACATTGTAATGTAAAGTAAATGTACTAAACCGACACAGTAGTGCAACAACTGAAAGTTATTTAAAGTAACTTACAGTATCCTCGTGGAAGAATTGTTTATACACTAGCTCAAATGTAAGCAACGGGGGAAGTAACTAAGCTCTCTCAAGTTTCTAAAACCATCTATAAAAAAGATTAGGATTATTAAAAAAACATTATGGAAACCATTTTTGCTAGTGACCATTTTTTTTTCCACTGGACCAGATGCCTTGAGTGTCTATAATCGACATACAATTTAACGTTTACATTTCTCATAGATCAATTGCATATTGAAAAGTAATTCAACATATGAAAGAGGGTCTAAAAATCTGCAAGTTACAAAATGAGTAACCATTTTCCCCTTATAACTGTATATACATATATTTCTTTAACCTTTCAAATGGCTTTACAATATAGAAGAACAATTAAGTTTCCTTTCAGGGCTTCACACTTTCAGGATATAGATTCTCAGCGCAACTCTTACACATAGAAACCATTTTAGACACATTCAAGTACACCTCTTCCAACGCATTTGCCCAGCGAGACTGCAAAACGTCAACGCCGGAATTGAAATTCCGTAACGCTAAGATACCAATACCGCACTTCTTAGAGCTTTTCCTCTTATGAACCGCTCTTCTGCAACCCACAAGAGGAAAAGTCCCAACGAGCGTGGGCGTCACCAGGGTACAGTGTCACACTGGCGAGTGTAAATGGAGCACATTCACGTCCGGCAAGTCAGCACTCATCCTTCCCAGATAAGAACTTACAATCCTGGTTCTCGGACCCGAAATTTCAGTTAAACACTGGTCGGTTTCACTCATTGGGAATGTGGAAAAGAAACAAGTTCCCGAAGGACACGTTTAAGTATTAAATAATGATCAAAGCAATAAAAAAAAAAACAGTTCAATCCACATCCAACAATCCAGCTGTTCAAGTGAGAAACAAGAGCAGCAGTGGGTTGACAGACGAGCTGTGGGTTCTCACCTGAGCGAGTACGTATAGCCAGTGTTCTCTGGCACACACTGGGGCGGAGTGTATATGTGCAGGCGAGAAAAATCCATGGTCAATCCCTGATCAGACTGCAAGAACGAAGGCAGGGGCTTTAGGCGAGAACACAAGTACGCACCCTCATTCACACCCAGCCATGTCAAACAAACCGCATGTTGTTCAGCCTGTCTCATCCGCAGCAGTTGGTAAACTTTGGCATTTGTGCAACATGCGACTCAGCTCTTGCAGCAGCCCAGGAAAGAACAGAGCTGGCATCTCTGTTGTGCTCATTTCCACAGACAGGTTTCATATACAGTATCTCCTTCCAAGCTATGCAACTACTCTAACCAGAAAGTGCACTGAAAACATTTTCTTTATCAGAAAACAACAAAAAAGGGCAAATGAGACAGTGATGGTATTTGGTCTTATTGTTTACACAGAAGATTTTATTCTAATCGGGACAAAATGCAAATAGCACCTCATGGTTATGAGATAAAAGACATCTGAAATAAACATACAGTGCCTTGCAAAGGTATTCAGACTCTTGCACATTTTTCGGATTGTGGGGTTGAAGTGTGCATTCATTACGCTTTCAAGTAGCAGTGAATGGTTTCACACCATTTCAGAATAAAAACACCTGGCTCCTGCTGTCAGATAGTGAATTTCAAGAAAACACTATGAAGACCAAGTTGCTTTCAAAACAACTCAAGGATAAAGTTGAATAAAGGAAAAGATCAGGAGAAGGGAATACAAACATATCAAGGAATCTGAAGATTTCTTTGAGCATGGTGAAGTCGATCATCAAGAAGTGGAGGGCACCCAGACACTGCCTAGGTTACGCTATCTGTTCAAGATGAGCAGTCAGGAGGAAGGAGGAAACTGGTTAGTTGGATGCAGTGAGAACAACAGAGCTCAGTGTCTGCGGTGAGAGGAAATGTCCAGAGGTCACCAATATCCCAGTCATTCTCCAAAGACTGAATGAATTGAGATACTTCTAAAATCCCACTAGGGTTTTTTTAACAAAACACTTTGAGTGAGCCTACAAATGTATGTCAAAAGGTTTTGTGGTCAGACAAAACAAAACTTGAACTTTTTGCTTTAAATGCACTATATTACGTTTGGCATCACATGTAATGCTTTGCATCGCTCAAGTCTATACAGAAGTGTCTTAAGAATAAGTAAATGTCCTTGAGCAGCCCAGTCAATATACTGAGTTGAATCCTTTTGAGTATCTGTGAAAAGATGTGATGACTGCTGTACATAACGTTTCAGTTTTATGTCTTTAGTTTTTGCTGATGTTTACCGTAACTTATCTTACCCTTTTAACACTTCAGTTTGACCATTTGTGTTTTGAATAAATATGAAATTAAAAAACATGCATCATTTTGTAATTTCACAAAACGAGACACGAGAGGAATACTTCTACAAGGCACTGTATATCAGACGAACCTTCATTTATTAGCATTAAAGTGCAACACCTGTGTTTTACACAGCAGGCTAACATCTACTGCACTTGCACTTCTAAACTCTTACTTTAAATTAAACTATTGTTTTTAATGAGTTAAACAAGGGCTAGTTTTTACAAATGTTACCTAAAATGTATTATATTACCTACGCTCACATACTCATTCAGGGATCCAGGAACTTACAAAATGCTTCCACAGAAGTGCTACAGACAGGTTATAACCGACAGTCTGTAACCTACTGTATATGCCTACTCTTAAGAAAAAAACTTCAAAGAAGTTGAAGAAGTTGGTACCAGACCTTTCCTGACAACATTCCTATATGAAAGAAACACTCATAGCTGTTCAGGCCTGGAGGGCTGGGTGAGGCGATATACATTAAAATCCTGTCTGAAGAAGAATGTGCACTGAAGTCGACTTTCCAGAAAGTAAGGAAGACGTGGGCATTCTAGTTTTAAACCAGAAAGGATAACAACATTTACGAGATGGCATTATGAACGATGGCATTTTGATAAAGAAACAAGTAATAGGTGTATTCCATGCTGAAAAAAAGAAGAGAGAAAACACAATGTTTCGGCCGTGGAGCCTTCTTCAGGTGTCACACCTGAAGAAGGCTCCACGGCCGAAACATTGTGTTTTCTCTCTTCTTTTTTTCAGCATGGAATACACCTATTACTTGTTCCTTTGCAGCCTACGCATGCTGACGCAGCTCCCCACCTGAACTACTTTCGATAAAGAAGCCTAAGCTTAGGCAATATATAAAGAGATAACTTGTATTCGCAGACTACCAAAGCACTGCATATTGCAGGATAGCATTCCTATCTCTCTAGACTATATCTCAGCATAAAGGTCTCAATCCTTGAGCACACCCAGAATGTCCAAAAGCCCTGTTCATCAGAACACCATTTCAGTGCATGAAAAGAATAACTTTCCAATCATCCTTCTTTTCAACCTCATTAGACATGAATCCAGCACAACCAGGCCGAGAAATCTTGAAATCTACTAGAAACTAGATTAATAACTCATAAAACGTGCAGAAGACATACCTTCTCCTACTACTGCAAGATGCAAAATCTGCTGCCGGTAATACTCTAAGTCAAACACTAGCTATAGCGAAGGCCCCTTGTTGGTAAACACTTCTTAGAGAGGGTACTACATCACCTGAATATCGTACTTAAAATGTCTTTGCGCAGAAGCATTTTTGTAAGGACCAGTAGATGTATCATGTACTTCTTGGAAAGTGGCTCTACTCAATAACACAGATTGTACAGAGGGGCCCCATTTCAAATATCAAGGACTTTGAAAGACACTGACAAAGTTGACCAAAATTCATGGTCCATAAACCTTATATACTACTTCAAAACAAGTAAATAATCATTACATTTAAGACCGTTCATACCATCTTTGGTTTATACAACAACATCTATTCAGCTAAATTGGACTTAATAGAGCTTTAACTGTCAAGGCTATCTATTCAAATTGCATCTCATCTGAAACAGCTTCAAATCCGAAGATAATTTCAAAACAGCTTCAGGTACAAACTATTTTTTTCTACGTATAACCTTGCTTCAATCAGTTTAATCCTAAAAAGGGCAACTGCTAATGGACTTAGTACAGGAGACAGGCTGAACTTGAAATCAGTTTCTCTCACACAAGCACAGAGGGCAACACGCTCACGCAAGACATGCCCAGCAAACTTGGCGAAATACAGACAGCTCCTTTTTTCAGAACTCTTTTTTAAAGCTCAATATACCACTCAAAATGACGACAAATTCATTTCTACAATGTGCAAGAAAATTAAAGATCGCGACGCTCTCTGGAACAGAAAATGTGTCAAAATTTGGGATCAGCGGCGCTATGGAAAGATAAAAGGCACCAGCAGATTATTCCAAATCTGGACCCGATGGCGTTAATATCGCCAGTCCCGACAGTCTGAAATGCTAAATTTAGATCACTACATTCTAGCACTGTATGGGAATACATGCAATCTTTTACAGTAAATTAAAATGCGCACAATTGTTGTATCGCGTACATGTATCTTCATGCGCAGTGAAGAAGTAACAAGATCATCCACACATTTCATAGCCAGAACACTACGCCACAGCAATGATTAAAGCCCAGCTTTAACGCGAAGAGATCTGAAAAAAAGGAGCTCACGCGTCTGGATCGCCAGTGACAAACGGCAGATTATTTCCTCCAACGCAGGGGGTGCGAGTCACTGAGAACAGAACCAGAGCTCAAGTTGTTTTCACTTGCCCATGCAGCAGGACGAGTCCATTTGTCTCACGTTAGCGCAATCCCGTCGGAAAGGCACAGCTCAGACACGGAGATGCCCCGGCTGCCGCCCGCATTCCGACATAAACCCCCCCCCGAAAACGGGATCCGAGCGCTTGTGCCCCCTGCGCCGCTGGTTACAGTGTATCTGGAGGGTTAAAAGTTTGCAACTTGACAGCGCTGTTCCTCTACCCCCTGCTACAGAATTCCAAAATGGCTTCCCAGACGTAACAAAGCCTGAAGGATAGCTGGTCCTCCCACTCCAGCCCCCGTTGTCAGTCAGGGCGCAGTTTGAATCTATTGGATAGAGACGATGCTATATCCAGCCCGCCGAGGCTATTTAACTGCTTGGGATGAGGTGCCCAGCCGAGGCACCAAGGGCCACCGGGGCATCAAATCGTCCCCAGTCAGCTCCACACCAATGAACAGGGAGCTGCCACAGATCGTGTTGGTTTTCCTCCCCCGGGAGCCCAGTCCAGCAACGTTTGCAATGGGGAAACGGCGGAGCCACAGGATTGCTGGGCTTGGTTTCAAGGCAGGCGTGGCAGAGGTGACTCAGACTCTCCTGGCCGTCGACAGCCACTTGATGGCTGCGCTTTGACAGCCCCCACAACAAGCTCAGGCACTGGGGGAAACGGCACACGCACGAAACGTTGGGTAACTCCTAACATGCAGACATCAAGGGATTTAGGGAAACAAATCCCGTGACGGGATGAGCGGCCGTGCATTAAGTTGGGGAGCAACTAAGGCAATGTTTTTTCAGCGCCTTATTCATCTTCACTCGCGCAAATTAACATTTGCAGGAGTCATTTCCAGCTGCAGCCCAGACCCTTTGCAGCGCAATAATTTGGACACTCCGCTGCCGGTCAGTGGGTGAAGGTTAGGCGTATACTAGCCTTGCTGGCTATTTTTATGCAGCTGCAGAGACCCCCCCAGCCCGGTGACGGAGAAGCTCGTTTCGCAAAAGCAACGAGGAGGAGGAGGAGGATCCGGTGCCCTATTAAAAGTGCGAAGGCTTGCAAAGCAAATTTCCCTTAAAAGCTTCATCTCTACACTGCAAAGGCAGAAAAAAGTAATAGTGAAAGATTGACAACCAAATAAGAAAAAAAGGAACAAAAAAACATTTTGCAAGACACCTACATAGAAAATGTTTGCCCGTCCTATTTAGTCCGATCTAGAGTCGGACCCTCGGCCGACAGCCGCCAGGCAGGACAGTATTACCGTGACGGGACGCGAGTCCAGTGCAGGGCGCACTTCACACCTAGTTTATGGGACAATCTGCAGACGCCGATAAATGCCTCCACGGTGATCCTGAACTGCAGGAGGAAACCGGAGAGCCCGGGAAAAGCCGCCGGGAGAACATGCAAACTCCACACCGACAGACCCGCGGCCAGCGCCTCCCGCCAGGCCACCGTGCCGACACGGAAAATATCGACCACTCGAATTCGGGGAAGAAAAGCCGCATTAACATTTGAATACGACTGAGAATATACGGACCATTTTAGCACAAGGCATGTCGATGTCGACCCTGGGAAATAAAAAAAAAACGGAACTTCCCCTTTTAGATGAAGGGACTAGAGCTGTTGCCTAGCAACCCATCTAAAGACAACACCCTTGCTCAGTCTCGCCTGCAGCGGGTCCCAGCTATCATTTCCTCTCAGACGTTTCCTAGAATTTTATTAAGTCATTAATTCTTTATATAGCTTTGCAGAAGCCCGTGAGCCGTTATCAAGAGATGCCAAGCGCGACTGTTGCAAATGCATGAAGGGGGAGCAAAGGCAGATGAACCCCGAAAAAGCCATCGCTGACAGTGGCTCACCTGCCTGCCGGGCACTTGTCCCTAGGAATTGAGCCCTACAGTGGGGGGGAATGCAACATCCCACAAAACAGCAACCTTCTATAAGATATTGGTCTTACTGCGCATGAGTTTACGCGATTGCACATCTCCCTTTTTTTCATAAAGGTTTACTATCAGCACAAGGGGAAAATACCGCCCTCATCCTGGCAACCGCAGAAAAACACGAACATTACATACGAATCACACTGCACAAGGCCTTAACTGGTTACCAACAGTTACTTTAATATCTATGGCTCCCAGCTCGTCTCGCACAGTCCTGGACACTTCCAGGTGCAGAAGTTCTCCACCTGCCACATGCAGGGGAATCTGAAGTTTGTCAAGGGGGAGAGCATTATTCGGGAGCACCTGTATTTTGCATGGTAAAAAAAAAAAGATCACCGATTTTCTTTTATGTACAACAGATAAAGGTCCTAAGAATAGGCAAAGTAACACCCCCCCCCCCCCATTTAATCCACTACGCAGTTGTCAGGTATGCAACGTGTCGACTACGACATGAATCTTGACTTTTTTCTGCGACGTTACCCACATTTTAAAGTAACAGGTCCACGTCTTTTACTTATACCCCTCCAACTTCTCAGTCTTAACCCCCCGAAAAAAATACAACAGCGGCTATGCCCATTTGCTAAACTGGTACCCGACTAGTCGGGTATTGGTGACCCGACAGTAATTCAAGATACGAGCCTGTTTAGGCAGCCCTATCCACGGTAACGCTGAAACAAACATCTTGACTCACATCACCGCCCAGTAAATTAACCTCAATAACCTCCCTGGCCAAAAAAACCCCACAACACTTGGATTATTAACGTACGCGGTGAGTCAGCCCAGCCCGCGGCCCCAGGCCTGTCCGATGCGCCGGCGGCGCCCCCTGCTGGCGCGGGGCCGAGCGACACGCAAGCCGGCGTGACAGCCTGCAGGGGGCCGGACCGCCGCGAAATGCGAACTGAACCGGACGGACACCCCGGCTAACACCCAGAATAATAACGCTTCGGTTACCAAATGACAGTTACTTTAAAAGTCTCTCAACGAGTGGAAGTTAAATAATTCAGACAAGACAGTAAATGTCATCACAGGAAGAAGAAAGAAAAAAAAACATCATGTAAAACACAATTCCATTCATACGTCGTTACCCCCGGACTTTAGTTATTTAAGCACAAGTTTTAAATTGTATTAAGCTTTCCAGAGCAGAGCACTGTTTGCATCCCTTGCGCAAAAGTCTGGTAATAACACGGAAACAGCGGCTTTCGCTGACGTGTCCGCCTCTGTCGCAACTCACGTTTTTCTTTTGGTTTTTCATGAATAAAAGCGTCTGAAGCTAAACACGAGGAAGCCAAAACGACCAGAAAAGTGGGGGGAAAACACTCACCCGTGTCAAACCTCCCGGTTTTTGCAACTCCAAATCCGTTTCTCTCTCTCTCTCCGCGATGCAGCTCCTCCTGGATATTTGAAAGTCCCCCTCTTTTAAAACGTCATCTGCACAACACGAGGGTAAGGCGGCATTAACAGCGACAACTATCAAGCACTCATACACAGTTTCTCTACACCCTAACAAACAGCGGTAATGCAAGATTTTATGACACACTTCCAGGCTGAAGTCCAAGTCCAAACGGCCCGCTACTCCAGCCCAGCCCATCCCATCCCATTTTATTCCCTGTTTTGGGAGAGCGCCATCCCCCGGCCGGAAGCCTCCCTCTCTGGGCACTGTTCATCTGGTTTTCGGCGTACTGTACATTCAAAACTATGTTTCAATAATAAATCTGCATTTCAATTAGTTACCGGGAAAATTAAAAAAAATGCATACGTTGGGAGTATTAAGTTGTAAAACGTAGGAATAGACATACAAATACATTTTAAAGGTACGACCACTGGACGTTTTGATGAAATAATATTTAGGCAGAGGTGGCACAATGTGGTGTGTTGCATGAACCCACATTAACGCTTGGAACATGGGTTCTGTGCGTAATGGCCTCATCTGTGTTTTGACAGCTGTTTGCGCCCGTTAAACCCCATCCTTTTCCGCAAATTTGCCTTTTATGTTAGTTTTATCTCGTTCTGTACACTGACAAAAGAACACCAACCCATTCCCACCTTCACATTTTAATGTAGCCTCTACAATTATTGACAATGCTGTGCCCATTTTGTTTTTGTCACATACCCTCATCGTTTTTCTGTTTGATACACTAAGTGGTTCAATCACAACATTAAGGCCCGACTACAGTTCTCAGTATCCGTGCCTGCAGAACCTGCCCTAGTTTACATTATATGCCTTGCATTGATAATGAAGAGCACAAATATTGCTTGATTGTCTTGTATTCGAGGATGGGGTAGGGTGTAACAATATACTGTGGCCATAATTACTGAGTACTGTCTGTGTGGAGTCTGTATGTTCTTCTCCATGTTTGGGTGGGTTTCCTCCAGATGCTACATCCTTAAAAACACTGATAAAGTTAACCCGATGAAGCTCTTCAGAATACACCATTCAGAGAACGCAATATCAAGTACAAAGAAGTGCTTTTAAAACTGAGAATGGGAGGCACTGTTTTACTAAAGGATTTGTGGGAGTCTGGGACTAGCTGCAACTAACATGTTCTACTATTTTTTCAGTACTTGTACATTCAGAACTATGTATGTTACAAACACAGAATAACAGGTTTTCTTGGACAGAAATGTAGAAGAAAGTTAACACCTACTGTTTTATTTGTACATTAATGCATTTTACACCAATGTTTTCTCCTGGCAATAAACTTTGAGGTAGGATATTCCCTTTATATGCTGTATGTTACCTTTGAATTGTAATGCAAAGTACTGTAATCTGGTGCGGTCACATTTTAACATCACAATCCAGAGCCTACCCTATCTGAACGCATCCAAAAAGATGTTCTTGTCCTTCCAATATGAAAAGACTGCATTTTATGTGAACTGCACACTCGTTTAAATTAGGAATGACGACAGGAGATACAGTGATTCGTTACTGTCAGTCAATAAACTCTTCTAATACAAGGGAACATGCATACTCATATTTCTCCCGATTCGTATCCAGATATTAGGAAGTAAAAGCAGTGAAACCTAAGCAGAAATCACAAGCATATTTAAAGAAGTCAGGTGTGTTGCTCAAGTTCAGTTTTAGTTTTGTCTGCTGGTATACCTTTCACCACGTGACCAGTAACTAGGAGCGCTCAAACGTGGAATACAGTTGTACTTCTTATACAGGTGTGCACATCTCCTGTCCACCAAGCGGCTACGTTGTAGTTGTCGTCCAGCAGTACGCAGTGTTAAAAAGGAGATATTAAAAGCTGCCTGAAGGCACAACACAGTGTCTCATCATCTGGCTTTAGCTTTAGGGACTCGACTGAACTGTTTTGAAAGCAGAACAAAAATGAATTTAAAAGAAGCGGCAATCTTGATTTCCATCATGTGCTCCTTTGAGGCTTTGGCCGAGCTGCCGCAAGGTATCAACCGCTGTAAGTACCTTAAAGTCCTTGAGGTCACCTACCGCGATAAGGAGTAGGACAGTAGCAGCGCAATTAGAGAGCGATGTAGTATAAAGAGATAGGCGTAGCAAAGCGTAACCTGCCGAGAAAGTGAGTATATTATAGCCTTAGACCTATTTATTCTGACTGCAAGTAACGTTGGATGTTGTGCGAAAAGTAAAACTAAAGATACGGTTTGTGAATTTACCTATGTTTACTAATGAGAAGGAAAGTTATAACTGGCAGCTATGTTAACAAAGAGCGTGGGAACTGTATGAGCACCATATGCAGTAATATTCTAATATTTAAGTAACACACCTTTATAACAGAGATGTAAATTTTAAACGGTTTGTAAATTAATATAATTGTTTTACCGTCCTTTTAACAGACACGTATTGTGAAAGTTGCCTGGCTACAGTGCAGGGTAAGAGCATTCTTTGTTTGTTACACATCACTGGGAGACAAAGGATTATGCCAGAACTGGTCAGACTGCATTTATGTCTTCCAGAGCTGAAGAATTTGATGAGGACTCCTTCTACAGACCCAACCGACAAACGGAAACTGACTGATTCTGTGTGTGAAGCTGATATATTTAAAGGCGTCAATTTACCCACAGACAAAATGAAAGAAGCCTGCAAGCACCTGTTAGGTAATTTGGTTGTCTCTTCATGCTATATTTAGACACTCATCAGAAAAATCCACAATTAATATAAATGCTTTTGAGTTGTATCTCTATTTTGCATGTTTAAACTGTTTGGGGGAAAAACCTTTTCTTTTAGAAAAAGATCAGGCTATATCTGCTGTTATATTTTAAAGTTGCAGAAATACAAATATGTACCTCTCTGTACATAGACGTCTAATTGATAGAAGCGATGTCACAGGATTGCATATTAAGATATGGGGCATCAAGTTACAGGGAACTGGTCATAAGAAATTAAGCCATGTGACATCGGTAATTAAAAAATGTTCTCTGTTGTTACAGAATTCAGATTTTACTAGGATTACAAAGGTTATTTTCAGTGCCCGTGTCCTCCGACACTGTTCAGAGCAATTTACAGAGTAAAACAAATCAAGCAAAAAATAAAAAAACATCAACATAACAAGAAATAAAACAGAGATTTAAAAAAGCAGGAAAAGGGAGAAATGGCAAACAAAGCCAGAGTAACCGGATACGTATTTAGTCTAGATTCAAAAACTTTATTTTTATTATATAAACATTAACATTATTATTATAAACAAAGTTGAAACTAATGTAGATTTCAAGTTGAATCCTGATGTCTTTAAATTCTAGTGGTGGGGAAAATAAAAAACAGTTCTGACAAATTTATTTTCAAACACAGCAGCCCGTTGACATAAAATAGCGAGTGCACAATAACACGTTAACTGTGTCAAAAACATCCGAGCAGTACGCGGCATACTTTGAGGCACGCAAGCTGTTTTTTCCCCTGGCACAATTCAGAGTCAGAGCTTGATAAACAAGTATTAGCAATAAAATAACACACACTAAACTACACAAAACACTACACAAAATACAACATTAACATCAGTCAGACTACATATAGACTCGGCAGCTAATGTTCTACAGACCCAGAATGCTGACCCTGTAACCTGAAACTCCAATAAGAGAAATCCAGCCCGCTCCCTAAAGAAACGAATATGACCTGCAGCCAGATCTCCTTTCCCATAACCTGGATGTCCGAAAATCAGTGGGAATCTCCTCATGCAAAAGATGCATCATTCACTAGGAGATGCATCATTTAACCTGAGGATTCCAGCATAAAAGAAATCAGAATTTCCTTCAATAAATAAGTCAGCCAGCTGTCTAGGATGAGGCTCGAATTGCCGAGTCAGAATCTGATCGGAACAAAGTCCTCTCGCAAGGCACAGGCGTAGAGGAAGAGAAGGGTGATGATGTTCCTTCTCATTCCTTCCCTCCCTTTACTCCTAATCTCCCGTGTCCTTTTTATGCTGTGTTTCTACGACTAAAGAAGACTCAAACAATTTGCTAAGACGTTAATTAACCAGAGGGAACCATCAGACACCCCCCTTGATCATCCGTGTTTACCTGTCGTGCAGCTGGGCAAACACCTCTTCTGAAACACCGTCTTTACGTTTTATGACCTCTTAACTCATAGCAATGGAAAAAGACTCATAATAACCACGGGATCGTATTGATATTAAACGGTGCTGTGTTTTGCAAAGCAACAGCAGGGAGCCTAATGCATGTGAGCGGTTTTACAGATGCCCACGGTAAGGACTTTAACGAGGTGCTGCTGACCAGGAGAGCGGACGAACTTGACATTCTCTTATGCTACGAGACGTCTCTGGCCTGCATGGGAGTGAAGCGAGAGCAGACTCAGGTACGCACAAGGCGCACGATAACTGGCCAGACACGCTAAAAACCCTGGAATAACAGCTGAACATCCAGCGATCCAGCTGGCATGGGCAAGAACAGTTTTTATAGAGCATGTATTGCTGCCTATGTGTGTTTCCTTCGAGCTTCCTCTAACGAGCCTTGAGAAGATTTTGCATGTGACCTTTAGTAAAGGCCATAGGTCGTAGGTAAGATACGGTCCATGTCCGTCTGGCATGGAGTTAAAACCTAATTTTCCATCGGGTCTAGAAGGACAGGTCATGTGACCAATGCGCTTTATTCAGATGTGGACTCTAACTCCCACAGATGTGGCTGCCTTTCCTCTGTAGTGAATTAGTAGCCTACAACATTCTGCTGTAGATATGTGTCACAAAGTTAGTAAAGACATGTACTGTATGTCGTGCACATCTGAGACTGGATCGGCTCACAGCAGCCATATTTCATTATTGTAGCCAAATCTTTCAAAAGAGGGGGAAGGTTGCACAACCAAAGAGTCCCAGACACTCTAGACAGGGGACATGTGCTAATCTATGTAGACCAAACTGTGTTCCAACAGGGCAAGTCTAGAGAAAAGACGGATTAAATGCTTTATTCACTGTAGATGAATTTGCTCTCTGGGAATACATGATGTTTCTGGAGTCTAGCACACTCGACCACCAAGATACAGTGGATTACATATCGATTTCTCACACCATCGTTTTGAGACTGCTCTGTACAGTATTTAAGGTAGCAACCTGGACGAGCAGAAGGACAATCCTGACTGACAGAACAGCCTGTTTTATGTAGAAAATCATTTGCTTCCTTTGGCCTCGTGACTTCTTCAGAGAAGTCGATCAATTGTTTTTCACCAAATCCGAGTCAAACGATGTGAGTAATCACCTTGTTTTGAATTCAGTTTTACAGAAAGGACAATATGGATCAGTGTCAGTAAAACAGATAGTCTCTTTTGGAACTGTACACAGTGAAAAAAAACCAAGCGTTTCAACATGCACGTTCGCAACAACAAATCATCAATCACATCTTCAGTCTCAAAGTATTCATTGTTTTAGTCTAAAACCTCCCCTTCCAATGAAACTCCACGTGTTTTACACATCACTGTTTTCTTACTACTGTATCTTATTACTACAATGTCCCTCTTCTTTCCAGGACAATAAGAAGCAGGAATTCAGGGACAAGCATGTTGAAACTTTGCTGCAGCGCCACAAGGACAAAGTGCGTTTGGCGAATCCAGTCCACATCAACCCCAGTTTATCAGCTAAAGAGGAGCTGTAGGAGCGAGATGAATTTCAGCAAGAAGACTGAACATTTACTGAATACAGCTTTATAATACTATGTAATAAAGATTTCAATAATAGCAAACTACTTTCAAACATTGTTCTATAAAGAACTTTTGGTCTATAAAGAACACATTTTTTCTTAGTTATTGTGGGCTCAATGTGTTTATTTAAAAGTACCAGGTCTCTTAAAATGTGTAACCTTCTGCTTCACCCTGTGGTGCTAAAGCAGTGTCCGTCCATAGACATGATTCAGACCAGCTGATCTCATTCACGGCTCCTCTTAAATAAAATAATTTCTGTATTATATCTGTATACAGAAAAGTATTGCTTTCAGTGCATCTTTACTTTGTCATTTGCTGCCTGTACCACCTCCACAGCTTTTTAAACTTTTTAAACAAGGGGATGCATGTTTTCACTTTAAATAGATAGATAAGACTTTATTCAATTATGTTTTGGTCAAGAGTCTTTCACCCTAACAAAACATGTAAAAGCAAACTTAGTAGACCATACAATGATAAAGTAAATACACTGCCAATATCAGTTCCAAAAGGGTGCCAATATCCTAGATTTATCCAGATGTGCCAAACAATATAGATGAATCTTAGGACTAAGAAAATATGTGTAATTGTCTCAGGCAAAAAATGACTGCTTTATACCTACATGTGCTACATTTAATGTATCAGATGGAAAATCAAAAATACTGAGTATTAAAACTGCATTAAAAAATCTATGACAATCTTCTCTGTAACAAAGCAGTGGTCTTTCACTGAACAGGCATGACATAGGCAAACACGAGATATATATCTGAGCACTTTGTTTGCCTTTTTAATGGCTCCCCCACCTAGTCTAGAAGTTATAAAGACAAATCAACATGAACACCTAGGTCAATCTCTCCTTTTTTTATTGCAAAATTTCACCAGGCTTGACATTCCACAGTTTAAATCATCTCATCACATGCTCCCAATCAGCCCTCTCAGTAATGAGATTAGCTTGCAAGTAACATTAAGTCACTTAGATGCATCGCAACCAGCTGTGAATAATTAAAATGATGCCAAAAACATTTAATCAATATCCAAAATACTATATACTGTACCTAATGCACACAAAGTGGAAGATCTTTCTCAAAGCTCTTAGCTATGGACCTCACAGTGGAAATACTTTCACGCCACCTAGTGGACACTTTTTCCTCTTAAAATAGAGTAATAGACTTTGCATTGGTGCAAAAAAAATCTAAAGGAGTAGGAATGTATAATTTTATATTTCTCTGAAGTATCTATGAACCTGTAACTGTATCCAAATTTTCTCTGAACTTTCTTTTTAAAGGTTGTAACTAAACCTTAATAATAATCTGTATCATCCTGCAACTTACAACTAGCAACCCACTGAAGCCCAGGAGTGGTGAGAGTGGCCCATATGGATGGGAGACCTCCTGCGAATAAAAGGTTGCAGCTGGAAGAGGTGTTAGGGGACGATTAAGGAGCGCTCATCCTGCGTTCTGTGTGGGTCCTAATGCCCCAGTATAGTGACGGGGACACTATATTGTAAAAATCATCGTCCTTCAGATGAGATGTAAAACCAAGGTCCTGTCTCTCTGTCGTCTTTAAAAATTCCAGGGTGTTTCTCGAAAAGAGTAGGGGTTTAACCCTAGTGTCCTGGCAGTTAACCATGTCATGGCCTCCTATTAATCTCCATCCATGAATTGATTTCATCACTCTGCTCTCCTCCCCACTGATAGCTGGAGTGTGGGGAGCGTTCTGGCGCACTATGGCTGCTGTCGCAGCATCCAGGTGGGGCTGCACACTGGTGGTGGTGGAGGGGAGTCCCCATTACCTGTAAAGTGCTTTGAGTGGAGTGTCCAGAAAAGCGCTATATAAGTGTAAGGATTATTATAACTAGTGAATGTAAATAAAACAAAGGAGATCCAAATAAAGAAAACAAAGAGCAATGTTTATTTAAAAAATATAAAGGCACAATTTGAATAAGTTAAGGCACTGAACATCTCACACAGGCATACATTTCACATTCCTCTGTGCAGCACAAATACAATGTATGTATTAACAAAGAATTTTCAAATTTCTATCAATTGCTTTTGATTGCGTGAAATAAATGTTAAAAGGTAAACAATTAAATACAAAGTTACATCACCATTATAACTTATAATAATACAATAAAAAGTCTTATTTAATGGCTAAACGCTTAAAGAAACACTAACTAGTAGAAATGAGCATGTGCATTTAATTTGAAACGCAGGAAAAAATTTGAAGGGAATGTTTAGCTGCCTACTAGATACAACTAATGTGATTTGGGTCAGTTCTGTAGACTTGTAATTTTGTACACATTTGGCAGATGAGCTGCACAGACAAACATGAAACTCATCTGTGTTGAGTGTTCCTCTTGAGCAACGCAGAAAAAACAAACTGAACTTGTCCTGGTTTGCAGAGGGGGATCGCGCTGAAATTTAAACCCCGTCCTCTGGCAGCTGGCTGATGTGCTGCAGGAGTTTATCGCAGTAGAATGGGGAGCGGTGCTTCTCCTTCACAGCTTCGACCTCCCGCTTCAGGAGTGACGGGTAAACAGTGCTGCCTTCCTTCAAAACATCTGAAGCACACAGCACACAGAAAAGATACAGTTAGTGAAAACCTACCCTTCAACCTTAACAATCTGTACCATCCACCCATTTTCCAACTGCTGCAAAGTGGGATCACAGGGGAGCCAGAACCTATCCAAGGAAGCAAAAGGCACAGGGCGGGACTCAGCCTGGATCACAGCACAGCCCCGTGCTGGAGGTCCAGTGCTGACTGGAGGAGAGGCGAGTCACTCACTAGCAGTATTAGTGGTCTGGATTGCTGTATTACTGGTATTATTCCAGGGTGAGAAATAGCTTGTAGCCCTCGGTCTCCTCGCATTTGCACGGGCAGTGAAACATCTCTCATAGCTACTCGGACTCACTCGGGCCAACTGTCCCAACCACCTTCCTCCAACGAACGGGTGCTACATCCATCAGAGCAGGATATTTAAACCCTTATCTGCTACTGATCCGGTGCTCTGTCATTGAGCTACCTCCTGACCCAGGTAGTGCTCACAGCATTACCAACCTGTCACTCATACCAAATCCTGCCTGAAAGATTCCCTGTCTGTCCTGAACCTGCTCTGCCTGTCTGCACTACGTTGCTTTTGCCAAGCACCAGAACAATGGCGAGTTTCCCGTCAGTCTCCGAGTCTTCGCTGGGCCCAGCTACTGGATTCTTCAGCCTGTCAGCGGAATGCGGCTTCCCTCCCCTGCTTATCGCATCGTAACGGCTGGGATTAAATATAACCACGGCCGACTATTCCTGACTCTCCCTCTGGGGCGTTCAGCCAAGCGTACCACCACACAGTCAGCTCGTACCGTGACCCAGGCTTGACCCTGCAAGTGCATCGACTGGCTGAGCCACACAGAAGCCCTGTCAAATACCATCAGATTAATATTTTTATAACAGAAGAGCCAGAGTATGAGTCAATACCCAAACTTAATTTCATATTAAATAATAATGCACAAAGACAAGTAATGGAACTGTTATCCAAGGCTGTTAACGTGTGAAAATGTTAACATAACTATTCTACCTGTCTAGCCATCATATGAAAAAGAAACATCAGCTCTATTGTTTTCAAAATTTGCTTTAAAATAATTTAAAATGGCACTCCTATAGGTTTTATGCTGTAGACCATCAATTGATCACTGATTTATTGTATATGCTTTTACCATATTTTTCATTGTACGCTTTAAGATTTGTTTATGAATGGTGATTTATAAATGAAAGGTTATAATTTTAAATGGGATAGAACATAAAACCTAATTCTCATTTATAAATTACGACAAAGCTCCACACTGCCAAGGACAATGATCTCAATTTTCTTTCCTGATTTATTCCACTGTATGTCAGACTCATAAAGGGCTAATCCTACTTGAAAACAAAGCCTTACAGGCATTCTACAGTGCTGTATTATCATCCAGCTGTCTACAACATTTCCATATATCCAGACTAATCACTGCACCAACGACTAAACTTTTAAACGTGACTAAGTGTCTAATGGTTTTGGTACTTAAAAAAACACTAATAATCTTCTTAAAAGTCACAATTTTTCAACAATGGCTGATGAAAGATGATTCCTACAGCCGTAAGTATGTTATTTAATCACCCATGTCTTAAAGCTAAAAATTAGATTTAGAAATTTAAAATGAATAGCAATTTCAGCCACAGGCATGTATCTGCTTATATCGTAGCAAACAAAATAGGTAGTATAGTGTATTTACTGTGCCTTGCAAAAATATTCATCCCTTTTTACATGTTGTACATTTTTGTTGATTTTTTAAAATCCAGACCTGAATGCTCAAACTGAACACTCTCATGCAAAAAGTTAAATGTCAGCAAAAAGTGCTGAAGAAAAATCAAAAATTAAAATATGTTGACTGTAGAAGTATTCAAACTTTTTGCTATGGCAATCTAAGTTTGTTCATTATTTTAAGTCACAATGGGCTGAATGGCCAAGGACCTTTAAAAAAACAACTCGGGGATAAAGCTGGGAGAAGGCTATAAACCTATTTCAGAGTCACTTAATATTCTTTTGCATCGTGCATTTCTTTGTATTGTCCCACCCAGACACTACCTAGATCAGGCCTTCCCTCCAGACAGATAACTGTTAGGTGCATATTTTGGAAAATGTCTCTTATTCTACTCCAAGAGAGTGAAATCTTCAAAAATTTAGAGTTACTGTCTAAGGTAGCTGTTTCTTCTCGCAAGCTATCAGATTACTGAACTCTGCCCCTACCACTGACTAAAACTGGGGCATACAGTACGTGCAAATAAGCATTTCATTGCACTTGTGCGTATGACAAACTGAACCGAACTAAAGCCCTTGGTCACCTTCGATATTTTAGTCTCCCATCCATGTGTGAGCACTAGATGGCACTGTAATCGCACATACATGCATTCTCATGTAGAGCACTTTAAAAAGCAAAGAAAAAAAATGCACTAAAACCTGCCACACTGAGTAATTTATTTTCATGCTTTAGCCCACATGGGAAATGAACAGTTTAAGGCTGCAATATAGATAAGTTATCAGATATAAGCATTTCTTTGTTTTAAAACTAAAAGGTTTTTATTAGTTTATATGAATATTTGCACACAAAGTAGAGGTTGTTGAACAATGCCTGCTTGTGCAAAGATGTAATAAAGGATACTTTTTTGACAAAGGTACAATTATGAAAGATAACAGGTAGTTATAACCAACAGTACTATAGCATTACAAGAGGGGAAAACCCAAGGTAGCACTGCCAGGAAATCAGACATCAAGCAGCCAAAGAAATGTTTAAAAGTGAATACCTATGTAATAGCTTAAAGAAAAAAAATGACAACACAATGTCTTCATTATGCCATGGTATCTGTTATTGTGGGCAATAAGCATTAATGTGCTCTATCAGCATTATCTACAATCTGGCATCTCATTCCACTCCGTCTCTTTAAAGTACTTCTTATCCCTGGTGACAGGATAATTCTTGCCTTTGTAAGTGAAGGACAACTCGTCCAATTATCATTAAACTTTTTTTTAAAACAAGCCTTTGAAGGTATTGCTGTCAAAGTCATTTCTACAATACCCACACAACAAAGCCACTAAGGGTTATTATCATTGTATTTGCTGCAGGAAAAGATGCTTCATATCACGTTCATGGCACTGTTCCTCAGCATGAAATTAACCTCTACTTTTTTCGATTGTAGCCTGCAACCTAACACTGCTCCCCACTTGATTGCAGAACTTGTTAGATTCAGGCATATTTTGTAAAAAGATAAGAAAGATGGATTTTCACTAAGTGACCTATTTTAAACTAGCAGTCCTGCCCACAGGAGCACAAATGTTATCCATGTGATTCTTTACTTTGTTTTGTAGTTTAAATACAGAAAGCCTTGTGCTGATATAAGAAGTAATAAATCCCGATGATATACAGCAGAAGTATCGGGAAAAGGGAGAGGAAATTTTTAGCCCTATATTTTTCACAAAAAAAATGCCCAGAAAGAGATGTGGGAACAGTTAATGTTTGAAATACCCAGTGTTCTCTAGCACACCATTTCTCAAACACTTTGTGACACGTTAACAATCTGGGATTTTGCTTTTCCAAGTTATCAAAGAGCAGTGAAAAAAGTTGGTTTATTTTGCAGATTGACTGAGGTCTTGCAAAGTGACTAATTTTCACTTCTCATTGGGAGCTCACCTAGATATTAATGGTATCCTCCAGATGAATATTCTGCAAACAGAGTCCCCATACTCACAAAAAATGAGAAGCACAGATTTAAGGAATAAAATGCCCAATGCTTGCTTGCCTGCACAGGCTGTCTCCTTCTGACCCATTTTTGGATAAAATGGTTAGAAAATGTGTAGATGGATGAATAGATAATATGCCCAATTCGAATACCACAGTGTATTTAATTTGGGTCTAGCTCCATAAGGGAAAAGACAAACCTCGAGCCTTCAAGTGAAGCAACATTTACACATACTGAGAAAACAAAAACTGCTGTTAAGAGAATCTACATCTTGTTGCAGCCAGATTTTGACTAACAATCTTCCCGCTGCAGGATTCTCAACCAGACTAAGTAACATCCAAGTCGATGGCCCTGTGATTCAGCAACAAAGCTACAAAACGTATACCGAATCTCAGGCGTTCTGCTTCCCAGTTCTTACCGAATACGGCATTCTGAATACTGGTTTCTGGGTCATCGAGGTGAACCAGCAGCCCACGGAACAGAAACTCGACATGACTTTTGAAGAGGGCTCTGTCGTACTCTTCCCCGACGCACTGGAACCAGGCGCCCAAGGCTTTAGCGGCTGCATGACGCACTTCATCACTGGCATCATCCAGGCGTTTCAAGAGCTCTGTGGTGAGGAAGAGCAGAAGAGGTGTCAGGGCCGCAACACATCTGCTCATGCTGAAGACTTACCTGAACCAATTACCAACATCACTTGAAATAGTTTAAAACCTGATATGTTTACCCTGACCCTCCTGCTGTTCGCAGTAAAACCTGAATTGATAAATCAAAGTCTTCTGCCTCTGTTTTTATTCTACCAGGAGACTGCATTCCTGTCTGTCTGGGAAATTCCTGAGACCAGTAATTATTCTGATCATTCTTACTTAGGAGAGACCGCTTGCAAGCATACCAGGATAAACCTTGTTCAGCCCGTCTGGGTCCAGCTGGCATCCACAAAGTTTCAAAAGAGAAGCGAGGATACGGCAAGCCATCTGACGAGTCGTTTTGGAGTCTTCATCAAGAGCGGCGATCACGTGGGGCATGAGCTCACTGTGGACTGTCATTATCTAGAACAGAAAGAGCCCTTAACTTTCAGTCAAACAGCACACAAGCAGTCTCGGCACCCTGGTGACACAACAGAATTTTGTTTTTTTAAATCTCATGATGAGCAAATAAAAATGCAAAGTTCGTGAAATGTAAGTGTCAATTGTTTTGTTTTTTTACCACACAACTGTCTACCTAAGAGCCCCCCTTAATTTGTAGCAGTGAAGGAGAACCCTATATTAATTAGAAGGGGCAAACATGTGAAGAATATTAATTCTTTCCAAGTCTTATTTATCTTGGAATCAGGATCAGTAAATAAAAGAGAAAGCAGTTCAGTATGGAAGAGACATTTCACCTCATTCTGAGCGACACAGTGATAATATTTTGATTTTGTACGCGCCTGTACCCAACATGTAGAGTATTTAGCATGTGATTTAGCATGATCCTCACTCAGACAAGATGTAAACTCTAGAATGTTGCCGCAGTTGCTCTGTACCCTCATTTTTCTGACAAATTCCATGGAAAAAAAAGGATAAAGTCACTTTGCCGAGTACTAGGTGGCATAGCAGGTTAAGACTTGTGGCATTCTCTGTAATTAACAGCTTGTTTTCCCTTCCTTGTCTCCATTGTAGTCTAGCAGGCTGAGAGGAGTTTGAGTATTCCCAGCTGGCCACTGACTACAAAGCCGCCAGGTCATGCCACCCACTAAGCCAGACAGAGGTAAACTGTTTGGATACTAAGCACTGCCGGAAAGGTGCAGGAGCCCCTAAGAGGAAACCCACATTTTATGCACAAAAACCTGTTAAAGACATAGCCTAGCTGGCGTACTCTGGAGGGCTTTAGAAAGTGCCGAGTAAAAAGCTTCTCCGTCTCGGAAGCAAGAAATCCCGGGCACCGATAACATTAAGAGGGGTTAGTGCTGTGATAACAGTCCAGGTGGGCCAAGCAGGACTCCAGCAGTGCTGAAGCGATTTTACAGGAAGAAGCAGATCAAACTGAGAATTCAAATGAAGATCTCCTCTAAGAAAGAATAAAATGAAATGAGCATAAAGGCAAAGTTAATTCCTCCAACTCCAGCTACTGATGGGACAATACATTTTTCTTGCACATGGAAAGCCAGTTTTTCCCTACAAGAAAGATTTTATATCTAGTTTTGTCAATGCGAAGTGTATCACTGAAATCCCATATTTTCTAACTCTTGCCTCAAAGCCAGCCTGTTCTACAAGGTATGCAGGACCAAACAGGCTACACTAACACTTCACAATCTGTTAAATTTAAAGACCTTCAAATGTCCCCTTCCATACAAGGAAGTCGAAAAGATAGCTTCTGGCAACATACTGCTGGAGCAAACAGCATCTAGATTTTACTTAGTAAAGCAACATTCTCAACACTGTAGACTGTGCTAATGGATAATGTTAACTCTGAGCCATAATATTTTATTTTTGTGTTATTGTAACATTTAGGTTTTATTAATTTTAATGTTTTAATGATCTATGTGATTATATGATAAGACTTTTGCCAAGCCTCTCTTACATTATTATTTATGTCATCAGATGCATCATAATGAATAATCACAATACAATAATAATTAAAATGGCTCAAGAGAGGTGCTTTGTAATGAAAAAGAATGAGAAGTTAAATCAATCTGATAGACCTGTAGTGAAATGTGTGAAAATGCTGGGCTTCATTTAACTGTCTAATGAGTCTAATGTGGAAGGGCCAAAGGCTAATTTTAAAATGAAGGAACAAACACATTGCACCAAGTTCCTTCTGATGTTCCCGAATTAGATACGTCACAGCACATACGTCACAGCACAGAAGGTACTGTATGGGAAGCACTATCACTCGCCACTTTAAGGACAATTCAGTTTGTAATGGAGGTTAAAGGCTTTTGAACTGGCTGGCCCCAGTCCTTTTACACTCCCTCCTCCTGACATTAATATTCATCCTTCGATATGCACTGACATATATATGATTCTAAGACGGAAATGCCGGTGGCTTAAAAAAAAAGACAAAAAGCAAAAGTTGAAGTTGACAATGCATCAGTCAGTGTCACGGCAAGTTTTAAAAGGGCACGGTTTGACTTACCTGAGCTCCTGAAAGCGTTCCACTGTACAGAAGTGCCCACAGGCAAGATATTGCAGTCGTGCGAATTGCAGCTGGAGTCCGTCCAGCATGCCAGAGCAGATTAGGAATCAGAATATCTCTCAGGAAGGAATCCAGGTAGCTGCTGAACTCTCTGAGGAAATCAATGGAAAATAAAAATGTTTAAGAAAAGCCAATGCACTCAACAAATGAAAGGTGCTTCTTTTATTTAGGATATGACTGGACAGTCACAGACAAAAGATAAATATCTCATCCCTAATTGTGTATTTTCTTGTTAGTTTATACTCCTATAGTTCATTTTTTACTGGAAGTTAAACTTATAACCTACAAGTCAGATCCTGGTTGCACTTACACAATTAATTACACCCTAGAAAGCAATTCCAAAAAGGAAAAAAGTAACAAGTGTAAAGAAGTTTATACACTAACCACAACACAGGCCACAGAAGTGTTTGTTACCGTATGTACACGTTGAAACTGCAGGGTTAATATCTTAATTGTGTAACAAAAA
Organism: Atractosteus spatula; assembly: GCF_055471065.1. NCBI lineage: Eukaryota > Metazoa > Chordata > Actinopteri > Semionotiformes > Lepisosteidae > Atractosteus > Atractosteus spatula. Next base: position 17,159,223 of record NC_142723.1, read on the forward strand.
GAACTGAGAAATGGAAAATGGAATGGCACAAATTAAAAAAGGTAAACCAGAACCTAAAAGACTGTAGTACAAGACAAAACTCAAGGTTGTTGGATATAAGCATTGTGAAATGAAATCCTTGATGTGTGTTAATGACTGTTTTGAAACAGTGGTGATGGGAGGCAGAGTGCACTAGGAACACAAGAGTCTGCGTTCGAATACCTGGAAGTCTTCCAGCTTCAGGTTATTTTAGTCTTTCATGCTTTCCTTTATGCTACCCAGGCTGTGATTTTCCCTGCACACCTCCTAGACCCTCTTTAGAGTCTGACAGTGTATTGAGAGACAAGCATCATAGTGGTACTTTCCCTGAAAACAATTTATAGAATCTTTACAAGTATAATTAAAGGCAGGTTAAAAATATAAACAAATTGGATTTTTTGTCTACAGTAAAGTTAAGAAAACTGAATAAACTTAACATTCTGCATATAATTAGACATGCACACAATGTATTAGAGTAATCTATTTTCAAGTTTATACAACATGAAAGCACCTTTATTACTCTGTACTGATCTCATTAGTACTCAGAAGCTGAACATGGACGCACTTTATCAGTACGGGGAGAGAGAGACCTCTAACAGAAATGGTATGAACACCAGAGTCCTGGCTAAACTCTGCTCTGAGCTTTCACAATCTGGCCAGCCTGAGGTTCTCCATCATTCAGCTGCTGTAGTAATTTCTCACTCCACCTGCTCTGCTGTGTACTGCATATCTGCACCTGATCTGCTGTATAGTGGGGCTGCTGGTGTGTAATGGCTGCCAAGGTCACCCAGGTGTGCTCTGTATACCTGTGGCTGAAGATGCGCATCCACTTTCTTATGTAAATGTTTTTAGGATGTAAAGTGCTGTATAAATGCAAAGAACTGTCATTAAAATGGTAGGAGATTAGTGGTAAGAGAATAGGACACCAGAGATGTGTTAGAAATTATGAAAACCAGAAATTGCATCGCCGTGTTTCAAATGAGATGGATGATCTTTTGAAAAATATTATGAACTCATGGAACTGTCATCAATACCACTAGAGAGATTGCAGACATTATTCAATATTTGTAGTAGCCTGTATTTTTTGTGCCTCTGGCCTAAGGAGAACCATCCACAATACTAAGAAGAAAGTCCAACTGCTCTCCAGCTCTTGTGCAGGCTATGATTCAAACAAACTCGACTGCAGGTTCTTCTCATGCGCGATAGTTCGGTGTGTGTTAATACTGAAGTATGAATTCCTGGCAACCCTATCTCTCAGGGGCTTTGTTCCGACTCAAAAGGAGGCACGGAACAGCTCCAAACAGCGGTTACCATAGTAAACTGTGAAAAGGGGAGACCTGCTGATTCAACTGGCCCGATGCCCTCCTGCTGAAGAAGGCTTTATTCAGGCTCTCTAGTGCCTGACTGGACGCAGCCTCACTGCTGGGTTCAGGGAATGCTTCACTCCCCTTTCCTATCAGGACAGCACATCCGGAACCTCAATCACCAGAAACAGCCACTGCCAGGCTGAAGCAAGCCCGAGCTTCACAACCCCCACCATTAAGACATGGCCACAAACAAACACATGCCCACCCCCGTGTGATTAATGGGGTGGAAAAAAGGCCCGTGATTGTAAAATCAGTGTAGAAATGTACCATAGTTTGATTTAGATTTCAAGTTTCATTTCCTCATTTCTATGTCTTTATTTCTGTTGGTTATGTATTCCAGTGCTTGTAAAGGGCTTTTTACAAGAATTAGCAAACAAGAATTTTTAGTTTGTAGTTGACTCCCTATTAAAAATAAGTACATAGTACTTGTAGAGTTACTTTTTAATTAGATTTAGATTAAATTTAGTTAGATTTTTAATCAGATATTTTATTTTTGTATCTCGCAAACTACAGAGATATAAAGAAAATTTCTTTATGTATAGAAAAGCCTGAAGGATATAGTACATTTTATAACTGATTGTGGTAAACTTAAAAGAGTATCAGTGGTTCACGTTTAGGGTTGTAATGCAGATTGGGGGTTCTGTATAGAATTCTTACCACAGCTGGCTTCTTACACTGAACACAGTCTTACAGTGCACAGCTAGCCTTACAGATCTTGTGATGTACCTCTTGAGCAAACTAAGCGATTACCCAGAGCTCAGTTTTCACAAAGGGAAAAACTCCCAACAGATGAGACAATTCCAGCTGATGGAAAAATAAACAGGCTATTACTTGTTCACAGCTTTGAAATTGGTTGCTTTTCATCAGTCTGACTGTCCAATCTACTTCAATACAGGATAGGATTGCGATACAGATAGTCCCATCACAATTTTGTTCATCATTAATCAGTTCCATAAAATTATTCCATCATAAATGCATTTATTATTTATGAGTTCCACTTCAGTTTAAAGAAGGTAAATTAAGAAGCCAGAAGCTATATCACGCTGCAACTCACAACTTACAACCTACTGAAGCTGAGCAGGTGTGAGCCTGGTCAGTCCCTGGACAGGAGACCTCCCGGGAAAAACTAAAGTTACTGCTGGAAGAGGTGTTAGTGGGGCCAGCAGGGGGCGCTCACCCTGCGGTCAATGTGGGCCCTAATGTCACAGTATAGTGATGGGGTCACTATACTGTAAAAAGGCGCCATCCTTCGGATGAGACATAAAACCGAGGTCCTGACTCTCTGCGGTCATTAAAAATCCCAGGGTGTTTCTCAAAAAGAGTTTCCCCAAACATGGCCTCCTAATAATCCCCATCTCTGAACTGGCTTCATCACTCTGCTATCCTTCCCACTGAGAGCTGGTGTGTGGGGAGAGGACTGGCACACTCTGGCTGCTGTCACATCATCCAGGTGGGGCTGTACACTGGTGGTGGTGGAGGAGAGTCCCCATTTCCTTTGAGTGTTGTGTCCAGAAAAGCGCTATATAAATGTAAGGAATTATTAATTATTATTATTATTAAATGGGAAATGCACGATCTTGTACTGGAACACATTAAAAGGGCTGCACTCCAAGGCTCACACTGTGAATAAGAACAGAAGAAGGTTCCTGAATAGTCTTTGTTCCCTTCCACACTGGTGTGAGGATTGCAATGGAAAGGCTAAGATGTTTAGCAAGTGGTAAGGAATTTAAGAAGGATTCTAAATTAAGACCGTTCTAAATTAAGAAAAAATCTATTTCAATCAAGTATCCATGGGGAAAGAGGTGCCACAGTTTATTAGATTGTGCAGCTAAGAAACAATTGCAAGTCAAAATGCTTTTTACCAGCAGATGGTGCATCTCAGCCAGCAAAACCTTTCATATAAATAGAAAAATAGTGAATCTGTCCCAGCTTTGATAACTGTCCCATATAACATGCTACCATTTCAACTGGTGAGCCTGAATCTCCAAAGTAGTAGAACAAATAAGCCATTGCAGTTTCTGTTAAAAACAGCACACTGCTGTAATATGATTAGTAATTTATTAGTGTTACATGTAAGCCCACTTTACTGTACCACTGCTTGCAGAAATTCAGTTTCTTATTAATTTCTCACATTACACTGTAGACTCATCATAAAACAAAAATCTTAAAACTGCACTTAATTCCATCATAGGATCTTTTAAAATCACTTATATATCAACAAATATGAATTACTATTACTAGGTTTAAAATACACCTTTCAAACTAAATAAGAACCACTGAAAAACATTAATATTTTAAAATTAATAAATTCAGCAGCTGTCAGACAGTTGAACTGTTCTCTATAAATGTATTCATCGTACATTACATAATGACCATAATAATGACCACATGATGTAATGAATAACCCATTTTAGGGTTACATCCATAAAAAACAAGATCTCAAGCAACATGAATTTACTGTGAAAACAAATTTGACTTTGATGTACTTTAAGCAATAGATATACAAAGACTGCGACACTATTAACAGCTAATCGTTAAATTATCCAAAATATAATAGGCTTAACTAGATCACATACCTAATCTGCAGTTTGGTGGAACTGTAGTGATAATGACCTGAAGCAACCAGGGCATCATATATCTCACAGTGTAACTGCAGTTGTTGAGCCATAAGGGATAAAGCATTCCAATTTTTCCGTCTTTTCAGCTCATGAACGCAGATACTTGAGCCTTTTTAACCAGACTTTATGGTCCTAATTACTAATCTTACCAAAACGTATGCCATCATGAATAAGTTTAGCCTTTTCTTCCCTTCTGTACTTCAATGTAGTGTTAGGTAGACATCGAAAGAGAACGAAGCTAAAATAAGACTTCTATATTTCCATGCTCCATACTTCTTATTATTAGGCATACTTTCTTTGGAGCTTGTCACCAAGTTTTGACAGATCCATTCATTTTCTTTCCTTCTGTCATCACTGTGCCTCACTGTAATGTAGATCCATTCCAAAACCAAACCCCTTGAGTCACTGGTTGCAGTTTCATAGTAAATGAACATGCTATTTCTGATCAAGGGAACTGGTTCAAACTTTACCACCAGTGTAGGTGAGCAGTTTTTTTGTCTGAGGGCTCAGTTTTCAGTCAGTGTGCAAAAATAGACAATCTCCTTTATCCTCACAAAGAATGCTGTAGGATAGAAGCTTTCCTTTTTATAATGAAAATGCTCTTCAGGGTCTCTCTATGCAAATCTCACAGATGACAAACTCCCTTGCAAAAGACAAACATAACATACAGCAATTCACATGACTTCAACTGAATATTCCTACCTCAGTCCTAAAGGATGGGTTTATTAAATTAAAATCATACAGAATGGCAGCCAATGTTATTGAAATTAATTGAATGGTAAGCAGAATTCAAGCAGCCAAAGACACTAAAATTGGATCCAGACTCTGACAATTTGAGCAACTGAATGAATTGTAATTATGCAGTAAGGATGTTTATTATAGCTAGACTATTTCTTTGTTACTGAAAAGATTCCAGGATTTTCCCAGGGCTTACTGGGTACATCTGAGGACACTCAAAGTCACTGGTTGAAGAAAAACTGCTAGGATATAGAGTAGAAGATCCTGCATTACTCTAGCCAGTGGGCTGCTTGACAATCCTGCTTTCACTGTCTCAGCGTGTGCTTCCACTGTAAAGCCACTGCAAAAACTAACTCAATGTGGTTTTCCACACTATGCTCTAAAAACACTTTAGACTAATCTCGGAGAAGACAAGTCCATTAGAATGCTCTCCGGTAACCATAACGTATGACAATTTAGAAGAGGTTATTTGTTTTCCTTCTTCATGTGTTACAAAAGGCCCAAACACAGAATTTTAACCCTTGAAGCCATTATACAACTGAAAAGCATATGGGAATAACAGAACCAATCTGAAAACCACAAAATGTTAAGAATGTTAATAAAAAGTTAACATATGTAAACAACAAAACACAAGAATTATTTAAACTGTAATTTTCTATGAATTGAAACGAATCCTACTGCACTTATTGCTTTACCTCTAATTGCAGTCATTTTATACTCCAGATTTATCTGCAAACTGTTATCACCAGTGCTACAAATTTTAAAATCACTTGCTGCCAAAAAGCTGCCAGTAAGTACAGTTTGTTGAACTCTTTGTTCTAATACAGGTTTACAGTTAAAGTGAATTGCAATCCTGCACTGTATTTGCTGTGGAGGTCCATAATGTAAATTCCACGTTGAACTTTATAAACATTATTTTATTTTGCCTCACCTTATGACTTTTCACATTGTGCTACACACTTTCTCACAGAAACCTCTGGGTTTTACGATTCATTACATATATATGTATACTGATAATATTATTAACTTAACAATTCATGTATTATTAAATTGTATTAAAATGAATGTACTATTAATCATTGTAATGTATTAATTAATGTAATATTATTAACTGAAAGTCACCTTTCAGATGTTGTTAACAAAAGGAGTAAATAGTAACGTCAATACCCTTGACATGAATGTATTCAAATGGATCTGGAATTACAGTACCAACAGCTGGTCAAACCCCACCGGCCTTTGGACTCTCAGATGAGTTTAGGAGCACTGTAGACCTAAGCATCCTCAACACTGGTCGGGCCAGATCGCCAAATCGTTTATATTGCGATTGTGAAATGGACACAATGGATTTTTAGTGTGGCCTGGAGGGCAGAGTCAATTGGGACATGACCACCGTGTCTCCATTTCAGGTGCTGAAAGACCCTCCAGCCAGCTCCAGGACCTAGTCCTGGCTCTGCCTCCTGCAGCATTTCCTTCCATCGCCGGGGACTTCTCGCCACCCTCAATCAAAGGCACAGCCTGGAACTGAATCAAGCAGTAGGACTCATCCTGCAGGGTGGGTGGTGCTTTCTGACAGAAAGGAATGCACGGCATCGGTGCTTTCTAAGTCTTTTCACAGCGCTACACGTCGAAGCAAAAACGAAGTGTCTTGATGAGATTTAAGTAACGATTACAAACAGAATAAAAAAATGAGGAGGCTCCACCAGATGTCACTGAATGCATTTGGCGTGGTTTCAATAATTGCATATTATAATGTAAACTTTTGTAAAGGGTGAAGAAATCCCATATTTAAAGCTAAATTCCTAGTACTTCACCTTAACTGGGGTTGGTGGATGGTTACTCTGATTTCCTATCTGGTTTCAAGGCCAGGGGTTCAGTAACACAGAGGTTAAGGTAAGAACCTCTTGCAGAAGCAGAGAGGTCATTAACGTGAACAAAACAGCATTTGTATCTCTTTAAAAAACACTAAGAAAGACATTCACTATTACATCAACCTCACTTTTCTCTACAATCTAGAGGTCACAATTTTCTAAAAGGACAAAAAACAGGATGAGATTATTTCAGGTGGGGTGTGAAATGTATGTACAGTGTACTCAGGTGCTTTGGAAGATAAGAGGTGTAATGTTAAGGTGACGCACTACATTAATTCAAATTCTATCAACTAATATGCAGTTCTTTGTTTCTGAACTTCCTAACCTTTAAATAGTATTTATAGTGATAAAATTACTTTATATTTGTACATGTAAATCATTAAACACAAGCTCAAATTTCTTTTTTGGACTTCAATTTACCACTTAAACTGCTAATTTTACAATTCAGACTTCTTATTTTACCATCTTAAAATTATTTTTTTTTGCTCTGGCCACCTCTTCCTTTATTTGCAGAAAAGAGCAAATATTTAACAAGTGAGCAAATGCAAGTAAGCATCAGGAATATATAGGAAGAAATGAAATAACTGGAAAAAGATCAGATAAATATTTCCTTGGAGCAACAGCGAAACGCAATATTATCTGCCAGCTAAGCAAACCTGTTAATAGTCCCCAACTGATTCAGAAATCACTGCACAGACCACAAGAACCGCACTGAATGATACATTCACGTTAAACACATTCCACAAAAATTAAACGACAAAGATCTGAAGCCTGTTCATAGAGAGACCAAGCCAAAATACACAACCTAAAAGAAACAATGCAGCCCAAGGATTTTGCCCCCTGTGGCTTACACGAAATAACTTTTGATTTAGTCTTTGCAGTGGTGATTGTCATTCTATCTGTTTTTATGTGGAAGTGTGAGGGTACTGAGAACACACTCATGTCTGTTAAGGCATTCTCCACTGGCCATGTAATTCCTGGAGAATAACATAATGGAAACAGGACACCTCTTTTGTATTGAGGAGCTATCATGCAAAGCAAGCAACAAAGGTGGTAAAACAAACAAAAATGGGTAAATGGACCACACAGAAATAACCATGCCTGGATGTTAGGATAATGGGTTACAAAGAATTCAATAATTCAAGAACCTGCACAAAGTATTGGTATTCTTTTTATATACCTAATTTTGATGGATAATTTTGAGGATGAAGAGATACAGTAATACACTGGACTGGATGCAAAAAACTGGAGCTTTTGCAAAGTTTGCTTCAGTAAGGCAAAATGCTGTACAGTGTTTTACAGTGTTGAAAAAGTTCACGAATGTGTATTAAAGCTTCTTTATAATGTTACAAGCTTCTTTATAATGTATAATGTACTTTTGCCTGCTGTTTCTTCCTAATTAGCAACAATTTTCATTCGGTTTCAGATATTATACTGGATAATAAAGATGAAGAAGAAAAAGAAGACGAGTGTTATTTTATATTGCTGCTTTCAAGGAACCTGTGCATCAAGGTATTTTGCAATAAAAAACAAAAAATAAAGAGAAACATGCTGATGTACAAAATCAAATACAATTAAACAAAAAAGCTCATGCTTACAAGCGTGTTTTAGGACAGGATTTGAAAGTGCTAACTTGGACTAGAACACAATTCTACACAGCCTTGGAACAACAGAACCGAATGCACAACACTACACCCATACTAGACTCTGACGACTAACCAAGACCTGTGATGGGCATTTAAGATCTGCAGCATTTCCTAAATGGTATGTTATTGGAAAGAGTTAAACTTTTCACCTTTGTCTCATTCCGGCAGTCCCCCACAAGACACTCAATAACCAGAAGGCTGTTGATCGTGCATTTTTTCCCAGAGATATTTAAAGAGTGTGACATTACTCCCTCTGTTCGATTGTTACATTTTAAATGAGCGCAGCAGGGATGGAGCATTTGTGCAAAAGACAGCTAGCGGGAGTATTGACTCATTCCCTGGATTCCATTCTCAGCCCTTACTGCTCCTGCAGGGGGCTGCAATAATTACACTGACCTTGATCTCCCTATTGTTGCACACAGGGGCGGTGCGCTTCGATGTGCTACCTACCCCCGCGAGTTCACCGTCTCGCTGGCGTTCAGCAGGAGCCTGGACAGCATTGTGAAGAGCTTTAGCCTCATCTCTGGGTCCCGGCTGGGCTGCAGGCATGTCTTCAGGACCGGGATTATCGCGGGAAGGGCCTCTCCCGTCACAGGTCCTGAAAGAAAATCCCAGAAAAACATTATTTTTAAAAAAGTACTTTTGAAGTGCAAATCTCTTCATCCCAAGGACAGCTCCCTTTTTTAAAACTATATTAATGTTTCTGAATAGGAGCTGCTCTTATTCAGCACTAAATCGGGGATAAGTTGGAAGAATACCCAGAGGGCAATCCATTCTGATTCCGTCACGTCATCTGTCAGAGTTGGCAGTGGAAACATTATTGCTGGGAGAGTATGTGATCAGTGGGGCTTGACAAAGTCTTCAGTGTGAGGGTCAAAGGAAGGGGGAAAGATTGTGATGCCAAGTGAAGTAAAAGCCTATTCAAACATAAGTGTAATTCAAAGCCAGAACTATGACCAAAACGGACAAAGGGATGGAACAGAGTTGGGAACAGCACCACCATGCATCTTCTGGGAACCTCAGCATTAATTCCTCAATGTCTAAAGTTTAAATCTCCTTCCCATTCTCATTTACCCTTAACATAAGAAAAAGTTGTAAGCTTAGTCACATCCTGCTTCTCCCTCGGGACTTTTTCAACACAATAAATTGCTATAATGAAAGGATTCCCGGATGAAAATATTGAATTGTGTAGGAGGAAGAGGAAGACTTTCTTTGTGACCTTCCAGTTTATGGACCCAGAATCCATTTTGTTGATTATCACGCAGAGGGAAGGGAGTAAGTCGTTTTAATTCAACAGGTTTTGGTGGAAAAAAATCACATCAAATATGATCACTAATATTATAGACCACCCAAACATACAGCACAGTCTTCATCTATGTTTTTTTTTCTTTACGAATAGCTTCAAGTTACTTGAGAAAATGTGATACCAATCGCCTAAAATGCGAGAGAAATGCATAGTTTGGCTTGAAAAATATAGCAATAAACGTCTTTTTAACAGAGTTTGTGGTCTGTACATGTCAACAATTGTACTCACTTTCTCAACTGTATTTTGTGTGCTTTGCTAGGTGTGGAAAGTCACAAGTCTTCATCAGTCACTCTAGCAGAGGACAGACAATATTCTTCACTCACTTCCTCCTCTCTCACACTTTTTTTGAGTAACTCCATCCCCAGGGAAGACAAGTCCCTGTTATGTACCAGTTAGGACAAAGGAGAGGCTGCAGAAAGATGAGCACTTTCACAGCAATGTTAAGGACAAAGTCTCGTGTTCACTGCAAATGCAGCGTTTGTGTGACACCATTTAAGCCATTTGCCTAGCGTCTAACATCTTTTTTTAGCTTGACAGCAAGTCCTTTTATCCTAAACATACTCATTCTGTTCGAACATGTTTCTTGAATAGACAAAACATTTAACACTGTGGTGGATAAGTATGATAGTCAATGGAATGCTCTACTGATGTCTTAACTTTTCTTCTGTAACAGACACAAATTAAGCTTGTTTATGTAAAGGAAGTAAGTGGCAGACCGCTTTTTTGTCTGAAGGAAAAGAGGATTTTGGAAGACGAACTGTGAAGACATGCTTATTTTCATTTGTTCAGAATGTTAAACCACTTACTGATGAAGTTGCATATAATGCTAAACTGTGTTAAAGGGAAATAAAAACCAAGCTAGCTGAAGAGACGAAAAGGCAAACATACAAAGCCCATTATTTCTATGCACAGATATTCAGTATTCCTGGTCAGAAAATTACCAGTCAGTGGTACAAATGGTCAGTCACTGTGTCAAGTCATCCTTTCAGTTAAAGGGCTTCTACCTTCATGTCCACCAAGTCTTCAACTTTGAATTAAAGAGATGACCCACTCTGCTATTTGTTCTACCCTGAAGAAAACACCCCGCCATTCCAGACAGCACCTAAAGAAATCATTCTTCATCATTTTCTTTATGCATACTGCAGCTATGCACACATACTAGATTTAATAGTTCTCAAAGAACAAAAAATAAAACACTCTTTGTTCTATTTGTGGAGACCTTGGGGTATTAAGAGAAAAGCCAACTTGAAAACAAGCTGCAACGTTTCCTCAGGATTTTGCAAGACTGTTGTAATCCTGAACAGTCCTGAATCCTCAAACAGCAGAGGGCTCCCTAATCCCACCAAATCCACACAGACGCTACCGAACCATTAAAAAACAAAATGCACACTTACTATTAAAGATAGCAATTTCAACAAAACATGAGGGCTACCAGTCTGTTAGAAAGTGATTAATTTGTTTGAATACATGTATTCAACATAAATACAACCAAAACTCTTCAAACAAATTACCCATAACCATCCATCATCACAGAGCTGCTCATTCATAGTAAGGTTGGCAGCACCTTGGAGCCCATCCCAGAAGCACCAAGGGCAAGGTTAGGCAGCACTCGGGATATGTTTCCAGCCCACTGCAGTGTACATACTCAGACAAACAAAAATACAGAAACATCTTTGGGAGAGGGAGGAAACCAGCCCTTCCAGATAAAACCCACATGGCTATAGTGATACAGGCAAACTCCACACTCCTTTGTCCTGAATGTTAGTAAACCCCGGTACAGGGCTGTGTCGTCTGTGATGTATTAAAAGGTAAACAGCTTTGAGCTGGGAATGTAAAAGGAAACTGTCTACAACGCCTTTAAAGGTGGCTTCTCAAAGCGCATAAACTGTAGGGTTAATTATTAGTAACTGCATAGTGAGGGGTTTTATAATAAAAAAAATATTTGAAAAGTAAAAAAAAAACAACAACCCAAAAATTCCTGTAAATGAGAGAAGGACATCTGACATATCTGACCTATTTAGGTCAGTTGGTGGTTTATCAGCTAGCTGAATTCAAAATTGAGTCCAGTCACTTACTGAAGGAGCCTAGAGTTCAGTCCTCAACTCCCTGGCTGGGAAGAGACCCTCAACTCTGTGAGTCAAGAAGCATTTCTCATACTCCATCTCTTCCCAACACTGACCTTGTGTACTAGGTGAAACAAGTACACAAGGTTAGTGAGTTGACGTACAGTAGGTGAGTTGGTAACTGACATTTGGTGATGGTTGTTGAATTCTGGTGACCAGTGACCATTATATTTATAAAGTCTCTATTTTTTTCCATTTTTTAATAGTATGCATAATCAATTCCTTTAAACTTCATTGGGAAGCAATCCATGCAGCAGTATTGCCGTTTAAACTTTCTTGTTTCTCTTTCATGGACATGCACTCTTTTTGGTACAACATCACACAAGCTTTCTTCTGTATTACTTTCACAAGTCTTCAGGGTTTAGACTGACAAGGAATGGGTTTAGTCAGGAATATACAGTATGTGCATGGTGATACAAGCACTATAGATGATGAAACATTGCTATTAAGCAGCAAACACCAAATCCGCAGCTGCTCTACTGCATACCGTGTGAACCTGGAACAGAGCATTGGGTGAACTGAAATACTGGTTACATATAAGCATAACTTTAACCCACGTAACTTGGTTGATTAGTGTATCAAATGTCCTCTCAATCTTGTTCTAGATTCTAAAGATATAGCTTCTCTACATGTCTGTATAAACCTATGATTACAGAAATTATTTTGGCTACATTCTTTGTGCTATATACCTAAGCATTGTGTGCCTTTTTATAGCTGCCCCAAATAATTCTTACAATCTTCACGGTGGCATTAAGGTGCTTATCGAGCCTCGTTACTACTTTGTTACCACCTAGCTGTTACACGTCACATTATGTACAGTTAATGTAAATCTTATGTATTGTAGTTGATACATAGTAGCTCATAGGCAATATATGCAGACACATTGAAATCTCTTAAATGATTAATAAGCATATTTACAGAGATGGGAAAGCATGAGACATCATTATCAGGTTTGGCTGCTGAAACGCAGTGACTTGGATAGTAGAACAATATTAATTTCCAGTTCACTGATGGAGGATTACAGTCAATGAAACAGCAATGACAAAATCAACTAATTCTGAAACAGAAAGCTGTAGTTTTAACTCGGGGGCACTAGGCAACAAGACTAGAAATACTAGTGCAGATGATATTTCTGAGCAATGTTATGCAGCATCAATGCATGAGGGGGTATCAATCATGCTCGTGGGCCAGTTATCAACCAATAAATTATTGATAATGATTGCATCCCATACTCTGCCTATGATGAGGATTTCAAATTCAGTACTGAGCAGGCTTTTTAAAATACATTTCAACTGCTATAATTGCTAGCTTGCTGATAATAGTACTCCAGTGGCAATATGAGACTCTGAGATGTGATCCAGCTTTAAATTCCTGACTGTGCCTGTCCTGTCAAACACGCCTCCAAGTCAAATTAAAAAATGTATGGACGACTTTACATTAAAAAACCTTAGTTGCCTCAGTTGTCTAAGCTTTTAGATGGTGTTGAAATTGTCACTGACACACAGAGGACCAAACTGACAGCTGCCACCTTCCTCTCAGACTCCTCTACAACTAATTCACTATCTTGAACCTATTGAACTAGAAGTACCCGAGCGCTGCTTTTTCCAGTAAAGAAATAGCTCTGAACACTTTTGCTCTCAGAGAAAAGGTCTTTCTTACTTGTTTTTTTCCCCCCCATCAAAATAAGCTCAATAGCTCAATAAAATACAAAAGTAACAGACATGCTCATAAGCATTATGAGCAAGACAGTTTGCCTGTAAATGTCAGTCTATCAACACTACAGAAGTCTATATTTTCACCTGGTAGATTTCAGATTAACTCATTTTAATACTGACGTGAGGATATTACACTTTCCAACTTGCTATTCCAATGGATCTGCGTGTCTGAATAGGCTCCAGGACTGATGAACAGAATGCGGTATCTGTATAATAGTTAACAAATTGCAAATCTGCAATAAAGTTCTTTTTTTGTTTGAACACCAAAAACATTAAAGGGGAAAAGGCACATATTTAAGAGCTTGCCCGAGGACCTCAACTGCCTAGTTACCGCTTTGTGCTCAGCAACAACAATCAACTTTAGTTCCAGAGCACGTTCACTTTTTAAACTTAATTTGACTCAAGGATGTTCACAGTGGTAAACAATCAAAAGATCTTTTTCCATTATCACCATTGTAATGACACTGAAATCAATATGTAGAACTTTATTATGTTTTGTTATGAATACAAATTGCGCCGTCAGCAATTCACTCCTAATTCTTTTTTATATTTTTGTACTGTTTAAAGGATTAAACCATCCCACCTGTCAGCATTTTTACTCCTTAGATTTAGATTCCCCTTTGATCAGATAATAATAGAAACTCAGAACATTATGTCAAGAAGCACTTTTTTCAGACATTCTTCATTTTCGTGGAAAGCTCAAGATGAGTTTCATGATGAGCTTAATATGAAGAACTGTGAAAAGGCGAAGTGTCAGGCGACTTGTCCTTTTCAAGATACAAACACGTCCAGCCACCATCATGCGATTCATGAGATAGCTCACAGATCGGGGGCACATCAGAAACAAATCCAGTAAGGTTTATTTGATCTTTTCACAAAAAGAGGAACATAGTACAGCAAAAGTTAATTTTTCTATACAGATCCAGAAAAAAAACTCAGAAGTATTAATAAACAATGGTTCCTTTGTTCACAATAATGGAAATCATGTGTTATCTTCTGAGAAATAGACATGCAAAACATTCCCAGCCCTAAAATTGATTTTTGACGCTTTTATTGCTATTAAGAGAAGAAGACAGAGGAAATCCTGTGTTGGTTTCCACAGTGGAAGCAACTATTCAAACCTGAGAAGGGAAGGGGGGAGGCAGTGGTATATTTGTGAAAGGGATGAATCACACAGGGAATAAAGCTGGACTGCAATATCATGTCTCAAGGATTTTCACACCTCGACCATGAAAAACAAAATGCACAAACCCATGGATGAAGGGAATCTGCTTTGTCTTGGTGCCTACGGCTGTCGCGAAAGGAAGGAGAGTGTTATTTTGCAAGGACACGAGAGGCAAGACTGAAAACACAGACAGCTGGGCACAGTGTACTGGGGGCAAGAGCCAAGTATTTGCTCAGACATTCCAAAGGCTTGTAGAAAAGATAAGACAGAAGGACTGGAGGAACAGAAGAGCACAGCCACCTCTCAGGCAACAGGAAGTATGTCATTTCCCCAAAACGGGATTTCAAACAATTTGTTGAGGTAATGAAAACCGTTCGGATGAAGAATTCCTTTGAAATGCTCATTTTTGTAAACTTAACCTTCCAGCTGTCAGTAACTTCAGAATGGCATGGCATGTCTCGTGCTTGCTTTAATAAGAGTGCTTTCCAAAGCACGAAATTCCTACCTACCTTAATGCTACAAAGATAATGCAAAACAGCTGTAAATCAACCCTAGTGATACAATCAGAGCAACACAACAAAATATTCTGAGGTCTTCCTTGCTGCAAACTTGACAACCGGCAGATAACTGTTTAGCATTTACAAACCAATTCTTTTGTTCCAGATCTATCAGGATTTTGTGGTACTGTAGTTGTTCGTACCGAACCAGCTGGATTGCTACATTCAATAAATGTCTGCTTGAATGAGGTGGAGGTGTTGCTTGGGCTCAAGTCTTTTGTGTTCACTTTGACATTATAGTGTATATAAAGTGATAAAGTCAAAGTGAAGTGCATGCTCTTGATAGTCACTGTATCTGGAACACATGCTTTGCACCAGGTTGCAGATTCTGTCTTGTTGGATCCTGTCACATTTCTCTCCTACAGCCTGTACAAGCACATACCTATTCACTGGCCTATGTGTCATGTTTGTCACATGTCACGCCTGTTCAACCTACAATTGTTTGAGGAGGCTCAAGTCTGACGAGCAGGGCATACGCAGCTCATTACACATTCTTATCTCCTAGGAAAAACCCTTGTCATCACCCGATGAGCCCGCGGAAGGGGCAGCGAATGAGGTCCTAGGGATTGATCGCTGTAGTGCAGTCAAGTGAAGATGTTGACCACACACTGCAACCCAGATCCTCACACTTGTACCTCCACATCAATTGGTCTGGTCAATACATAACAATCGGCAATTGTCCAATGAGTCTGCACCTCACTCGCCGACATGCATATGGGTGGTCTACACAAAACCCTAATTCACTGCTAAAGAGGGCTTGGTTCTTGTGCCGGCAGGGGCACCTGAGGTGACTTAGCCCAGTCACCAACATACCAATGGTACAAACACATTATTTCCTTAATTAGTGGGGCATATTGGTTCCTTTCTGCATTTTTTCTTTCTTGATTTACACCAGGCTTGACATTCAGAAGGTCTGATCATCTCATTGCCTGCGCCCAGTCAAGGATTTCGCGAGTATACCTTCTTTTTCTAAAAACATGCATAACTAGAGTGATATCTGATGCATTTCTTTTGACGCGCAGAATATAAAACATGGAGTGGCTGTGCTGCATCAGTGGTAACGGTTATGCTTTCACAAGCACAACTGCAAGTACAGTGTTTCAAAGAAAATTTCCAGTTTTAAATAATTTAGGTTCGTAAGATATGGTGCTTTGCTTCATTTTGTTCTTTGTGTTGTATTTTGATCTATATCTTGTATTCCATTTTATGCTGCTGCACATTTGTAAAAAACTTTCTATAGCATAGATCTTCTTATGGCTTGCCAGCATAGGCTCCCCTGTCACCCTGAATGGGGTGAAGCGTTTAGAATATGGAAGGATGGATGTATCTTCTTCTGTGATTTATGTGGACAACAAAAATAGCTCTGGTCATTCCCTGATGACAGCTGTTAATTCATTGCTGTAGAGCTTTGCCTGTTGGCAGGAGCTCAGTTCAGTATGACCCCCACCACAGCCGAGGAATTCTCTGCTCCATGTGTGGTTGGCTCATGCTTAGAACAAGTAAATGTATCAATGTCAAGTATTGTTAGCTTGACAGTTATGTGGTTACCTTCCCAATAAAACAGTCACATTATTACAGTTAGCTGGGTACCTACTGCAAGTGGTTTCTACTTTATCTAGCAAAACGTAAAATATTCATCTGTTGAACGGCTGCTATGTATGCTTTAATCCAACAATGTCGTGCAATAATTCTAATTTTCATGTTAGGTCCTGTCATCTAGTGAATGTTGCAAGTAATACATCCAAATATTGTGTTAGAATGACCCCCCCAAAAAACAGAAGAATTATTTAGATGCTGCTAAAATAACAGAGAGAAGTATGAGGAAAAATAGCTTATCATCAATATCGTGGCTGTTGAGCCTTCTTTAGGTGGTGAAAGAGGCTCAACAGCTACAAGACTGTGTTTCTTCTTTCCAGCATGAAATTAACCTGTTGCTGACCCAGTTGCTCACTCAAAACTCTAAAATGATCGTCTTGACGTACTGGTCAGTGGACCTTTTAATGCTTTTATACTTAACATGGCTGCGATTCAGACTAAAGCGCTCAGTTCAGCTGGAGAAAAGGGCTCGAACTCCAGACCTCGGTTCCTGCTATGCAGCCCAGGGCTCTCTAGCTGACAAAGTGACCCACATGAGGATGTAGCCACACAGCCTCTTCCTGCTGCATTATAAATCAGTAACTAAGAACCCTGGGGGGTTACTGACTACAGAAAACGTTCATCCAGTTCAAGGGCATTTCTAACCAACCTGATTAATTTGAGTTTTCCGAATTTGTTGGGCTAGACTTGCTTTTTTTCCCCCACTTTGTATTTACTTGTATGCTTCCTTGAAGCTATTACTACATGGTCAGTAATAAGCCCTTATCATTTGGCTATAATAGCACGTAGACAAAACTACCTTGCAGAAGAGGCCACTTGTCCGTAGTGTAAATATGGTAACCAGAATTTAGCAATCAAGAGAAGGCCAAATATGTGAACCTGAAAAATCTTGAATTGCTATTAAATTGTCAGCAATAATGTTCTGCCAGCAATAACCTGGCAGATGCAGATTGTAAAACAAATACTAATTTCTGTTAATTAAACAGTAATAAATTGTTTTCATATAAATATGTACAATTTCTCATTTTACATTTAGGATAAATAATTACCCAAATACATTTCAGCGCAATCAATATTGATATACGGTTTCAAGAAACATAAACATTTTAGAAAAGTGTAAAATTGGCGTACATGTAGATACAGATTTAAATATATATTTATAAATCAGTCATTTTCAAATGCTCCATTAAAAGAGAAAATGCCAGTTGACATCACATTTCTTGCCATTCTTTAAACCTTGTAAATTAAATATACAATAAAATGGGTATAAAACAGGTCAAAGAAAAATGTTCATGATAGCAAATCTATTAATTTTTAAGGACTAGGAGGGAAGATAGTGCTTAATGAGAGAATCTTACTTTAAACTTAAAAAGTTCTTGAGCGACAGTCAAACCCAACTCAATTCCTTTTTACAACTGACCTTTATAACACTATTTGAGCACTAGGAGGACAAGAATGGTAAATTACAGGATTATACCTAATTCAGGTTATTATGTTCCCAGTTCAGTTACAGATTAATGCAGTAGAATAAATTCAGCTTTTCAGTAGTAGAAATGCAAGAGTGGTCAATTTCACAGTCTGCTGAAAACAATTCAATGCTCAGTCTGTCCTGTTCCATCTTTCCTATACAGGTGAAAGTGATTTTTTCCCAAGAGTGAGAATATGAAAAAGTTTAGGTTGATGCAACAGGCTGCCATAAACAGTTTTAAAAACACATTAATTCTTAAAGATTGTGGAGCAAGTCCTGAATGTAATTTTTAATTGAAAAGTAAGTCTTTTTGAATGGCTAGCCTCCGTGTCCATAAAAACACGAGCTGTGCACACATGAATTTAATGTAATTTTTGTGGACAAAAAAAACATACTGCTGTACCATTATTTTCTAAAGCCTATCTTAGAAGACTGTATAGCTTCTGCAAATTAATACTTTCTCCTCTTAGGCTTTTACATCCTTTCTGGGATGTGGAGGCCAAGAGTGCATACAGTATTACAGTTGAGGTCTAACAAGTGCACAGTTTCAACATACTCCCAGATGACTTGTTGCTTTTGTTCTTTTGAATTTATCCAGGTCTTTTTTTGTTGTTTCTGTGCATCATTACCTAAATGTTATCAGTGGTGAATCTCATACATGAGATTTTAAAACTAACTGCATCCCAGCTGTAGTATATTATCTCCTGCCTTTTATCTGCATGGAGAAGTTTACGTTATTCAAATATGACTTGCCATCAGATCATTTTGTATTGTCTTAACTGTGTTGCTGCTGGCTATTCCTCCCATCTCTGTATAATCACCAAATGTAACTTATTTGCTTTTGGTACCTAATCAACCTAGAACCTCAAGGGAGGCTACTTACTACATAAACTAACAACGATTATTGACCTTTCATTACTGCTCTCTGTATCCTGTGCTGACACCAGTGATGCATTTTCACACAGCACTATTTTCTTCTCACCTAAAAAGTATACTGTATCAATCTGAATAAAGTGAAGCTAGTCCTATTACTTTCTAGTACTAGCACACAGAAAACCTGTAAAATTTAAAACATGCTTAAGATTGTGTGTTTAACCCTTATGGCTAGGTGTGAATATTGCAAGAGTGTTACTAGCAGAGTTCAATCTAGTAGTTCAGAATTGAAATGTATGTATTGGGCTCTGTGGGAGGATGGGCTTTTATTCTTAGTCCTTAGTGCTCAAAGAACTGAACACGTTTTGGGAATACGCCGAAGCTTTCAGTAAAATGTACAACCTGCACAATCCAGAACAAGTGACATAAAATAAATCCATGAGGAATCTGGATGATTAAACTCCAATATTATTTTTACAGTATGCAAATTAAAGGTAAAAAACAGCTTTTTCCTATTTCCTTAACATAATAAATTAATAAGCATTTTCACTCTCAGTTCAGTCATACATCCCCATGGATTACCAATGACTTTCAATCAGGCAAGGTCATCTATGAATAGTAATAGAATTTTAACACCTCGCACAGGAAGGGGCTTTCAATTAATATTTTACTTGACATACAACGTGCCAAGCTGTCAAGGTTAACATTTTTGGCAGTGCTGGTATAAGGGAGTTTATCATCCTCACCTGACTGGATGACAATGACTTCAAACTGCAGTCTCTCCAGAGAGTAACTTGTCCAGCTGTTTTGGCTGGCTGCTAACCACTCAATTAGCTCTCCGATATGCTGTCGGTAAAGCTCTGTCCGACTGCTCAGGCCCTGTTGTGTATACAGGAGCGTCATCATCTCTTGCACCTGTTGAGGAAAAGGCCCAGGGGCAGAACAAAAAGGTTGAAATAATTACGACAATATTATAACAGCAAGTGTAAAGAGTGTCATTTCATGAGACAAAAACATTCACAACGTAAAAAAAATTACTGGTGAGTTTCATGAGTTAAAACTTTCACAGTTTTGCTGTGCCTACTGCCCTGTGATTCATCTTCCTCCCTCGGTCATCCTTTGCAATAACGCTGACATATTTCTATCACCTGGCTCGAGGCTTGCAGTGATTTGGCAGCATCTGCACCCACCAGAAAGTAAGGACATTTCTCCTTACCATCTGTTTGCTTGAATTGGTAAATCACTGTGGTATTATCATAACTTTTCCCCATTTTCTCTCCTTCTGTACTGACAAGTCATTTTAGAAGACAACTATACGTAAATAGTATTAACAATAAGGGATAGAAGCAGACTAATTTTTAACCACTCTAATAAAGGACAATCGTTCTCATTTACAGAAACCGACACATTAGGCAAACAGGCCTGTATATTTATATTTAATAAGACCTGTATATTTCCAAGTCTAGGACTTTGTCACGTTATGGATTGTCTGTCCATTACTATTGAAGCGGGCTGTGACTGAAGCTCACTGAACCATAAATTCACTTCACAGTTTTCTAATCATTCTGCAGTATTAAATGATAAGGCTTTAAATAAGCATAATTAACTATGCAACACAGTCCCTCACAGTAAAGGGATAGTCTTTACTGGGGAAGAATTAGTCGTTTTTACATATATGCATACCAGGGCTGAATGCTTCAATGGGAAAAATACAGCTATTTGGTAGAGATACAGAACTTCCCTTTAAATTATTAAATTTTACATTCTCTACTTTACAAATAGAAAAAGTTAAATATTTTTTTAAATGTTTATGCCAACAGAACACAAAGGCTTGCTGCTCCCATAACCACAGGCTGGGATATCTAGACAGATGCGGAAAGCTTATATTGCTATTATCTATATTTATACCACATCATTATGTCTCACATTCTTTAAGGTCATCGTAGTACCGCTGTGTCGCCTGAAATAGCTTTTCATTTTAAATAACCAAGGAGGGAAAAACTTTAAAATAGCAGAATCTATAATCTCCTTTTAAGAAAATTTTCACTGCTGCCAAAAATACAAAAATGTAAGACGCTGAGTAACTGCATTAAGCTTACAAACATGATAAAAAAACTTGGTAAACATAAAAACTCTAAAAGGCCAAAATTCAAATGGCAGCATCTTTAGATAGGGTAAAAACGAGCACATTTCTGTACATTTTCAAATTTAGAAATATCAAATTAATTAAACCAGTCCCACACAGGCACACAGGAAGACCGCAATGTCATGGCTAAAATCCAAAAACAGGTAACAAAATCTGTCTTCTCTCAAGTCAACTCCTTCAATCGGTGCCAGGGATGAGACCGACGCATGCTTTGTTCTCAGAAGTGCTCCACCCCAGAGCCGGCTGTGTTTGTGTGTATGACTATTGGGACAGCTGGAAGCTTACTTAGAACTTAAGAAGGAGCCTGTATAAGTATTCACAACAGAAAGAAAGGGTATGTAAAATACAAACTGGTGGAGTATCATTGCACTTAATGCCTGCTAACTCAAAGAGACATCATAAGGTTACTTAAATTATGCAAGAACACTAATATCTGATGATGCCTTCAATGGTATACTGGACACGAACTGTGAAAAGACTTTGATAGCTTGCCTCTACAAGAATGTACAGAACAGATTCTTGTGGGAGCTGATGTGGTTCTATTCTTCATGATGCAGTGATGATATTCCACCTACTAACACATCACAGTATTCACATTTACAAATTATGTCCAAATGAAAACAAGCAGATTTCATCAAATTGTGAACATCAAATCTGAAGCACTAATAGTGTTTACCTTTCATCATTCATGCATTCAAATTTAACTCCAGTAATATCACAGGAGTGCACAATTGTTTTTGCCCGAGCTGTCGTGACACTTACTGCCTTACTATACACTGGATTACGTTCCGGTTAGTTGTGGCTCTTGTTGCTGTTTTCATAGTATAACTGTATATGATTAAAAAGTAGATGTAACCTTGATTTCCTGATTTGATTTCCCTTTGTTTTTCTTTCTGTTTTAGGTTGCGTCATTTCATAGACACTATATTATCAATAAATGCCTATTTCTTTATAAATGTACAGTATATGTGTGATATACAATAATCATATGCACACTTTTATCAAGCTATTTAGTATAGTAATTGATTGAAAAGTGATGTGACTGCATTTGTTGTAGTACACATTTACAGTCTACATTTCACTACTCTCCAAGCAGAAGGTATATTTCTAGAACAGTATAGTTTATTTAGTTAAATGAAGATTGCATGATTGTCATGTATAAAACCAATCCAATTGGGCAACTTGAATGGGTCATCCCAGGAAATGTCACAACAAAACATACTTTAATCTGTTCATTATTAATACATGCCAACATAGGCAATCAATAGGCAAAAGCAAACCATGAAGGATTCTTAGGCAGGAAGTAAAAAACTGAGAACTGAAGAAAAATAAATTCTGCTGTTAAAACAAGAACAAGGGTTTGCTGATTGCAGAAAATAAAAAGTTGTCAGCTACTAGCCTAGCTTAGCCAGACACTATTTGGTATATTTCTTGTAAGAGAGGGCAGAATATTGAGTTGAAAACATTTGTATCCAAGGAGACTAAACAACTTTTTTTTTTTAATTCTTCCACTCAATGCTGGCTTAATATGAAACCCATAGGATAAACAAAGAGCTGAAACTGTTGTCATTAAAACTGCACACTTTACTATTTTATTCTCAAACCATTTTATATTTGTATGGAAAGGAGACCATACAAATACAAGGTTACCAAGGACAACAGTGCTTGGACAAAAGCTTTGATCTGGAAATTATGACCACGAAATGAATATTTTGTACTTTCTTAGCACCATAAATTGTTCTGCCTGGGACAATGCTGATGCAGCTAAGCAAACATTTCACCTTTTTTATTGCTCCTTTCCCCTGTTTTTAAATGACTACACTGTACAATCTAGCACAGTGCAAGTGGAAAATAGTGTTTTCATTTTCCTTTAAACCAGAGGAACACTCGTGAAATTACTTTCCCGCTACCAGCACCAAAGTTAAAAAAAAAACTTTGCCAGGCCAAAAACCACTTGTAAGACAGAATGAAAACTATCAATTAGATGCCCACAGTAAAGATCTGTGTCTTGCTAAAGGATAAGGAATGCCTTTTTTAAGAGAGCTGGCTTACATGGCTCACAGCTCCAGATCACAAATCGCTTCAGCTGTTGGAAACCCCTGTGGGTAGAATTACCTTGTCATGAAGTGGTTGATCTGAGGACAGAGACTGAATGGTCACTAAAACTTTCAGCAGCTGGAGACTGATGTCTCCGCAGTCGTGTCCAGACTGCGCAAGCAATGCCTGCACGCAACTCAGCAACTGCTCCAAGTACTCCAGCTGCAGGCAGGGAAGAGACAGAAGGGTTAGAAAGGCAGGTATTCTTTTTCAACCGTATGTTGCTATGGTTTGTGCAGGAAAAAAAAACAGTTTCACAATATATTAAAAATAAAACTTTTCAGTGCTTGCTAAATCAGACAAACATGCACAGCTGAAAAAAAAATTGCATATAAATTGAAGTTAATCTTTTTATTTGCATGATTGCAATTTAATGACAACAGCTACTACAGTAGTAGTTGTCACTAAATTGGTTTCGTTTATTTACTGCACCATCTAGACTTTTAACCTTTGAATTACGTAGCAATATTTTTTATTTCTTATTTTCCTTTAGTTTTATAAAACCTTTGACCTAGGATTTCAGCATTTCCAACAATGCTGTATATGAAGAACACAACAATTAAAATCTTAGCTCTAGGACTAGAACCATATAAAGAATCCAGATTGAAGATTGAAGTGCACTTAGTAAAAAAAAAAACAGCACACAATAAATCTTTAGTTACAGTATATGTAACCAATGTCTACAGTAACCTCCAGGAGTGTCATTAATAGTATACAACATTCTGGCAATGTAATTTCTGAAAGAAAAAAGCCAGACTGAAAACATATAAATAAAAACAATTCCAGCTTCACCAGTCCTACAATGCCTTATTTCAAAAACACAACTCATAATACATAAAAATGTATGATCAGGTTCTCTCCCAAAATACAGGATGGATTTCTTCTAGAAGAAGAAACATCAACATTCTCTACTGAAAACAGTGTTGAAAGAAATCCTATTTTCTTCCAATAACACACAACTGCAAAATAACACACATATATACTGTATATGATTAAATTGTTACGGCAGCGTTGTTCAGAATCAGTGAATCACAGTCATCCATCCATTTCCCAACTGCTTCATCAAATTAGGGATCATGGGGGAGCCAGAGTCTATCCCAGCAAGCAATGGGGACGAGATGGGATATACCTTGGGTGGGACATCAGTCCATAGCAGGGTACACACAGACACAGACACACATTCACACCAGGGCCAATTTTCCCAGAAGCCAGTTAACCACCAGTATTTGGACTGTGGGAGGAAACCAGAGCAACCAGTGAAGACCCACACAAACTCAGGAAGAACATACAAACTCCACACGGATAGCACCCGAGTTCCAGAATTGAACCCAGGGCCAAAGTTCTGCGAGGCAGCAGTGCTAACTACTGTGCCAGTTTAGAATCACAGACATATTTCTTTTAAATTTATTTTACAAAAAAAGACTCACTGGCCAGTATCCGAGGAAAATCTTTCCCCCTGCCTCAACCGGCCATTTCTGTTCTGGAGGCTACACATCACTGGTAGCTTTATCTCTTATTCTGTCCTCCCGTGTTAAACTCTTGTTTTCCTATTTTTAAAAAAGTCCCCGTTATTAATTTAAAAAAATATTGAATCTTTACCAAAGCATTAAAAAAAGAGAAAGATCCTTTCAAGGTATAAAGATTTTCCTCCTTCCTTCAAACTTAAGCTGAACTTGTTTAAACAAAAGCCTTGATCTGTTTTATCATCGGATCATTTTCCTGTTTTCCACCGGCCTGTCATTAGAGAGAGAAATTTCAAAGGAAGGTGTCTGATTTCGCTCAAGCTAAGCCACCAGGTGTAAGATTTGGCTCAGGAAACCTGGGAAATGACTTCCCACAGAACTGGGAGGCTCGGGTAAGCGAAGGGAAAGGCCCTTCTGCGCAAGCGATCCTGATTCTCGCTCAGCACACTAGGAGGAGCAACATCTCACTTTACTGTGCACAGGACAGAGCACATAAGAAATCAAAAACAACAGATCAGGTCGAGACAATTTTTCCACAGCACAAACCTCGTATGTGGAACGGTTTACATGAACATAAGAGCTTGCTGTTTCACGGTCTATCTAGACAAATGCATCTTAAAGCCTCTCAATTGACACACTGCGGGGGTGGCAGGCAGGGAAAGCATTAGAGAGTTTGTACCGTGACAGAGCATTCGAGAGGAACTCCTGTCTGGATCTGGGGTTTTCCCTGGCCATTCTTTTGCTGTGGTCTCTTGTGACTAAAGCAGTGTCAAACAATTAGTCACTACAGAAAGCCTTCAGAAATTTTTCAAAGTCTTTGCAGACATAAATGCATAACATTCACAAATATGTATTAAGAAACCCTGATTAAGGCCCTTCCATCTAAGTGTTTATGCAGGTGTGAACTAAGTTCTGGAGACAAAATGATCTGAACAACAGAAGCCCCAGATAACAGATATATTAATTAACAACATGTAAAGAGAAGCTGATATTACAGAGACTCCCACATACATTTGCTGCCCCGAACTTGACATCAATGTATCCACTATACATCTACCCACTACACTAAATTCCATCATTGACAGTTGTCATCCGTTACTTATCAGCGACAGACATTACGTCAAGAGCACACGAGAGTAACACTTCAGTTCAACACTGAGAAGGAAGCCGAAGAAAGTATTATTCTGCTGAGACAAGAATTCATCCCCTGAAAAAATATTTGCTTTGAGTGTAATGCTGTATTTACATCTGAGGTGTTGTTGAGGCATCCCTATATTCTAGAAACATAAAATACTAGTACTTCTGTGGTAACGCGTACCTAGCAGTTAGAAAAACTAAACCACTGTGATTTATGGCTGACAGTGCGGCTTGCAGTGAATCTGTTGGTGACATTAGATGGGTAATTCCACTTACAAAGAAAAGAATACAACGATTAGACAAAGGGAAAAGATGACAAATCTGCTGCCCTTGAAGTTACCTTCATACAACTGTCAGCATTTATGACATTTTACAAAGATCAGTTGTAGGGAAAAATGTACTTATTGGTTAAATATGTTTACTGTGCAAACCTACTGTATCAGTTTCCACTTCCTCTAGGAGGTCTGGAATGCACAGCAGATCTGATGTGGTTTCTTAGTTTCTTTGAAGATTTACTTTACACTGTGTTCAAAGAAACATTTTTCTTCCAAATCATACCTCATTTGTACAGGTTTGCAAACTCTCAAATGTTTAATAGCTCAAAGTTATTTGCCTACAGGACAATATTCAAAAATGCAATTTTGCAGACTGTGGTGACAGTCAGATTAACAATATTAAAGTACCTGATAGCACACATCAGTTATTTAGAGAAGAGAAGAAAGAGCTCTTTGAAGTCAAGTTGAAGCCACTTGCGCCAAATGGAGCTTTATATATTGTTTTGGTATTCTTAGATCTGTTGATTCAGCCTTCTGCACTCTATTTCTGTAGCTTCCAATATGTACTGTTTATCTCCTCCTGTTGCTTACTTACAAAGCACTAGGCCAAAGGTTTTGCATCACCCTAGAATTATTTTTTTAGAACAGAACCTACTTAATATAATATTATACTTTTTATAACAATGATACTAATATGTATTAATGTCAATATACTAATGACATTAATTGGAATGTGACAGGACTTCACCAAAGATGACTGAAGCAAAGTTTCTTTTGTCAGCAGTTTTGGAACCAATGGAAGATGAAGAGCTTGAAGACCTCTGATGAAATTCCAAATTCAAAACTGACAGAGTTATTAGTGATAAATGGAAACAGTGTTAAGACACCAAAGAACCACACAGCTAGGCCATTATGAAAATTCAAAACGTGTTACTGTGTATTTAAAATTCATTCTCACAATTGAAAATACATCTGCACTGCTGCTAAGTTTCAACTCAAAGACTGCCCTACTAATTCAAGAAAATGCAACTCCTGCAGAGCTAGGTCGACTGAAAGTTGTTGCTTGGAGAATCTCATCTAGAAGCAATGATAGAAGGCCATGACAGTGCAGATTCAAACCGGTAGTTTGGAGGGCCCCTGAATGTCCCAACCAGTAATGGCGCTCGCTCAGAGCCAGGGTCGTGTCACCAGCTGACAGTGACTGTGTATGCCCAAGGAGCAGCACACACATTTGTCGGAGTACCGCTGAGGGAAAGGTCGAGATTTGCAGGACAGAGCTCTCTCAACTCTCCGGCAAACGACTACTCCTGTTACTTGCTGTAGATGCCTGCAGTTTTACAGTTCGGTGCTATTTCTCTATTTGGAGCTCTGGAGCTCACAAGGTGCCAAACAAACAGCACTACATATACCTGTAGGAGTATCTAAGAAGCATGTTCATGTGCCTGATTCCTTCCCAAGAATTTCACATTATAGAATTAAAAAAAATTGGAAACATGGGTGGGAGACCTCACTGACTAATCAAGCTGCAACCCAAGATCATAAATACTTGAGGTCACTGTTATAGGTGTTTTGTATAAACCCAGTGTAAGTCTGTAATTGTGGCTATACTGAAATATATTTTTTTATTCAGTATAAATAAAGGCACATTTTCCTCTTGAGTGTGAGTTTAATAATTTCTCTCTGCTGCTGCCAGCCATTAAGGGCTGTGTTTTGCTAAGCTGTGTTTTGATCACACAGGTGTGGGAATGCCTCTGTAATTGGGCTTTGAAATGTCCTGCTCCCCATGGCACTAGGTCTGGCTCCATCTGGATCTAATGTGTGACCTGCACCAATTATGGTTGCTGAAGTTAGAAATTAAATTTCCTTTCTGGATTCCTGCTTTGTTTTTTCTTATCACACACAATCGTCTTTCTTTGATATGTTTGGCACCACTGTAGGAATAAGGTAGTAGTGGTAAAAAAGCTGAACACAACCAAGTCTCTGGAATGAAGCTTAGGTGTTTTCGTGACTAGTTTAAGAGAAATTAACCATTTTTATTTTAGTGGTTTTTTGTCTTGAAGAATATATAAGTGGGGAGGACAATTCATAAAGGATTACCTAGGAAACACCTTGATCTCAGGATTCAGTTTGCAACACATGCATGTTTAGCGTGTAAGTCCCCGTCATGTCGTATTCTGAGTCAACAACCTGCTGCCCATGAGAGCAAAGAGTGAGACATTAATTCTTTTTGGCTTTACCTTTTCAGAATCTTGGCTGATGTCAGGGTGACACAAGGCGTCAACAATCTTGTGAAGGTGTGGCTTCAGTGCTGGTCCTGAACATCCTCTAATCACTGCACTCAGGACCATGAGGTGAGCTGGGGAGGGTGATTTCTTCAGATGACTCAGTATCAGCTTCAGGAAGACCTCAGGATCGACAAATGTCCCAATTAAGTTTGCCGCCTCCAAACACTGCAAAGACGAATCAACTGTAGTCAGGCATGGAGTGCTTAGAAAATTGTCAGTGCTAGAGAAGGATGGAGAAAATTGATTATTTTTCCAATTAAATAATACATTTTTGTCTGTTAGTGCTTTACTTCCTTATAGTCAGATTTTAATTCAGCGAGTCTAGGTTGAAATATATAGGAACGATTGAAAGAATCTTACATCTGTCTGCAAATAATCAGAATTTGTCCTTAATTAAAGAGGTATAGAATAATAACAGGCATGCTAAGACACAAATAGGAATAAATTGCTGTATTGCTTCAAAATTTTCACATTATCCAGTGAGTCTGCTCTTGGCAGGGCCATTTATGAAACAAGACAATTTCTGACATCCGAGGGATATTTCAACTGATACAGTATATTCCTTCAGAAGTAACACTGATCCTGTAGAAGACTTGCAGCTTTGACTTACGTTCTTCACAACTTCCTTCTCCTCATCAGCACAGGCCCTGTACAGAGTGCTGAGAATGAGCTCCATGTGCTGTGTGATGTGGTCCTCAGCATGCAGAAGCAGGACGGTCAGGAGCTGGGCAGACTTGACCCTGGTCCCCACCACCCAGTCTGTCAGGTCCCTGCTGAGGGCCGGCAGGATTTTCGACAAATTCCTAAAAATCAGCTCTCGACAGCCCAGACCTGGCCGTTCCACTGGTCAGCGAAAACAACAACAAAAAAAAAACGTTTCCCTTGTCGGTTTTTTCTTTCTCATATAAAAGAAAGACACAAAAGGCCTTTTTAGAGACGACTAAACATTTTAATTATCTACTCACTCCTCAGCTAGTACACTCATGCAACAAAATCCCTCTGAACATTCAGTAAGAGTTCTGAACTTTTAACAAATTCTTTTCTAAAAACATTTGACTCTTACTATAATAATAACTTCATCAAACAACTACACTGGACATGGTAATGCAAAACAGAATGGGCAGCCTCTGATTCTTACTCTGTCAGTTAATGTTTCAATCAACTCAGCAGAAGCTATTTTCCTGCTGCTTTATGAGGTCTGAGTCTGCAAACTGTAATGAACAAAAGCATACAAAAAAACATAAAAAGGGAAAACTTAAGCACAGACTACCTTGTCAGTGTTTCCCCACTACAAACAAAGTATTCAGCGAAAGAAGAGACAAATTCCACGATAACAAAAGGCACAGAGAAAATCAGTAAATCAAGAAACAATTCAGGGTAGTTCCTAAATCTTGGACAAAAGGACTTTTAAACATAATGATTTTAATTTATTACACCAACCCTCCTCATTTCTCTTTGGCAAGTGACATTATGGTTTAACAGAACTGACGCAAAGGAGTATAGCAAAAAAAAAAATCAAAGGTCAGGAGAAATGCAAACAGACATCTTGCACGAGTCATGCCACAACAAATCCTCCAAATCCTGCCTTAACAGAGAATTTAGACATATGGTTTTCCCACAGGACCTCTGATGGTAAAAGACTTCAACTGGTAACCACATATCTCTAGTTTGAAATTGGACTTCTACACCAGCCGCATACTACTTCCAGTTTGGATTACATTTAAAGCTGACCAGTCCCCTTGGTTTGTCATGCAAAACGCCTGTAGTTTGCTGGACAGTAGAACTACAGATAAAAGGTGAACAATCCTCTGTTCGACACCTCAGCTCTCCTGTTTGCGCTTTGGGCATGCATCATGCCGAGGAAAAGGCTGGATGTGGTTTGTATAATGGTTATGCTGCATTCTCTCTCCCATGCTCACATAAGCCTTGCGGTGCTGAGCTGCACTTGTCAGGAACTGGTCCTTCGTCCTGTGCTAGTAAAGGGGGTGCAGCAGCTGGCCAAAAACTGATTGACTATTGCCGACCGACTGCCAGTCAGGGGACATAAAAATGTTTTTCTGTACGTCTCAAACCACAGCATGGTCGAAAACAAAACACCGAGACATTTACTAGGGTGAAAAAGTAAGAGTCTCGGTTTTCTGCAAAGTTTTTTCCTACTCATTAAGCCTGACAATGTTATTAATAGGCTGCGGCAACAGGTTAGGAAGCACCAGCAGGTGCTGAGCTCCCTCAGCATTTCTGACAGCAGCACATTAGGGTGTTTAAATGTGTCACAGCCGGAAACACACAAATCAGAAAACTGCTGAGACTTGGTGTAATTATGCACATCAGCAGAGTTTAACTTTGACCTGCAGTCAGCACAAAGAGTGTCCTATAAGCTATTAATCTTACCTCGCCATTATAATAACAATGTTTAAGCAATGCGGTCATGTAAGGACTATTAATCAATGACAATTTAGTTGTAGTGTTATACACAAGGAGGGGGAAGGGTGTTTCAATTTCACCTTCAGGCATAAAATATAACCAACTTGCAGTGTTACAAGCACGAAGAAAAAAACACTACTGAGGAAGGTATGCCTTCAACATAGCATCAAATCCTAAGGTCTATTTTTGCATGATTTGTCTTCTCAAAGCATAAAAATATTATGGTGCAGCTGCAAATATATAAACTTTTTAATATATACAATCCAAATCATTTTATCTTTTTACTTCAGTTAATTCCATTACTTCAGGTAGATTAATACTAGAGGTCAGTAATCTAACCTTTCAGAATAGATTAAAGGACAAAAAATACATTATAAGTGGTCAGTTCAGAAAACACATTTCAGGTCAATCAAAATTGCTCTTTTTTTAACACCAACATCTTAAACTAAACTTGTGGATCATTTTCAGTTTAGAAACTACTCATGAAAATATCGTCATTCGTACCAGGCGTTAAGGATAGCTAGACTGGATTTTTGCATTGTTGCTGAGCATTCTAATCACCACTCAGTCCCATACAGACAAAGCAGAGCTGTGAAACTGTTGTGTAGTAGGAGGCATAGACTGGGCTTAAACCCTTCTTTGACTGGGAGGCACAAATAGGCAGAGTAAAAGAGGCTTGTGTAAAAGAGGTGAAGGGCCAGAGGCCAGCTCCAGTATATCATAGAGCTGACCACCCCCTCCATCTCTACTTCACAGAGTGAGTGGGAACCATCTTCTGCAAACCAGACCTCCAACACTTTGGGCCTAAGCCTTTAAAGACAGAAGCCTATCAGGCAATCGGGAGACCAAATCAAGATTTGGAAAAAGGGTCAATATTCTCATATTTGCGAAAATGAATATTATAAAGCGAAAGATTCGCTCTGGTTTAGCACCAGTTCAGGCAACAGATTTATCTGGAGCAGGGCCTTTTACTGGGTAAGAACTAGTATGAACAGCTTTACCTTTAACAGACTGAATCACTCTCTTTTGGATGCTACTGGGATCTGTTTATTATTGAAAGACACAGGTGGCTATAGTGTATATCGGTGCTGTAAATGTCTGGGACTAGGCACTTGCTCCAATTCTAAATAATAATCTATATGATTTGTCCATTAGTTTTTGTATAATGTTGGCTGTTCTTTTACTCTGAAACCATGCTGTGCCTGTGAAAAAGGAGCTATGTCCCACCACTTGACAATTACTTATTAGTGGGATGTTTTATTATTTAACCTCTACAAATCTGCTTGCTGGAAAACCTAGGGTCAGGGATCTATTTCTAAACTTTAGTTTTACTTACATTTACACATCCTTTATTTATTAAAAGTAACTTCTGAGCCATAGGAATAAGATCCCTATTACAATATGGCACGGTTACATTTCTGTGGTGCATTTAGGGTATAAAGGTGAATAAATGCATTCAGAACTTCCCTCTAGTATTTGCTAGGCAACACTTTGGAGCACACTGACAAACAAGTCTGAAGTCTGGAAGAAGGTATGAGAGATAAGATCTCAGTGTTATTTAGTAATAAATCATGTCCACAAAGGGCATGTCATCCACAACATATTTCTAAATACACTTCTGAACAGCTGAATAACAAATCCTACTCATCATGTAGAGATCTTAAATGCACTAATTGCATTACTTTTTAAAGTAAACCCACAACGACAACTTACATTTACATGTATCAAAGGTATCAAAGAGAGAAAGGTGACACTCCTAGCATTTATACTGGCAGAGATCCCTTACCTCCGGCTGGATACAGAGAGGGGTTCGAGGTCAAAAAGTCAAGCTTATCCTTCAAGTCGTCTTCATTCTCTTTTTGCCACTGGGAACCTGTCTCCTTCCAATAATCAAAAGCTAGATGCCTGGGAAACATCGTATGAAGGGATATATTGGTATTATATATACATTATATAGAATATATCCTTACAATTGTATCAATCACAATGTAACCATATATGAATTAGCCTTCATTTTTAATAACAAAACCCTTGAATGTTAGTAGTATTTCAGACCCAGAAAGAAAGTAAATATTAGGACAATTCTGGTTGGAAGTCACAGCTTGAACAGTAGATCTAAAGCAGCTGGACAGCCTACAGCAGGGTTGTCCAGTCTTGGTCCTGGAGGACTAGAGTTCTGTGGCTTTTAGTTACATATAAATGTACTGAATCCTTTCCTCTATTTGGATGGGAGTCACTTTTTTTTTTACCAGGCAAGAAAAAACGTGTAGAAAACAGGTTTTACCAAGTAACTGCACAAACAGAATGGAAATAGGGTAAAAAAAGTTATTAGAAGGCATTTATAGCCTAAAGGAATGTAGTCTGACAGGACTGCTGCATGGAATTTTGGAATATCTTTAGTAAATCGTTCCTGTCTTTCACCAAATGCATAGTTACTTTACCACATCCTGGTGAAGCAACCTTAAGGTAACACAAAGACATACAGTAAACAAAATGTACTGTAACTGGCCTCCACATCAGATCTCATTCTGGGTATACAACACTAATTAGGCCCACCTAATAAACAGGCAGAACAATGAAGGCTGCCGTAATGAGAAGTCACTGCTTTTTGTCTTCTTCCTGTAGAACACCAATATTCTTAATAATCAAACTGAGCTGTGCTCAGAAGGCAAAGCAAGTATATTTCATTATGGGGATTATTTAAAAGAAATCTATTGAAGACCTTTGCTCAGCAGTGTTAGGATGACAGTAAAATTCTGATTTAACAGATCATAAAAGGTGAATATCTGGGTCTGTTTTTCTTTGGACACTAAGACGGGTTGGAAGGGTTGTAGTTGCACTTGTAATCTTACTTTGGGCAGCATACAGTTTATGCATTTAAAAATATAATTTACCGTATTTCAGGAATCTCATCACTAAAGCTACTCAGAAGGAGTGGAATCAATTTGTGGAAATATGAGTATCTGTCCCGTAGATTCAAAAGCCAATTTCCCACCACTTTTGTAACAGCCTGTCGGACCTAAAGGAGAGGAAAAAGACAATCAGGTATTAAAGCATTTACTTTTCTAACACCAGGTCATTTTGTACTAAAGACAGCAAAGACACATAAAGAGCAGAAACAGAATGAATCAAACAGTATTAAGCCATAATTATTATTTCTAAGTAAAAAAGAAATAATAACACACTAATAACAATTTTAACATACTCCATAGGTGAATTAGAAATGTTATTTTATGATTTACCTGTGGTGCATTATCAAACAGTCGCTGGGCTAAGTGTGATAGCACATCATCCATGGACTTGCCTGTTCCATACTGGATCACTGAGCCTGTTGCTTCAATCACAGCCACTCGCACCTTAGAGTGCTGGTGTGAGATGGTTTGCATTAAAGGCTTCACAAGAGATTCAGACTGCATGTGAAAATGTTCTGGAAAAAAGGTCAATTTAAGCATCAGGCTGACGCATCACAAACAATAGAACAGATTTCTTTAGTACAGAAAAAGATACTCATGACTTTTTCATACTGCCCCCACATACAATGCACTACAGCAGTTGTAGTCAGCTGTGGAACCATGCAGAACCTGTGGACATCCTGTGGTGATGTCCTTTAACTGATCATACAGACTTTCATCTCATGTCAGAGATAAATATTTATGACGCACTTGGGAAGCGGCAATACTGAAATATTTATGGATGCTGTGAAATTCCAGGTAAAACATTTAGGGATTTATTTAATCTGTAAAAAATTATCAAAGCTTCCAAATTGTACATTACAAAATAGTGCATATTCACTTAATTCACTTAATGCAATTTGCACTTTGATCCAAATGTACCTAAATTGAGACTCCAATCAACTCCAGTGCAGAACAATGGGTCAAACTGCTCACTGATTACTAAATGGCTGGCAAATAGTCAAATTACAAAAAGAAGATTCCTGGGAAAAAAGCATTCATTCAAAATACATTATACACTTTATTAGATGGTATTAGGATCAATAAAACTGATCCTTTCTCTAAAACCTATTATGCATGTATAAACTGGTACTCTAAATTTGGGAATGCTATATCAAAACATTTTTTTTAATTGTTCTATTTAAGTGAAAGGTACAGACATAGAAACTAGACCAGGCATCACTACTAACAGTCAAGAGTTTGAACTTTAAGTGCAATTTTCACTTCAAGTGTGTGAACTCCGTTGCCTTGGTCCTATAATTTCCATAATAATAATAATTTTGTCACAAAACCCAAGTGTAGATAATTATTTCCTGAATGTACTGAATTTGATATGTTTTCTTTATTACTGCCTTCCCCGTACTAACAAAATACACCCCTGCGAAAACGTGACTTGAAAGCGATTTAACTAACACGTGTGAAAGCACGTCCCTGGGTCATTATCTTCAACACTGGAATATGCGTTTAAATGTCTAGCGCATTAAACTGTTGTGGCTGGTTTTAGGTTTAGTTAAAAAAAAAAACACTTCTTAAGCTGTTGAAACCCTGGAGGCAAACAAGACATTTACGAGACGGTTATCCCGTTGCTGTGCATCAGTCAGACACAAGCTGTGGGCTCGCCAGCCTGAAACCATGGAAACACAGACTCGTTTCAAGATGCTTTAGTGGCATGGCCAATGAATAAATCACTGTTGCCAAAGGAATACGAATACAATGAACATAAAATCTACAGACATTTACAGTATGGATCTCACAATCTCTGCCGCTGAATCAAACAAATAAAGATGATGGGTGGTCAGACATGCCATTGGAAAGCTTTTGTAATTTGCTCATTACAAGGCATATCGACCTTTAGCTGCACGTTTTTTAAAGCGTCAGGAGTTCCGCGAAGCAATTACCTGGCACAGACCGGGCAAAGCTCACTGTGCATTTACAGCTTTCCTTCTTCACCTCTGGGAAAGGGTCGACGATGGTTTTCTGAAGGATTGTCACCACGTCGTCGAGGTAGGGAGCTAGCCGTCTCCCGCACACCTCCACAGTCAGAGTCAGCACCTCCAGCAGGGACAGCCGTAACTCTTCCGAGGGCTCCAAAATCTCGCAGCCGCCCAGGCGCTGGGCGACAGCGGGGATGAGATAGGGTAAGCTCTCCTCCGGTTTGGGCACACACTTGATGAAGTCACCGATCATGCTGATAGCACATTCCCTGCATCTCTCCATGGGGTCTGACAGGCACTTCAAGAGAGGCTTGAGCAGGCAGTCAAACACCTCCTGGAGCACACCGCTGGAAAGCCTTTTGTCGAAGGTTTCTGCTCGAATCGACTCCAGCGCTCTCTTTCTGGTGTGTTTATTTGCTTCGTTCAAGCAGTTTAAATGTCGGGCTATAGTTTGCATTACTTCAGCTGCAGCACGCTCGTCCCCGGCCGCCATTGCTGCCGTTGCTCCGTCGTTATGGCAACCGTAGGCGTTCCGACAAACACTGATCGGTTTACGGCATATTCAATTGAGCAAACTTTATTAGTTTCCCCATTCACTGCAGTCGTAAATTCCTTCCCTCTCCGTGGGGATGGCCCAACCAAAGATGCTACTAAGATGCTACTCAAGCCAAAATATGCATTTATATAAGAGACGGAATGTTTTTTTATTCGGTCACTTTAAGAGCTTTTTACTGCCTTTTTTCCCCCCACAGCAGCAGGTCTGCCTGTCGTTGTGGCTTCAGTTTCGGCACTACATGAGAGTGATTTAATTCCAGAATATTCTCACTTATGGAACAGATTATCACAAAATAAAAATAAAACGTTGTTTGCATATATCATTTCTTTTCACACTCGTGAATCATGTTCCAACATTTTGGAAAATGTATTATTTAAGGGTATGAGAAACATTCTATCTCTTAACTAAGGTGAATTACAATTATACTATACTGACAGCCTATCAGTATATGATATGAAACATGTCAGGCACCGCGTAGCGGCAATGCTTTTCGTGCTTTGCCTGCACATGACTGGAGTCTCACCTAGGCTCTTGTCCCAGTTTCTGCCCTACATCCGCCGGGTTCGGCTCCAGTTCACTGCGACCTCCGAGATAAACCGGTGACGGAAAATGTGTGAACGGGTGCATACTGTACATACTTTGCTTTGACGGGTGACCCCATGATTCGCAATAGTGATCCTGGATTGGGATGTTCATTTTCAGGACAGATGTCCCAAAATCATGTGTGCAACCAAGGCACTGCAAAAGGGTTTCTTAAAAATAATAAATGCATGAGAGCAAGAAATAAGGGATGAATTGTTTGCGGAACGCCTCCGTGTGTGTGTGACTTCTTGCTGGGTAAGCAGGTGTCTTTCTAATTTTGAGCACTTCCACTGTTTTCTTCCTCCCAGGGATGTTGAAAGAATAGAAGGGATTCTGGCCTGGAGGCAGACTTCCTCCCGGAATTCTGGATGGAATCCATCTTCCTCAGGTGATTCCACAGTGTTGGCCTCAAGGCCTCAACATGACAAATTCGTGGGTTATGAAGTACACACAGAAGGATGTGACTCACAACATTTTTCAAACTGTAGTTTTAATGGTAACCCAATGCACGTCCTCGTTTACAGTTAAACTGTAATTATTATTCTCCTAGCTTTTAAGTAAAAATGATTCTTATCTTTCACAGATTGAATAAGGAATAGGTTTTTTCCATGTTGAAATGAGAAGAAAGAAAACACAACGTTTCAGCCGTGGAACCAGATGGAATATGTATCTTATACTCATCTGATCCTGATCCTAGTCCAGGCTTACCCAGAAATTGCACCATAAGCAATGAGAAATTCAAATTGTTCAGAATTTAAACAACAGGTTAACAAAGGCCCTTCAAAGAACATTTGGGAAGACTACATGCTTATCAGCTACATGAGTTTGTGGCCTGAAAACCAAAGAGAAGACTTAAGAATCAGCAGGATCACATAGCAACATTTGTAACACTTTACTGCCTGTAATCTGAAAATGTTGTATAGTGCCTAGTATATATTGAACAAGAAGGTCTTTTTTTCTATAGTGCCTATCATATAATAAGAAGTTTAAGAATTTCTTAAAATGCCCCTTGGGGATGAATAAAGTATTTGAATTGAATTGAAGTGACGGTTTGGTATTTATTGTTGGTCTGTACAAAAACAGGTGATGGTATTATTCTATTTTCAACAGCAAGGTGTACAATATTTAGGAAACTGACTGGTACATTTAGTTCAGGGTTTGTTTGTTTTTTTTCTACATGATAATGACTCTAAACAAACAACCAGTCTCATCCAGAACTGCTTACACCAGGTTTTTGACTTCACATAGGTCCACAGCCACATTATCTTAGACCTATCAATAAGCTAATTTGGTATTTGAATAAGTAGAAATAGATGCTCAAGCTGTACACATATCAGCACTGTTGGCCAGCTAATTGCAGGAATGGTTTTAAAATTCAGCTTCTTTTTAATAGACTTCCTATGTATTTACAGTTTGCCAGGTACAGGTATGTAATTTATGATCTTGAGACCTTGGCCTGCTGTGTATGCTTTAGCGAAGCCACTGCTTGACAAACAAGCCATTCTTGTCTTTGGACGCAGAAGATCATTTTCTGATCTTATGTTTTATAATATGCAAATGTCACTGGGTATCGATGCTGGAGTTACTAACCATCATTCCACCCCTTTCATACATCTCAAGATTACGGTTTTCACTGCAAACTAACTCACGCAGTTCACTTCATGCTGGACAGGATGGGAAACCCCACAGTAAAATCGGGAAGCAGCTATGGAATACACTGGTGGATTAAGGTTTTGTTGCGTCACTGAGCTATGTTGGAGTTAGTTCATCTTACAAATAGGTTCAGAATACAGTATCCTGATATCCAGTATACAATATGTCCGCTGAAAACAATGTAGATTTTGGACTCGTTGGAAGGTTTATGCACAATTTCTGGTAGTTGAATCTTCCTGACACAAAGGGAAAGGTTTATGCAAATAAACTGTCGTTTATTCCTGAAGGTCACATGCATTCAGCGTTGCCATGTGACTTGGACTGTGAGAATGGGTTATAACAGATGCGTTGCTGTCAAAGAAAACGCAACACGCCTACGATTTGTTCAGCACCTGTCCGCTTTAGAAGGAGCTGTGACTTCTCAGAGGCGCAACGCTAGCCAGGTACAGTATATCCTACCGAGAGGCTCCGTTCTTTGCATCCGCACATCCACTACATGGAAAAGCATCACACACAAGAACCACTGTCTGACGCCCTGTTGGAGGGAAGAAAATATCTATATACCGTATATATTTATTAAAAAATAAGCATTGCAGTTACACTATCAGGTAACGCAGCAAAATCTCCCTCCAAGCCACAAATCCCTCGCCGGAGATGCCTGACTTCAGAAAGCAGCTTTGCGCTAGAAATAAGCGAGCCTGATTGACGTCACTGAAACCGACGCACAGCGACCTGAGACCACAGCAGCAGCAACAGCAGCAGCAGCAGCAACAGCCAATTACACTGGCAGGCACTATCTCCGGGAAATAACGGTAAGGCGGCGATAAACTAGAATTTAGGATTGTAGGTGTCCACGGCTCACAAATGCATTTTTTTTCCTGCGGTCATCTCCTTTTTCTCGGTGCGCCTAGCATGACATCCCTGCCTGACGGAGGAGCGTAGAAATACTATTTCAAATAGGGGTTTTGCGGCTGGCCTGTGTGAAATCACAAGAGTGATGCTTCGCTACTTCTGCGATCATGACAGATAACACAGAACAACAACAGCAACCGTCGCCCTGCACATCATACGTGTGCTCGCTTAGCATTATTTATTAAAAAAACAAATCCCCGAAGCCTCCGTTCGCATGACATCTCGAATAAGTTTTCGTTATTTTCATGATAAATGATTATTTTTATTTGCTTCGATTTTCATCCCCGCGACGGTGATGCCCTGTTCCCTTGACACATCGGAAGTTAGCAAGGTTACAGAGCAAATAAATGGCTTGTTGATGCAGAGAATAGATAGAAGATAGCTCAACTGTTTAACTCACAGGAGTACTGTGATTACTGAATTGCTCAGGCATACCTCGTCTCTCCCCTCCTCAGAAAAGCCAGATCTTCCTTTTTTTCCCGAAAGAAATTCCTAATACTTGCACAAATAGTTCCTTGGGTATGTATGAGGATGTTATTTGTAGACGTAAATGTATGTACGCGCTTGTGTTTTGCTTGGGAAACAAAACATTTCAATTTGAATTGGTGTGATGATTTAAACGGGTGAATACTTTGTAATGTTCTGTAACACAAACGAGTATTTGTAACATTTTCACCGAGGTTTCGTTTTTAGGAGGGTGTCGAGAAAAGAAAGCACT
The DNA here is from genome assembly GCF_055471065.1 of Atractosteus spatula. Classification (NCBI taxonomy): domain Eukaryota; kingdom Metazoa; phylum Chordata; class Actinopteri; order Semionotiformes; family Lepisosteidae; genus Atractosteus; species Atractosteus spatula. The sequence continues at coordinate 17,199,414 of NC_142723.1, forward strand.
TTTAATGAGAAGCAACCAATTAAAACCAATTAAATTATAATTTAAGCATGCGCACCATTTAAAGACCCTCTGATTTTGTTTCTCCACTCGTTTCTTTGGCAGAGCCTCCAGTGATACTAGAAACAGAGGTATTTTCTTTCCCCGCTGCAAAGATAAGATGGCTTCCTCTTCAAATATTGAAGAAGACGAGAGTCTGAAAGGATGTGAACTTTTTGTGCAGAAACACAACATCCAGCAGATCTTGAAAGAGTGCATTGTGAATCTCTGCATAGCAAAGCCAGAACGACCCATGAAATTCCTCAGAGAACATTTTGAAAAGCTGGAAAAGGTTAGTATAAGTGTGAATGATCTGTTTATGCCGAGTGACTTCAAGTCAGGGGTGTGATGGAGTAATTCCATATTAATAACAACCAACTTATCTCAATTGCAATCCTTAAATACGTTTAATTTATGAATTTATACTGAATATCAAAATAGTGTATCCTGTGATGGAATTAGTAAAAAAAAAGTCTGTATTTTTATGTTTTAAAATTTTTAATAAATAGACTTTTTTTAATATATACTCAACAGGTAAACGAGCTACATTGCAGTTACAGTGATTGTTTTCCCAATACCATTTATTGCCACACGAAACGAGAATTTATTTCATGAGAACGGATGGGTTAATGCTAAGGTTTGCAGGTTAAGTGGTGAAAAAAATAATCACAGATTCTTTGCTGGAGACCTCATGCTTTGCCTGTCGTGATCTGGTAAAGATGGCGGATTAGCTCAATACACACAGCCTCATATGTACAGTGAACGCACTGTTTCTAGAACAACACTTTGTCAAAACTTCACATAATTACAGACACATTATACATGAACTGGGCGAATTGTACATAGAAAAGTAGATGGATATTAAGTGAGAGTACTTGATAGTAGTTCTGAGAGTGGTAAATGGAAGTGGCTAGGAAGACAGACATCGAAGAGCCCAGTAGAAGTGGCTGCAGGCAAACCTGTCTGTGCACTGATGGACCTGGGCAGCTGCACTCTTCCCCTGGAGAAGAAATACCAGCTTCAATCACGACGTGATATATTCATCACGGAATTAATATTTCATGGGCCTCTATACCAGTCCCCTGCATATCGAGTGTTCTGCTGTAGGAAGTTATTGTAAATCCACAATGTGCTATGAAGACAATGCACCTGGACGTTCTACAACAAAAATAATGCCAAAAATTATTAATAATAATTGCCTAAATGGTGCTTATTAAAAGATACTGAGTATCTGCTTGTTGACAGTTAGCCATTGAATGAATTACAGAGGTATATATCAGCACGATGTATTAAAAGCTGTACAGGGAGCTCATGAGTGACTCGGCCTCACAGGACCAAGCCTGGGCCATTTCACCAGCTGACTCACTGGGCCCTTATCTACCGAGGGGAGAGCTGGGATTAGTCAGCAGGGTTGTCTTGGCTCCTGTCGACGCAGAGACCCCTGCAACCTCCCGGGCGATTACAGGCTGTATTGTCTTCGGTGAGGGGTGCGCTGCTCTTCCAGTCGGCGACGGATGAACTGCGTGGGGCCGTGTAGTTTTGTGAGGTGTCCAAAGACGAGGGGTTGAAAATTGGGCAAGTCGGAGGAGTCTACCTGCACTTCCTGATTCTCCCCTGTGTGCGGTTGCAGGGTTCATAGGTTGTGTGCACATGGAACACATTGTGTTTACAAATCGGCTGGGTTGATAACACTAGATAATTGATCATTCTTTTTTAAATAAACTATTTTAATCCTTGTCCTGATATTCCATTTCTTCCATATGAAATATTCTCTGGGTACACTCCTTGATGCTCTGTTCTCCTGGTTGGCCTCGGCTTTTGCCTTTTTGACCAAAATTAACGGTTTCAGCAAATCCAATTCTGAACGGACTTACCGCGGGTCACTACAGTGATATCAAACTGAGAAAATTGCCCCCCTAACACCCTACCCTCCTGATTTGCTCCACCGGTAAAGGTGCTCTCCAGAGTGTGTGGTGAGTTCTCTGTTCCACACGTCAGGGGTTCAAGCCTGTGTCATTTCACAAGCGGGAGGGACAGTGTGGGAAAAGTCAGTCAAGGCTCTCTGTGTAAACACAGGAACTCCTGAAGCCCCCCCCCCCCCCCAGACACTTGTAAGTGTGCAGTGCTGTTGCAGATCTTTAATGAAATACAACGTACCCTTGTTATCACCTCACACTGGCCATCTCCCAGAGCAAAGTTAAGTAGGGATGCATTTTTCACTCTTCCTGTCAAGCTTATACAGCATCACTTTGCAATGGTGTTGAGTAAGGGTGCCTGGCTAGACCAGTGTGTCAGTCTCAGTGCCTGTTGTTCTTTCTGTTTATGTAATTTAGCATTACACATATCCAAAGCACAAGAAAGACGTTCTAGCATTTCTGCTCATTTTCACGGAGTGAAGGTGTGTATGGTAATGAGTTTACCCACGATAGAAACTAAAGGCCCCGTGTAGGCCAGACACTTCTGATTAACAGACGTGGGAAAGAACAAAATGTCGCAAGTTGAAATATTTCTTTTGACAGTCTGTGACGTCTTTTAGCGCCCCAAATATAGCCTTCTGGCAAATCTTAAAAGCAGAGGTCAGTTTTGATCTGTCTCGCAGTAAATGTCCTGGGCCTGATCACTGTTAAAAAGCCTTTTCGATAGCTAAGACAGTGTTTGCCTTGTAATTATGCGCTGTGGTTGGGGCACACTTTGTGTGACATGGACAAAAAAAAAGAAAGAAAGTGAGAAAGGGGAATGATCAAATAGCTGCATGTTGTCTTGCTTGACAGTAGGAGTAGAAGTCTTTGAATTATAAATGGACCTTCCCTGAACCTTTCCGGAGACTGGAAGATTAAAAATACATGCCTCAAAATCTGCAAAACAGAAGAAAGTTCTGTGGTGTGCTCATCTTTTGGTTAATGGTTTTCCTTGTGAAATACTAAACCGTCTTTCTCATTTCTGTCTTCAGTTGTGGTCTGATTCTGAACTCTTCTATATTGCATGTGATTAGCTAACAGATAATATTGGGTTTTGTTTGCTATGGAATGCAGTGCCCACAGGCAGTTCCAGTTCTTGCTGTGTCCTCACAGTGTTGTCTGCACATCTTTTCCACTACTTACATTTTTTGATCCGCATGAATACTGAATCATTCAGGAAGAGAGGGTCCATAATGGCTCAGGCCACCCACCAAGCTCGTGATAACTAAACCTTGCAAAAACCATTTCCTACAATGTCGTGATCAGAAGTGATAAGATGGTTTAGCAGTGTTCTCTTTTTGTGTCATAAATTAGGGTGTAATAAGGTCTTTATTTAACTTTGCAGTCAGTGTTCTGTAACATAGAAATAAGCAAGATAGGGCAGTAAGGTCAGACATTAATTTTCCCAGAAAATTAAAATAAAAGTATAAACTTCTATCAGTCATTTCCCTATCCATCTGACCTTTTAGGCTTTAGAAAAGAGATAGTGCATATTGACTGACTTGTGATTTACATTACAGAAGTCTCCTCATGATTTAACTGACAGTCTGCCTTTCTTTCCTCTCTTTGAGGTCTATTTGAAGTGCTTTAACAGGAAATCTCCTGGTCTGGAGGTTTTTTTGTTGTTATTTTGTGGTGTTTATTTAGTTCTGGGATGCTGGGCAAAGAAAGAGCTCCAGTAGCATTGGTTCTTCCAGTGACAGGTCAGAAGGCGTGCATGTTACTTGCAATACTGCTGCAGCAATTGCTTTTGCGAGGAGGTCAGAAGTTGTCACACCCAAGGGCGAACTGTTTTTGGGGCGCCTCACTTTTTTTGGACTGTGATGACCTGTGGGAATCTGTCTGCCTTTCCTTTGACATGCAAGCCGTGCTGTTTCAGCTCCCTGCTGGCAGTCTGTAAAGTCACAGTCAGCCTGAAGGCCCATCGTGGGGAGTTTGTGCTTGTGATTTCGCACTCTGTGTAGGAGTGCGGTGACAAACCAGGTTTAATAGCAATTAGCACTTCTGTTCTCTCTTCAAGATGCCACTGTAAGATATTTCGCTGAGGCTAGGGGTGCACATAGTTGTTCTTCCCCATACTGATTCCAGAACACCAACATGTTTTTTGGAATGTGGGGACCATTGTCCATATTGCCCCCATTAAAACAGATTTATGGCTTCCTGTTCTTTTTGTAAAACCTCCGTCAAGATACATAACAAGACAAAGGCGAATGAGCTAATAGAAGTTAGGATGAAAATGAGTGTCCAGTTCTGGTGATGTAGCCAATGATAAAGATAGCTGTGGTAATGGCTGAAACTCAGATTAATATCTCAGAATTGGAAAGCTAAAATTCTCCACTCAGTAATTTATTATTTTTACTTTAGGAGCTTGTGGGAAAGACATAAATTATTATAAGTAACTGTAAATGAGATAAAAAAAACACATTCAGCATGACTGAAACTACCATGGTAACTACTGGTCGCTGTTATATAATTTGAAAAATGTGAGTGAAATGTGAATGATAAGGCTCTTATAAAAGAAGATGTTTCAGATACTGTCTGTAAAGTGTCTTGACCCTTGTGGCTTGAAATGTTGCATTTGACATCATAATTTTGTATTCGTATAGTTCTTTATTTTTTCCTGTGCATAATGTCCTTTGGAATTAAAGTAATCTTCTTTGCTTCCAATACCATAGCTAGTGATCTCTTTAATTCGTGGAAATGCCATGTAAGTGGTTTCCATGTCTTGTGTGTTTTAATTACAGTTAAAATAGTTTAAAAAAACATAACAGCATTTTCTCAATCTGAATTTCACAAACCAGGTATTACGGTTAGACAAATGCAGCTTATAAGGCACTATATATTATGGCAAGCCAGGCCAGGATAAATCGAGAACTGCTTATGTCCTGTTTCTAAGTATTGAATCTTAATCCTATTTCTTTAATGTCAAAATAAAAGAACTGAAGATTCAATAGATGCATTTTACATAATATACAGCTTCAATTCTTTTTATTATTTGAAGAACAATGACTATTTCAGTGTTGAGTTATAATGCAACATTGCTTTCTTATTCATGCACTGTTTTTGAGAATTACTGAAGTTTACCATCTTCATCTTAACGGTGACAAGAAGGGACAAAAGGATTATAGTTAATCTTTTAAAGCTGTTTATTTGATAGTAGGAGCTTTTTAGCAGACTCATTCATCGCAGCACAATGCTGATATGATTTCTAGTTATTTCACTGATTTGAGATGCAGGGTATGCTTACATATTTCTGCAACATTTCCCATTTCAGTGTTGATGGTTAGTTTCTGCAGTTGAGAATGACAACACAAAAGTCTTGCAAGCTCCCTGACTGCTTTTAGTCATATCTTGTTCATCAAAAGAAACTTATCGCTGCTTTCAAGTACACGTTTAGAAAAATGAAACATTTTAGTTTATTAATTTAAAATTTTTAATAATGCATAAGAATTTGATTGGTGATAAATTTTGATGAGCAAGGATTTAATTTGACTGGCGCACTATCAAACCCAGTGAAATTTAAGAACGAAAATGCAGGAAGCAACCAAAATGTCTTGGTTATCAAGAAAGCAATGCCTGTATGTTAGAAATTTTGCAGGCCTGACAAGGTCACTTCAGATGAAAACCGTCAGCATTGGAGTCAAGTCCTGTAAGTTTTTGTATTGACCACTCTGATGGACACCAGCCAATGTGCCAGATATTCAGAACAATACTCTTTAATTCTTGTGCACAAGAGATCGGTGGATGAGAGGTGTTTAGTACAGAACTCCATTTGGAGTGATTGAGGGCAACTTTACACACCGCCACACTGATCGGGTCCTGGAACACCCTGCCCTTTCTGTGGGCATCTCCAGGATGACCAGGAAGACAACACATGTCCTCGTGTTGATCATGTAACGGAGGCTTTCTTGGGCAATCAGGTGCACTGCGGGATGATGTGAGTGTGGGCACAAGAGAAAAGGGACAGAGACTCCCAGGAAAGCATCTGCAACCTGCAGCAAAGCGTCTGTCACAGATATACAGCTGGTGTTGCTTCCAGTGGTGACACTCTACTGCACTGGGACTTTGACAGTAGACCCCCTCTCGATTAGTCCTGTAGATGACATGTCAGTCTGTTCTATAATGTCAGTGCACCTAGTAGGTGAGATTTGGTCATTTTTCTGATAACATTCTCATGATTATGTTGCATTTTCTAAATGATAAGTTATTTCGATACTCAGTATATCATAAAGCTACTAAATCAATTAAAACTGAATTTTTTTTGTAGGTCTTTAACTACTTCAGTTATTATATTTTAATCTGCATTATTAAGATTTTTTTTGTTTGCTGTCTATGCTTTTGTAAATGTAGTTTAAACTATGTGAAAACATCTGTTAACTATGCATTTTTATTTTATTCGACCTCTGATGAAGTGGCGATTTTTGAACGTACGGGTTTATAATATTACAGTCAAGGCTCTGTAACATTGCGGGGTTCATAGAAATAAATGCATGCGTGAGCCATTGCAGATATCAGAAGCTTCCATGACATTTTAATGAGATCCCAGCAGGACTGTCGGGATCGAACGAATGTGCTTTTTCTGTGCTTGAAGTCTTTGATGAAGAAGAATGTTCAGAATAGAGTCTCTTGTACAAATAATCTGGTGAAGGTCAGTTGCCTGTTTTTTTTATCTATATGAGGAAACAGCAGTATGAATATGTCCATTTTTATAACACAGAGGCCTGAGCTCAAAAAGTAGGACTGTACAGTATGTTACATCTTAGGTAGTACTGAGCCAGTCGTGTATTTTTTTCCATATTTAACTTATTCTCATTGATCTCTGGCTGTAACCCAAGAGACAGAGTATGACAGGATAGAATCGCTACTAGACAGAAGAGCTTTGCTGGAATTTTCCTCTCCTCTTTTTATAATCAATGTGTTTCCATGCTGATCTGTTAATTTCAGATTCTGTTTAATCCCTTTCATGTGAGACTAACAACACAAGACCGTCAGAATTACTCATAACCTTTGACGAATTATAATGAACTTTTTTCACTGCTAAAATAGGAGGCTTTCTGAAATGAGTGCAAAAAACGTAGGAAAAGTGAACTTTTATCTTTTTAGAAGAGGAGCTGTTGCTGATTGTGAAGATTTCATTGCATTCATCCATCCATTTTTTAACCAGATTTTCCATTCAGGGTCGTGGGGGATAGGGGTACACTCTGCACAGCACGCATTCTGTCACAGGACACAACGCTAATCACAGACACGCACACACTCACACCGAATTTTCCCAGGAAACAGTTATTGGACTGTAAGAGGAGACTGGAGCACCCAGAGGAAACCCCACAAACACGACCAGAACATGCAAACTCCACATTGATAGTACCCGACGTCTGGAAGTGAGTCTAGGGCCCCTGTGATATTGAACCATTTTCCTCCCTGAAACTGTAACTCAGCTTGGGTAACTGCTGCAATCTCTGCAACAGCACCAGGGGAACTGACTCTCTGTGCACATTTCCAACAAGCTCAGATCATGGCAGGTACTCACACAGTGTGCTCCAGTCTGTCAGGTTCTGTACGATCTGTAATCTGCTTCATAAATAATACCTGCTCTTTTGTTGTGATTATCAGAGGTGTGAAACGAAATTGCAGAAGTTCTATCTGTCTTACCTTTGTTTATGATTTATTCTTTTAAGTATATCAAGAATTTTATTTGGACCATTCTGAGGGGCAGAGCAGTTAAGTTTAATCCAATGCAGATGACTTTGGTGTCTATTTCCATCAAGATAATTTCTTTAAAAATGCTGAAAATACCATATACTAAACTTGTGGAGCACTTTTGGGTTTTGGATGGGTATCAGAGCAGTCAGTAGCCATATGTGACAAAATCAGCACATCTTGGGCTCATGTTTAATTTCCTTTTCATTTTGTTTGCGGCTTCATCTGTTGCAGATATCCTGATCTGGAAAATGTATCCTGTGGTGTATTTCCATATCTGTGTCTGTGTCTACAGATCAGCCCACACACCCAGACACCCAGTCAGGCCCTTTTATGTGTTAGCAAGCATGTTCATGAGCTAAACCATCTGGGATTACAGTATCTTCAGTGATTCTGAAAGCAGTTGAGTTCTGTTGAATCTGTTGCGTTAACAGGGCCATCTTAACCTAATTATTGTGCGTTTGGAAAAAAAATCCTTAGTCTCTGTTGCTGCCTGCATAAACTACCACAGCCAGCCATAGTATTATTTATGTGGTGTAGTAAAACATTAACAGAGTTCACACCTTAACTTAAAATACTGTCTTCTGCTGCCCAAATAACCTTAAATCTTCAAGTGTGCACAAAATGAGAGTACTCTGATTATAACTCTTTTGATTTCGGCATCTCTTGGTGATTCTCCTTATCATACTGTGAATCACAGTGGGGGTAATTTATATGTTTGACAACTTTGTTAAAGCTTCAGAACTTATTAATGGGTTTTGTTGTACCCTAAACAATGAGTTGCAGCCCACAGACCACCTTTAATTACATAGTAATCCAAATTCTTTTTTATGTTCTTATATTTTCTGTAGTCTTGATAAATTGTATTTAATCATTTGGATTTGTTCTTAGTAGGAGTGTAGGAAGTTAATGGTCCTTACTGTGGATAAGTAAATATATGAGGTCCCATTAAATTACTGTGACACCATCTTCAGTCAGCATTATAAATCTTAAGTCTGCAAACGAGAGGAGGCACAGTGATCTGAGGATCATACCCAGTCACTGCCTTCTTCAACATATTTGAATGGTATTTCTCTTTGGGAGCTTTGGTTAATAGAGTTCCCAGCACCTTTCTGCTCCTAATGAAGTGGTCTAATCTGTAAAAGCTCACACAATAGAGTAGCTTTTTAAGTGTTGTTTTGATTGTTTACTGATTAATGTGGGAAATGAATGTGGGACCGAGCTCCGAATATCACAACATTCAAACTGGAACTTTGTTGGGGTGGCATGCTTTATGTCAAGTAGGGTTTTTGGCAGTCTAATCGTTGGGTTAATGTTTAGTTATTAAGAAATGTGGATGTTATTTTCTGATTTTTCCGTGCTCCCGAGGTTACTCTTTGCTGTGGCAAACACAATGTGGGAGCAATATGCACTGCGGTTTACTGTCATAGTGTACTCTTCTTCTGTTTCCTCCGGTCACAAGTTCTCACATGTTCTCCCGTGTGATGACACATGTGATATTAAGGCCGTTACGGGTGTCATCATATGTATCCCCCAGGGCCAGCAGCTGGAGCCTTGAGAGAATGCTCTCAAAGAGTCTGGCACACAGTTCCAGGCCATGCCATATTGGATGGTACAGCAGTAAAGCTGGGCTTTATACATTGTCACTGTGACAGTGCTGAAACACAATGACTGACTGTAAATAAGCAAGGATTTAATACTGTTAGTTTGTATAGAGGGTTCAATCCAGAAACTCCCTGTCACATAAAATTTAGGTCTCAGTGACATCTTATTGCAGATATACAATAAGATATATAAATTGGCCCAGGAGGACGAATCAGCACTAAAGATGTGGTTTGCAAGCTGGAATGTCTACACAGAATTCAATGCAGAATTCGCAGTCGGTCATTCAATTCCATGGCAACCACAGCAAATCACTAACTGCTGTGAAAACACACATGCGAAGAAAGGAAGTGTCTCATTTGTTTTCATGGAGGTGCCATGGCACCTGTGAACTGCCTGTGCAAATTGTTTGCCTGCAAATAATAATTCTGCAAAAGGTTGTGTAGGATCCTAATATCCTCCATGAAGACGTAGGCAACTTCACTGAAGTCAATGAAATGTTGTCCTGGAGCAGAGAAACAAAACAACTGTCAGTCTTAAAGTCACAGAAACCACAAGAAGACTCGAGGGGAAAAAAATGATGAATGATTTTGTTTTTGATTTTAAGGGTCAGATAATTACATACTGAAATTAGACATCTTAAGCAACAACACTGCTTATCATGGATTGGAAAATATTTTTTTGGGAGGGATTTCAATATTCAACATTTTCTGGATATTAAGAGTATTTTGTCTCAATACGAATTCATTGCAGAACTCTAAACTGGGAAATTATATATAGGTATAAAGCTAAGCAAGGCTAGGTCTGGTCAGTACTGGGGTGGGAGAGTCTAAGTAAAGCCAGGTTGCTGCTGATAGTAGTGTTGGTGGACCAGTAGGTGGTGCTCTTCCCTCTGGTCTAGACCTTTAAAGATTAATTTCCCAGTATTGTGACTGGGAACACGCTTCTGTAGAATGTGCCACCCACCAGATGAGATGTAACCTGATCTCATCAGATCTCAAGCTGTGAAAGTCTGGGCCTGGCCACTACTGGTCAGATGGGAAAGCTCTAAAGAACACCAAGCTGCTCTTGTAAGCGATGCTGGTGGTCCAAAGGTGTCATTCTTCCTTCTGAATGGGAATTTTCAAACCAAAAGCCCAGTATGGTGAACGGAGACCCTATACTGTTGACAGTGCTATGCTTTTGGATAAGAGTGTCAAACCAATGTCCTGACTTTATGTCATGGGGCACGTTTCCAAAGAGCAGGTTTGGTAACCCCTCTCTCCTGATTCACATAGTCTGGCCTTCCTAAAGTCCACCTTAACTCAGCTGGAGATCAACTTCTCGCTACTCACTACTCCCCTGATCTGCTGTGTAGTAGGACCACCAGCCCATAATCTCTGCCACATATCTGCCACAGGGCTCCGCACTGTGAAATGTGAAATATGTGAAATCCCTCCTACAGTATGTACAAAGCTCTTGGGAACCCTGTGGAATATTGTTAATATAGTACTTGTAAGACATTTCAGTGATGCTCCCAGTATGCTTGCGTATTTTGGGAAATGTGTTTTCTTGCATATGTTTTTTCATTGAAAGGTCATAAATATTTTCCTATTGTTAAAATCATTCTTTTCCGGTTTTAAAATCCTGCATAGCAGCTCTGCACAAATAACCAGGAGATTCTGGATGAAGAAACTATGCCATTGAAGATACTACTGCAGCTGATATAAGTTGCTTTTATATAATATCTAATCAAATTATAAACATTCTCCAAACATGCAGATCAAAATTAATTACGTGATTGTTATTGGTGTCCAAAACTTTGATATTTCAGTACATTACAGAACTTTCACTTTGTGTTTATCTTGAAATACAGTAGTATGAAGTATTAAAGCTAGATACATGCTGATATAGAATCCCCAATTGTGACCTTGATGTCAAAGAAATCAAAAGCCACTGTTAAGTGGTTTTTATCAGAATCTTGAAACATTGTACACAATGTGATGAACTAAAATTAAGTGTCAATATCCTTCGTTAATGACACTGAAATCATTTCCCTTTTGGATGCATGCCTAAATTCTGCCTGTCACATATGCTAATTTCAAGTCATACTAATTTTCTGACATTTCTGACACCAGCTTTGACAAGATGTACTTGGATTCTTCTGGATTATGAACTTTAGCTGAATGCAAAGACTGAAATAATAGTATGTTTTCCTGGTAGAAAACAGAAACATACATAGAATATAGAGCATAGGCTATATATAGAAAGATATACACTAAATACTTAAAAAAATAAATGTACATGTCTTTCCAAGCCATTCCATAAATGCACAAAGCTGTATTTTCCCCCATACTCACCTTTGTGTGTTGTGTAATGTCAGAATCAAGAACCAGTTTTTTCACCCTCCTTTTATAAGTGTAGATTTAATGCATGAATTTATTCCTTAACATTTTTCTTGGACACATTGAGCACACTTTATAATTGTCCAAGCATTTAATTTGTCGGCCCATTCTAATTCTTCTTCCTGCACTACTAAAGGTAAAGCTCAGCCACATTTTCATTAATGACGGCATACATCTTACATCACCCTTTATTCAACATTAATAACAAAGACTTTCTCACTGTGTCACGGACACAGACATGATACGTTATCTGCACTCTACTGTTCTACCAACCCTTTTAACTGATTAAGCACATTTTCTGTAAACTGAAAGATCATATGCAGGTGTTTCAGTGCTTAGATTACAGGTGTATTGATTTACAGAAAATTATAATTAGGAGGATTAAGGTTTATGAAGTTATCTTAGCTGAGATAATCTTTGAGTATTGGATATCTGACTTAACAATGCACAGGCTGTTTCACCTTACTGTACTAGCTTGGAAAGGAAGAAACAGAATGCTTTTGTTTAAATAAGTAGAATATGTAGCAGTATATTTTTCCAGATTAAAATATGAATCTCTCTGAAATGTAATTATTTAAAATTAAAACTGGGAAAGAAGAGATCTGTCATTTTGATCCCCAAGGTGAAGTGAAGCCAGTTGTTTTATGTCTAAACTGAGTGCTTGTTAGTTGGTCTGTTAGAAATGTAGGTACTGTAGCTTTCGCCACACGTAATGTTAGTGTGAGAGTTTCGAAGTCTGTTGGTTTTGGGGAAATCCATTATGACATTTGGGGATGATATTTGACAAACTTATATAAAGGAACTACTTGAATGTGGGTGAAATTGGCAGACGACAGATTTTAATTTAATTGATTTTAATGCTTTACGTTTCTTTCTTATGTCTGCAAGTTTTTCTTAGTTCAAAAGATTCTTAGAAGGATAGCTACTGTAGAAATCGTCAGATGCCTGTATGACTACAGAGAGATATTGATATAACAGGTGCATTTGAAACGTTTTATTGTGGAGCTGTTTTCCTCCTTAGTCACTGATGTTTTGCAGAATACAGAATAATTAATGAATAATTATGAAATGGATTTTTCCATAGTTATTTTCGGAAGCCTTTACTGTGTTTCCTTTGCTCAACAAGTGACATGGCAGGGAATTACATTTCTGTTGCAATTGCTGTGGTTTGAGATTTCACCACTCAAACAAGTAGTCTGCTTTGAGCCTTTGCTTTTGAAGTCAGTGCCTGCTACCGCAAGAATTAGGGCTCTTTCTAATTTTCCAAAAGATTAAACTGAAGCACAAGCCCTCTCTTTTGAAGTTTATCATATGGATTCCAGTTGGACCAACATTATGGTTTACCATCAGCAGCTAGTAATTAAGCTGCAGCTTTCAGAGCTGAGCACATGAGGCAAATGTGCTATATCAGGGATTATGCATTAACCAAGTGAGGACTGGGAATGGTTTATTCACAAAGCAAACGTATTATCTGTGTGGGGATCAATGTCAGTTAGATTTTTCAGCCTCCTGGGATCGCAGGTGCACAACAATGACTTTAGCTGTTGTGTTGAGAGGAATTTATATCTTGTACAGTGCCAGTGGAGGAGAGGGGAGGAGTGCAATAAAGTTGTCAGTGATGGAGATACAGTGCCTTTGACAGCAGTGACAGTGAGATTTCCGCTCGATGATGTCCTGAATGGAGATATTTGCTTGTATGGCAATTCTTTGTGCACACACCCTAAAGCAGCTGTGAGTTTGAAAAGTAGTCTGTTCTCTGGATAAGAGAAGAGAAGATTCAAATTATTTAAGCAAAAGTTTTCAACAATGACCTTCTGTCGATCTTTAAAGTTAGGTTTCTGGAGGAGGACTGAGGACATTTTGACTGTGACAGAAAACAACAACAACAGCAATAATAATAATTGCATTTTACAGTTGCGCCTTAAACATGCTGGAATGGATATTACATTCTTTTAAGTTCCGGTTAGTGAAAAGCTGGTCTTCTTCATGCACTCTGAGATAAGAGGGACACAAAATTTACACATTAATCTAGTTCCGAAGAGCAATATCTTTTTTGCAGTAAGGTGACAAAAATTTCCAGTGACGTTGTGCTAGTGCATTATACAATTCTAACACACTTTAATTCAAATTTTTTGAACTATCCATTCTAACTTTCTCTTTTTGCTTCCCCATATGGCTTCCCCATATTGTCTAGCAGATGAAAACTCTGTATGAATATAAACACTTGAGTCTTTTTCATGTGTGGCTTCTTCAGGCTCAGGATGTCTCATCTGAAAAAAAAAAAACTTGTATTTGCCTGGAATCGAACGTGGGCTTTGCTCGTGGCAGGTGAGAATTCTTCCACTGAACTACCAATGTGCCTTCAAAGTGCAATCACATTATTTTTGAGAAATGTGCCATAAAACTAGATTAGACAACCCCACACACACACACAGACACACACAATCCCCCCTCTGCCTAAAACATTTTTTGAGTGAGCAGTAGGATCGAGTGGGTTGTTCTGCACTGATGGTATTCTGCCTGAGGTAATTGAAGTGAGTGACAAAAGACCCCCAGAAGACATGCATTTCAAAGCACTCCCTTGTTAGGATGAGCATCATGTGTTAACAACATGCAGAGACAAGTAACGGTGTCGGGTTTTGAAGGACAGGTAACTAGCTTACGCACTGACCTGGCCTTGCTTCACTCTATAGACCGGAACAGAACTGACGAAAATGGCTCGATGATGCTGAAGAAGCATGGTGGTCTCCTTTTTCTTTTGTTATGATCCTATCTTCGAGAATCTCGAGTTGTTTGGAGGGGCAATGCCATCAATATTTTAACAAGACTGTCTGGAGAAAGGTGTGGCGGTCTCTGTGGGTGGCTTGAGGAGCTTCTGTCTTTCTTCCCAGGCCCTGAGCACAATAAACACTGAGGCTCTCTGAGCCCAGCCAGGGGCTGACGATCTACAACGCCTGTGATTTATTGAAAATCAAGCAAATAAAAATATCCTGCCTCAGAATTTTATCTAGAAACAAAAGCCTTCCTGCACACTTGTCCTGTGTTTTGTCTACAGAGACTACACTGCTACTGTATATAGGAGAGTCTGGAATGAGCCCTGCCCAGAACATACTCTGGCTTTAATGGCCTACAGTATAAACACCTTTTCTTATCTGTTCAGAAAACCCAAAGAAAAAAAATCCTCTGTGAAATTATTAGAATGAATAAATAATTCTTATTGTTATATGTTGCCTTGTAGCTTCTTGTATGTCACATTTTGCTGGAGCTCTTCAGCACTGCAAACCACAAATGTAAGTACCTAATCTCGCTATCCACTGCTGCTGAAAAAAAATATTAGGAGATGGTTTAAGCACAGGATACATACAGTGGGTTGGATACTGGAGTAAAAGGGGCATCAGTGCCTCAGAATCAGTGACGTGACATGTTCTTAAGTAAAGTGATGAAACCCAGACTTACTGCTGGGGTGCAACAGTGTATTCTGCAGCTTGCTGGTGTATTTTTTGTTTCATAAATGTTGTCAGTTCTACTTTGCAAGCCCAAGTGCTCGTTCTGTTTTAGCAAGGTCCTTGGTTATCAACACAGCTCTTCTGCTGTGCTGTATAGTAGAAAAGAAGGGAGTGCTTCTATCACCAGACTTCAAATGGGAAACATTGACTGCTGCATTGAGCACTTTTTAACTTCAAGACGGGGAAAAACATTCTTATGGACACATCACTGAAGAAAAGGAGGTCTGACAGTAGCTCTTGAAGGTTTCTTCTGATGTGTTTATTGAGAGGACATAACCTTTCCCCTCTGGAGACCAAGGTCACAAGTATAATGAGTTTGATGCTCTCATATTAGCCTCTAGTGAACATCAACAAAGCAAAACCTGTATTGGCACAGCACAAGACCTCAGCTGAAGGTGAAAAAGATTTATTACTTTATAGACTGTACAGCCCTTTAGTCTCCTTAACGAGCGGTCACTCTATAGCAGGATATTTGAGACAGGGGGGAACAGCATGGCTGGACAAGATGAAGCGGTTTTCTTGAGGAACAAAAGACCATATGAACAGTACTCTTTTCTCTGTGGCACCTTTCACAGAACATAATCGAGGAAAGAATCAGTGGGCAAGATGGGATTTTCTTCTCAGAAAACCTTTTCTTTTCGTCCCAGAGGTTTCATTGATTCTGCTGAAAAAGGCTGTCATCCTCCTTCCACGACAGTGCGTGTGGAGTCCCGGAGCCTGAAGATATTGCTCCTTCTCTTGCCTTCTTTTCCGCTCAGATTAAACTATTCTTTCTGCTCTCCAGCCCTGAGACTGGCCGCTGCGGTCTGGCAGGGGATGCTCATTTTGCGTCTCCTTGCGAGCTGTTTAAGGGATGCACTAAGCATGCACTAAGCCTCCTGAATAGCAGTGGCCTCTCGTCATATTGTTTTCCCTGTTCTTCCCTGCCCCCTCCCTCTCCGCTGCTCTCAGCGAGACGGTGACGCAGTACAGCATAGTGAAAGCAGAAATGTCAATGAAGAAAGAAGGGCACACTGCGCCTGAATCCGAGAAAATACCGCTAGGGATGACAGCTCAGTGCAGAGCTGAATTATCTGACGACATTGCAGAAAGACAGCTTGCGCCGGAGCCCATCATTTGAGTATGCAGCTGCGTAATGCGAATGTTTAATCAGCCTACTGTGCTGTTAGGTGACATTTAAATCCTCATTAATATTAATACAAGGGGATGCTGATTTCAGAACAAGGTCTTGTCTGATGCTTTGGCAACTGTGAGCTAGATCTCTGGTGAACAGGAGAATGCAGAATTTTTGTGCGTGTGTGTGTGAGCCTGTGCGCTCGCTCTTCCTTTCCCCTGATCTGCGCGACCGTCGTTTTTAGCTGCGCTTCGTCCTCACCGAGGGTGAGATGCCCCGTTGTCATGGCAACGAGTGAACGTTAAGGTGTTCACCTGGGGGTGAGGGTCTGTCTCGGCGTTTCGTCCTGTGGCCGGGGGGGGAGCGCGCGCACGCTTGGCAATATTATTCATACCGCTGTTTCTGGGGACTGCAGCCCCCCGCGCCTCGTGCGGGAAGGTGTCTGGGGAGGTGGATGCTTCAGTAGTTCAGTGATGGCAGGTGCGCCTCGGCCACACGCCCTTGCTTGTGCATGACAGAGCAACTGGGGCAGTACGGGCCTCCTGCTGTGGAATTACTGGTTGAGTAACACGGAGCCCCGCAGAAGACTACCGCATGGCATGGTAAATACAGAGCTCGTGTTATTGCTGTTCTTAATTACTGCCATTAGGGCTGTGTTATTCTTGATGTAACAGTGATAGCATACTGTTCTAATCGAAATGTATCTACAAAGCTTAGTCTGTGTGATATTGTCTTTGTTTTCAATCATAATAGGAGGAGTTCCTCTTTTTATGATTCTCATCAGATGTTAATCACAGTGGTTATTTGTTCATGTTTGCTGTGGTCCTGTTTTGTAAAGCGGACCATTGGACAGGGTTTTCATCCTGGGATATCTCACAGGGCTCCTTTTCTATGTAGGCTACTCTTCAAAGTCAAATATGACATATTGGCTTAGTCATTGAAGAAAACAAGAGCACGCCATGTGCAGTATTTGCTGTTGTGGACTGCACATCCTGTGTCAAGGTAATAAGGTTAGACTGTAAATGTATTCAGTTTAATTTGATTGGTATCTTGAATGCCTAGATGATACTAATCATACAGTTTACATACAGGTATTCCTCATTTTAGATTTTCCTTTGTAATTTCTAGATCATTTTTAGACATTTTTAGATTTTGGATGTGTGCAGGAATAAACAATGCTGTAAATGCTTACTTCCATAGTTTAATTCATTTCACATTTACGTACAGTGCATATTCTTAACAATGCTGAGTAGTAGGATTACCTTCAGCTGTAAAAATCGACCACTACCTTTTACAGGAGCCTGTGAGCTTTTGGCAGCTGTTCTATGGTGCCATTCAGCTACTGGTTCCTGTTTCAGGGCAGAGTGTTTGACACTGAAAGACTGTGTGACTTTGGGATCTGTGGTCCAAGCAGATGTGTGCATCAGAGAGATTGGATGTGTTCTGTGTGTTTCCCGATCAGCTACTTAGCAGGCAGGAAAATCAAGGCAAAAGAAAGACCTTTGCATGGTAGTAAATAAGGTAGTAAATAATACCAGGCAACCATCTTGTGATTGTTTGACTAGACTTTGCACCTGATACCCTGATTTCTATTTCGAGGTAAATATCTGTTCAGGCTTAATCAATGGAATTTGATTTTATCATTGATGTTTTTGAAAGGTGAGCTTTCTGAAGCTAGATCAAATCATTTACTGGAACCCCATAAATGTTTTTCAGAGATGGGTATTTAATTGACAGCGTTGTTTGTGCCAAATGAAGGCTGCCTCCGTTAATTAATGAAAGTCGCCAGTACACAGCATGGAACTGTTTAAAATGTGGACATGAGTTCCAGGCCCTTTTGTTGCATTCCATTTCTACTAACAGGTCTCCTCTTTGCTTGCCACTTTAGGAAGAATGCAAACAAATCTTGGCTCGCCAGAAGTCCAACTCGCAGTCCGACTCTCACGATGATGAGATTTCTCCTCCACCCCCAAATCCAGTGGTGAAGGCCCGACGCCGAAGAGGGGGTGTCAGCGCTGAGGTCTACACCGAGGAAGATGCTGTGTCTTATGTCAGGAAGGTGAGTCTACACTGAGGAAGATGCTGTGTCTTATGTCAGGAAGGTGAGGCAGGCCTCTGTCACTCAGGCCCTGTTATCTCTCCAAGAGCCAAGAAGCTTGATGCTGAAGCAAATAAATAAGACTTTGACTTGGAGTGGTCAACTCTGGGCCTTGAAATTCCAGCAGCTTTTAATAAGTCTGTTAAATTCATTACGATCTTGGGTTGTTAACAGACAGTAGGCGAAAGGAAATTAGCAGGCTCAGGTAAGCAAATGCTTCCCTGGGACAAAATTCAGAAAACCCTGCGACTCACCTGGGGCTGATGTCCAGTTAGACTCATTGACAGACCGAAAGGTCACGTTATTGCTGTAACCAGGCTTAGAAAATGTGGGCATACATTAGCTAAAAATCAGCTAACTTTTTTTTTCAGAATTTAGTTATCTTGAATTAGATTACTCTAATTGCCTGTGTCATGGCAGGTCTATCTGAACGCTTACGTTTTATCAAAGTTTATACAGCTGGGAGCTGATCCTAGTATCAGTGCTTGCTTTGCCTAGCCATTATGCTTCATAATAATTGCATTTATCATGATCCCTTTGGTTCACATTCTTTCTGGAAATTCAGATTAAATCTTTGATATGCACTTTCAGATTATCACCGATACACTTCCTCCACAAATAAAGAGAGCATTTTTTAATTGAAGTTTGTCCCTTTATGTAAATATAGAATTTATACCTTTGGCTTAATAGATTCTCATGGCTGTGGTCCTTGAGCCGTTCTTGACATCATACAGACAATGAAAGCCGGGTTCAGATTTTACTCTTGAGTCTACACCCAAGATGTTTTCTCTTTCCACGATATTTTGTTTCCTATTGAAAAGTCTTAATCTGCTTGTCGTGACTAGAAGACTGAAAACTACCGAAAAGCATCAGTCAGAAAACGTTTCCCAAAATACACAAAATAACGACTTTTGTAACTTCTAAATTGTATTACAAAATACGATAATACACAATACAAAGTGCATTAACACTAACACGTCACAACAAATGCAATTATTACATGAACATGCATAATGTTTTTACTTTTAACTGAGTGGGGTGATAGGAAGTTTAATTACTCCTGCCGTTACTGTTGTAGACAGATTAGTATGTCAGTCGTTTCACACGCATGCAGTGTAAAATGAACTAGATTCAACTTATAAAGAAAAGTTCCAAATGGGGCTTTTCTTTTCATTAACATGAAGTTACTTTATCACACTTTTGATTCCACCCGATAAAGCTCTTAAGGTAATAAGGTCATTCAAAAATATTTTATTGATTATAGGTCATTATGACAAGAGAGAGTGGGCCAAGAGTAGGGGTGAGTCTTCTGCAGGAAATATTGTTAATATATATAGACTGGCAAACATATCTGTGAGCATTGCACACAGAAAAAATAAACTGGGCCACAGTAAGTAGGTTTAAACATGTAAGTGCACACACATTGAAATATCTCTCCTAAATTTTTCTTCGTCACTCCTCATTTTTTTGGTCTCTGACACTCCAGCCATTGTTTCTGAATTATAGAATTAAATGGAGGGTTTGTAAAACTTATATACCATAAAGCTGGATTCCGGATCTTTATAGAGCCTACTATATTAAAATTATGACATTCTAATCAGCCAGCCGGGGCTTCACTGGCAGATACAGAGAGCTAGAAAAGAGAAAACAGCTCCTTCCCGGTGCATGATGAATCCTCACACCTGTCATAGGGCTGCAGTTCTCTTCCATCTGCAGTATTACTCTGTCCTGCAGAAGCACTGATACTTTAATACTTGTATAATTCTTCTTCTTCGTGGTTGTTCTTCAGATTAATAAGACACTGATCTTGAGGAATTTAAACATGAGTGTTCTGTTTAATAATCCATCCGTGGTCTTGGAGCTGCTTCTGATGAAAATCAAAATGAAAAGCAAATGCAATATTTTGTATTCTTTGGGAGGCGGGCGTTTCTATTCTTTTTTATTTTATTTTTATGGCTGCTATAGCACAGGCTTCCTTGTGGTCGTCCTTCGCATTTGTAGGAGGGTCAGGTTCTGCAGTGAAAGGCCTGTGATCGGCTGCCAGGGGCACAGCTGGGGCCACACTCCTGACTGTGTAGATTTGATTCCCTTGAAGGACGAAGGTCACTTGCCCCTCCAACAAGGGACAGTACAACTGTGCTCAGCAGCTCTAACACACTTTCTGCTTCTTCATAGAACAGCATTTTTCTTAATGTCTGTGCTGCTGTAGATTTGGCCGGAGTTGCTTTAGGTAGATTAAGAGGTCATTTAAAATATTTCTGCTCAGAAAACGCAGCAAAGAAGAAAATCTCTGCAGGATTGTATCATGCCTTTTTCCTTTAGTGTACCGTTGGGATATTCTTTGATAAATCCTTATTGTGAGAATTTGTATTAGAATGGTCATTTAACTAAGTAGATAGAACAAGATAAAATATACATAGCATGAGGTATGCATCAGATAGAATTACAGACCATAAATCATTGAGCCAAACTGAGGAAACATAATTATTGCATTACAATAATTAGTAATCACTGAAACTACTGTAACTACATTTCTGTTTTTCCATTCAAAGGGATGCTTTATATACCATATGAACCCTATTGCTAATTCTAATCAGATAATGTTTGGTAGTCCGCTGTGAAATGTTTTTCAGTTCCCATGTCAAAGTTGACTTAGCAACAGATACAACATGCAATTTCCAGCACACAGCTGGCAGATCAGTTATGTAATCTTGTCATTGCCACATGGCAAGTTTGAACTTGACTGTTATTCGTGGTCTTGTGTTGGATTTTGCATTTCATTATTTTGTCGTGTGGAATGCTGCTGTATTCTGCAGAATGAGTAACAGATCTGAGCCAGCATATAGAATATATTTGAAAAAAAAACCACAAGAACAAAAGCATGTCAGATTCCCTATACAGGCTTACTATTTATATACGTTTTGCTGTTTATAATGGAAATGAACAATTTCAAATTTCAAAATTTTCCATGTGTTATCCTTCATGAGTTGAAAACCAATTTGAATTTTCCCACTGATACTGCTTTACATACAGCTCTCATATTCTTGAATTTTACATTATTTTTTCCACTCAGACAGGATTATGTTAAAAAATCGAATGATTTAGTTTATTCAAATTCAGATTATTCTGAATTGAGATTAATTTTTCAATTATTCAAATAGGTTATTTACACAATTCCAGCAGGGATGTGCTTTTAATGTTTTAATTCAATAACTATGTCTACTAACTAACATACCTAAACTATCTTTACACTGTTACACATCACTCTGCAACCTAATAGTAATATCCCATCATTACTGAAAACATATGATCAGATTCTAGTTCTAAATGTTATCCAGCATGTTAAAATTAGTTACTGTTATCTTGATTACATTTTTCTAATATTATATTGGTATAGAAAGCACCTTTGGTGCAGCACATTGTTAGACAGAGGTGGCAAACACTGCACGAAGGCTCTGTCTAGTGCTGAGCTGCCTGTCCACCCTGCCATTAGATACCAGCACAGTGAGAAACAGGCAGCACGCAGACAAAACTGCTTCTTCCTGATAGAGACTGTATCATATGAAGTGAAAGATCTCCCCCTGACATGTCTGCCAAAGTGATGAATTGTAAAAGTAAATAAAATGAAAACTATACATAGTGTCCATGGAGATGCACAACCAGTAGGCAGATTTTTTCTGTTTGGTTTCTACATGATTACTATACAAATTACAATATTTTCATTAGGCATGACAGGATTAATATGAAGACCTTTTTCTACCATATTAGCAGTTCTGTATTTTCTCAGCTATCTCTTCCTCACTGAGACCCACAAGCCTGCAAGCCAGCTCAACCCATTGCTGTTGGGAAGTCCTTTCCATACTCTCACTCTCTTTCCTGTCACCCTGGAGCCTCCTGCCTGCTCTTATCAGTCTTGCCCTTGGTCCAAGGGAGTGGTCAGTTCCACACAGAGCCTATCCTCTCCTCTCCCTCCTGCGGAATCTCACTGCCACTGGCTGCCAGTTATTCAATCAGCCCAGATGTGTCTCATTTTGCACTGGCTTTTCTCCTGAACTTTTCTTTTCTCCTTTTCTCTTAAGGCCACCTCTCAGCCCCTCGCAGAACGCATCTCGTGATAAAAAGGTTTTCAAAGCACTGACTGGCTGTCACTGCAAAGCTTCTAGCAAAATAGTGTGTAATGATACGTTCTGCCAGGAACCAAAATGCACGTCTGTGCACTATATTCAAGGAGATTCAGCTTCAGTGGACACTGAAAGTGCTGTAAATAGCTTCATTAGTCGGAGAGTCATGTCATGTCATTTGCCAAACCGCTTTATACCATATGGTAGCTGGAGAGTGTCCTGGCTAAATCTCTACCTTAATTACCCCTTCATGCAGTTCTTACCTCTACCTAAACATATGTAGCTCATATAACTTTTGTAATCCTTTATTTTAGTAATATAAGTGCAGGGAATTAAAGTAATATTAATAGACAAAGCTACTGCATCCTGGTAAGGGGGGGAAAAAAAAGAAATTTGCTCACAGCACCAGCACACCTTGAAAGTTCATTGTTTGAATCAGTCCTATCATCGGTTGTTGATTTTTTTTAATTAACAAAAACTGAACTTTACTTTATCTCTGTCCCTACATTTGCCAAAGTCATTCAATTTTTTTTAAACTCTCTCCTGGGTGCAAATGGGATTGTTTTCTAGAAAGGGGGACAATTCCTTAAATGTTGGAAAACGTGTACGAAAGTCATATTTTCCACCCATTCCACTCTTTTCCTCTCTTTTGTTTTGTTTATCAATTCAAACAACAATACACTTCACTGTTCAAAAACACTCAGAAGCAATTTTATTTTTACAATAAATCGTGCAAAAACATGTCAGTAACCATTGATGAATAATGCCACTTAACCATGCCAGCTCCACATGTTTACAGTGCTCATTTGCAGGTGGGAGGGAGTGGGAGGGTACGGGGTAGATACAGTGTTTAAATCTATGATCTCCAACTTGTGGATTTGTGGATAACCGCAGCTTTAAATTATTGATTTGATCCAAGCGTTTGATTTATCTGCTCCTTTTATATTCCCTGCTGCTACCAAAATGATTTCTAGAGCATGGGAATGCTTGCAAACCAGAGTAGGCCATTTGGCTTGTCTTGCTTATCTTGCAATTTATTAGCTAAGTGAAACCAACATTTCATCCAGCTATTTCTTTAAAAACGTGCCTCAGCCACCTGTCTGTGTGTTCCAGATACCCACACCATTGTGTGAAGAACTGTTTCTTATTCTCTAATCTACATTTTTTTTCCATTTCCAATGGTGGCCCCTTGTCCTCATTTTACTTCAGCGTGTAAATTAGTCCCCTGGGTTAACTCTGTTTATACCCCTTTGTACTTGAATCAAATCTTGCGAACTCCCTTGTCATAGTTCCATTAATCTATATGTGACAATCCGCTGAGACAAAAAATCGTTCTTCTTGTTCTTCTTTGAACTTTTTCTTAGATTATAATATCCATTATGTAGCGTTATTGACCAAAACTGAACACAATATTGTAAGTGAGGACTTAATAGTGTTCTGCACAGCATAAACAATCTTCCTTGTTTAAGTGAATTTAACTTTCTTCTAAACGCACAATTATTCTTTTTGCTTTTTATTGCTTCGCCACATTGTCGTACTTAACATGGAAGAATCTACAAAACCTTTTTGCATAATTTGCATTAGGTTCTGCCTCAGATACAATACTCTTTTCTGTGTGCAATTCTTACTGTACGTTTTTCAGCTGCACCTGAAGTTCGGTATAGTCTTTTCTTTCTTTAAATTTTACACAATCTGTAGAATACTTTCTTCTTTCTAAATATTTTCTTAATATCTCCTATAACACTATGGCATACCTATCGATTTTCAAAGTTTGTTACATGTTTTAGTGCCAATTGTTTTAGCGGTCAAGACAGAAAGTTTGTCTCCTTGTTTAAAGCAGCGATATCAAAGCCCTTGTTGGGGAGTTTAGAGCTCCTGACAGTGCAGGAGCTCAGCTCCAGGATGTGCAGCACTGTGCTGCAGAGTATTGGAGATTCCCAACCCATGGTGGTGAGAATTATTGCTGCAGATTTTCAGAAAACCCAGCATTGTTTTGGTAATTACAGTTTTTTTTTTCAAAGTAAATAGCCCAACTGCAGATGCTGGTCTGAAAACGATGCTGGGACTGACATGCCTGCCTTTTTTATTTTGCGTGGTCGCCTTCATGGTAAACCATCTGGCGTAGTTACTTAATTAAAGCCTGCCTTGTTTTCCTGTGCCAAGTGACATTTTTCCTCAGCCTACTCACTCTTCTTACTTAATGCCATGTGTGCAGCATTATTTATCCGTATACGATTCTCGAGAACCTCTGCATTTCTAGATTTTCAGAAACACTGCTAGTGTCCTGCACATACAGTACACCTGTTTACTAGTGTTAATTAAAGTCTGATATTCAAGTGAAGACCAGCTGTGTTTTAAACTCTCAAAGACAGTTATCATTGTCAGTCATTCAGACAGTTATAATGACAATGGAGGCCAATAACGAGGTGTTTTATACCTCGGTAGTCTATACAAAAAGTTTGGAGACCTAGATACCTTGTGCCTCTTTTATGTCATGCAGGTATCAAGAGCCTACCACTGTGAGAAAAACTTGCACTTCAGATAGTATGTTTCTTAAATACTTTGACAAAATGAAATGAAAATGAGCATCTAAACCTGTAGCACAAAAGAAAGCCTAGCACCTGGAGTTGTGATGTTAACCCTGGATATTTGCATTTTTCCTTGATATCATTCAGAGTCCTCTTGTGCAGTGGCAACTCTTTGATCATATTTCCACAGGTAATACCAAAGGACTACAAAACAATGACAGCGCTGGCCAAGGCAATATCTAAGAACGTGCTCTTCGCACACCTTGATGACAATGAGAGAAGGTAAGGCTTTTCAAGCACAGCGTTTATTTTTCTGTCTGATACTATATTTACATTCCTTCAGAGCATACAGGTACCCCACATCTTTTCTGCATGCACAGATTTAAGGATTTTTGCAGAGAGATATATCAAACTACAAAGTATCATTACTACTGAGAATGTAGCTCAAGAGATACCATTAAATGCTCAGTGCCCACTTATCCAAGAAAAAAAATATAGTGCCTTCACATCTAGTCTATTACTTGTAGAGGCAGAAATACATTTCATAAACTGCTCATTTTATTAGTTTGTGTAAGTTTGTGTCTTTAATTTTAAAGATTTCTTTTGGACGGTTACCAGCTAGAGTAAACTCCAGAACCAACAGCCTCCTACCATTTAATCGCCTAATATCTGTGGTTGTGGGAAACTTCCAGGTGGCACTGAACGCAGTGCAATATTTTTATTAGTGAAGAGAATGGGTTATGCGGAACTGACATTGCAGAAACCTGGATTATTTCAGAGTCAGTTCAAACTGTTTTTCTATCTTAGTGAAAAGTATTTTCTTCTTACCAATGTTTTTCAGTTTTTACGGAAAGAACGTTCTCTCGGAATAATTGCTTTAATTGATGAATCCTAGAGATGTATTATTGTGTATATTTCATCTTTACCCCATAGGTAAAGTTATATTAGTGGGATTTTGAGCTAGTTATTATGAGCAGGCTAGTTAGTCTTTTATGGCATTTAAACTAAACAGCAGAACCATAAATGATCTGCCAAGGCCAGACTAAAAAGGCCAACGTATTTTATTTGAGCATGGATCCTGTTTTATTTGAGCAGGAAGTCACTGGAGGTAGGGGCGGACCAGAAGATGAAACATCAAACTGACTCTTTAATGCTGGTACACCTGCCAATTTTACTGGAATGCCAATGTCATGCGGTTTGTGATTAATGGCATGTGAAAGCATTCCCCTTCTCTTGTGCAGGTGTACAGTCTAGAGACTAGAAACCATAGAAGGAATAAGGGTTAGCCCTGGCTACTTAAAAAAATAGTCAGACTGACTGTTAGTCTCTGTATCTTGAGAAGTCTGAACCACTTTCCTTGTGTATTATAAAAATAAGAGTGGCTTAACATCAAATATTAAGCCACTAACATTAGGAACTGTAACCATGATGCTTTCCTTTGAATCCCGTTTGAATTATTTGCTGTGTTGAGGGATGCTTTTATTAATCTGACATAAGAATATGGATAACAACTGTTTCTAATGGGTGGCTCACCGATGTTGTTTTCACCAGAGTGAAAGTGCCGGTGTTTTTTTTTTGTGATTCACTCAAAGGATTTGTTCACTAGATAATCCTCCTGGTTCATTACTCACAAGAACAAGTTATGCAATGTAAACATTCTGAAGTTGTGTCCTATCTTTATTGAATATAAAAGAAACACGGTCTGTTCCAGTGGTATGTGAATTCACAATTTTTCAGTGTGTTTAGAAAGTGTCAGGAATGTTTAATATAAGAGCATGTATTTTGAGATGTAAATGGTTCAGTCGAAGTTATACCTGCTTTCTTTCACTGATTTGTTTGCATCACTTTCAGTCTCTATCAGTATAACAGTTTAGGGTTATCTCACTTGGCTTGGCTTGAAGTACCAGTGTGCCTTGAACTGTCGTCAGGACTGGGCATAAATTATATTTGTTTTTTCAATATCATTTACGATAAGTAAAAAGGTGTCTTTTGCCTCTTACAAAAAAAACATTTAAAAGACATATTGAAAAATGGAAAAAGTATGTTTATAGTGATGTTTATACTAATGTACCGAAGTAATTGTCGTGTTTTATGTATAGTGACAGGAAGTATGCTACAATATTAATTTATTGTATGTCGTTGACTTAAAACAGGGATCTCTTGTTATGGTCTCAGAGAGCCCAACAACATTTTGTCTTATAGGTGACCCTGATTGCCAGTAATCTATACCTGTAGTGCTCCTATTTTGTAACTATTTGTATATAATCGATCGATTAGGGAAGTAAATTATTATTCAATCAAGAAAAACATGGTCCTTGAGAGCTGAAGAATATGTATTTGCTCAAAATGAACTGTTAATTTCTTAGATTAACAAGTCTCTGGCTTGATCGCAATTAGACTGGTCTAAACATTTAGAAACTGTCAGTTTAATGGTGACCTGTAACACCTGCTAGATTAGGGAACTCCAGGGCCAGGGTGAGAGACTGGTGTGTATTATGTATTTTATGGAATAGGTAAAGGTTCATTCCATGCTGAAAGGTCAAAAAAAAGAAAAAGGCTGTGTTTTGGCTGTGGAGAACTCTTCAGGTGTCCAGGCTCCACAGCCACAACACGGTGTTTGTTTTCATGGAATGAACCTTTCTTTACCTGTTCCTTAGAAGCCTTGGGTCGATGATGCAGCTTCTACTCAAACGTCTTATGTCTCTTATGCTTTAAATGCTCTGTATTTAATTTGAACGTCTCTCAGGACAGTTCAAAGAAGATTGACTGAAATTATTCCTGGACTTGGAGGAATGTCACAGTTGGACATGTTAAATGAACTGAATCTTGTTAGATTAAGTCAAGAATGTGTGGGAATTTCATTCAAGTATTCAAGACCTGGAAAGTTATATGGAAAACGTCCAACATATGGGACTACCTCTGGCTCAGCAATGAAATAAGAGCCTAGGTCAGGAGGACATACAGTATGCTTCTATATGTGCCTCAAGAAGGGATTAGATGAGATTCCACGGTCCATTACTATCAGTCAAATGATAGAGATGGATCAAATGGCTTCCTCATGTTTGAAACCTTTATTATGTTTGTTCTATATATGACTTGAATCAAATAGTTACACCCCAGACAATTTCAAACCTAATGATAATTTGCAGAACAATGTGAGTAGTGTAAGTAAGTCTTAGTATTAGGGGTTGGCAAACTTTATTGTCACCATGAGATTTCCGAAATCAATGAAACTGTTGTGGCAACAGGGCTTTTTTTTATGTACCACATGAAATAAAACAAGCAAAAAACCTTGCAAGAAAAGAAAACACGTTCTAACTTAAAGGAGGTAGAGGCATGTATAAATACCTTTTCTTTTTTCTAAAACACAAGTTTTAGGTGCGGGTGATTTTCCTGAAGGTGTGGTGACAGTTTGGAAGTCATGTTCAGGTTGGATATCTAGGTTCACCGAAGTGCTCTCAACCCAGACAACAGGCCAACTGGAGAATGGACTCGTTCTGCTCTGTGGTTTATCGCATGCAGAAGTTGCGTCAAGTGGTGTCACATGTCAGATGAAGCCGGGATACAAACACATGACCCTGGTCGTCTTTCCTTTATAATGATCACAAATGGCATGAACCTGAACACCCCTTATTGTCTTGTCTGGCTGATCGATTGCAGTCGAGCGCTGATGTGCTCAACAGCACCATTCAGAGGCATGGCCAAAGAAAGGGCAGGGAGATAGACCAGAGATAGGAAACACGTAAATAAGGAGTGGAAATGAATCAGTCATGGCCGTCACTGCAGGGAATTATTGTTGAGTATCTTGCCTCCTTAATACCACATAAGACTTTTTTATTACTGATAAATGCAGTTTGGCTACTAGAAAGCACAGTTTCTATTGTGTATTTGGCTCCAAAGAGTGAGATTAGTGTTGTATAGAATATTAACAAATCTTGATTACTGTTTTTTCAATCTATTAGAACTTGTACTCATAAGAAAGCATCCATTTAGGAGAGCATTTTCTGTGGACAGATGGATTAAGCAGGCAAATGTTAGAAAGAGGAAACACTTGGATTTTATAGCAAGTCAATATGCAAAGATAATACAGTATTCTGCCTCTGTACATAGGAGTTTACTCTTTTCTCTTCTAAGTTTCTCTTACTCCATGACTGCCTGGGATTAAATTCAGATCTTTTGGTTGTATGGTTTCAGTAAAGCTACTGTTATGAATAGTTTGAGGTACATTTATTTTAAAAAATATGATCATGTATTTTTTTAAAAGACATGAAAAAATGTACTGAGACATTAGTATTAGGGGTTAGCAATAAACAGTTTGTTTTTTTGTCAAGCTGTGATTTCTATAATCATTTAAAGCAAAAACTGTACAAGAAAAAATACATTCATGATGTAGGCTACAATTCTGTTTCTATGACATATAATAAAGACGTAATTAAATAATAGTCCATAAATCATAAACTTTCATAGAGTAAATAGATACTAAATTAGAAATGTATTCATGTTCCTGTTAAGAAGGTGTTCTAATTAAGATGGAAACAGCGTAAGTATAGTATAAGCAAAATAAAAGACCTACAACCCTCAGTGGAAATGTTTATTTGTGGCATCCACCTTCTTCTCTCAGTCCGTTTGTTTTCAGACTTTCAAAAAGGGGCAAGAAAAAATATCACACACCCACACCTTTTTTTGTTTTTACCACAATTCAACAGTGCCAGTCTTTATTATTTGATCATGAGTCACTTGTTTATTTACAAAATATACTCAAGATGTTATTGTGAAAATATCATCTAGAGTTCTGTAAAAAGCAATTTAAAAAACATTTATTAGATACCATACTCTGGGATATGAACGAGATATCCGCTCTGAATACAGTACAGTCAGGGTAGCGTTCGTATGGGCACAGGAGAAAAAAACCCATCAATGAAGTGAAATTCCTGTAGACTAGAATTTGATTGTTATGACAAAAAAAATACTTTTTTTCAAAGGCTGATAAGATACTGTACAATTAATGTTTCCCAAATAGACAGGTCATTTGATAAGCGTACAGTATCTTCTACTTTGCCTTGTCTGCAGGACAGGATGTTCACATTTCATGACAAGTTTGAGGGCGGTTAGTGGGGGGGCAGATTGATTTGTACATATTTATCCCCGAAACACCAGTGCGATCAGATACAGTTTGCAAGCTCAGAAACATTAAACTTATTTGTTTCCTTCCCACAATATATCCGGAGAAGTACCGAAACAGGCCCCAGGTTAGCACTTGAAAAGTCATAGTGCGCCTTTTGTTTCTGAAGGGTATAATCCTCTTTTCCCTTTTGAATGGAAAAATGTGGCGTCAGATGTCTCCACAGATGATAATATCTACCGTCTTTTCAGTCAATGGGCATCTCTGTTTAAAGTCTCTTCACAGATTACCAGGCTTAAGAGGAGGAAAGCAGAAAAAAAAGTATTCATGTCATTCTAACATTGGATGACATGACCAGGACAAAGACCAAAGGAGTATGATTCCGGTTGGGTTTTTCAACCCGCCCACATTAGCACACAAACGGATGTAGCTCTAGAGCGGAGCATACCTCTGGTCACTCTGTGTGGACAGTGCAGTCCAAAGACACACACAGAAAAAGAACAATGCTTTACTTTAATCAGATTGAACTGCGACTCACACAAATCATGCAGTAGTAAGACTGGCCACTTTCAAAGACTCCTTTATTGAAGAAAAAATGTGCACAGTGCCCCCAGACGGAATGAGTAGTAGACATGCTGTTGGGAACCAGCTGTTTGACAGCCTCAAGGAGAAAATAAGTAATGAGAAATCTGCCAGGAACAGTGGTGTTCTGTTTCTGGATATGCAGCTGCATATTGTTGTCACACCATCCACGCTCAGCTGTTGAACATGAAAACTCAGAGAAGGAGAAATGTTCACTGCATCTTTTTAACTCTTATGAGGTCAACCAGCGAACACCGGAAAGAAGAGCTTGTGAATTATCAGCGTGTTTAAATTGTGCACTTGGTACCAAATGCATGACCTGGGGTCTGTTGCATGAAGCAGGTTTGACTAATGCAGGATTTTCTCAAATGAGTCAGATTGAATCAACTCGATAACTGCCTCCAGGATTACTCCAGGTTCACGAAGGCAAACGCTGGTTAAAATTATCCGGTTAAAGCGATTCAGGCTTAAACAATCTGACTAACTGCATGTTCACACCGCAGTTCAGTAGACAAGGAGGGTCGAATATGCAAAACCTTCGTTCGAGCCAGCAAATCCAGGGCAAAAGGACATGCTTCTTAATCCAACAACCATGAATTACAGCTCTTTATGGAAAACTATGAGGATTAAACCTGTTATAATAGCAAGGAGCTACAGTACACTGTACACTGCCGGACAAGACTCCTGGTGAAGAATAGCACATACAAAACTACACAAACTCACGTGTTGGCATTACTTAATTTACATTATTATGGCATTGAAGTGGAGCTCTTCTTTAAGCCATAGTGTAGTTGTAAGATACAGTGTAGAGCAATCCTCCAACTTAATGTGTTCCCTAATTTTATCCAACAAGAATAAGTGTGAGCAGAATCACACTGGAGGAGGAGAAGGAATGATCATCAACACATTAAAGAATATATTCCTGTGTTGGGATATTATTTATTTTTTTTGGTGTGAATCAAGTAGTATGTGAAGCTCCCCCCTCCTAAACTAGAATAAAAATGTGACCTAAATATATTTTATTAAAAAATAACCTAAATAAAATTGGAAAAAAACATCCTAAAACATTGGTCACAGTTCCACTAGAATGATGTTCAATTCTTTTAAAAAAAAGTCTCCCAGAGCAGGTTAAGAATAGAGAACATGTTAATCAGCTATAGTTAATTAACCAGATTCAGTCTCACTTCATGAAACTGAAAATCCAGGCTCTTGCCAATGTTTGCTGAAGTTATCCAGCTACCTGAGTAATCTTGCTTTGTGAAACAGTCCCCTGCTTTACTGTGCTGCAAAACAATATCACCGGTCTACAATGATGTACAACCAAAGATATCTGGGTTAAGTTTTGTCTGTAAAATACATGTACTGTACATGCAAGACAGATTAACAAAAATTAGAATAGAGAAAACTTTGCTTTGATTTATTTTTTTTTAACTTTCAGAACTGTACGTTACCATTACATTAATCTCTTTAATTTTACAATTAAGAAAATGCAACAAACAGCAGACAAACAGTTGATTAAAAATGTACAAACAGAATGTAGTTTTATCCTTGCAACATTTTCACTCAAGTGAGTCAGATGGCCATCTTGCGGCAGACTTCTGTCACAGAACCCTTTTTGTTTTTCCCCCCCAAGGTTGTCGTACAAACCAAACCGAGACCCTTCTCTACTTTAGGATGACTTTTCCTGATCTCTTGTAAGGCAGGATTAAATCCTGTTCCCCACAAACCACACTGCCAAATAACAGAGCTTCCTTTTGGTTTGTCTTTCTGAAAAGAAAACACCATTCTGTTTTATATATGCATCAGCTGGGCCTTGATTGTCAGCCTGTGCTCTATTAAGCTGTCACTCATCAGTCTGGCTCAGTGACTAGGTATACACACTAGCAAAAATGCATGCTTCCTATGGAGGGTTCAAGGGCTACCTCAGCTTCTCAGTCCACTCACAATGTTATATATTGGAATATACTGACATAAAGTCACACTGAGTCTTACAATGGCATGAGGGTAGACCAGGTGCACATTAGAAAAGTCTCACTTCAGGAAACCAAAAGACTATTCCTTTTTAAAATACTTTGGCCACCCTTCAGATAATTGACCGAGTGATTGATATGACAATGCAGCAACTGGCTGCATTTCTATACTGGCCAATCTGGTGCTATTAGGTCTGCCAACATATGCACCGCCAGCCCCAGTTTAGTCACTCAGCTATGTTGGAGGGTGCAAGATCCACTGCTACCTTGCCAGGTGATAAGGCTGTCACCTCAATCCTGCCCTGTTGAGCCTAGCAAATAGAACTGCTACTCACTAGGAAACATAGGAGCCTGTTCTTCCTTCTTAATTGGGCCTATTAGGACCTCTCTTCATTACTCCTTTGGGAAAACAACAGTCCCACAAGCCTGTACCCTGCTCCATTCTTTCCTACAGACACCTCTCTCTCTCTCTCTCCAAAACTCTCCTGTCCTGTCCTGTCCTGTCCTGTCCTGTCCTGTCCTTATTTTCAAGCTGCCAGACACAGACTGAACCCCCTTCTCCCTGCCTGCTCTTATCAGTCTTACCCTTGGTCCAGGGGAGTGGTCAGTTCCACACAGAGCCTATCCTCTCCTCTCCCCCCTGCAGAATCTCAGTGCCTCTGGCTGCCAATTATTCAATCAGCCCAGGTGTGTCTCATTGTACCCAGCTTTTCTCTGTTAACTTGTTGACTGTCTTCCAAAGCCACCTTTTACTCTCTCACAGGCCCTTGTATGCCTGTTGGCACCAGTTTTAAAGACTGAAGACCGCACGTTGATCATTGAAAGTAAAAGGGAGAATAATATGTGATAATAATATAAAAGGTCATTGTTGATGTATAAAGTTGGATCAAAGGATAGGTGTGCATCAACATTCAGATAAGGGGTTAAGATACAATTTGTTGCACATTAAACAAGGAATTGCTGTTAGTGTTGTCTGGCATTAATTCAACTATAAATGGTGTCAGAAAAATCCTACAAAGTGTAGAACATATATTTGTATTTGCAGAAAATAGCCACAGACAAATGGACCCTATCTAAAAGGAGGAACTACTTTTGTAATAGTGAAAATAATAGTGAAAAATAAAAGCAGCATATTCTAGAGAGCATACTGTCTGCATGGCCAGTGTTCACAACTATATTTTTGTATATATCACTTGCAAAAATGGAACTGGTTCTTTGTTAATTGGGGATATGTTTGAAATAATTACTCATTGTCGTTTTAATTCATTAAAATGACTTGAACATTCTTTACATCCGTGTACTGCAGTGCCTTGCAGTACTGAACACAAATACAGTTTAGTTAAGTCATTCAAATTCACCTGTGAAGTTTGCAGGGCTTTTTGTTGAATTACATGCCGAACAATCCCTGATGTTACTGCCTCACTTTTCGGATTGTCAAAGTGGTTATCTTTTGAAACAGTCTATTATGATGCCTATAAAGCAGATTGTTTCCTTTAATAAACACAGGTGTGGCAATTCTGTGTTTCATCTTGTGCTGCTTAGCACGGGATAGCCACTTAGCCTGAAGTACTGGCTGCCTCCTGTACTGATAACAGGTGAAATGAAAGCCAGTGTTTTATTCTGCCTTTGATAACTCACTCACATTGCAGTGAGTGACATTTAATTATGTTTAATCTTCCAGCAGGCACAACTGTACAATTTCCCTAATGTTATGGCTTGTTTTTGAAAAGAGTGTTTTTTTTTTAGGCTTGATCAGTTAAGGTCGAGTTCAGATAAATATTGGAACTTTTAAGACTTTCTTGTGACCCATTTAATCTGAGACTAAATACATTTGTACACCTTTCTTATGCCTTATCATGTTTTATAAACAGCAGCTGAAGCAGATATTTTGAATTTTACTTCAAACCAGGAACCTGGCTGTACTAGTGTTTGATGCATCTCAGGGATATAGGAACTATTATCTCTACCGGTAGCATGTGTATTCTACATTTTTGATAAGCCTCTTTTTATCAGCTGTCCAAACAAGACTTTTGTATTAGCAATCTTAAGTGAAATCAGAAACTTCCTTTTCCATCCGGTTTTGATATCATGTGAAAAAAAGAATACCTGCATGATAACATATTGCTCTAGTAATGAAAAATGCAGCAAAATACTTGGCACTGTCCTGTAGAAATAAATATTGTGAATGGCAGAAGATAACCTTTATTCAGTCTTATCTGGACTCACATTTTTGCAGGTTCGCTTGACTGAGGGTCAGTCTGTTGTTCTTGTTGTCTCCCTAACATACATGTTTACCAGCTGTCCCCATTCTGATTTGTGTTATTTGCTTTGTTGTAACATAATGACACTACATAAAGATTTAAAACAGTCATCAAAGTTTCAGTTTTTCACCTAAAGCAATCGATTGATCCCAAGCAATCTCATAAACAGCATTTTATAGTTGTTTTTGTGTAGTAGTAATAGGAATGTGTACTTTATGAATATCCATTAGAGTCCATTGTCAAATAAAGAGTTGAAGCCGCCTTGCAAAGCTCGCATATGAGATCATCTCTGAAAGTGTTAATTTTCATAATTTACTCCCTCAAAAACTTACCATTTCTCATTTTATTTAAATTGCAATCTCCAGTCCTTTGTACATCCCCTCAATTTGGAATCAGTGGTTGTCGATTTACCAGGCTTTAAGGCTGCCTTGATGAAGGCACGGACAAGGGCTTTCTAAACCTGTCTATAAGAGGTACGCTGTCGGAGTCAGCCGCCACTCTTTGTGCATGGCGCTGCCTGGAAGGAGCACCGCGGCGACTCCTGTTCAAAACACTGCAAGCTCACAGCTCCCTGACAGGTCTCAGCGTCACTGCTGGGTGACAACTCAAAGACACCCTGGCTGGATTAAATCCTGCCCCAGTAGCTTTCAGCCACTTTCCCTCCATCGTGGCATAGACTTGAACTGGGCTGTCTAAGTTACAGAGTTCAGTCTGCACCCTGTCCAAGCTGGGATAGTCAGGATCCCACTATAACTCGCTAAATTCGTCCATTCAGATGTTGAGTGTATGACTGCAGTGATATTGCACAATTGCGAAGCAGCTTTGTGGTATCCACTCACACTAGAGCTCTTCTGGGCATCACACATGGTTTATCGGGCAGAAAATACGTCAAATCTGGTGGTAAAGATCTGAAATGAGACTGGCTGAACATGCATAAAGTCAATCCTCCATCACTGAAAATCTGAAACTGAAAACCACGCCTTCATGTATCGTTTATTCTTGTAGTACAAGAAACAATTTGCACATTTCAGCCTTTGGAAAATAGAATAGAGAAAAGAGTGTGAGAATAAATGGAATGTTTATGACTTTTGATTTTCTGAGGAGTGATAGGGAGAAGAATAGCTGTCCTCAGTACCCTTAGATTCTACTTTCATGGAATAAGGACTGATGCCAGCTGGGTTTTTTGATGATCAAAGCAGGTCTCTTGAATTCTGCTTTTCCCATGCCACAAAACATCCCCTGTCAAAGGGTGAGTGGCCTTGGCTGAGGATGAACTGAGGTATTTTAACAGTTTCACTGAAAAATTAGTTTAAAGGGACTTGTATCCTACAGTAATACTGAAAGGAAATTAACCTCTGGTAAGGAAACAAGGAAACAGACATTTTTAAAAGACAAACAGTGGTGGGTGAAACCATTAAAATGTAAACAATATTTAAAGGATGTTTTGCACTATTCTGGATATAACATGTTCAGTCCTTGCAGTAAGGATTGTAAAACGTCTAGCCGAGGATGTGGATGTTACAATTTCCAGTTAAGAGTAAAATAAACTCAATGAAGTAACCGAGATCTGAACTGGAATAAAAAGAGGAGTTTTTGTCAACTTTGACCCTTGAAGACAGATGTTTGGCGTTAAAATTGTGAAGCTGTTTTAACTACAGCAGACACTGTTGAGTCAGTGGAATACAGTGAGCAACACAGTATTCCACTGTAAACTGTCTTGCTTCTTTATCAACTGATAGAGCACTGGCTCATTGAAATAGCCAAGTGAGATTTCTTCTTAATATGGTCTCACATTTTACTGTGTGCCAAAACGTGTATCGGAAAGAGTGAATCAGAAATGTTTTTGTTCTGCACAGCATGGTAAAATAACAAAATAAGAGCAGAAAGACATTTTTGACTTGCGTGTGATGTAACTGCAATGCTGGACCTCTGGGAGGTGTAGTTCTACAGAGATGAATAATACTTGGATAACTGAGGCTCAGAAACTAATTTATCTAAACCCATAATGTGCATTTTTTGCTTTAATTCTGTGATTTTTTTCTCTTTAAGTTGTTTCCATTTTATGTAATGTACAAAATATTTTTTATATGAATTTGTATCAGAAATTTCTTGGCTTTCAGTAGAACTACAGACCTAGATTTTTTTCAGAGATTTCTCTTAGAACAAGACCGTATTTTGTGAATGCAGAAGAAGATAAGTGAACATGTCGTGATCACAAACATTTAGTACGATTATGAGTTACTGAAACCTAGAGCATACACAGGACTTTTATAGTGTTCTTATTCCCCACGGAGCTCTTTCATGATCAGTGATTAGAACCCTGATCAAGTAACCTTAGGACAAACTCTTACGTCTCGTGTATCTTTGGTATACAGGGAAATAAGAAATAGAGTCCTGGGTAAATACGTTGAGGCATGACATAGAGCTCATACAGTAAGTACAACAGCACTGGGCCGCAACACAAAAAGGAAACTGTAGTGATTATGAAGCCTTGTTCTCTGCACCGTATCAGTGACTTCCTGCCTGGGCTGCCCGGTGTGGGTACATGCAGTACAGCAGTAAACTGCTCCACCCCTCTGTACTTGGCTGCCTGGGCTGCAGTGCCCATTGCCCACTCTTTAGAAGGGTTGAGTCTTAAAATAGCTGCCATGAAGTCATTCACAGAAAAGAGGAAGTGTTGAATAAGCCCCAGTGCACACAGCCTTGAACTTCTCTTTCATGAGCAATCCTCAATTACACATTACATCTGAAAATCGCTTGGCTGAAACCTCTTTCTGTCCTTGTTTCATAAAACGTTGACTGCTTTTGTCAGAAGTACCTTTCGGCTTCTCTGGCTTGGTTTGGTTCACATTTCTCTTCACACAGAAGAATGATATATGTTCACCTCCAGCTCTCTAATATGTAGACTTACTGCTGGTTGAATCATTTTTCCCACAAGTATCACACTGCGCCCTCCCAAAAATTCCTGGGTATTCTGTGGTTCAGAAGCTTCACTTGAGAATAGTAATCGCCTCTATTACTTGTATTTTATTTGACAAAAGTGTGGCTTTCTTTCTTGATCAAAGATTCTTGCTGTGTGTGTTTACTATTCTATCAACACGACTGTGTTTTGGATATCTAGCCCCTGATTGAAAGGAAGTTAACTGGAAAATTAACTGGAAATTGTGCAAATAAAGACTCAAAGCTGACGTACGTCTCTTTTTTCACAATCAGCAGTTTCCTCTTTTCATTTTAGACCGATTAACCACTGAAACAATTGTATAAAAAAGTTGGTTGAGGGTGTACTGTAGGGGAAGCCGAGGAATGATCTGTGATTCTTGACACAGTCAGTCTGTTAATGTCACTCAAAGGTCCCTCAGTGAATATCCTGCTGTCAGTTTATTGAAAGTGTTACCTTTTGACCCTGAGAGTTTAGGATACGTTCGTCAGAGCAAGATAGAGTAATACCTTTCAAAGGTGGCAAAATCTTGATTGTGGTGATTCAGATTGTAGCATGAGTTACGAGAAAAGCGCTGTTCACACTGAGCTCTAGGGAAGTGAAGGTAGTAGCAGTCACATCTGAAGTGGACAAGAATAGATTCTGAAGGTCTGTGATAATATAGCACGAAATTAAGTGGAATCTGGTTAATAATTGTTCACTTTAATAGTGAACTCAATCCTTGAATCTTCCTGAAAGTAAGTCACCTTGGGACCCCACAGTCACCAGAACCATTCTCACACACACAGAGCTCCAGAACGCAGCTCTTCCCAGGGTTCTGTGTCTGTATACATTTTGGCTGTTTTCTTTTAGTAGTAGCAGGTGCAAAGTGACAAAGACATTTTTGTCGACAACTTTGTTTGGAGGTGGGCTCGCATTGTTCCCTTTTACAGAAATGGCTGTGGTTACCTCACTGCATACAGTATGTTGCTCATGAACTTTTTTCTCACTAAGAGCAACTTAATAACCATGTGTTTTATTTCAAATCATCCACACATTTTCTTTCATTCTTGTCTGATGTGTTAAAAAGATTTGCCAATACGAATACGTTGTTGAGTACAAATTCTACGTTAAGAATAGATTTTTTCAATTTTGTCTGTTAAAGGTCAGTCTTTGTTCCAAAACAACATGCTAAACACACACTGATACACAGTGTGAACTGCTGAAGACAGGTCACTGTGAAGGCAAATTAAATGCTAGTGACAGCCTGGATCTACGAAAGGTCCTGAAAGTTATAGATCAGAAGTTAACAAAGGTTCTTCAAAGGCAAATGCCTATACTCAGCGACCAGTCACTTGAGATGAATATTGAGGTAACGCCATTTCCTGGCTGTAGATTTGTAGGAAAATGTTCGTTCTTCTTCTTGTATGGTTGCAGTGAGGTCAGGCTGATGGACCGAGTACAAAATGCTTTGTGTTAATCTTAATAAGCAAAGCGTTGAAAGAGTTGAAAGTTAGGGGAGTGGCTCCTCTGAATTGGTTCTGCATGATCAGTTTTTGTTTATTGGTAGATCATTTTTTATTCTGCTAAGCAATTCGTTCCTTCCAAAAATGGTTTCGAAAAGGTCTTTCCAAAAAAAATGTTGCCAGAATGTTTGCAGTGCAAGCACATTACTGTTGAATTAAGTCCTTTGTGCCTCTGGGAGAGTTCTGCACAAAAAAATTTAAAATGATGTGAACAGTATTGAGTAATTCTGAAATATTGTCGTGATTATTTCATTATCCATCCGTCTTCAATAACTGCCTAGCCCAATACAGGGCCACAGTGAGTTGGAATCTAACCTGGCAGACAACTGGAACAAAGTACAGTATACCCTAGACAGGACACCTGTCCAGTCCAGCATGCGCAGATACATACAAGGGGGCAGCTTTGAGACACCAGCCTA
Source organism: Atractosteus spatula (assembly GCF_055471065.1). Taxonomy (NCBI): domain Eukaryota; kingdom Metazoa; phylum Chordata; class Actinopteri; order Semionotiformes; family Lepisosteidae; genus Atractosteus; species Atractosteus spatula. The sequence continues at coordinate 17,239,258 of NC_142723.1, forward strand.
GGTCTTGGACAGTGGGAGAAAACTGGAGCACCTGACCATGGAGGGAACATGCAGACAGAATGTCACCCAGGCTGGAATTGAACCCAGGACTTACAAGCTTTCAGGCAGTAAGGCTAGCTGCCCCACCAGTTCAAATGTGGCCATGTCAGTTTCAATTGTTTTGGAAATTTAATTCAAAATACCTTTCATTGAGCTCAGTTTAACAGGACACTATTAAGGTTTTCACATAAAATTATTCTCCTCACTGCTGGAGTGCTTATACTGTTTGGTGAAGGACACTAATTTTGAGTTTAAAAAAATCCTTTAGGGACCATTGATTTAGTGGTGCAGAATTGCCCCCTGGATTAGATCGGTATGATATCATTATTTTGACAGCTAACCTAGACAGAATGAAAAATATCTTTGTATTGGGATCACATGAACTGTTACCATTTATCCTGCGTAAATAGGTCAGTAACCTGCATGAATAGGAATGACCAAATCTCATAGCCCTCAGGTGTAGTAACTGATAATCACATATATGCGACAGATAAGTAAATAACATGTTTTTTTGTTAGCCATAGGGAATTTATTCCTTGTGGCCTAAGATGTAATGAAAAAATAGTTGCTGTAACCGCAATATTATGTAAGCAATACTGCCAAATACCAGACAAAGGGCAATTTGTGTTGAAATTAGCTTCAGCTTTGCCAGATTCTAAAAGCTTGTGGCTAGAAGCTTTGTGTCGGCTTCTCCTGTGAAGCAGAGTTCTTGCAATTTGGGTCCCATATAGACCTTGTTGTGGCTGGTTTGTTACTTTGGCCTGACTGAGCAGGTAGATGTGAGGATGTCTTTCTTTCTCCTGTGACACATTCCCTGTAGACACATCAAAGGGCGGCTTAGTCTTGTCAACATTTGATTCATTGAGTTTTGGTAAGTGGGCAAAGAATCCTTTATTTTCCTGCCTGAGGCACATCTTAGCAGAACCTAGTGAACTGGGAGTGCCTGCAGAAAAGAGACAGCATTTAACATATTTAGCATCTGACATCATGAGCTTGTACTCGTTTTTAACTCACTAAGACATACATGATCGATATTTGCATGATATTTTGGCGTCTTAATTGATTTTCTCATGTTCACTTTTTAATGTACCAAGTATTCCAATGTATGAGAGATTTATTATAGAAAGTTATTGTTGCTTTTAAAATACTGATGTAAAATCCAAATCATTACTTTATTGAGTCTCTTTCGCACATAAAATAATGAAGTCATCTTTCCCCCTCAGAATAATGATAGTTTATTGTTGCTTAATGCAGTAAAAATCCAAGTATATAATTGCAGTTCTGCCGTTATAGCCTACTCTAAACAGAAGATTGTGCTTGAAAGAAGGAAACTTTAAAAGTATCCCAGTGTACAGTTGAATAAAAGGCTTATTATTAGGTGTCAGAAGGTTAAGTCATTAATGAGTGCTTCTACAGCTAGGAAAATTGCTGGAAATGATGTCCATCTCTTAGGCTACTGCCGACCAACCGCATTTAGTGACCAAAGGAGGGTAATTCATTAATCAAAACAGATGTTAACCCGGTCAAGAAAAACAAATGAACGCATAATTTGTTGAGGAAATCACTACTAGCCTGCAGCCCTCAAACAGACAGTAGTTACTAACTGGCAGGAAGAAAACACCTTTTAATTTAGAAAATATTCTGTGTTACATCAACTTATTATATGTGGCAGTTCTTGGCTTTTGAAAAGCAAAGCATCTTCTTTTTCCTGTGTAATTTTCATCTCCATCATCATTATTATCTGTCACTGTAGTGGTCGTATAGATAAACGAATAACAATATTGATGTTCAAAGCCTTTTGCAACAGAGAACAGTTTGCTCTGTTTTCTGACAGTAAATTCAAGTTTGAGGAAGTGACAGTATGAAATGCATGACGGTCTTGTAATAATGAGAGTGATTAAATTAGGATTAAACATTGTAAACATTGCTAGGAAATTTTAGATTCAAACCCACTCTCTTCACGCAGTTGTTTCAGTCCTGCAGGCGCTAATACCTGAGAAGCACAGAAGCCCTGAAATGACAGTTCTGTCCTTGAGGTGACTGTTAACGTCAGCCGCTTGTCTGAAACCAGCAGCGTGCTGCTTCCCTTCTGTGGCTTTGCATGCACCTTGCACAGAAATAAAAGTATGAGAGAAAACCAATTGAATCTAAGGAGCAGGAAAAAAAGGTTATTTCCACTTCACAGCTGGAATGAAGTTTGTCAGTACAAGTGTTTGCCAAAGAGTGAGGCCTGCCAATATTTTGTGCAGTCCCACGTGTCAGCCATCATTTACCAAATTAGACCTGAAAACCGACAGAGGTATAAAACGCTGTTAAATAGAGTGTGTATTTCCAGCACAGCTGTTTGGTTTCACTTGTCAAAGGCAACGTAATGTGCAGTGTGCTTTACTGCAGTTTTTCGTGGATTCCTTCTGCTGCTGTAAAATAAAGCTACTGAAAACTGACCTGGTATGGAGTCTGCCAAATATAATTGTCTTCATAAAAATATGTACACATGTTATGAATTATAGCAGATTTTACATTTTAGTGTAGATTTACAATATAATTACTGATCCCTGATCCCTTCTCTGTAATCATAAACAAAATGAAGTTAACTCTTTCTTCATGTCACCTTCTCAGCGTCCTGATTTGGTTGTGAAAGGCAGCTGGAGCCCAGCGTTCTGTCGGAGATCTTGTTTTTAACCAGTGAGTCAGTGTTTGACCTGAAGGTACTTCACAATCCTCTTTACAGATCACACCCAGCCATAAAGATTGGCTGTAAATAGTCTCCACACCACACCGTGACAGCATTTGAGTTGGGCTTTCCTTTGTAAATAACTTTCTTCAATCAAGAAGTGCTAATTGTATCATACTGGTCATGGTAGATCATTACCATAAAACTAGCTTTCCAGGTGCTTAATGAAGCCTCTGCATGCCCTTAAAAGCATTCAGGAAGCATGCTGGATTTTATATCTGTTATAAAAGGGCCAGGTGTATGGGATAAGTAGATAGGCTACCTGTTCTTTCTTTGGATATAATTGATCTCCTTCCTGCTTGCTTTAAGAAAGAAAAGACTGGCCTCATTTTACTATTGAAGTGTGATTGAGAAGGGTTTGGGGTATAAAGAGAATGGGGCTTTCTCACAGTGTGTTTAAAGATTGGAAAAATAATATAAAATAAGTGGCCAAAACAGTGTTGTTTTTTAGTAGATTACATATTTTCTGTATAACTGTGAAATCTGTCAGTTTTATATCTTTCTTACACTCACTTATCATCTTATTTTAATATGTATTTAATTTGTCTCTGATTGAGATTGAAGTGAGACAAGGACAATATCAAGTGTTTGTTTATTTCTATGTTAAAAGAAAGTGAGGTTATTTCGGATTTGAATTTGTTTTATATTGAGAAAACATTTGAAAACAACCCGGAATTTCCATTGTCTTTGCAATTACTTTACTATGTATATTAGATATAAAAATCATCTATACATTTTTTAAAAATCTGTCATAAAATCCCTCCACTCCCAAGGAATCTACTTATTTATACTTATATAAAAAAAAACATTTCAGCCTCTGACAGGGGAACACACGTGCTGGAACATATATCCCTAGTGTGTTCAGTCTGTATTACCAGGCTGATAAATTTATTCAAAAGCTCTTTGTAATTTGTTAGCTGTCAAAAAACTTGCACAGGGGGAAAAAAAAACAAATAATCAAATAAATAAAATCAAATAATAATAATCTTATTGATTTGTTTCCCTTTGAGCTGTGTAAGAACACTTGCCAGCATTATACAAATAAATCTGAATTAAATTAATTTAAGCCCACTTTATTCTTTTTCCTGTTTGCCTGTCATGAAGAAACCTCATGTGAAACTCTTAAAGGTGTTCTGCTTACTAACACTGTGTCTGCGCACTGTCACTGTAGCTGGGTATACATGCATATCACTGCACAGTTTTTCAGAAGACTGATAATACTAATGAGTGCAAAAGCACCTACTGGAACTTTCTGAATGTGTTTTATATTAGCCTTTGAAATAATTACATCTTATGCTTGGAGAATATAAAGTATACTGCGGCATTTTCTTAGGTATTTTTAAAGGTCAGAGTGAGAACACTTAACCATTAACACTGGTTTTAACAGAAGGTATCTGAGTTTCAGGAGGGTGCAGCCAAGTTTTGATATGCTTAGGGGGAAAATAAATGTGAAAACATTAACTCTTGGGATCTGACTCTGCCATAGAATAATAAAAATTAAAATCAAAATTTTCCCAAATCAAAACTCTAAAACTGATATCCTCACCCTTTTTTTTTTTAATTTGCTACTGCGACCTGCTCCAGATGGAAGGACCAATATGCCGTAGCCTCCAGGCCAAATGCAGTATCTAACCTTCCTTGGAGTACTTTAACTGTCTCTTAAGAGGTAATTCATGAGATTGAATACGCCCCATTTGGTAGAAAGTAGGAAATATTAAAGTAGGTACAGTTTCCTTTCTCATTTCTCCCTCACCACATTCTCTGAAAATTATAAGGCATGTCCACCAGCAACATGATTAAATGGTAACTAAGTCTGAAAACATTCAAGAGGAGAGTTGCCTTAGGTGAAGGGGTACCCTTGGTTCTTTGAAGTGATAAAGACATGTTTAGTATTAGGTAGGCCTGCTGATGGCCTATCTGTTGTAAACCTGAGTTCCTGTATGATCTCCCCTGAGGTCAGCCCTGCCACTGATAGGATTGATAACATTCTTCAGTGCTCCTCATGGCTCACTGGGGGAGTGAGGTACAGATAATAGGCCGACCACTGCTCGTGCTGTAGGAGACACTGCCTGTTGGACTGCTACTGCATCATCAGACAAGGACACAGACAATCTAAGACATGCCATCATATTCTTGTTTTATGGTCCTCTCACAGTGAATAAATAAGTGTTTCATTTTCAAGATGCAGGTTAATCCAGTTTTCTTTTTTTAAACTAGGAAATAGACTATATTGTTGCACTTACTTACAACAGGCCTCCACGTTTAGGTCTATTTCAAATGATAGAGCACCAGGAACCTGAATACCATGCTACAGAGAACACATCGTGACTAACTGACTTGAGCTGGGGACCACTGAGTAACGAGAACTTCTGTCACATTATCTTTATGAGTTTTATTATTCTCTCATTAGTTCCTGCGAGTAACGTGGGATTAAAGGGGAACCGCAGTTCCATTTTTTCAGACAGGTTATTAAATCTTGGTAAAAAAAAATTCATTGAAAGAATCGCAAAATTTTACACATTCTGAACGAAGCACAAAATCGTTACCTTTGTGAAAGTACTGCAGGTCGCCATGCGGTGGCAAACCTATGGTTTCACCACGGGCGAGAGCGAGAGTTCACGACAATTGTGACGTGTTGCAGCCCTTCCTGCTCACTAGTCACTGTAATGTCTAATGTAATGAGATGTACAATGGAATAAGTGCAGGTTGTTCAGTAGTTGTTTAACCGCAAAAGGTTTCCAATGTGATCTGCATGCAGTGTTAAAAAGTAAGTAGTATTTGTTGGCAAAATCATCTGGAAGTTGAGAGCAATATTCCTCTTGGATCAAAATTAACTGAGATGAGAAAGACCTAAAAATGTCAATTACAATATCGTATTCGTTGGAGATTCTGATTTATTTAAATTCTGACTTAAGAAGGGCTTTACGGTCAAAAGGCCGATGCCTATTGTCAGCCTCTTAGGAGATACTCATGTGGAAGTGTGCCTAGCTGTAGCCGCTAATGTAATCTGTAACCCAACTCGCAACATCATAAATACTCATGTGTTCTGGGCAATACATATTTTAGTGTTTACAAAGCAGTATCATGTATCGATCAACTGCAGCTGAAAGTTAAAACTTTGTATAAGGGTTGTTCATAATTTGGAATTGCTAATGCTTTTCATACTGTCCCGTTTCGAAATTGGTGTTTTGTCAATCAGCTCAGCTCTTCTCTATGGCCCCTGCATTGGTATGGAAGAACAAGGCTGTGATATCAAGCCACTTGACATTTCTGTGTGCCATACAGGTGAGGTAGTACCAAACAGAGGACTCCTATATCTCTGATCAATGATGCTGAGAAATCACAGTTTGCTTGGAAAGACCCACGCTGTACCCACAGTGCCAGGACTGCGCCTAAACGTTGTCTGGTGTTAAATGGATATATCATTCTACATAATGACCAAGACTAAGCCTTTTTGTACATTATCTTTAAAAAAGGAAACAGAATATCAGCTTTTGCCTGACAGGAGTTATTTTTGGATCTTTGAGATGGAAGCTGTCTTCTTTCCAGACAAAGGCCCTTCATATGAATTTTGACATTTTTCAGTTCTTTTACCTGGGAAGTGCAAATTTAAGGATGACAAATGAATACTTTCCACATGAATGGATTGCTTTTAGCTATAACTCATCATCTGATGAAGTAGTTCTGATTGAAGGCTGATAAATTATAACCTGGGGAGGGGTTATAAGCCCTTTCTGCTTACTGCTGACAGAGGCTTTATCTTGACAGCCATCCTTTTGTGTTTAAGTTTCTGGACTTCCTGTCCACTGGTTCCACACTGAACAGGACTGGCTTTGTGAAAAGTTACCCAGGGTGATTGGTAGGTAGCTGAAATTACAAACCTTCAAAATCGGATACACAAAAACACAGTGAAATCACGAAGAACGGGAGAGCTCGAAGCTACGGAGCTGACGAAATTGTTCGTTTGCTCAATGACCCATCCGTGTATTTGCATTCGATGGGTACAATTAACACACGATTAAAAACACGAATATATTGCAAGATAGACACTTGACCAAGGAGTCTGTAGGCATGCACAGGAAGAGCTACCAACCTTTATTGTGAGTTCCATTGGGTAACACACAAAATGCATGTCTAAATGAAGATAGTACAGTACAACAGATGCCAATAAACTCTAACAAGAATTTTCCCAGTTGCAGTTAGTAAAACATATCAACGTGCATCTGTTGCCTTGTGCTGTTCCCTGTGCAGTAGAGGGAGACTCAATGGATGTTTACAGTGCATGTCTAACTGGGTGATTGTGTAGCACTGGGTGAGTAGGTTAAAGAATTGAAAAGCCAGCTTATTAAATAATGTAAGAAACAAAGTAATAGAACTATATACAGAAATTAAATGGTTTATTGGAGAGGTTTATTTTACTGTGTATTATCGGAGTCTATAAAGGGAAAGCAATTTGGCCATGCACCAATCTTTATTAAGCTGATTTATCTGTTTTGCAGACTAAAACACTTAATTATTAATTTTGAAATCAAGAGACGTTACAATTTTACAATATACCACCAGCACCTCAGCTGGAATTATACTGTAGAACTGAATTGTATTTTCTAATGTTGTATTTTTTTCTTACATTCTAATTTGGATATGTCTGCTGTAAAGTGTCTTTAGAGTTCAGCGCATGAGAACTGTGAAACCCTTTGATCTGGGGATAGTTCAAAGGAAAGCAAGCTGAGCAGTTCCTGAAAGGTATTCCATGTGTAGGTATATTAAAGGAATGTAAAAGGTCCGAGTGGGAGGTGAAGAATAACAATGAGAATTTAATTCCATGCTGAAAATTTAAAAGGTTTTGTCCATATATTTGGACACAGTGTTAGAAGAGTCACACACCCGAAGAAGGCTCCACAGACGAAACGTTGTGTTTTTTTTCTTCTCTTTTCAGCAGGGAATAAATCTATTCCGTTACAAGAGTCGTCTTCAGATGTGTACACAGTCCCTTTAAAGGAACTTAATCTCTTTAATTTTACTATTAGAGTTCGTGCTAGGACTTGATTCGGTTATTCAAAGTTTTGAAAGACATTGGCGCTGTCATCTCAGAAAGAAAAACCACTTGAAGGTCAATAATAAAACACTCAGAGACTTGTAAGTGTTGGGTACAAACTGCTGCAGTTTGTTGACAGTGACACTGTAGAATCCATCAAGAAAAAAAAAGTTTTGGATAGTATTACTGTATGTGTAAAAAAGGGGAAATTTAAAGTTCAACAAAGAACCCATACATTGTGAGGAATATTTTAGAAGGATTAGTGTATGTTTTTCTCTTTAAATGCGAGCTTTTAAAAATCCTGCTTTTCTTAGCTCACTTTAATCTGTGACATATTTAGACACGTATTCAGTGTGCAGCTTTAGTACATGCCTAAAATCACACACATGAAACACAGGCTTAGGCATGTACTAGATTCACTCACCACGTTGTATCAGCCTGTGGATCTTTGATATTCATGACTTTTCATTTTTATATTCCGTTATAAGACAGATGGTATGCAGCTGATTAAATAAGTTTTGCAACACCATTCAAGTCTCAACGCATACACCTTTGTCACTTATCACCAGTACGTGCCATTTAAACTATCTGCATTAGTGCTGTTTTCACTGCTTTTGGCTCTTAAAATAAGATGCTCCTATGTGTGTTTTTGTTGTTTTTGTGCATTAGCTTTGCAGATGAACTGAATAGCGTGGTCGTCTTTGATCCCTCATTGTGAAAAAAACAACAGCAACATCTCAAAACATTTCACAGTGTGACCGTTCAGCTCTGCTGGGTCTGCTTTGTTGGAGTGTAATAAACTTCAAGTAGTCTTGTTGACAGTTGCGAGTCTGCCTCCTTCCAGCGGTAGTTTTCTCTCATCTCTTGTTGGTGGACATGTACACCGTATAACAGGGCACAAGAGGACCTTGTTGAAAAGGTTCTGGGGTCACCAGCCTCAAACAGCACTGGTCTGCAGGCATTTTACTGACTGGCTGGGGATTAATGCAGCACAAACACGATTGCTGATGGTTTGTTGTTTCTTCCTTGCTTGCCCTCAGAGGTGCTGCTGGCAGGTCATGCAAACACAGGAATTTCAGGAACAAAAGAGGTGGAGTAACGGAGCATTTAAAGCAATGCCGTCAGAAATGGATCGCGCTTCCTTGGGGAGTCTAGTGTGGGTGGAAATGAGGAAATGCAAAAGTGATCAAACGGACAAACAAAGTCAAAGCTGTGACTAAGCATGAGTATAAAGCTGTGACTAAGCATGAAGGGCTCTGTGTATCCGAACGTGTGCATCTGTAGGTCTCACAAAGGTTACAGTCCTTCTTGGAACCACTTCGTACTTTGAATTCAGGGTTTTTCTGATGACCTATGGGAAGTAGATGACAGAACAATAAACATACCGCAATACTGGTAAACGAGTGACAGAGTGTGAATTGATGTAAGTGGGCCTTGCGCATCCAAGATGTAAAAACAACCCCCCAAATATGCAAGGCCAGGACTTTCATTATAGCACCACTATATGCTTATTGTTGTCGATCTACTGCCAAATACCTACAATTCTGTTTGATACTTCCCACTAGTAAGTTCCGTTTCGTAGAATAAAAATACCACAGTATTCCATTGACAGTGCTTGTGTTTTTTCTGGGGCATTTCTGTGTTTTTGATCTTTTATTAGTTATTATATATATAATATAAAGTTATTATTTTAATTTTACTTTATTTTCACTAGTTATAAAGACCATGCAATCAGCACCATATGTGTGACGATACTGCTGCTCTTTGGAATGAGCAGGGGATTGGGAGTCATCAGGTGAACCCGCTCGACAGGCTGATGAGACTGGGGGGCGGCATGCTGACAGGGAACAGCTGGGCACAAAGGAGATGACCAGGGGGATGAGGTCAAGCAACACTAGGTCCAAGCCGAGATCAATGCCATAGACAAGAGCAAGCACAAGGGAGATCCAAGAAATGTAGACAAGAACCAAGCAAAGTCAGGAAACAGAAACAAGCAAAGGACTAGAGACACAGGACGCACAGAATTGAGAGGCTCAGAGTACAAACTATGACAGAGGCGTGAGCAGTCTGAGCAGCTCTTAAATATCCCCGAATCACCCAGACAGGCAAGTTGGTGGTTGCCTCCAGGTGATTCAAGTCTCCTGTCAGTGTCCACGGCAACCGGCAATGAGTGACAGGCGGATGAAGCAGAAGCCGACTGCCACGCCAGTGCTAGCTCCCCCCACAGAGCAGCAGCTAGGACGAGCCTGACGATATGTACATATGAACAAGTAATAGGTTTATTCCATGCTGAAAAAAAAGAAGAAAGAAAACACAACGTTTCGGCCGTGGAGCCTTCTTCAGGTGTGAGCATATGTATATATGATTGGTGTATTTATATATCAGTGTACATGATAACACTGAGTTTTAGAAACATGGGTTACTCAAGGCTTTTAGATAAGGGTATCTACTTCATTTTTCATTTCACAGATTTAAAAATTTCATGTTTTTTAATTCAAGAGAGCAAAGCAAGTATCACAGCATGATAACTTTGTTCTCTCTCTTTCTTTCAGCGATATATTTGATGCCATGTTCCCAGTCACACACATCGCAGGAGAAACTGTCATCCAGCAAGGTTTGAACACATTATTTCCTCTCCCAACACACATGCACACTGAGACACGTTTGTGTCCTAATTTGGTGATAATAAGGGGCGTACAGTGCATATTCAGGAAAATCACTTCCTAAATTACTCAGTAGCTACGAACTTGCTTTTGGAATGTTGTGTAATTCTTTAAAGAACAATGCACTTATTTCCTTCAATTATAATGTAAAAACAGGCAACTCATTGTTTTGAGGTGTGCACGCTATTCATGTTTAAACTTGGCTAAAAAAAGCATTGTTTAGGAATAGTATTCTTACTTTCAACATACACTTCAAAGGTGCCATATATTAAGTAGCCCATTACTTTATAGACTGTTTTCCTTCATCATTGCAATGCGATAGCTCATATTTTCAACCTTCTAACTTGTAGATCTCAATCCATATGCCCCTCAGTTGGCATATGAAATCAGACGTGAAGGATTGAGTAGGAAAACATACCGAATCATCTCATGGGTTGATATAGGCTTTCATAATGCCAGCTTGCTTAGCCTGGACTTCTCCTGAGACCTGGCTTTGGGTAATAGCAGTGCAAGCTGGGTTTCAAACCAGCGAAAGGGGGAGGTTTAAAAAAGAGCTCTTATGATCTTGAGAGTTCGCATGATTCAGAGATTGTTTATATTTATTTCTAAAAACAACATTTCATGTTAACCAGAATCTGTAGACACACTGCAGTCCTTTTATTGAGAGATTCCAGGACTCTGTTTGAGAAAACTGGCTCCCCCTCTCAGCCAGGCCATAGAAAGCCAAAGACACACAATGTTTTCTCAAGCTATTTAGTAAGGGGAGACATGACGATAAAGGTTTTCATCAAATGTGAGCTTGTCTTTTTTCCTCTCAGTCGTTTCGCTAAAGTTGTTTCTATGAATAGATATATTTTTTGCCTCTGATACTAGGACATTTAAATGACTTCACTCAGTAGATGATTAATGTTTCAGTTGTGAGTAAAAGATTATTAATATATTAAAATACTCATTCTGATTAGGACTTGCGTGAAAATCCTAAAATATTCTTGGCAGAAGTTTAATTTGTCACATCTGTTTATGTTCCTGTTTCAGCTTATCATTTGTTCTGTCATGTAAATGTTATTTCAACGAATTTCAGAATTTAAATAATTTAAATTTAAAATTAAAGATGAATAGTTAACATACTTTAAATACGTGAATATCTTCATATACAGTACCTTGCAAAAGTATTCAGACTCATGCACATTACATTTTGTTGCAATAACACTTGCAGTCATGACACTTTGAAGCAGCTGTTAATAGATGTTACACAGTACAGGTATATACAATCTACTCCACACATTCAAAAGCAAAAAACAAAGAGGTAAATAGATCATTAATATGAAATAAACACAGAAAAGTAAAGATTGCATACGTCTTCAAAACCTTTGTTGTGGCAAACCTCTTAGATGCACAAAATTATCTTAACCAGCCACACAGTTGAAGGGCCTCAGTCACAATATTGTCAGTCACAATGATTTCACAATACATGCACTCTGTAAAGTCCCTCATTCACGTAGTGAATTTTAAGCAAGGGATTAACCTTGAAACCAAAGAGCTTTTAAAACAACTAGTTTTGTAAAACAGCACAGATCAGGAATAAAGTATAAGAAAACTCAATAATCCTGAATCTCCCCTTAACACTGAGAAGTCTGTCATTAAGAAGCTTTGAGGATGTGAATCATACCACACAGACTGTCGCTGTCGCTCCTAACTGAGCAGCTGGGTAAAGAGGAAACTGGATAGGGATGCCACTGTTCTGTTTCTAAAATAGGAAAAAATGTTCAGAAAGCTGGCCTGCATAACAGAGGATGGGGAAACCCATCTCACACCGCACATGGAGTTTGCAACAAGGCCTTGTAGGTGATACTGCAGACATATGGTGAAAGAGTTTGTGGTCAGATAAAGACAAAATTGGAACACTTTGTTCTAAATGCAAAGTGTTACCTCTGATGCAAACACAGCATAGTGCATCACTCAGTCAACGCCACCCCTGCTGTCAAACATAGTGTTGGCAGCATCCTGTTATAGATCTGCTTCTCATCAACAGGGGCTGGGAAATTTGTCAGGACTGATGGGAACATACAGTATAGGGAGCAATGTACTGGCACATCTTATAGGAAAACATGCTTCAGACCTGAAACCGAGACAAAACTTAACCTCTTACCAGGATAATGAACCAAAGCACAAGGCCAAAGCTTCAAAAGGTGAAAGTCCTTGAGTAGCTCAGTCAAAGTCCTTGCTTGAATCTTGTTGAGAATCTGTGGAAAGACTTGAAAACTGCTTTCCATAAGTCATCTCTAAGCAACTGGAGAGAGCTTGAGCAAATCTGCCAAGAAGTATAGGCAATCCCTGCACTAAACCAGTGTGCAGAGCTGGACTCAAAGACGTGCATGTGGTAGAACCTACTCCAAAAGACCTGAGGCTGTAATCGCTGCTGAAGTTCACAGGTATGAATACTTATGCAGTCAGCATATTTCAGTTTTTTCTCCTTAATATTGCTGATATTTACTGCTACTTATCGTACCATTTAAGGTCTTGAGTTTGAGCATCCAAGTTATAAACTTTATAATATCATTAAAAGTTCTTAAACGTATTCAAGATATTAAGTTTAAAATGTCTGTGTTATATTGCCATAGAAAGAATCAGAATAATTTTGCAAAGTACTGTATAACGTACAATATATTTATCACCCTAGGAGTCTGAGCTGAATGTTCTCAAAGTTGTATTCTTAAAGATAATTCACCACACAGATGCCTACCTTCTTTCCAGAGCTACAAAAGAGCTTGCAAACTATAGCAAGAACCAAAGTAGACTCTACCGAGTTACAGTGTATGATTACTATCATGTTTGGCATTCATTTTTACAATGCAAAGAACAGTGATTCATTGTTTTTCAATTTTATATTATTTAATATAAGAATGATTCTGAATGTGGATCCATATTCTGCATAATTTAAGCAGAAAGGTGAATACATTGATTGTTTATTATTTTTTGGGGGAGGGGGGTTTTGTGCAAAACTTCAACCTTTTTTGACTTTTTGTCTGTCACGTCTTCTGTTATGAGGAAAAACAATTCTGCAGAATTCAGAGACTGAGGTAAAACCACACACTACCAACGCTGTACTCTGTGATCTAGGTGGTTCGGGTCTGGATTGTGTCACTAACCAACTGGGACCTTGGTTCCTCAATTTCCCAAGAGTACAGCTGTAGCACTGGGATTAATCAGAGAGGACTCTCCTGGGTTAGTGGTATAACTGCAAACTCTGTGACTAGCTGGGTGACTTCATGTTTACAGAGAGATGAGTGAGAGATGAGCTGTGGTGCTCTTGGCTTGCCAGATGATAAATGGCTGTGCAGGTTAGTTTGTTGGAAGAGCATGTCTGTGTGGCTATATGGCTTGTTGCTGGAGAGAAGAGTATAAAGGAAAAGTGATGTTTTCAAATCTGGTGCATGCAGCAAACAACTTATTTAATAAAAAAATCTACAGAACTCGAATGGATGATGAAAAGGTAAAAGGAGGAGAAATATGTTGTTTTCTTTGCTGTTCTGGCCATTTTTTTGTAACTTTCATATTGTTCTGTAAAATGTGTAATACCTCAATGGTATGATAACTCTGAAAATGCTCCATGTCACAAAAGTAAATCTGAATAGCCGATGACGGTAAATTTCAGCTGAATTCCCAGTGTGTTTGATATAGTGTTGGAAATGAAATGAAACAAATCACCTACAGCACAAAGCAGTTCTAAAATCCGGTACGACTGTGGGATCTTTGTGCCTGTAGCTGGTAAATATTTGTACTTGGTACTTGGGTTTAGGTTAGTGGATATGAAAACAAAGCCTGCTGTGCACCAGGGATAATGGTTGGTGAGGAGGAGTGTGTTGACGAGTTCCTGATGGTATTTGATAATTATCAACTGAGCAAGCATGTGTGCAGCTTGCACCCCCTTTGCGACTTCTAGCCACATGAGTTATGGCCACCTTGCACATCATATTAATTAGCTTTGGGCCTTCTTTTCCTTATTGAATGACAGAACAGGGTTGTTAATCCTTCGAGTCTTCAGGGAACCTCTTAGGTTTTAGCTTTAACAAAAGTTTAATAATTTAACGTAAGAAAGCACAATCAGACATTCCTTGTTGAGAAGACTAAGATTCTAATCGCATTGAATTGTTGTTGTTTTGTGTGATTTCACATCTTTACTTGATGGTCTGTCTTTCTCGGCAGCATTGTTACCTCCCTGCGGCCTGGTCTTGTGAGATTTGAAAAGCAAGCAGGAGTTGAGATCCTAAGGCACTAATCAATAGTGAATGACTTCCAAGGAAAAACGAGTTGCCGTTGCAAGTGTTGCTGGAGGTCCAATAGTTACCGCTCTTCCCTCTAGACCAGAATTTCCAAGTCTATATATTTACCATATTTATACTGTATGCCATATAAATGCAAGGAACTATTATGAGTGTTCTATTAATTTTCTAACTTGTTCGGTTTTTGTCCACATGGGAAAAGATGTGGACAAATACTGCTATTTATGAAGTGTAAGTAGGGAGCTGCTTCAGCATGAGTAGGTTGCAAAGCAGCAGGTAAAGGATTATTCCATGCTGAAAGGTGTCATATTGCTATTTATTGCATTTTAATCTTAATGACATCTATGGAGGGCACACAATGACTTGTAGGTAGTGTTGCTTCCTCACAGTTTCCTTCAGGTGCTCTGATATCAGCCTTCCAAAGACTGCTGGCTAGGTTCTAGCCTAATTGGTTGTTAATTGTTTGTAGTTATCAGTAGTATCGGTGTGCAAGCCCTGTGATGACCTTACGACCCAATTAACATGTAGTCGTGCCTACTACGTACATGTCCTGTTTCTGGGCTGGCTCTGGACTGGTCTGCACTGTATCAGACCAGCTGCTGCCCTTACCAGGAACAAGCTGCTTTCCTGATAGTGAGGAGATGGGTGGTCTGATTTCTGCAAATAACCATGATAAAACATGGGGGGAGAATCTCTGTGGTCCATGTCAAAACATCACTGAAGTAAGCCTATTCATTAACACGTCCACTGAAGACGTGTGCAGGTGTCTGATGATGGTGGGATACCATCCTACACTCCAGCTCATCAGCCAAGGGCTAGTAATCCTGGTGTCTGCCTCGGGATAGTAACTCTAGTGACAGTACTGCCTGCCTGAAGAACATTCTTGTTATGGTCGTGCAGCAGAGCGAACTTCTGTCTTGCTCACCGGTCTGCACTATCTTGGAAGCCAGGAACCACCTTCCAACTGGAGAATAACAGCATTAACATGGGTTTAACCTTAGTAAGCTTTATGTTGATGTTTGCGTGTTTAGCATTTTGATTTTTAATATGGGGGCAGAACCTTCTGCCAACACAGTAGACAGCCATGTCTGTAACCAAGATGGCATTTCCCATGCAATGGCTTTCGACCACTGTTACATTTTACTTATTTTTGGTGTCGTGAAAAAAAAATGTTTTGCCTGGTAAATAAAAAATGAATTTATCTGTCTATACCACAGGTTTTATGGTTCCACGGTTTTGATAAACCAGACATGGGAAAAAAGGTTTCATATGTCATAGTCCTAAACTCTTAAAAGGAGATAGACAGACAATGGATGCCTTAAATTACATTTTGTGTTTTTCCTCTTCGGTCCGGAAAGATGTAATTAACGATTAACAAAAACCAAGAAGGAGCTGGTTGGCGAATATTTCCCATCCAACTGGAAATCCACGTAGATGCGTAGAAGCTCTGTTTGTAAAAAAAGCTGATTTAGTTTGACTTTAAAAAATAAAATAAAATTGTGAAAATCATTCCAGACACAGAATAACAGATTATAAAAAAACAATCCAAATTTTAGAAACTCAAAGTTCAACCACCGAGCTCGTAATTCCCAGATAATTCCCAGATATTGAAGGAACTCTGCTTCCCTCCCTCCTGCTGGATGTTCCCATGATCTAGCCACTGTGGGTTAGCTGGCTTGCAGTGGTGGCCTCAAAAGAGGCTGCATTTCTGCATATATTTGTAGGTTTGGCAGGTTTCTCAATCCTCTTGGGAAGCTTGGTTTTGATGAAGGGCGTTGTATACGTTCAGGATCATGCATTTACAAGTACTGTAAAAGCATCTGATATGCTACAGTACATACCTGCTTTTGTTCACTCAGGGTTAATGTCTTTTAATCGTAAAAGGTGTTAATTGATGTAGCATTTACACGAATACCTCCGATTAACTCTAAAAAACACCCATCGGGTATGTGAGCCAATGGCTGCATGCTGCTGTAGTTTTTCATATGTCCTAAACATGCTTATCATAAGTTCCACCCCCAAATCATGGCACACACCTTGTCCAACCAGACAATTCAGCTGGAATTCTCAAATACTTTCTCCTTATGTCCCATCTTCTGAGTGAGGAAAAAAAATCCCAGGTTCCCATGCTGAATTGTCAGCTCACACAAAGTCCATGTCATTTCCTTGTGTTTGCACATGTTATCAATAAGTCGAAAGGGTGTCGGCGCTTTTGTGCGGCACCGCAGTTGGTACTTGCGTGGCCATCCTTTAGCCAATAGCTGCCTATTAATAAAGCAGAGTGTGGGGATTAAAGGTTGACCATGGAAAGAAAAATATTTGTTCACCAGAAGCGCTGGCTCTTTCAGCTACTGCTGTTTTTGTTCAAATTAATACAAAATATAATTCATACAATTAGCCTTTCAAATAACTGTGGGCCTCAGAGGGTAAAAGGAGACTTTTTTCTTCTTGTGGAGGAAAACTGGGGAGGCGGCAGTAGCCTTGGCATTTTTCGGACCACTGTAATCTCTTAGTTCTACGAAGTGTTTACAGAAAGATTTGCTGAATGAGGAAAAATCCTATTGGAAATGCCTTCCACAAGTCATTTAATATGTGGTGTTTTTCTTTGTAGGTGATGAGGGAGACAACTTCTATGTAATCGACCAAGGAGAAGTTGATGTAAGTAATATTCATTTCAATTCCACAGTGTCCCCTAAAGAAATAAGTACATTGATACCACAATTAGCCAAACTAATAAGTTCTGATCAGATCAATGAAAGGTGTAGACATCTTATATATATATGCATTGGACGTTCAGAATTATTAATTTACTATACTTCTTTCTCGAATGAAACAAGCTATGTGTACTGTATATTTTTACCATCCTTCAATTTAGAAATGAAAGTGTTAGCCTGAAAATAATTAAATGGATATAGCTCTGTAGATGTCCACAAGCATCCTGTAAAATATGAAATATATAACAGAAAAGTTGAATGTTTTTTTTTTAATTCCATTGAGACTAGTTCCTCTTCTACAAGATTATACATGGACACGCTGGTTTTGAGATGGCAGGAACAATCTGAAAAAGGTCCCATTGTTGTGCAATCTAAGGAGAAAAGATAGCATTTAGTGAGAAATATAAACAGGAAACTACTTATCATTTTATACAGAAAGGGACAAAGGTATGAAAAAAAACAGAGTGATAGATCAAACAGGATTGGCTTTCTCTCCTCAATTCAAAACATATAAAGTACAGAGCCTCATCTCCTCCATGATCAGGTGAAGCATGACCTAGATGAGATGGCAACGGTGATAGAATGGCTACAATGCAGGAATCTTTGCTGTCTACTTGCACAGAACAAACTGTCTTTTTGAAAAGCTGATTAAATATTTACACAAGCGTCTTGTAGTTCCAGGAGGGTACTTTAGGTATCTCACTCTATCCTGTTGCAACCTGACTCGATAAAAAAAAAAAAATTGGGAGATGGTGCTTACCCTGAGAAGGGTTATCTAAAATCTAAATTCATTAATTTGATTGATGGGTATTAAAATCTCAGAGCCTTTTTAAAATCAACAAAGCGTGATACCAAGTGTACCCATTTTGAAATGTATTTATCAGGCTTGATATTCCATGACTAACACATGGGAACTGCCTGCAAGTCTCACAACTATGGTCTTGGCTGCTTCTCAAGCCCAGAACCCTGAAACCAGCAGCTGTCTGTTTCCTTGTTCCAGTGCTTGGATGATTAAAGTCCAGGCTGCCAGGAGACAGCTCCGTCAGACATTTGGACTGGAGAGTCCGAGACACATCTCCCAAATACACTCCCCCCAAAGACACCATAATGTTGCTGTGATTCCACAAAAACTGGCAAAAAAGCTTCCATTCTCATCTTAATTTAGCTGTTTTCTTTTTGTGGTGTTTTCAGCATTCAGCAGGTTTATTTTTTCTGCATTAGTGTTTTGCGTGAGAGAAAACTCTTGATCGTTTCAGTGGCCTTAAGACACATGGAAGATAGTGTTTGCCACTGTAATTTTTGGTTTCATAAAAGGTCTTGACATTTTATGAAAACTACTACTTCTACTGTTTCTAGTGTCACAAATTATATTTTTATATTTATATATTTGCATTATAGTATATTTTCATTTGCATTGAACATGAAATCTCAACATATTTAGGTAAAACTGACCGTTATCAGGTACCTTACCGGCACAACCTCCTACTCATGCTTAAGTGAATTGCTCTCATGATGTGCGGAAGTCACAATTACGCTTAACGTTGTGACGGTTCTGCTTGTCGATTTTTGTAAGTGTTAAAGAAAAGCCAAACCAATACACTGGAAGGGGGAGGGAGCTGGGCATTTACAAAGTCAACAACTCAGTTGTGCTTGACAAACACAAGCTGAAACTTCATCCACAAAAATAGGGTTTTTCTTCCATCTTCACAACTGGGAATCGTTGTGGCTTTAAGCTTTGTGTTTTGCGTGTTGTTGTATCTTTTTCCCTCTATGTGTCTGTGTGTCCATAGGTCTATGTGAATGGAGAATGGGTGACCAGTATTGGGGAAGGAGGCAGCTTTGGGGAACTTGCCCTGATCTATGGGACCCCAAGGGCAGCAACTGTCAAGGCCAAAACTGATCTCAAATTATGGGGGATTGACCGGGACAGCTACAGGCGAATACTCATGGTAAATGCAAGATTTCATTATGGGACTCAGTGTTTCACTATCTCATGGGTGCCAGAAAAGTCCCTACACTGTTCATTCGCTCTGTTCATTTCAAGTCCTGTAACTGGGTAAAGGCAGGATCTCCTCTCTGGTCATGATAAATGTGTGGCCAAGGGTTGTACAAAACAAAACAGACCCTTAATCTAAGCAGGAAAATCGACAGCTCCTTATCACAACTCAACATGTTTGTTTTATTTTGTTCTAGTTAGCTGATTGGTTTTACAATTTAGTGGTTAATCAAGTAACCTGCTGTCATATTTTTTGCCAGCCTTTATCTATTTACTTCATATGGCGGGAACAAGCTTTTTACCCAACATTTACCCCCAAAAAACACAATATTACATAAAAATACATATTTGGTATGTTTGTCAAATAGTTCTGGAAAGATTTTTGCTTTCTTAGTTATGTTAAAAGGGAATCCTACAAAATCATTAAAATAGTGTTTTGCAAAGGTCAATAATTACATGCTTTCAAGATTTTATATTAACAGAGCACATACACAGCCATAAATTGCACATTGTATTCTCCAAGTAAAACTTTCCCTCATAAAAACAGGCATGGTGAATTTGCTTTTCTGTGTGCTTGCACTCTGTACAATGGAATTTGTGAGCTGCACCGTCAATCCAGAGAGATTTTTCCTAAGGGAATAACTAGAATTTTACTAGTGTTATAAAAAATCAAATCCAGTTATTCCACTAAAAATAATAAAACATTTGATCAGAAATGCTGTGGAACCAAGTACCATATTTTCAGTGTGAAGTCTTAACATTCCTGAAGCTAGAGAACAAGCATACTTTTGAAGTGTGGAGACGAAGAAAGTTGCATGAAATGAAACAGGCCTAAGATTCTATTTAGTTACTGATTTAAGGTCTGCTCCCGATGAGCAGTTATTCCTATTGTTTATGGCACATGCTGGACACTAGTGCTTCTTTAGCGTGGATGATGTTAAATAGTCTTAAAAGGGAAGAAGACACTGCTTTATGTTAAAGAACTGACAGGGATTATACAGTACACTGCATCGAGTTTGACAAGACTTGTAACTTTCCTGGCTACTTTATTATGAGTGCTCTAAGGGACTGTATTTACACTCCAGCCTATTTCCCAACAAAAAGAGAGGTAGATTTGAAAGGAAGGAAACACAGGCAGATTGCCTAACTCTGACCTTTACGTTATCATGAAGGCCTGATTAATTTGCTGTTGAGGAATTGTCTTAGTTTAAAATAAGACTTTCCGTTTTTGAACGGTTTCAGAACCTCACCGATGCCTACTGTAGCTGTCAGAATTCTAATAGACAGCAGCCCACCCTTTTCTTATGGCTGTGAGGTTCATTTGTACACTACACATATTACTTTTTATAGACTAAAAAAAAGAGAAAAGAATTTAATAGAAAAAAATAGATGTTGCAAAAATGCCTTTAATTAAAATAACTGGAGTTTAGTTTAAACACTGTAATACAAGGGTACGTGTTTCTCCTTGGCCTCAATTAAATTAAAGGGAGGAATTACAGAGTACCTCTTCTGTATTTTTTCCATATGTAAAAATGCACATTTTTTACTTCTCTTGTTTTTCCTAAGGGTTACATTAACCTGATCACAGCGAAAAGACATTTCTTGATCTTTCTTTTTCTGTCTAGACATGCCACTCAATGCTATTTTTTTTGCTGAAACACACAGAAATGTTAGGGAAACCCCCTGTACATGTGAGTGGGATGGGTCATGGATTTTTGCTTTCTGCTGTAGGATGAACCTTTTCTCGGTTTTAAACTGTAATTGAAATTAAATTGCCTTTTTTACACACTGCTGCAAACGTCTTGCAAGGTCCCCCTTGCTTGTCTTGAAAAATAAATCAGAATCACGTTCCACACTTGTGACGTTACTGTAAATTTTCCATAATCATGCGTCTCTTTTTGGAGGGTCTTGCTGATGGGCCTGTCACGTTTGCGTCAGGTGAGGACATCAAGCGCTGCTGTCTCTGATCTCTTCTGCAAGGGATATGTTTTCCAGAGGCTGTCACCCACATCACAAGTGCAGAAGAAAATTAGAGTCGGCAGCCGTCGAACCAAATCACCGGTTACTGACTACGGCCCTTCTCTCCATCTTTCTCTTTTCCTCCGTTTCTCCTTTTATTTTTTCCCAACAGGGCAGCACGCTGAGGAAGCGGAAGATGTATGAGGAATTCCTGAGCAAGGTCTCCATCTTGGGTCAGTTGTCTTGTGTGTGAAATTGCCGGTCACCGCCGCACACGCAACACCTAGACAGTGCCCTTTCTGAAGCACGAAGATGGCCATTGAATCCTTTCAAAAAGCTAAAACCCATTTCTAGCATGGGATTTCTGGACAGATAGCACATGGCAGCTCAGACAAGCTGACTCAGTTATGGAAACATTTGCTGTAACTCACCGAATACCTTAACAGTTATGTGGAAGAAACATCCTAAAGGAATTCCTTGGCTTGTGGTGATTGGAGCTCGGTGGAGCTATGAGACGTTGTGGGACCTATACACACTGAGTGTGGCAATTATCCCATGACATCAAGCCCAGTGTTTAATCAGAAGCTGAGTGGGAATGTGACAGGGGGTTGCCTGGTTAGAGGATATAACCTCTGTCAAGTAAGCTAAATAAACTGACACCAAAGAGCTCACAGGCCCCAACTTATTTCCTCCATGCCTTTTTATAGCCCCACAGAGGCCGTCTTCAAACAGCTCCTACAATTTTTGTCCTTGGCTTTTTTGTTTTTCTTTGATTATTTTGATAGCCACAAAATTGGGACAAGCACTTGACGTCCTTCAGTACGAATAAAACAACAAAGGCCTAATCCCCAAATGACCAATCTCCATTCCCCAAACAACAACTTCCCATAAGTGGGAAAATGTTAACCGTACCGTGAAATGTCAATTCTATGGAAGCAGGATCACATTACCACTTGAATAGTTAGGATCTTGAATACCACGATGATGTTTAAAACATCTCTGGTAAAGTGCCCATCAGTCACGAGCAATCAGGCAAATCTGTTCCTAAAGGGGTTTTTCCAGACAGTTTTCTTTCCACCAAGTTATTTTATAGTGCTGGATAGTTTCCTTTTAATCTGAGTAGAAACTCTACAAATTAAAATCGAAGGTTTGTTTGTAGGGCATACAGTATATAGTCCAGGCTTTTTGCCCAAATACATTTTAACAAATCCTGATAAAACGTTCTGTTGTCAGATATAGTTGTGCAATGTTGCAATTTTTATTTCGGAGACAGATAATTCCCAGAATGCTAACACATCAGTTTTAGCTGTAAGTGGTTTAAGTCAGACGTGTACTTTTACACATCACTAGCAGGACTACCTGCAAGCAGTTTTCCATACATGAATTTCATATCTTCTGTTGGTTGCCTTAAGCATACATTAAGCATCATCACTTTCTGCATTAAAGAATAAACAAACATACACATACATATAATAAATAAGCATAAATAATAAAGTATAAATCTGATAACGTTTTTGCAGATTTCACTTGACCTGATTCCAAAGGCAGCAAATAGTCAGCAAATGTGTCGCACAACATCACACAACTTCAAGGCTGATCCTCAGATTAGTATTTTGTTTGTGTGTTTTTTCTCACTGTTTAATCAAACCCAAAACTCCACAACCAAGAACACCATTAAGAAACTGTTAGAGCTACATGGCGTTGCTGGCTAATTGTGTATAGGGATGTGCAGTAGTTCATCTTCACTGGTCACTGCAAGATTAAATGGTGTAGATTTCCTTACATTACAAAACATTTGACTTGATCTCTGCTTTCCTGACCTAGTGTCTGTCAGAGAGAGTTACCAGTAACAGCTTTTCTGATTTAACTTTATTCATTTTTACTGTGTTCCTGATTTTTTTTAACTTTTCCTCTTTCAAAAAATAAACCTGATCCCAAAAAGGCTATACCAAAAACATATTTCCGTTGATTTTGAGGTTACTGGTTGAATCCCATCTATCTTAGTGTTTTCTAGAAAATCTGACTTTCAGATGCTAATAATTAAAGTCGGACTGTGTAGATGTTTGAATTGAAGTACGATTTTTTAACAACTTGAAACGAAATGTTATGATTACTTTATCCAGGTGGCTCAATACCTTTTCTTTTATATACTGTACAGGTGATTTAAGTACTCATCTCTTATTTTTTATACTTACACGCTGTCATAAAACGTTACACTGTCATCTAAAAGTACCTGTTCTGTGTTTCTCAGCTCCTAAGAGTGTTCTACTTAATAGCAGAAATATCTTCCTAATGTCTTCCTTAAGTACAGTCTCCTTCCCTCTACATGGCTTCCTTACACAGCTGAACAAAGGATTCTTTTAATAGCGATCTGAACCTGGCAGCCGGCAGCAAACCCCTATTGTCAGCCCTTTGCCATTCTGTTTGATATTAACCCAGATATCCTCTTCTTACTTCGTAAGTTCACTGGCGGCACTCAGCTGCCACCTAAATTGAAATTCTAGGCTGCTCGTCCACATTATCACCACTGTTTTTACTAAACAGACCATAACCATCCACATTATAAGAACACTGTGGTATTATGTAGCAGCACAAAAACACACACACAAAAAAAAAAAGAGGAAAAAATATGGTCTCTGCGAAGACGTTGAATGGGGACTGGGGAAAAGAGATTGTGTATTTAGGCTCAGTGAATCTCAATACAATAAGAAATCGAGAAGTTCTTCCTCGTCCGTTTATTTCTTCATCCATGGACCTGCGGTGTCAGGCCAACCCAGGCGTGTCAGGTGTTCCTGAACGATAATGTGCCTTTTAGTGTTCCTGAAGCTTCTAGAACATTCAGAGCCCCGGAGCTTCTAGACCATCTCCAAGGCTCAGTTTTAAATTTCACATGTGACTTTTCCCATCTGATCACACCATAACAGCTTCATCACGTCGTCCTGAACGTGGGATCACTCAGAACCTACACTGTGCATCTACAGATTTCGCTTTTTGAATCCTCCTTATTTGTTATTGTAATAGAAAACGGTGGAACTCTGTATTTATTTTGGATCATGATCTTCTGTTATATGGCGTAATATGCTGTAGTAGGCATACCCATGGCATATATATGGTGTAGAAGAACCATTCCCCCAATATAAATGTTTTTTTGTTATCCAAGGGCAGTCCAGGAACATATCCGCTGAGAATAAGGAGGACTGGATGCAATTACTAATTATTAAATGATTAATTAAAAGAATTATAAATGCAATTATTTTATTCGTAGTGGAAGGCTTTGGACTGTATGGGGTGTGATCAGCAAAGGTAAACATTAGGAAAAAAGTGAATGTCTCATGAATCTTTGTGGAAACTGAAAACTGTCATTTTGAGGTGCTATTGAGACAATGAAGGAAATAATCTGGGGTGAATTGGCAGGGAGTGGACACCAAAGAAACATTGGCCGTGATTCATAATGCCTGAAGTTCTGAAAGAAGCAGAAGATCTCCTTTCACCACTTTTGTCTGAAAGACATTGGACTGCAGTGGCCAGAACGCACTGCATTTCAACCTCCCGAGTGCAAATGTACTCCTCTCTCTGTGCTGTGCATTTACACAAGTGCACGGAGTGTTTATGGTTTGGTGCCGATGAAAAGAGCAAAAGAATTAAATGTGCACCAGGCTGACGCTTCGAGTTAAAAGATGCTGCACGTGTATGTGTTGAAACATTGGATTTATTCTGCCAAGAAGCAGTTTGATGGCTGTTTCCAGTTATTTTTTGTGTTTCTTCAGGGATTCCTCTAGTCGTTCAGATGAGTTTGTTTGCTAGTTAAGGCTTTAACACACAGATTTAAAGCAACCACACTTCATAGCTGAGTGGTTTAAAGGGAGGTGGGATGGGCCATCAAACCAAAGTAAAGTGTTTGAACAGAACCAATTCATCCTATTGATAAACGATACAGACATTCTTCAGGTGCCAAATTGCTTCCGTAAATCATGACTATCTTTAATCTCCGCAGGATGACTTCTAAAGAGGGCTGCTCCATTGTAAAATAAGCAGCATTTAAGACTCTGCTTAGAAGACCTGCAACTGTTTTTCCACAAGCTATATTTTAGTTAAAAAAAACACTGATTTTACTGCATACCTGTGTTACCTCCTGTTAACTTATTCCTTTCAATAAATGTTTATAGTGTTTTTTTCTGGTGCAAAGTACTTTGAAAATCACACTCTTAAATCACACTCTTAATGTATAAATGTGTTGTCTAACAATATTGACAAAGTTTTTAATTTGAAATATTGGTTTCAAAGAAACTAAAAGTATATTAAGGGAGAATATACTGTATATACAGGTACTATATAGATATTATTGTAGTGAACAATCTTCCATTCCAATCCAGAATAGTTATATATTTTTGAATATAATTAACACCACCTCCTTATTGGTTATTTATTTTTACTCTCTTTTGGTGTATAAAATTTGTAGCTGGCCTGTGGGGTTCTGTTTAGCAATTAGTGCTTGATTAACCAATGGAAATGTTGCAAATGAAACACCGCATACAGTATGACGGACATAATTTAACAGCTACTCACTAGAGCTGTGCTAGTACTCATCATCTTCATGTAATTATAGGCTGCTTGGTGGTGCAGTGGTTAGGCATTGCTGCATCACAGCGCCGGGGCCCTGGGTTCAATTCTGGACCCAGGGTGCTGTCTGCGTGGAGTTTGGATGTTCTCTCTGTGTTCGCGTGGGTTTCCTCTGGGTGCTCCGGTTTCTTCACACAGTCCGAAGACATGCTGGTTGGTTGACTGGGTCCTGGTGAAATCTGCCCTGGTGTGAGTGTGTGTGTGTGTGTCCGTGTGTCCTATGATGGGCTGGCATCACGGCCTTGTGCCTGGTGCTCGCCCAGGATAGGCTCTGTCTCCCCCATGAGCCTGAATCTGAAGAAAGGATTAGAAAAGGGACAGATGGATCTTCATGTAATTAAAGCTGCCATGGCTCACAGTGCTGAATGCTGGTCTCACGAGGTGGGGGGCTCATTTATTTGAGTTCCACACAGTTATAGTTTGTTTTTCTAATATTTATAGAAAGTTAAAAATAAATGTAGTCTAGGCAACAAGCAAGTCAAAAAGCTGGAGTCAAGATTTCTGGCCAGTGTTGTTTGTGAAGGGAAAAGGTCATTCATTTTTTATCACTCAGTCCTGCACGTCCTGAGCATCTCTTTTTCCGATGGTGTAGAGTCCTTAGACAAGTGGGAACGCCTGACTGTGGCGGATGCTTTGGAGCCTGTCCAGTTCGAAGACGGGGAGAAAATTGTGGTCCAAGGAGAGCCGGGAGATGACTTTTTCATCATCACAGAGGTGAGAGCCTGTGCGTGTGGTCGCGGGGTACCATTTCTCGGTTGCTAAGGTACAACATAATTTTTCCAAACTGCCACTTCGGTTTTATCTCAGCACCAAGGTCATTTGAGTAATAAATTGAATAACCCCGTGCTTTGGGGTGGATTTTAATGCATGTTTTTAGGAAATGTCAGCCTAACTTTAAAAACAGTGCCTAATGTAACATGTAACTACTGCTTACAGAAATGACTGAAGTCTGAAGCAGTCTGGGGGGAGATTACTGATGATTAAAAGTGTCACGCTCTTGCAGTGACTCTTGTGAAAGGTCTGTAGTATTCAGGACGCCGTTAAGTTTTTGTTTTGCAGATAACGTTCAGTACTCAAATTCAGCCTGTTGGTGTATGTCTGCATGATACACCACAATCATTTATATATTCCAGTTGTTCTTTTAAATTAGGAACTACAATAAAAATAAGCTTTAGATCCTGACCTCACCAAGTGGCTCACCCCTTTCCCATTTCTTTGAAGGGGAAGGCAGCTAGAGAGACTGGGCTGCTGGACGTTTCACACAGCTTCTTTGTGAGGAAATAAATCCTGTGATTTAACAAGCATTTCATTAATTCTGCACACAGGATTTTTACTGTGTTGAGAAATGGGCTCTTTCTTACATGGAGCGTTCTCATGTCTTTGTCGAGTGTCAGTACTCTGTATGGGTCTCACAATGCAGCCAGTGACTAGCAAGGACTGAACAAATAACAATCACTGCAGCTGAAGGGGAGTCCTATTATCACTGTGCTGACAGACATATTGCTCTTATCCTTTTTGGTTCCACCTGCAGCCTTTAGCTGTTTTTTTCCCATTTGCTTTGCTGTCCCTTTTTTTATTTACAGCTGCTGTTCTTGGCTTTAATTGTATTTGAAGGCCCCATTGAGCCTATTGTTTTAAGCAGCTTGCTCGCCTCATTTCTTCCTATTCTTCGTGATGGCTGCCATTCGGACTCACACACAGATAGTGATATTCCAAAGTTGCTAACGTTTTTTTTTGAATAAGTGAGGGCATCGAACTTAAAAGGTAAAAACTAAATGTGTAAATTTATTTATCCGTTTTTAGTTGTTCTGAAACATTTCTCCGATGTTTGAGAACAAGACCTAAGTTTTGAAGATGGAAGTTAATGGATTTTAACATGAGGTTTTGAAACAAAGTTAGATAAGAAATTGTTTAAAAGTGTCCCTGTGGGACTGAACTCAGTGCCTGCTCAACCAATTGTAATTGCAAATAAAATGGCTTGTGATCATTCTCTCTTGTTCTGAGAGAGAGGGGAATAGTGGTGATTAATGGTTAACCTTTAAAGTATACAAAATAAAAGTAAAAGCAATCTGGTAATAGGGATGCTAGGCTAATTGACTAAATTTTGCATACTTTTATTCATTATAATCTTCAAAACACAAAAAGCAGGTTTTAAGATGTTACTCATATTAAAGTCTAATTACTGTTAATTCCCCATCTCTGTATCAAATTACATGATTGCTTTTACATATGATAATGTTAAAATAGCCTGTACTTTAATTTTTGTAATTTGTTTAAAGTTTTAGGAAGGAATTTCCAATACATTGTCTTTATGTTAATAGTGTGACTTGATCCTGACATTTATTTTAAGTGAAGTATAAATTAATTTACATTCTTGATGCACCAGTGTATGCTGTTACCTGGCTAACAAATGAGCTGAGCACAAAAAGAAATGTTAAAATATCATCGATGAAAAAGGAACTATTTTAATTGTTGCTCTCTATTATTCTTTCATTAGCGGCTCTATATTTCAGTTCAGAACACACACTCTAAATAATGTAGTGAATAAAATTGTCTCTAATTGCAGATCAAGATAAGAATATAAAGCTGTATACCTGCTGCAAAATCAAATATTCTTGGTTAAGCCTTTCAAGAAATGTAGCTCATGGACACTTATGCCAACTTCATACCAAGTTCACTGTGTGATCCTTCCATGCTGACAGACTAAACTGATCAGACTGTCTTGAACACTGTTCATTTGTTTCCCCTGAAGAGCTCAGTTCTGTTACTCTGTTAACTGGGATGATGAAAAAAAATGTTGTCATTTAAGATTGGGATGTCCAAATGTTAAATTCCTTTTGTAAGACGAGACAAACATTTAATTTTCAGATATTTCCATACCCCGGTTTCCCACTGTGCTTTTCACACAATGTAAGCACAGAATCAAACTTTCCCAGACGGGACAGATGTGGAATGTGGTTTCCAAGGTCAGGAAACTGTCCCTTGAGGGATATCTGAAATTACGGTGAAAACTTTAGTGGTCTTTGAAAATGTACTGCAATAGAGACAACTGGCAAGTTCATGGGATGGCTCGTTGCTGAAAACAACACTTCAAGTGCTAATCACCTTCAAGGTGGTGTAGCCACGTGCATTTTGTTCCCCCAGAAGGCTGAGATAAGTTGTGCCAGCTTTGCTTTTGTTTTTAGCTTTATTTCGGTGGTTTGTATGGCCACTAAAAAATAATGTAAAAAGGCCAATTGCGGATTTTAAACAGAGAGCAAAATGCAAAATGATATAA
Source organism: Atractosteus spatula (assembly GCF_055471065.1). Lineage (NCBI taxonomy): Eukaryota > Metazoa > Chordata > Actinopteri > Semionotiformes > Lepisosteidae > Atractosteus > Atractosteus spatula. The sequence goes on from NC_142723.1 coordinate 17,268,578, forward strand.
GTTTCTTTTATAACTATGGGGATAGAGCCCCGATGGAAATTGACATGTTTTCATTTTTTTCTGCATTGCACAAACAAGTCTGTACAAAACACTGTTAAATCTGGTACCTACTGTATTCCATAACACAGGCTTACACTTTGTGGTGAAGATTGCTTTGTATTATTCAAGTTACAGAAACCAGCTGCAGTAGCATTCAGTTTAAATTTAATTGTAGGATGTGCATACAAAACAAAAATACAAAACCAGTTTCTGATTAACTGTTATCCGTGATCGATACACTGCAAAAGTACAGTAAAGCTTAGCTGATGCATAGTAATTGACAAACTAGTGTGTTTTCTTTGATGCAGTGTCTTTCGGTTTCACTTTAAATTCAGTGATAGTTATTGGGTTTACAGTTTCAGCTTCCTGTGCTGGGCTACACCCTTATTGATGAGTTTTTCATCTCTTTTAACACCAGATCAGAATTCCTGCACAGCTCTGATTATACAGCAACAGAATGGTTGCTGAGTAGGCCTTCCTGATTAAAGCTGAAGATAATTTAAGCTGGCTATAATTAAGGTTTTTTCTATTGAAAGTGTTTATCTGGGACCTTAAGTTTAGACCTTAAACCTATTAAAAAAAACATTACAGTTATAATTTGCTACTTTCACTTCTAAAAGAAAATGTTAGATTTTTAACATGAAATGTTAAAAAACTGACATGGCATCCGAACGTTTCTGTACAATAGGCTTATCCAAAAGGTTTCCCTGCATATCCTCTTTCCAGTGTAAAGTTACCATGCCCAATCTGTTGTTTGTCCCAGTATTTGCTCAGTAGTTGTTTCCTGCTTTTAAGTTGTGACAGTTTGACATGTCAGCCCAGATCTGACCCTCCCCTCTGAGACTGCCCCAGCAGTATCAAAGAGCAAAGGAGAAGGTTTCTGCGAGATGGATTAACATAGCCACCGCCTTGGGCACACACAGCTATCTCGGTATTAATCTTTCCAGAAATACAGAACGATTAATTATTAATTAGGATGATTGATGAGGTCTGGCAACCGAAGTTTGTATGAGAGGGCTCTGAAGATTTTTTTGGGGGGTTTGTGTGTGTGTGTGTGTAGATCAGTCTGGGTTATTTTCCCTTACCTGAGGAAAGATAGTCGTTTTCATACCGTGTGTGTGCCGGGGTTTGTTCAAATGAGTCTTTGGGGGCTTTCCAGGTCTGGCACGCTCTAGCATATAAACTTTGAACCAAGCCTGCACAACGTTATCTGAAATTCCATTGCTACGGGCTGTGCTGTACACGCCTGCTTGTGTTCTCATTTATATGTGCAGCTTTCAGGTTCTTTCCTTGCTAATGCTTTCTTTAGAAACCTGACCATCATTGTGCCTGTCATAAGTTAAACATAAAATGCTTTACGTTGTTTTCCAAAAATCACAGCTTGTTGCGTTGCCCTTATTGTTCGCGATGGTAAATTCAAGCAAAGAATATCGCCTTAAAGAGCCCCCCCTTCTGCTTCTGACTTACTAAGATATTGCTAAAGTAAACACTGTCCATACCTTGGCCTTCACTGCATTAGCTAAGATTACGCTTATTGTCTGTTTGAGCTTCTCATTACATTCTGAACAGCCTTGCTCTCCCTCTCTTTTCTGTCTCTCCTCTGTCCGCACTTCCTAACGTGCTTGGCTGTCATTCATTTGCCCTCCAAAATGCTGCTTCTTCCGTTTGCAGGAGAATAGAGCTCTTTGTTTTGGCCTTAAAACATGAAATACTGCAGGTTTCTTTACCCTTTTGTTTGCCCAGGGTAATCATCTGTCCCTAGACATCTACCTGCGTACTTGCTACACCTCCCTTCAATTCTGTGTGACGGTGGGAGCAGCACCTATCTAGTATGATCTTAAAACTCTGAAATTGCCAGGATATGCAATAAAACCAATCAAAGTTGCAAACATTTACGACAGAGTTGCAGAAGAAACTTGCCAAGTTATACCCACATCTACTGTGGTGTCCGAAACAGAAAGCTTTTCTCCTGGAATGGCACAACTAACCCTGATGCTCAACAGAAAATGTTAGCCTTTTGCCTGCACTGAAATAACTGGGCTTTTTGTACAAGGCAGACTGCATGCATTTATTTTTGGTTTTTGTTTGCTGTATTTTGAAGCAGGCTGCGATCCCTTCTCCTTGTTCTGTGCCCTTTTGTCTGTAGTGAAACACTCTCTGTGGGTGGTGGCCTGTGCTTTTGTCTCATCCCGAGACATGATCATCTTTGTGGACGGTGATGAAAGTTAAGCCTCGGCTGCATAATCCAATATAAATTTGCCATTTTATTGACTCAGCGGACTTTTTTTTGTCTTGCGAAAGCGGCGGAGA